>NC_091285.1:2076721-2687221 GCF_032444005.1 Ranitomeya imitator
AGAGATATCACTACATAATAGATATTACCAGTCACTGATAATACAGAGATATCACTACATAATAGATATTACCAGTCACTGATAATACAGAGATATCTCTACATAATAGATATTACCAGTCACTGATAATACAGAGATATCACTACATAATAGATATTACCAGTCACTGATAATACAGAGATATCACTACATAATAGATATTACCAGTCACTGATAATACAGAGATATCACTACATAATAGATATTACCAGTCACTGATAATACAGAGATATCACTACATAATAGATATTACCAGTCACTAATAATACAGAGATATCTCTACATAATAGATATTACCTGTCACTGATAATACAGAGATATCACTACATAATAGATATTACCTGTCACTGATAATACAGAGATATCACTACATAATAGATATTACCGGTCACTGATAATACAGAGATATCTCTACATAATAGATATTACCAGTCACTGATAATACAGAGATATCACTACATAATAGATATTACCAGTCACTGATAATACAGAGATATCACTACATAATAGATATTACCTGTCACTGATAATACAGAGATATCACTACATAATAGATATTACCTGTCACTGATAATACAGAGATATCACTACATAATAGATATTACCAGTCACTGATAATACAGAGATATCTCTACATAATAGATATTACCAGTCACTGATAATACAGAGATATCTCTACATAATAGATATTACCTGTCACTGATAATACAGAGATATCACTACATAATAGATATTACCTGTCACTGATAATACAGAGATATCACTACATAATAGATATTACCTGTCACTGATAATACAGAGATATCTCTACATAATAGATATTACCTGTCACTGATAATACAGAGATATCTCTACATAATAGATATTACCTGTCACTGATAATACAGAGATATCTCTACATAATAGATATTACCAGTCACTGATAATACAGAGATATCACTACATAATAGATATTACCAGTCACTGATAATACAGAGATATCTCTACATAATAGATATTACCAGTCACTGATAATACAGAGATATCACTACATAATAGATATTACCAGTCACTGATAATACAGAGATATCTCTACATAATAGATATTACCTGTCACTGATAATACAGAGATATCTCTACATAATAGATATTACCTGTCACTGATAATACAGAGATATCTCTACATAATAGATATTACCAGTCACTGATAATACAGAGATATCACTACATAATAGATATTACCAGTCACTGATAATACAGAGATATCTCTACATAATAGATATTACCAGTCACTGATAATACAGAGATATCTCTACATAATAGATATTACCAGTCACTGATAATACAGAGATATCTCTACATAATAGATATTACCAGTCACTGATAATACAGAGATATCTCTACATAATAGATATTACCTGTCACTGATAATACAGAGATATCTCTACATAATAGATATTACCAGTCACTGATAATACAGAGATATCACTACATAATAGATATTACCTGTCACTGATAATACAGAGATATCTCTACATAATAGATATTACCTGTCACTGATAATACAGAGATATCTCTACATAATAGATATTACCAGTCACTGATAATACAGAGATATCACTACATAATAGATATTACCAGTCACTGATAATACAGAGATATCACTACATAATAGATATTACCAGTCACTGATAATACAGAGATATCACTACATAATAGATATTACCAGTCACTGATAATACAGAGATATCTCTACATAATAGATATTACCTGTCACTGATAATACAGAGATATCACTACATAATAGATATTACCTGTCACTGATAATACAGAGATATCACTACATAATAGATATTACCAGTCACTGATAATACAGAGATATCACTACATAATAGATATTACCAGTCACTGATAATACAGAGATATCTCTACATAATAGATATTACCTGTCACTGATAATACAGAGATATCACTACATAATAGATATTACCAGTCACTGATAATACAGAGATATCACTACATAATAGATATTACCAGTCACTGATAATACAGAGATATCACTACATAATAGATATTACCGGTCACTGATAATACAGAGATATCACTACATAATAGATATTACCGGTCACTGATAATACAGAGATATCACTACATAATAGATATTACCAGTCACTGATAATACAGAGATATCTCTACATAATAGATATTACCAGTCACTGATAATACAGAGATATCTCTACATAATAGATATTACCTGTCACTGATAATACAGAGATATCACTACATAATAGATATTACCTGTCACTGATAATACAGAGATATCACTACATAATAGATATTACCGGTCACTGATAATACAGAGATATCTCTACATAATAGATATTACCGGTCACTGATAATACAGAGATATCTCTACATAATAGATATTACCGGTCACTGATAATACAGAGATATCTCTACATAATAGATATTACCTGTCACTGATAATACAGAGATATCACTACATAATAGATATTACCAGTCACTGATAATACAGAGATATCACTACATAATAGATATTACCAGTCACTAATAATACAGAGATATCACTACATAATAGATATTACCAGTCACTGATAATACAGAGATATCACTACATAATAGATATTACCAGTCACTAATAATACAGAGATATCTCTACATAATAGATATTACCGGTCACTGATAATACAGAGATATCTCTACATAATAGATATTACCAGTCACTGATAATACAGAGATATCTCTACATAATAGATATTACCAGTCACTGATAATACAGAGATATCACTACATAATAGATATTACCAGTCACTGATAATACAGAGATATCACTACATAATAGATATTACCAGTCACTGATAATACAGAGATATCACTACATAATAGATATTACCAGTCACTGATAATACAGAGATATCTCTACATAATAGATATTACCAGTCACTAATAATACAGAGATATCTCTACATAATAGATATTACCAGTCACTGATAATACAGAGATATCTCTACATAATAGATATTACCAGTCACTGATAATACAGAGATATCACTACATAATAGATATTACCAGTCACTGATAATACAGAGATATCACTACATAATAGATATTACCAGTCACTGATAATACAGAGATATCACTACATAATAGATATTACCAGTCACTGATAATACAGAGATATCACTACATAATAGATATTACCAGTCACTGATAATACAGAGATATCACTACATAATAGATATTACCAGTCACTGATAATACAGAGATATCACTACATAATAGATATTACCAGTCACTGATAATACAGAGATATCACTACATAATAGATATTACCAGTCACTGATAATACAGAGATATCACTACATAATAGATATTACCAGTCACTGATAATACAGAGATATCACTACATAATAGATATTACCAGTCACTGATAATACAGAGATATCTCTACATAATAGATATTACCAGTCACTGATAATACAGAGATATCACTACATAATAGATATTACCAGTCACTGATAATACAGAGATATCACTACATAATAGATATTACCAGTCACTGATAATACAGAGATATCTCTACATAATAGATATTACCAGTCACTGATAATACAGAGATATCTCTACATAATAGATATTACCAGTCACTGATAATACAGAGATATCACTACATAATAGATATTACCAGTCACTGATAATACAGAGATATCACTACATAATAGATATTACCAGTCACTGATAATACAGAGATATCACTACATAATAGATATTACCAGTCACTGATAATACAGAGATATCACTACATAATAGATATTACCAGTCACTGATAATACAGAGATATCACTACATAATAGATATTACCAGTCACTGATAATACAGAGATATCTCTACATAATAGATATTACCAGTCACTGATAATACAGAGATATCACTACATAATAGATATTACCTGTCACTGATAATACAGAGATATCACTACATAATAGATATTACCAGTCACTGATAATACAGAGATATCTCTACATAATAGATATTACCAGTCACTGATAATACAGAGATATCACTACATAATAGATATTACCAGTCACTGATAATACAGAGATATCACTACATAATAGATATTACCGGTCACTGATTCTGTGACATTATCGCGCCATCACTTCAGGTAACGGATCACTGAGACTAATATAATACGGCACTTGCCAGAAATACACATTTGTAATCCAGAATCTTTGCATTTCTCCGGCCTCGGGGTGGATAAATGTCGACCATAATAGTCGATTACTGAGGAAGAACCTGGACTGTGAATATTAATCTCAGGTCCTGTCGGTGTTAATGATTGGTTTTGTCGGTATTTCAGTAATGACAATTACTCTGTGTATTCGCACGTTTCCATCACCATATACTTGTGCTTCAGCCTTTAATTAGGGATTGACCTCATAGTAATTATATCCTGCACCCGTTGAGTCGTTACACAAAACCGCTGTCGTCCTATCTGTCCCCGCTGCCCCAGTAACCTGCAAACCACTACTACGTCCATAAACCGTGGGGATTACACCACAAACAACTGCCCCTCTCTTATTATTACACAACATAGTTGTCTGCTCTCTGGGGACTACACCCGTAATCGTCAATTCTCCAGAGAGTACACCACATAATAGATTATTCTCTGGAGATTGTATCACATAATTGGCTGCTATCTAGCGATTACTCCACATATTCAGCCGCTCTCCGGAGATTACACCAGGTAATCAGCTGTTCTCTGGAGATTATACCACACATATTCAGCCGCTCTCTGGGGATTACACCAGGTAATCAGCTGTTCTCTGGAGATTATACCACACATAATCATCCGCTCTCCGGAGATTACACCAGGTAATCAGCTGTTCTCTGGAGATTATACCACACATATTCAGCCGCTCTCCGGAGATTACACCAGGTAATCGGCTGTTCTCTGGAGATTATACCGCACATATTCAGCCGCTCTCTGGGGATTACACCAGGTAATCAGCTGTTCTCTGGAGATTATACCGCACATATTCAGCCGCTCTCCGGAGATTACACCAGGTAATCGGCTGCTCTCTGGAGATTATACTCCACATAATCATCCGCTCTCCGGAGATTACACCAGGTAATCAGCTGTTCTCTGGAGATTATACCGCACATATTCAGCCGCTCTCTGGGGATTACACCAGGTAATCAGCTGTTCTCTGGAGATTATACCACACATATTCAGCCGCTCTCCGGAGATTACACCAGGTAATCGGCTGTTCTCTGGAGATTATACCGCACATATTCAGCCGCTCTCTGGGGATTACACCAGGTAATCAGCTGTTCTCTGTAGATTATACCACACATATTCAGCCGCTCTCTGGGGATTACACCAGGTAATCAGCTGTTCTCTGGAGATTATACCACACATATTCAGCCGCTCTCCGGAGATTACACCAGGTAATCAGCTGTTCTCTGGAGATTATACCACACATATTCAGCCGCTCTCCGGAGATTACACCAGGTAATCGGCTGCTCTCTGGAGATTATACTCCACATAATCATCCGCTCTCCGGAGATTACACCAGGTAATCAGCTGTTCTCTGGAGATTATACCGCACATATTCAGCCGCTCTCTGGGGATTACACCAGGTAATCAGCTGTTCTCTGGAGATTATACCACACATATTCAGCCGCTCTCCGGAGATTACACCAGGTAATCGGCTGTTCTCTGGAGATTATACCGCACATATTCAGCCGCTCTCTGGGGATTACACCAGGTAATCAGCTGTTCTCTGGAGATTATACCACACATATTCATCCGCTCTCCGGAGATTACACCAGGTAATCAGCTGTTCTCTGGAGATTATACCACACATATTCAGCCGCTCTCCGGAGATTACACCAGGTAATCGGCTGTTCTCTGGAGATTATACCGCACATATTCAGCCGCTCTCTGGGGATTACACCAGGTAATCAGCTGTTCTCTGTAGATTATACCGCACATATTCAGCCGCTCTCCGGAGATTACACCAGGTAATCGGCTGCTCTCTGGAGATTATACCACATATTCAGCCGCTCTCTGGGGATTACATTTTATGACTTTACATTTGGGTGTCATTATGGACAGGGAATAATTTTGTTTTTTACATTTCACTATTTAAGTGACAATTGAAATCTGTAAATTTGATGTTTTTTGTGTTTTCTTCAGTCAGATCTAGAGCTGCATTCACAATTCTGCAGGCTGCTGCCGCATCTGACATGTACAGTTGAAGGGGTTAAATTAATGGCACATACACCTGGACGGTAAAGCTACATGGCTGTTTTTATTGCAGGCCGGTGCCATCGCAGCAGGCGGCGGTCACTGATAAAAGATGTGCACAAACAGGGCGGCGGGCGACAGCGATTGTCCGTACTTGTTCAGCAGAGGAATGATACGATATCCTGCAAAGAAAGAGCGAAACGTGAGCTGATCATGTGATGGCGGCAAGGGTTGAGCGAAACGGATCGGACAAATTCAAAAATCGCCGACTTTCTGCAAAGTCGGGTTTCATGAAACCTGACTCGATCCTAGTGTGGGATCGGTCATGAGGTCGGCGATCTTAGCGCCAAAGTCGCGTTTTGTATGACGCGTTCAGCGCCATTTCTCAGCCAATGAAGGAGGACGCAGAGTGTGGGCAGCGTGATGACATAGGTCCTGGTCCCCACCATCTTAGAGAAGGGCATTGCAGTGATTGGCTTGCTGTCTGCGGCGTCTCAGGGGCTATAAAGGGGAGTTCCTGCCGACCGCCATGTTACTGCTGCTGATCTGAGCTTAGGGAGAGGTTGCTGCCGCTTCGTCAGAAGCAGGGATAGCGTTAGGCAGGGTCCATTAACCCCCAAACCGCTTGTGCTGTAGAGATTTCCACTGTCCAACACCACCTTCGGTGTGCAGGGACAGTGGAAGCTACATTTTTGTGCATCAGCTTTGTAGCTTATAAGGCTGCCCTAGAAGGCTCCCTGATAGCTGCATTGCTGTTTGTACGCCGCTGTGCAAACCAACTGCTTTTTTAAAAGCACAAATCCTGTCGCTCCTTTCTGCACAGCTATCTTGTTTATTTGTCCACACTTTAGTGTGCAGCAGTCCTTTTTAGGGAGATTGAAATTGTACTACAGTCCTTGTATTTTTTCATATATCTTCCAGCCACATTCTGCCACTTACATTGTGTAGTGTAATACACTGGGCCTGATTTTTTGTTCAGTCTCCCCCCAAAAAAGGGAGATTTAAAATCTCAACACGTTTATATACACCTTCTACCTTGTTTTACAGTACCATATAACGGTTGTTATTTTGGTTAGATTTTCCAAAAAATGATGAAGTCTGGTGGAAGAGGCCGTGGGTGGTGGTTGCGAGCTGGTACTGATGGTGGTGGTGCATCTGGTGGTAGTGGGAAAAGCACAATATCACCTAAGGCTGGAGGTGTTGAGCCAGCGTCATCGTCTGGCTACACAAGGCCTCGAAGGCTCCCTTATCTGGGAGTAGGAAAACAGGTTTTAAAGCCGGAGCAGCAGGAAAAAGTTTTGGCTTTCCTTGCTGACTCAGCCTCTAGCTCTTTCGCCTCCTCTTCAGAATGTTGATGATCTAACCTTCATTAAAATGAACCAATCATGGATTTCAAATTATTTTGCCCCACCTTCCCCTGCTGACACGTAGCTTGCCGGAAAAATGTCTTGCTTTTGGCCTCCTCTTACTGACTGCTCCAATTCCTCCATTTGCAGCTGCTGAATGTCCACCATAGGCCATTTTTCTACCTCCCTAAATGGATTGACTCCCCCCACAGGGCCGTGGTCACCATCTGGCGCAAGCACCTGTGCGAGTGCCGTTTGCCTGGACAGGTGGGTGTGCCCACTCTTGGGCTACGGTAGTGGCACAGGGTCCCACATAGTACAATGAAGTGTCTCTGATGGTGGAGGTGCACAACCAACGTCAGACGCACCGTCATAATATGAGGGGCCCTGTGCCAGTACCGCCGCCCACGAGAGAGTGTTCCCAAGCAGCTCGAACAGTGCTCTACCACTTGCAATACTTACCTCTCCCTGCTCCACCACTGTGTAGTCTGTGCTGTTAAATCCTTCAATGGCACTGCCAATACAAATGTGTTGAAATGATATTAAAAATATACAGGGGTCCTGGCCTCCATTTAGACCAGTTAATACTTTACTACCACTGTCTGCTACTCAGCAGAGGAGCCCACCCCTGTACCAAGCTACGCCACCTGTGTACTCCTGTTACCAATTTTGAACTGCATTTAGCCCACTTTATTATTTGGGCCTATATCTGTGTTTTCTCCTCATCCTGCCCATTGCCCAGCCAGTGATAGATGAGTCTGCTGGTACATTGACCCAGACCACTACATTCCCCTTGCACTCTACACAGCCAGAATCTGACCCTGCTGAAAGTCAGGTTCCCCTTCCCGCATACTATACCACCTTACACGGGGACAAAGAGGAAGGTGCAGATGAAAGTGCAGGTTCCTTCATCAGGTGGGGGGGGCATACTTGTTGGCACTGGCACAGGGCCCATCATAGTACGCAAAAGTGTCTCTGGCAGTGGGAGGCGCCACCCGCTGTCAAACACACCGCCGTACTATGAGGGGCCCTGTGCCAATGCCAACTAGTGGGCCCCCCCTGCTTGCTCAGGATCACAGCACTTGCAAAGTTGAAATACTTACCTCTCCCTGCTCCACCGCCGTGACGTGGTCCACGTTTCCTGGGCCCACGAAAATCTTGAGCCAGCCCTACCCCCCACAACTTTAGCCAAATGACCCCCTGTTTTCAATGCCTAACTATTATTATAAGGTAACGTAAGATTGACAAGCTTAAGAAATAAGAATTGATGTTTTTGGCATTAAAATGGGCACTGTAGGTGTTTTCCTGTCCTCCACTCACTGCCGACTTTGATTCCCCATTGACTTGCATTGGGTTTCGTGTTTCGGTCGGCCCCCGACTTTTCGCAATAATCGGCAGATTTCACCCGACCCGACTTTTGACAAAGTCGGGTTTCGCGAAACCCGACTCGATCCGAAAAAAGTAAAAGTCGCTCAACTCTAATAACGGCGGTAATAGTACGCGCAGGTGATGGCGGCCGGGTCGCTCCCTTCTCATATCAAGAGCTCAGCGTGAGCGGTGGATTTACAGCACAGATCACTACGTGGCGTCTGTGCCGGGTAGAAACTGCTCCAGTCATTATGCCAAGAGGTAGAGTGCAGATAACGGTGGGAGCACAACAAACATGGCGCTATCAATACAGAAAAGTAGCGCCATCTTACCCTGCAGCTCCGGGCAGGGGTGTGGCTACAAGGCATGCCATGTGACCCAGCTCATTAGCATTACACTATGTCACTAATGACTCCTTTGAGGGGTGTGGCCAGAGGCTGTTACCCCATGGAGAAGTATGTGACCCCCCCCAGATGCAGCATCAGCTACAAGGAAATATGTGACCCAAATGCTGGATGAGCGACTGGTGGCTCACCGGACCAGTGTCAGTCACAAGGGAAAGTAAGATTAGTGAGGTGATATGTCCAGACTGTCTAAAGAGAGGTGTTTATAAATGTAAGGGCTGGATATTAACTGGATCTACCGGGGTCGTGCATTCCAGAAAACTGAGGCAGCACAAGAGAAATCTTGGAGATAGAAGTGGGAGGTTCAGATTGTACAAAATATTAGTCTTAGATCAGGTACAGAATGTAGAGCACAGGCAGGGTGGAAGGCAGAGATGAGGAGGAGATGTAGGGCGGTGCAGCACTGTGGAGAGGACGGGTAGGTGGTACAGAGATGAGGAGGAGACGTAGAGCAGTGCAGCACTGTGGAGAGGACGGGTAGGTGGTACAGAGATGAGGAGCAGACGTAGGGCGGTGCAGCACTGTGGAGAGGACGGGTAGGTGGTACAGAGATGAGGAGGAGACGTAGGGTGCTGCAGCACTGTGGAGAGGATGGGTAGGTGATAGACAGAGATGAAGAGATGTAGGGTGCTGCAGGACTGTGGAGAGGACGGGAAGTTGGTAGACAGGGGAGGAGATGTAGGGTGGTGCAGCACTGTGGAGAGGACAGGTAGGTGGTAGACAGATGAGGAGATGTAGGGTGGTGCAGCACTGTGGAGAGGACAGGTAGGTGGTAGACAGATGAGGAGGAGATGTAGGGCGGTGCAACACAGGTTCAAGATTCAAAGAAGCTTTATTGGCAGGACCAAATACACATCAGTTTTGCCAAAGCAAGTGTATAAAGGCAATAGGGATAGGGACTGTGGGGATGTTGGGTAGGAGCTGTAGGGAAGGTGGATGGGGGCAGATCCATTGTGGGGGCTATAGTCCATGGCATAGGGGAGGTGTATGTGGGCAGATCCAGGGTGGGGGCTACAGTCCATGGCATAGGGGAGGTGGATGGGGGCAGATCCATTGTGGGGGGTATAGTCCATGGCATAGGGGAGGTGGATGGGGCAGATCCATTGTGGGGGCTATAGTCCATGGCATCATAGTTCTCTTTCTCGCAGTCTATGACATTCGCTCACATACCGCGCTGCTATCTCCACCGCTCTCTCTTCTTCTCCCCTGTGGAGAGGATGGGTAGGTGATAGACAGAGATGAGGAGATGTAGGGCGGAGCAGCACTGTGGAGAGGACGGATAGGTGGAAGGCAGAGATGAGGAGGAGACGTAGGGCGGAGCAGCACTGTGGAGAGGACGGATAGGTGGAAGGCAGAGATGAGGAGACGTAGGGCGGTGCAGCACTGTGGAGAGGACGGGTAGGGTGGTAGAGAGATGAGGAGGAGATGTAGGGCGGTGCAGCACTGTGGAGAGGACAGGTAGGTGGTAGACAGAAGAGGAGGTGATGTAGGGTGATGCAGCACTGTGGAATGGACGGGAAGGTTGTAGACAGAGGTGCAGAGGAGATGTAGGGTGATGCAGCACTGTGGAGAGAATGAATAGGTGGTAGACAGAGATGATGAGGAGATGTAGGGGGCCGCGTTGTAGAGAGGACAGGTAGGGTGGTAGACAGGGTTGAGGAGGAGATGTAGGGCGGTGCAGCACTGTGGAGATGACGGGTATGTGATAAACAGAGATGAGGAGATGTAGGGCAGAGCAGCACTGTCTGGAGAATGTGAATAAATTCGTTGAATCTGAACTGCAGCCGCTGGTGGAAACACTACCCTCCTTTATCAAGGATACGAACGACTTTCTTAGGAAAATTGATGGATTACATGTGGGTCCGGATACTATCTTAGTCACATGTGACATAGAGTCATTGTACACTAACATCCGCCACAATGATGGACTACGGGCAGCTCATTTCTTCATGCAAACATCTATGGCGTCTACCCAGACCAACATCTTGGTTGAACAGTTATTGGATTTTACTTTAACCCATAATTTTTTTCTTTTTAAGGGGTCCCTCTACCTACAGCTCCGGGGGACAGCAATGGGTGCTTCTTTTGCACCTGCATATGCTAATCTCTTCCTGGGGCTGTGGGAGAGGGACCTCTTCCTGTCGGATCCGTCGTCGTCAATGGACCGTGTCCTCTTTTGGGCACGGTACATTGACGACATTTTTCTGATCTGGCAGGGATCCATGGATTCCCTAAATGAGTTTGATTTCTCTGAATCAAAACCCATACCATATACGTCTGACTCACCAATATAATAAAGATCAGATTGATTTCTTGGATGTCAGGGTCTATAGAGATATTGATGACTGCCTCCAAACGGATTTATACCGCAAGACGACATCCGTGAATTCTTTTCTTCATGCCTCGTCCTCACATCCACCAGCGATGATACGTTCTATCCCTATAGGTCAATTCCTAAGACTTCGCAGGATTTGTTCTACCAATGAAGACTTTGACAAACAGGCTGAGGATCTTAAAATGAGGTTTTTGGAAAGAGGCTACAGCCATCGCTCAATCAAGAGAGCTTATAACCGTGCCAAAAATATCACCCATCATCAGGCACTTTACTCCCCAAGATCCATCACACCAAACCAAACAGTCAGATTTATTACGCAGTATAATGGACAGACGGAGCTGATGAGGAAATATTTGGAAAAATCATGGCCTATTTTGCAAACAGACCCTATTTTATCTCAATATATTGGGCCTAAACCCAGTATCACTTTTAGGAGGGCCACCAATCTCGGCGACAAATTGGTCAAAAGCCACTATGTCAATGAATCTCATTCCTTTCTATCTGATTTCAAACCATTAACAGGCTGTCGTCCTTGTGGTAAGTGCGTAGCATGCCCCAATGTGGGGAGGGCTCAGAACTTCACTAGCTCTGATGGCCAAAATACCTTCAAAATTGGGTCCTCTATAACGTGCACTACTAAAGCGGTGATCTATTATGCCACCTGCCCGTGTTCTCTGATTTATATTGGTTTAACTACCCGCCAATTTAAAATCAGAGTTCGAGAACACGTTCTGGGCATCACCGCTGCCAAGGACATTGAAGACCTATCTACACTCAAGACCCTTCCGAAGCATTTTAGGATACATCATGCATCGGATGCTTCTCTGCTACGAATTATTGGTATTGATGCCATTAAACCCACCCCCAGGGGTGGGAGGATAAGTATACCACTGGCAAGACTAGAATCGAAATGGATCTGGACCCTCAAAACCGTTTCTCCATTAGGCCTCAACGAGAATTTTAATTTTGCTGCTTTTTTGTGAACCATTATCTTTTTATCTTTTTATCTCTTTTGTAATTTTAATTGAACCGGCCCTTCTTTTTTCATGTACACATGTATATAGCTTTTTATTACATTATCTATCATATTTCTTAGCCATCGCTGTGAGTAGGTTACCGTTTATATATATTTTTAATACCCATTATCTTATTTTATGGGTGCATACATGGGTGTGTATGTATACATATATACATGTATATTACTATTTTTCTATTCCTCTCTATACCAGTGTACATTTGGTGTTTTATGCTTTGTATGCTCTAGGTTGTGGCTATTTTTTGGTATTACTTCATATTTATTTATCTATCTTATTATTTTTATTTTTATTTAGTATTATTATTATTATATTTATTATTTGTATTATTTTTTATTTTTTATCTATCATCATTATTATTTTTTATTTTTTAATATTTATTTATGTATATTTTATTTATTTATTTATTATTATTATTTTTTATTTTTTATTTATTTTTTCTTATTACTTTTTTCTTATTATTTTCTTCTCTCTTTTTTATTCAAGCTATATACATTTATGATTTTAACATTATTCATTTTTTATTCTCCTATCTAGTTATTATTTTGTATTCATCTTGACATTCTATGGCTCATCCTGGACTTCCTGGTGCATTTATGTCATCATGCTTAAAGCTGAACTTAATCTATTCCAGTGATACAGTTACCATCTCCAAAAGCATTCCAGTGATATATCCATCATCTTCAAAAGCATCATGGCGCTACAGTGTTTTTTTTTTTGTTTTTTTTATATTTGGTTATATTACATTGTTTTATTTTTTATTTTTTCATGTGCCAATATTTGGGTATAACTTCCATCTAATTAGGGACATTTACAATATATATACAGGCTTTATGTGTTATCTTCCCATCATATGTGTAGTGATGTGACCGACACATATTGATGCTTTTTTATGTTTTTCCCCCATTTTTTTGCCATGATTTTCACCTTCTATATATATGGATTATTATGTAAATATATGCCCACTTTTTTATTTGCCCATGTTGTGTAGCTGTCGCTGTGCGCGCGCGCTGCCTGGGTTTTCCTTTTTGTGCGTCCCGCGTTGCGTTGCCATGGCATCTGCCGTGCTGCGGGGCGCGGGCTCTGCACAATTTGGGTCTCTTGGGTGACGTGCGCGCCGCCTCGCCTCCGCTTCCTCCATTGGCTGCCAGGATACTTACCCTGTCTGATGATCGGGTGCCGTCGCTGTGCGCATGCGCCGCCTGGGTCCCGTTTGTTGTGCGTCCTACGTCGTTGTTGCCATGGCATTCTTTGCCGGGCTGCATGGCGGGGGTTTCGCGCACTTCCGGGTCCTTCCGGCGGCGCATGCGCCGGTACTGCCTCTGCTCCCCTCATTGATAGGATCCTTTACCGCATATATACCCGGCCGGTTCCTCCTGTACATCACCCCCTGACGAAGGACACGGTCCGAAACGCGCGTCGGGGTGCTCTGTACCTGGAGGATCGGACTTTTTTAGGAGGAGGTAATCATTTATATTTTTGTATGGAACTCTGCATTTGACCCTATTGTCTCTGACCTATGCTGTGTCATTAATGGTCGCCATTGATTTGCTATACAAACACACTGCACTTTACATTTGTGTGCCAGTCCTACACCATTGGATATATATAGTTAGCATTTGACCTCATTGTCTCTGGCCTATGCTGTATCATTAATGGTCGCCATTGACTTGTTACACAAGCACACTGCACTTTATATTTGTGTGCCAGTTCTACACCATTGGATATATAGTTAGCTGTACTATATATTATATTAATGAGTTATTTTTAGCTCAGTTTTTCACATATTAGGTTGCACACCTATTGATTTTTTTCACTCCATTTACACGTATTCTACACATTCACTTTTGTCTTTTGTATACATACAGCATATGTCCATTTTTTATAATTTTATATATATATATTTTTACACATTTTCACTTATTTATTTATTATACATATAGGATTTATATGAGCTTTTTGTTATCTTATGCAGAGTGTTTTCTATCTCCAATTATTGTATGGCATTTTATCCTGTATTTACTTACCCTCCTTGTATGTCCATTTTTTATTGCTAATTTTTGCTGATATTATTTTTGTATATGCGTTCCTCCAGCTACAGGCACATATGTTGTTACCATTTATTGCCCATTGTATATATACTTGAATAAAGGCATTTTATTATATTTTTGGTCTTCTTATAATTTTTATATAATTTTTCCATCTCCATATTATTTATTAATATATATATATATATATTATATATTCTTATTATTTTTATTATATATATATATATATATATATATATATATATATATATATATATATATATATATATATATTTTCTCCATTTTATATATTGGTATTGGTTTCCATACATCGGGTTCTACACTATTAATCTACCGAATGGTCTGCCATTCAACCATTAAGTAGTGGTTTTTGTTTCACTCATACATATATATATATATATATTTTGGGTTTTATTTTATTTTAGCCCTATATTATTTTTTGTACTATTTATTTATTCTTTGTCTGCTACTTCGTTCTACAGAGCAGCACTGTGAAGAGGACAGGTAGGTGGAAGGCAGAGATGAGGAGGAGATGTAAAGTGGTGCAGCACTGTGAAGAGGACAGATAGGTGGTAGTGAGATGAGGAGGAGATGTAAAGTGGTGCAGCACTGTGAAGAGGACAGATAGGTGGTAGACAGATGAGGAGGAGATGTAGGGTGGTGCAGCACTATGGAGAGGACAAGTAGGTGGTAGACAGATGAGGAGGAGATGTAGGGTGGTGCAGCACTGTGGAATGGGCGGGAAGGTGGTAGACAGAGGTGAGGAGGAGATGTAGAGCTGTGCAGCACCGTGGAGAGGATGTGGCTCACCGGTCGAGTGTCAGTTGCAGAGACGTATGTGGCTCACCCTTCCCCGGAACACCTTACCTCTGCTCATACTGGTCAGTGGCAGTGTATATTGGCCTAAGAATTCACTGGATAGAATGCAGTACTGGTCTTCCACAGAGACTCGGAGCAAGGCCAGCTCCGGGAGATGCACGGAGAAGGTCAGAGACTGGTTCCAGAAAGGGTTTAGTGCTGAAACGATCAATAAAGATGCAGATAAACTCTTCACATCCTGAGACTGGGAAAGGAGGTGATCAGTATAGAAGGACTGTAGACAGATGTGGCCCCTGAGACTGGGAAAGGTGGTGATCCATACAGAAGGACTGTAGACAGATATGGCCCCTGAGACTGGGAAAGGTGGTGATCCATACAGAAGGATTGTAGACAGATATGGCCCTTGAGACTGGGAAAGGTGGTGATCCATACAGAAGGACTGTAGACAGATGTGGCCCCTGAGACTGGGAAAGGTGGTGATCCATACAGAAGGACTGTAGACAGATATGGCCCCTGAGACTGGGAAAGGTGGTGATCCATACAGAAGGATTGTAGACAGATGTGGCCCCTGAGACTGGGAAAGGTGGTGATCCATACAGAAGGACTGTAGACAGATATGGCCCCTGAGACTGGGAAAGGTGGTGATCCATACAGAAGGATTGTAGACAGATATGGCCCTTGAGACTGGGAAAGGTGGTGATCCATACAGAAGGACTGTAGACAGATGTGGCCCCTGAGACTGGGAAAGGTGGTGATCCATACAGAAGGACTGTAGACAGATATGGCCCCTGAGACTGGGAAAGGTGGTGATCCATACAGAAGGATTGTAGACAGATGTGGCCCCTGAGACTGGGAAAGGTGGTGATCCATACAGAAGGACTGTAGACAGATATGGCCCCTGAGACTGGGAAAGGTGGTGATCCATACAGAAGGATTGTAGACAGATATGGCCCTTGAGACTGGGAAAGGTGGTGATCCATACAGAAGGATTGTAGACAGATGTGGCCCCTGAGACTGGGAAAGGTGGTGATCCATACAGAAGGACTGTAGACAGATATGGCCCCTGAGACTGGGAAAGGTGGTGATCCATACAGAAGGATTGTAGACAGATATGGCCCTTGAGACTGGGAAAGGTGGTGATCCATACAGAAGGACTGTAGACAGATGTGGCCCCTGAGACTGGGAAAGGTGGTGATCCATACAGAAGGACTGTAGACAGATGTGGCCCCTGAGACTGGGAAAGGTGGTGATACATACAGAAGGATTGTAGACAGATGTGGCCCCTGAGACTGGGAAAGGTGGTGATCCATACAGAAGGACTGTAGACAGATGTGGCCCCTGAGACTGGGAAAGGTGGTGATCCATACAGAAGGATTGTAGACAGATGTGGCCCCTGAGACTGGGAAAGGTGGTGATCCATACAGAAGGACTGTAGACAGATGTGGCCCCTGAGACTGGGAAAGGTGGTGATCCATACAGAAGGATTGTAGACAGATATGGCCCCTGAGACTGGGAAAGGTGGTGATCCATACAGAAGGATTGTAGACAGATATGGCCCTTGAGACTGGGAAAGGTGGTGATCCATACAGAAGGATTGTAGACAGATATGGCCCCTGAGACTGGGAAAGGTGGTGATCCATACAGAAGGACTGTAGACAGATGTGGCCCCTGAGACTGGGAAAGGTGGTGATCCATACAGAAGGATTGTAGACAGATGTGGCCCCTGAGACTGGGAAAGGTGGTGATCCATACAGAAGGACTGTAGACAGATATGGCCCCTGAGACTGGGAAAGGTGGTGATCCATACAGAAGGATTGTAGACAGATATGGCCCCTGAGACTGGGAAAGGTGGTGATCCATACAGAAGGACTGTAGACAGATATGGCCCCTGAGACTGGGAAAGGTGGTGATCCATACAGAAGGATTGTAGACAGATATGGCCCCTGAGACTGGGAAAGGTGGTGATCCATACAGAAGGATTGTAGACAGATATGGCCCCTGAGACTGGGAAAGGTGGTGATCCATACAGAAGGATTGTAGACAGATGTGGCCCCTGAGACTGGGAAAGGTGGTGATCCATACAGAAGGATTGTAGACAGATGTGGCCCCTGAGACTGGGAAAGGTGGTGATCCATACAGAAGGATTGTAGACAGATGTGGCCCCTGAGACTGGGAAAGGTGGTGATCCATACAGAAGGACTGTAGACAGATGTGGCCCCTGAGACTGGGAAAGGTGGTGATCCATACAGAAGGATTGTAGACAGATATGGCCCCTGAGACTGGGAAAGGTGGTGATCCATACAGAAGGATTGTAGACAGATGTGGCCCCTGAGACTGGGAAAGGAGGTGATCAGTATAGAAGGACTGTAGACAGATGTGGCCCCTGAGACTGGGAAAGGTGGTGATCCATACAGAAGGACTGTAGACAGATATGGCCCCTGAGACTGGGAAAGGTGGTGATCCATACAGAAGGATTGTAGACAGATATGGCCCTTGAGACTGGGAAAGGTGGTGATCCATACAGAAGGACTGTAGACAGATGTGGCCCCTGAGACTGGGAAAGGTGGTGATCCATACAGAAGGACTGTAGACAGATATGGCCCCTGAGACTGGGAAAGGTGGTGATCCATACAGAAGGATTGTAGACAGATGTGGCCCCTGAGACTGGGAAAGGTGGTGATCCATACAGAAGGACTGTAGACAGATATGGCCCCTGAGACTGGGAAAGGTGGTGATCCATACAGAAGGATTGTAGACAGATATGGCCCTTGAGACTGGGAAAGGTGGTGATCCATACAGAAGGACTGTAGACAGATGTGGCCCCTGAGACTGGGAAAGGTGGTGATCCATACAGAAGGACTGTAGACAGATATGGCCCCTGAGACTGGGAAAGGTGGTGATCCATACAGAAGGATTGTAGACAGATGTGGCCCCTGAGACTGGGAAAGGTGGTGATCCATACAGAAGGACTGTAGACAGATATGGCCCCTGAGACTGGGAAAGGTGGTGATCCATACAGAAGGATTGTAGACAGATATGGCCCTTGAGACTGGGAAAGGTGGTGATCCATACAGAAGGATTGTAGACAGATGTGGCCCCTGAGACTGGGAAAGGTGGTGATCCATACAGAAGGACTGTAGACAGATATGGCCCCTGAGACTGGGAAAGGTGGTGATCCATACAGAAGGATTGTAGACAGATATGGCCCTTGAGACTGGGAAAGGTGGTGATCCATACAGAAGGACTGTAGACAGATGTGGCCCCTGAGACTGGGAAAGGTGGTGATCCATACAGAAGGACTGTAGACAGATGTGGCCCCTGAGACTGGGAAAGGTGGTGATACATACAGAAGGATTGTAGACAGATGTGGCCCCTGAGACTGGGAAAGGTGGTGATCCATACAGAAGGACTGTAGACAGATGTGGCCCCTGAGACTGGGAAAGGTGGTGATCCATACAGAAGGATTGTAGACAGATGTGGCCCCTGAGACTGGGAAAGGTGGTGATCCATACAGAAGGACTGTAGACAGATGTGGCCCCTGAGACTGGGAAAGGTGGTGATCCATACAGAAGGATTGTAGACAGATATGGCCCCTGAGACTGGGAAAGGTGGTGATCCATACAGAAGGATTGTAGACAGATATGGCCCTT
This sequence comes from Ranitomeya imitator, assembly GCF_032444005.1. Taxonomy (NCBI): domain Eukaryota; kingdom Metazoa; phylum Chordata; class Amphibia; order Anura; family Dendrobatidae; genus Ranitomeya; species Ranitomeya imitator. The sequence continues at coordinate 2,096,018 of NC_091285.1, forward strand.
GAGACTGGGAAAGGTGGTGATCCATACAGAAGGATTGTAGACAGATATGGCCCCTGAGACTGGGAAAGGTGGTGATCCATACAGAAGGACTGTAGACAGATGTGGCCCCTGAGACTGGGAAAGGTGGTGATCCATACAGAAGGATTGTAGACAGATGTGGCCCCTGAGACTGGGAAAGGTGGTGATCCATACAGAAGGACTGTAGACAGATATGGCCCCTGAGACTGGGAAAGGTGGTGATCCATACAGAAGGATTGTAGACAGATATGGCCCCTGAGACTGGGAAAGGTGGTGATCCATACAGAAGGACTGTAGACAGATATGGCCCCTGAGACTGGGAAAGGTGGTGATCCATACAGAAGGATTGTAGACAGATATGGCCCCTGAGACTGGGAAAGGTGGTGATCCATACAGAAGGATTGTAGACAGATGTGGCCCCTGAGACTGGGAAAGGTGGTGATCCATACAGAAGGATTGTAGACAGATATGGCCCCTGAGACTGGGAAAGGTGGTGATCCATACAGAAGGATTGTAGACAGATGTGGCCCCTGAGACTGGGAAAGGTGGTGATCCATACAGAAGGATTGTAGACAGATGTGGCCCCTGAGACTGGGAAAGGTGGTGATCCATACAGAAGGATTGTAGACAGATGTGGCCCCTGAGACTGGGAAAGGTGGTGATCCATACAGAAGGACTGTAGACAGATGTGGCCCCTGAGACTGGGAAAGGTGGTGATCCATACAGAAGGATTGTAGACAGATATGGCCCCTGAGACTGGGAAAGGTGGTGATCCATACAGAAGGATTGTAGACAGATGTGGCCCCTGAGACTGGGAAAGGTGGTGATCCATACAGAAGGACTGTAGACAGATATGGCCCCTGAGACTGGGAAAGGAGGTGATCAGTACAGAAGGACTGTAGACAGATGTGGCCCCTGAGACTGGGAAAGGTGGTGATACATACAGAAGGATTGTAGACAGATGTGGCCCCTGAGACTGGGAAAGGTGGTGATCCATACAGAAGGACTGTAGACAGATGTGGCCCCTGAGACTGGGAAAGGTGGTGATCCATACAGAAGGACTGTAGACAGATGTGGCCCCTGAGACTGGGAAAGGTGGTGATCCATACAGAAGGATTGTAGACAGATATGGCCCCTGAGACTGGGAAAGGTGGTGATCCATACAGAAGGATTGTAGACAGATGTGGCCCCTGAGACTGGGAAAGGTGGTGATCCATACAGAAGGACTGTAGACAGATATGGCCCCTGAGACTGGGAAAGGTGGTGATCCATACAGAAGGATTGTAGACAGATGTGGCCCCTGAGACTGGGAAAGGTGGTGATCCATACAGAAGGATTGTAGACAGATGTGGCCCCTGAGACTGGGAAAGGTGGTGATCCATACAGAAGGACTGTAGACAGATATGGCCCCTGAGACTGGGAAAGGTGGTGATCCATACAGAAGGACTGTAGACAGATATGGCCCCTGAGACTGGGAAAGGTGGTGATCCATACAGAAGGACTGTAGACAGATATGGCCCCTGAGACTGGGAAAGGTGGTGATCCATACAGAAGGACTGTAGACAGATATGGCCCCTGAGACTGGGAAAGGTGGTGATCCATACAGAAGGATTGTAGACAGATGTGGCCCCTGAGACTGGGAAAGGTGGTGATCCATACAGAAGGATTGTAGACAGATGTGGCCCCTGTACACGACCAGTGTCTGGTGCCTCCGATGTCTTCTTCGCTTGACATTTCATTTCTTCTGAATCTATCATGGCTGCCGCAGTGGCGGGGGAGCAGTTTGCGTCAATGGACGCAGGGTTCAGCGCTATCACTGTGGGGAACATCACACAGATGAGACTGGAGGAGGAAGAGGACCAACCTCACCGTGCAGAGTGGCAACAGCCAGCAGAGGGCGACATTACCAGTGCTACCAGCGAGAACCAGCAGAGGGCGACATTACCAGTGCTACCAGGGGACACCAGCAGAGGGCGACATTACCAGTGCTACCAGCCGACACCAGCAGAGGGCGACATTACCAGTGCTACCAGCCGACACCAGCAGAGGGCGACATTACCAGTGCTACCAGCCGACACCAGCAGAGGGTGACATTACCAGTGCTACCAGCGAGAACCAGCAGAGGGCGACATTACCAGTGCTACCAGCGGACACCAGTAGAGGGTGACATTACCAGTGCTACCAGTGGACACCAGAAGAGAGCGACATTACCAGTGCTACCAGCGAGAACCAGCAGAGGGCGACATTACCAGTGCTACCAGCGGACACCAGTAGAGGGTGACATTACCAGTGCTACCAGCCGACACCAGCAGAGGGCGACATTACCAGTGCTACCAGCCGACACCAGCAGAGGGCGACATTACCAGTGCTACCAGCGGACACCAGCAGAGGGTGACATTACCAGTGCTACCAGCGAGAACCAGCAGAGGGCGACATTACCAGTGCTACCAGGGGACACCAGCAGAGGGCGACATTACCAGTGCTACCAGCCGACACCAGCAGAGGGTGACATTACCAGTGCTACCAGGGGACACCAGCAGAGGGCGACATTACCAGTGCTACCAGCGAGAACCAGCAGAGGGCGACATTACCAGTGCTACCAGCCGACACCAGCAGAGGGTGACATTACCAGTGCTACCAGGGGACACCAGTTGAGGGTGACATTACCAGTGCTACCAGCGAGAACCAGCAGAGGGCGACATTACCAGTGCTACCAGGGGACACCAGCAGAGGGCGACATTACCAGTGCTACCAGCGAGAACCAGCAGAGGGCGACATTACCAGTGCTACCAGCGGACACCAGTAGAGGGTGACATTACCAGTGCTACCAGCGAGAACCAGCAGAGGGCGACATTACCAGTGCTACCAGCCGACACCAGCAGAGGGCGACATTACCAGTGCTACCAGCCGACACCAGCAGAGGGCGACATTACCAGTGCTACCAGCGGACACCAGTAGAGGGTGACATTACCAGTGCTACCAGCCGACACCAGCAGAGGGCGACATTACCAGTGCTACCAGCCGACACCAGCAGAGGGTGACATTACCAGTGCTACCAGGGGACACCAGCAGAGGGCGACATTACCAGTGCTACCAGCGAGAACCAGCAGAGGGCGACATTACCAGTGCTACCAGCCGACACCAGCAGAGGGTGACATTACCAGTGCTACCAGGGGACACCAGTTGAGGGTGACATTACCAGTGCTACCAGCGAGAACCAGCAGAGGGCGACATTACCAGTGCTACCAGGGGACACCAGCAGAGGGCGACATTACCAGTGCTACCAGCGAGAACCAGCAGAGGGCGACATTACCAGTGCTACCAGCGGACACCAGTAGAGGGTGACATTACCAGTGCTACCAGCGAGAACCAGCAGAGGGCGACATTACCAGTGCTACCAGCCGACACCAGCAGAGGGCGACATTACCAGTGCTACCAGCCGACACCAGCAGAGGGCGACATTACCAGTGCTACCAGCGGACACCAGTAGAGGGTGACATTACCAGTGCTACCAGCCGACACCAGCAGAGGGCGACATTACCAGTGCTACCAGCCGACACCAGCAGAGGGCGACATTACCAGTGCTACCAGCGGACACCAGCAGAGGGCGACATTACCAGTGCTACCAGCGGACACCAGTAGAGGGTGACATTACCAGTGCTACCAGCCGACACCAGCAGAGGGCGACATTACCAGTGCTACCAGCCGACACCTGCAGAGGGCGACATTACCAATGCTACCAGCCGACACCAGCAGAGGGCGACATTACCAATGCTACCAGCCGACACCAGCAGAGGGCGACATTACCAGTGCTACCAGTGGACACCAGCAGAGGGCGACATTACCAGTGCTACCAGCGGACACCAGTAGAGGGTGACATTACCAGTGCTACCAGCCGACACCAGCAGAGGGCGACATTACCAGTGCTACCAGCCGACACCAGCAGAGGGCGACATTACCAGTGCTACCAGCCGACACCTGCAGAGGGCGACATTACCAGTGCTACCAGCCGACACCTGCAGAGGGCGACATTACCAATGCTACCAGCCGACACCAGTAGAGGGCGACATTACCAGTGCTACCAGCGGACACCAGCAGAGGGCGACATTACCAGTGCTACCAGCCGACACCAGCAGAGGGCGACATTACCAGTGCTACCAGCGGACACCAGCAGAGGGCGACATTACCAGTGCTACCAGCCGACACCAGCAGAGGGCGACATTACCAGTGCTACCAGCGGACACCAGCAGAGGGCGACATTACCAATGCTACAGCCGACACCTGCAGAGGGCGACATTACCAGTGCTACCAGCCGACACCAGTAGAGGGCGACATTACCAGTGCTACCAGCCGACACCAGTAGAGGGCGACATTACCAGTGCTACCAGCGGACACCAGCAGAGGGCGACATTACCAGTGCTACCAGCCGACACCAGCAGAGGGCGACATTACCAGTGCTACCAGCGGACACCAGCAGAGGGCGACATTACCAGTGCTACCAGCCGACACCAGCAGAGGGCGACATTACCAGTGCTACCAGCGGACACCAGCAGAGGGCGACATTACCAGTGTTACCAGCCGACACCAGCAGAGGGCGACATTACCAGTGCTACCAGCGGACACCAGTAGAGGGCGACATTACCAGTGCTACAGCCGACACCTGCAGAGGGCGACATTACCAGTGCTACCAGCCGACACCTGCAGAGGGCGACATTACCAGTGCTACCAGCGGACACCAGCAGAGGGCGACATTACCAGTGCTACCAGCGGCCACCAGCAGAGGGCGACATTACCAGTGCTACCAGCGGACACCAGCAGAGGGCGACATTACCAGTGCTACCAGCCGACACCAGCAGAGGGCGACATTACCAGTGCTACCAGCGGACACCAGCAGAGGGCGACATTACCAGTGTTACCAGCCGACACCAGCAGAGGGCGACATTACCAGTGCTACCAGCGGACACCAGCAGAGGGCGACATTACCAGTGCTACAGCCGACACCAGTAGAGGGCGACATTACCAGTGCTACCAGCGGACACCAGCAGAGGGCGACATTACCAGTGTTACCAGCCGACACCAGCAGAGGGCGACATTACCAGTGCTACCAGCGGACACCAGCAGAGGGCGACATTACCAGTGTTACCAGCCGACACCAGCAGAGGGCGACATTACCAGTGCTACCAGCGGACACCAGCAGAGGGCGACATTACCAGTGCTACAGCCGACACCTGCAGAGGGCGACATTACCAGTGCTACCAGCCGACACCAGTAGAGGGCGACATTACCAGTGCTACCAGCGGACACCAGTAGAGGGCGACATTACCAGTGCTACCAGCCGACACCAGTAGAGGGCGACATTACCAGTGCTACCAGCGGACACCAGTAGAGGGCGACATTACCAGTGCTACCAGCGGACACCAGTAGAGGGCGACATTACCAGTGCTACCAGCCGACACCAGTAGAGGGCGACATTACCAGTGCTACCAGCCGACACCAGCAGAGGGCGACATTACCAGTGCTACCAGCGGACACCAGCAGAGGGCGACATTACCAGTGTTACCAGCCGACACCAGTAGAGGGCGACATTACCAGTGCTACCAGCGGACACCAGCAGAGGATAACATTACCAATGCTACAGCCGACACCAGTAGAGGGCGACATTACCAGTGCTACCAGCCGACACCAGTAGAGGGTGACATTACCAGTGCTACCAGCGGACACCAGTAGAGGGTGACATTACCAGTGCTACCAGCGGACACCAGCAGAGGATAACATTACCAATGCTACAGCCGACACCAGTAGAGGGCGACATTACCAGTGCTACCAGCCGACACCAGCAGAGGGCGACATTACCAGTGCTACCAGCCGACACCAGCAGAGGATAACATTACCAGTGCTACCAGCCGACACCAGCAGAGGGTGACATTACCAGTGCTACCAGCGAGAACCAGCAGAGGGCGACATTACCAGTGCTACCAGCGGACACCAGCAGAGGATAACATTACCAGTGCTACCAGCAGACACCAGTAGAGGGCGACATTACCAGTGCTACCAGCGGACACCAGCAGAGGGCGACATTACCAGTGCTACCAGCAGACACCAGCAGAGGGCGACATTACCAGTGCTACAGCCGACACCAGTAGAGGGCGACATTACCAGTGCTACAGCCGACACCTGCAGAGGGCGACATTACCAGTGCTACCAGCCGACACCAGTAGAGGGCGACATTACCAGTGCTACCAGCCGACACCAGTAGAGGGCGACATTACCAGTGCTACCAGCCGACACCAGTAGAGGGCGACATTACCAGTGCTACCAGCCGACACCAGCAGAGGGCGACATTACCAGTGCTACCAGCCGACACCAGTAGAGGGCGACATTACCAGTGCTACCAGCCGACACCAGTAGAGGGCGACATTACCAGTGCTACCAGCAGACACCAGTAGAGGGCGACATTACCAGTGCTACCAGCGGACACCAGTAGAGGGCGACATTACCAGTGCTACCAGCCGACACCAGTAGAGGGCGACATTACCAGTGCTACCAGCCGACACCAGCAGAGGGCGACATTACCAGTGCTACCAGCAGACACCAGTAGAGGGCGACATTACCAGTGCTACCAGCGGACACCAGTAGAGGGCGACATTACCAGTGCTACCAGCCGACACCAGTAGAGGGCGACATTACCAGTGCTACCAGCCGACACCAGCAGAGGGCGACATTACCAGTGCTACCAGCGGACACCAGCAGAGGGCGACATTACCAGTGTTACCAGCCGACACCAGTAGAGGGCGACATTACCAGTGCTACCAGCCGACACCAGTAGAGGGCGACATTACCAGTGCTACCAGCCGACACCAGTAGAGGATAACATTACCAATGCTACAGCCGACACCAGTAGAGGGCGACATTACCAGTGCTACCAGCCGACACCAGTAGAGGGCGACATTACCAGTGCTACCAGCGGACACCAGTAGAGGATAACATTACCAGTGCTACCAGCCGACACCAGTAGAGGGCGACATTACCAGTGCTACAGCCGACACCAGTAGAGGGTGACATTACCAGTGCTACCAGCGGACACCAGTAGAGGGCGACATTACCAGTGCTACAGCCGACACCAGTAGAGGGCGACATTACCAGTGCTACAGCCGACACCAGTAGAGGGCGACATTACCAGTGCTACAGCCGACACCAGTAGAGGGCGACATTACCAGTGCTACAGCCGACACCAGTAGAGGGCGACATTACCAGTGCTACCAGCCGACACCAGTAGAGGGCGACATTACCAGTGCTACCAGCCGACACCAGTAGAGGGCGACATTACCAGTGCTACCAGCCGACACCAGTAGAGGGCGACATTACCAGTGCTACCAGCGGACACCAGTAGAGGATAACATTACCAGTGCTACCAGCCGACACCAGTAGAGGGCGACATTACCAGTGCTACCAGCGGACACCAGCAGAGGATAACATTACCAGTGCTACCAGCCGACACCAGCAGAGGGCGACATTACCAGTGCTACCAGCCGACACCAGTAGAGGGCGACATTACCAGTGCTACCAGCAGACACCAGTAGAGGGCGACATTACCAGTGCTACCAGCGGACACCAGCAGAGGATAACATTACCAGTGCTACCAGCAGACACCAGCAGAGGGCGACATTACCAGTGCTACAGCCGACACCAGTAGAGGGCGACATTACCAGTGCTACAGCCGACACCAGTAGAGGGCGACATTACCAGTGCTACCAGCCGACACCAGTAGAGGGCGACATTACCAGTGCTACCAGCGGACACCAGTAGAGGGCGACATTACCAGTGCTACCAGCCGACACCAGTAGAGGGCGACATTACCAATGCTACAGCCGACACCAGTAGAGGGCGACATTACCAGTGCTACCAGCGGACACCAGTAGAGGGCGACATTACCAGTGCTACCAGCCGACACCAGTAGAGGGCGACATTACCAGTGCTACCAGCGGACACCAGCAGAGGGCGACATTACCAGTGCTACCAGCGGACACCAGTAGAGGGCGACATTACCAGTGCTACCAGCCGACACCAGTAGAGGGCGACATTACCAGTGCTACCAGCCGACACCTGCAGAGGGCGACATTACCAGTGCTACCAGCCGACACCAGCAGAGGGCGACATTACCAGTGCTACCAGCGGACACCAGTAGAGGGCGACATTACCAGTGCTACCAGCGGACACCAGTAGAGGGCGATATTACCAGTGCTACCAGCAGACACCAGCAGAGGGCGACATTACCAGTGCTACCAGCCGACACCAGCAGAGGGCGACATTACCAGTGCTACCAGCGGACACCAGTAGAGGGCGACATTACCAATGCTACAGCCGACACCAGTAGAGGGCGACATTACCAGTGCTACCAGCCGACACCAGTAGAGGGCAACATTACCAGTGCTACCAGCAGACACCAGTAGAGGGCGACATTACCAGTGCTACCAGCCGACACCAGTAGAGGGCGACATTACCAGTGCTACCAGCAGACACCAGTAGAGGGCGACATTACCAGTGCTACCAGCCGACACCAGTAGAGGGCGACATTACCAGTGCTACCAGCCGACACCTGCAGAGGGCGACATTACCAGTGCTACCAGCGGACACCAGTAGAGGGCGACATTACCAATGCTACAGCCGACACCAGTAGAGGGCGACATTACCAGTGCTACCAGCCGACACCAGTAGAGGGCGACATTACCAGTGCTACCAGCAGACACCAGTAGAGGGCGACATTACCAGTGCTACCAGCCGACACCAGTAGAGGGCGACATTACCAGTGCTACCAGCCGACACCAGCAGAGGGCGACATTACCAGTGCTACCAGCCGACACCAGTAGAGGGCGACATTACCAGTGCTACCAGCCGACACCAGTAGAGGGTGACAATACCAGTGCTACCAGCAGACACCAGTAGAGGGCGACATTACCAGTGCTACCAGCAGACACCAGTAGAGGGCGACATTACCAGTGCTACCAGCAGACACCAGTAGAGGGCGACATTACCAGTGCTACCAGCAGACACCAGTAGAGGGCGACATTACCAGTGCTACCAGCGGACACCAGCAGAGGGCGACATTACCAGTGCTACCAGCCGACACCAGTAGAGGGCGACATTACCAGTGCTACCAGCAGACACCAGTAGAGGGCGACATTACCAGTGCTACCAGCAGACACCAGTAGAGGGCGACATTACCAGTGCTACCAGCCGACACCTGCAGAGGGCGACATTACCAGTGCTACCAGCGGACACCAGTAGAGGGCGACATTACCAGTGCTACCAGCAGACACCAGTAGAGGGCGACATTACCAGTGCTACCAGCAGACACCAGTAGAGGGCGACATTACCAGTGCTACCAGCAGACACCAGTAGAGGGTGACAATACCAGTGCTACCAGCAGACACCAGTAGAGGGCGACATTACCAGTGCTACCAGCAGACACCAGTAGAGGGCGACATTACCAGTGCTACCAGCGGACACCAGCAGAGGGCGACATTACCAGTGCTACCAGCCGACACCAGTAGAGGGCGACATTACCAGTGCTACCAGCAGACACCAGTAGAGGGCGACATTACCAGTGCTACCAGCAGACACCAGTAGAGGGCGACATTACCAGTGCTACCAGCCGACACCTGCAGAGGGCGACATTACCAGTGCTACCAGCGGACACCAGTAGAGGGCGACATTACCAATGCTACAGCCGACACCAGTAGAGGGCGACATTACCAGTGCTACAGCGGACACCAGTAGAGGGCGACATTACCAATGCTACAGCCGACACCAGTAGAGGGCGACATTACCAGTGCTACCAGCCGACACCAGTAGAGGGCGACATTACCAGTGCTACCAGCCGACACCAGTAGAGGGCGACATTACCAGTGCTACCAGCCGACACCAGTAGAGGGCGACATTACCAGTGCTACCAGCCGACACCTGCAGAGGGCGACATTACCAATGCTACCAGCGGACACCTGCAGAGGGCGACATTACCAGTGCTACCAGCCGACACCAGCAGAGGATAACATTACCAATGCTACAGCCGACACCAGTAGAGGGCGACATTACCAGTGCTACCAGCGGACACCAGTAGAGGGCGACATTACCAGTGCTACCAGCCGACACCTGCAGAGGGCGACATTACCAGTGCTACCAGCGGACACCAGTAGAGGGCGACATTACCAATGCTACAGCCGACACCAGTAGAGGGCGACATTACCAGTGCTACCAGCGGACACCAGTAGAGGGCGACATTACCAGTGCTACCAGCCGACACCAGCAGAGGGCGACATTACCAGTGCTACCAGCCGACACCAGTTGAGGGTGACATTACCAGTGCTACCAGCCGACACCAGTAGAGGGCGACATTACCAGTGCTACCAGCGGACACCAGTAGAGGGCGACATTACCAGTGCTACCAGCGGACACCAGTAGAGGGCGACATTACCAGTGCTACCAGCCGACACCTGCAGAGGGCGACATTACCAGTGCTACCAGCGGACACCAGTAGAGGGCGACATTACCAGTGCTACCAGCCGACACCAGTAGAGGGCGACATTACCAGTGCTACCAGCAGACACCAGCAGAGGGCGACATTACCAGTGCTACCAGCGGACACCAGCAGAGGGCGACATTACCAGTGTTACCAGCGGACACCAGCAGAGGATAACATTACCAATGCTACAGCCGACACCAGTAGAGGGCGACATTACCAGTGCTACCAGCGGACACCAGTAGAGGGCGACATTACCAGTGCTACCAGCGGACACCAGTAGAGGGCGACATTACCAGTGCTACCAGCCGACACCTGCAGAGGGCGACATTACCAGTGCTACCAGCCGACACCAGCAGAGGGCGACATTACCAGTGCTACCAGCCGACACCAGCAGAGGGCGACATTACCAGTGCTACCAGCCGACACCAGCAGAGAGCGACATTACCAGTGCTACCAGCGGACACCAGCAGAGGGCGGCATTACCAGTGCTACCAGCCGACACCTGCAGAGGGCGACATTACCAATGCTACAGCCGACACCAGCAGAGGATAACATTACCAATGCTACAGCCGACACCAGCAGAGGGCGACATTACCAGTGCTACCAGCCGACACCTGCAGAGGGCGACATTACCAGTGCTACCAGCCGACACCAGCAGAGGGCGACATTACCAGTGCTACCAGCCGACACCTGCAGAGGGCGACATTACCAGTGCTACCAGCCGACACCAGCAGAGGGCGACATTACCAGTGCTACCAGCCGACACCTGCAGAGGGCGACATTACCAGTGCTACCAGCCGACACCTGCAGAGGGCGACATTACCAATGCTACAGCCGACACCAGCAGAGGATAACATTACCAATGCTACAGCCGACACCAGCAGAGGGCGACATTACCAGTGCTACCAGCCGACACCAGCAGAGGATAACATTACCAGTGCTACCAGCCGACACCTGCAGAGGGCGACATTACCAGTGCTACCAGCAGACACCAGTAGAGGGCGACATTACCAATGCTACAGCCGACACCAGTAGAGGGCGACATTACCAGTGCTACCAGCCGACACCAGTTGAGGGTGACATTACCAGTGCTACCAGCCGACACCAGTTGAGGGTGACATTACCAGTGCTACCAGCCGACACCAGCAGAGGGCGACATTACCAGTGCTACCAGCGGACACCAGCAGAGGGCGACATTACCAGTGTTACCAGCCGACACCAGCAGAGGGCGACATTACCAGTGCTACCAGCGGACACCAGCAGAGGGCGACATTACCAGTGCTACCAGCCGACACCAGCAGAGGGCGACATTACCAGTGCTACCAGCCGACACCAGTAGAGGGTGACATTACCAGTGCTACCAGCCGACACCAGTAGAGGGCGACATTACCAGTGCTAGCAGTGGACACCAGTAGAGGGCGACATTACCAGTGCTACCAGCCGACACCAGTAGAGGGCGACATTACCAGTGCTACCAGCCGACACCAGTTGAGGGCGACATTACCAGTGCTACCAGCAGACACCAGCAGAGGGCGACATTACCAGTGCTACCAGCGGACACCAGCAGAGGGCGACATTACCAGTGTTACCAGCCGACACCAGCAGAGGGCGACATTACCAGTGCTACCAGCGGACACCAGCAGAGGGCGACATTACCAGTGTTACCAGCCGACACCAGTAGAGGGCGACATTACCAGTGCTACCAGCGGACACCAGCAGAGGGCGACATTACCAGTGTTACCAGCCGACACCAGCAGAGGGCGACATTACCAGTGTTACCAGCCGACACCAGTAGAGGGCGACATTACCAGTGCTACCAGCGGACACCAGCAGAGGGCGACATTACCAGTGTTACCAGCCGACACCAGTAGAGGGCGACATTACCAGTGCTACCAGCTGACACCAGCAGAGGGCGACATTACCAGTGCTACCAGCCGACACCAGCAGAGGGCGACATTACCAGTGCTACCAGCCGACACCTGCAGAGGGCGACATTACCAGTGCTACCAGCCGACACCAGTAGAGGGTGACATTACCAGTGCTACCAGCAGACACCAGCAGAGGGCGACATTACCAGTGCTACCAGCGGACACCAGTAGTGGGCGACATTACCAGTGCTACCAGCCGACACCAGTAGTGGGCGACATTACCAGTGCTACCAGCCGACACCAGCAGAGGATAACATTACCAATGCTACCAGCGGACACCAGCAGAGGGCGACATTACCAGTGCTACCAGCCGACACCAGCAGAGGGCGACATTACCAGTGCTACCAGCCGACACCAGTTGAGGGTGACATTACCAGTGCTACCAGCCGACACCTGCAGAGGGCGACATTACCAGTGCTACCAGCCGACACTAGTAGAGGGCGACATTACCAGTGCTACCAGCCGACACCAGCAGAGGGCGACATTACCAGTGCTACCAGCCGACACCAGTTGAGGGTGACATTACCAGTGCTACCAGCCGACACCTGCAGAGGGCGACATTACCAGTGCTACCAGCGGACACCAGTAGAGGGTGACATTACCAGTGCTACCAGCAGACACCAGCAGAGGGCGACATTACCAGTGCTACCAGCGGACACCAGCAGAGGGCGACATTACCAGTGTTACCAGCCGACACCAGTAGAGGGCGACATTACCAGTGCTACCAGCGGACACCAGCAGAGGGCGACATTACCAGTGCTACCAGCGGATACCAGCAGAGGGCGACATTACCAGTGCTACCAGCCGACACCAGCAGAGGGCGACATTACCAGTGCTACCAGCCGACACCAGTTGAGGGTGACATTACCAGTGCTACCAGCCGACACCTGCAGAGGGCGACATTACCAGTGCTACCAGCCGACACTAGTAGAGGGCGACATTACCAGTGCTACCAGCCGACACCAGTAGAGGGCGACATTACCAGTGCTACCAGCCGACACCAGTTGAGGGTGACATTACCAGTGCTACCAGCCGACACCTGCAGAGGGCGACATTACCAGTGCTACCAGCCGACACTAGTAGAGGGCGACATTACCAGTGCTACCAGCCGACACCTGCAGAGGGCGACATTACCAGTGCTACCAGCCGACACCAGTAGAGGGCGACATTACCAGTGCTACCAGCGGACACCAGTAGAGGGCGACATTACCAGTGCTACCAGCGGACACCAGCAGAGGGCGACATTACCAGTGCTACCAGCGGATACCAGCAGAGGGCGACATTACCAGTGCTACCAGCGGACACCAGCAGAGGGCGACATTACCAGTGCTACCAGCCGACACCAGTTGAGGGTGACATTACCAGTGCTACCAGCCGACACCTGCAGAGGGCGACATTACCAGTGCTACCAGCCGACACTAGTAGAGGGCGACATTACCAGTGCTACCAGCCGACACCAGCAGAGGGCGACATTACCAGTAACATAGTAACATAGTTAGTAAGGCCGAAAAAAGACATTTGTCCATCCAGTTCAGCCTATATTCCATCATAATAAATCCCCAGATCTACGTCCTTCTACAGAACCTAATAATTGTATGATACAATATTGTTCTGCTCCAGGAAGACATCCAGGCCTCTCTTGAACCCCTCGACTGAGTTCGCCATCACCACCTCCTCAGGCAAGCAATTCCAGATTCTCACTGCCCTAACAGTAAAGAATCCTCTTCTATGTTGGTGGAAAAACCTTCTCTCCTCCAGACGCAAAGAATGCCCCCTTGTGCCCGTCACCTTCCTTGGTATAAACAGATCCTCAGCGAGATATTTGTATTGTCCCCTTATATACTTATACATGGTTATTAGATCGCCCCTCAGTCGTCTTTTTTCTAGACTAAATAATCCTAATTTCGCTAATCTATCTGGGTATTGTAGTTCTCCCATCCCCTTTATTAATTTTGTTGCCCTCCTTTGTACTCTCTCTAGTTCCATTATATCCTTCCTGAGCACCGGTGCCCAAAACTGGACTGGAGTGCTACCAGCCGACACCAGTTGAGGGTGACATTACCAGTGCTACCAGCCGACACCTGCAGAGGGCGACATTACCAGTGCTACCAGCCGACACCAGCAGAGGGCGACATTACCAATGCTACCAGCCGACACCAGTTGAGGGTGACATTACCAGTGCTACCAGCCGACACCTGCAGAGGGCGACATTACCAGTGCTACCAGCCGACACCAGCAGAGGGCGACATTACCAGTGCTACCAGCCGACACCAGTTGAGGGTGACATTACCAGTGCTACCAGCCGACACCTGCAGAGGGCGACATTACCAGTGCTACCAGCCGACACCAGCAGAGGGCGACATTACCAGTGCTACCAGCCGACACCAGTTGAGGGTGACATTACCAGTGCTACCAGCCGACACCTGCAGAGGGCGACATTACCAGTGCTACCAGCGGACACCAGCAGAGGGCGACATTACCAGTGCTACCAGCGGACACCAGCAGAGGGCGACATTACCAGTGTTACCAGCCGACACCAGTAGAGGGCGACATTACCAGTGCTACCAGCGGACACCAGTAGAGGGCGACATTACCAGTGCTACCAGCGGACACCAGCAGAGGGCGACATTACCAGTGCTACCAGCGGACACCAGCAGAGGGCGACATTACCAGTGCTACCAGCGGACACCAGCAGAGGGCGACATTACCAGTGTTACCAGCCGACACCAGTAGAGGGCGACATTACCAGTGCTACCAGCGGACACCAGTAGAGGGCGACATTACCAGTGCTACCAGCCGACACCAGCAGAGGGCGACATTACCAGTGCTACCAGCCGACACCAGTAGAGGGTGACAATACCAGTGGACACCAGCAGAGGATAACATTACCAGTGCTACCAGCGGGAACCAGCAGAGGGCGACATTACCAGTGCTAGCAGTGGACACCAACAGAGGGCGACATTACCAGTGCTACCAGCCGACACTAGTAGAGGGCGACATTACCAGTGCTACCAGCCGACACCAGCAGAGGGCGACATTACCAGTGCTACCAGCCGACACCAGTTGAGGGTGACATTACCAGTGCTACCAGCCGACACCTGCAGAGGGCGACATTACCAGTGCTACCAGCGGACACCAGTAGAGGGTGACATTACCAGTGCTACCAGCAGACACCAGCAGAGGGCGACATTACCAGTGCTACCAGCGGACACCAGCAGAGGGCGACATTACCAGTGCTACCAGCCGACACCAGTAGAGGGCGACATTACCAGTGCTACCAGCCGACACCAGTAGAGGGCGACATTACCAGTGCTACCAGCCGACACCAGCAGAGGGCGACATTACCAGTGCTACCAGCGGACACCAGTGGAGGGTGACAATACCAGTGCTACCAGCCGACACCAGTAGAGGGCGACATTACCAGTGCTACCAGCCGACACCAGCAGAGGGCGACATTACCAGTGCTACCAGCCGACACCAGTAGAGGGTGACAATACCAGTGGACACCAGCAGAGGATAACATTACCAGTGCTACCAGCGGGAACCAGCAGAGGGCGACATTACCAGTGCTAGCAGTGGACACCAACAGAGGGCGACATTACCAGTGCTACAGCGGACACCAGCAGAGGGCGACATTACCAGTGCTACCAGCCGACACCAGCAGAGGGCGACATTACCAGTGCTACCAGCGGACACCAGGAGAGGGCAATGTTTCAGGTGCTACCAGCGGACACCAGCAGAGGGCGACATTACCAGTGCTACCAGCGGACACCAGGAGAGGGCAATGTTTCAGGTGCTATCAGCAGAAACTGTGGTGGTGGCAGTACACTGAGGGCTTGGGTTGGAGGCATACTGTGGGTACTGGTGGGATGGCACTGTGGGCTCAGGTTGGTAGTACACTGTGGGCTTGGGTGGGATGGCACGCTATGGGCATGGGATGGCACGCTATGGGCATGGCCTGGTGGCACACTGTGGGTACGGGTGGGATGGCACACTTTGGGCTCGGGTTGGCAGTACACTGTGGGCTCGGGTTGGCAGTACACTGTGGGCTCGGATTGGCAGTACACTGTGGGTATGGGTGGGAAGGCACACTGTGGGCTCGGGTTGGCAGTACACTGTGGGCTCGGGTTGGCAGTACACTGTGGGTACGGGTGGGAAGGCACACTGTGGGCTCGGGTTGGCAGTACACTGTGGGCTCGGGTTGGCAGTACACTGTGGGTACGGGTGGGAAGGCACACTGTGGGCTCGGGTTGGCAGTACACTGGGGGCTCGGGTTGGCAGTACACTGTGGGCTCGGATTGGCAGTACACTGTGGGCTCGGGTTGGCAGTACACTGTGGGTACGGGTGGGAAGGCACACTGTGGGCTCGGGTTGGCAGTACACTGTGGGCTCGGGTTGGCAGTACACTGTGGGTACGGGTGGGAAGGCACACTGGGGGCTCGGGTTGGCAGTACACTGTGGGCTCGGATTGGCAGTACACTGTGGGCTCGGGTTGGCAGTACACTGTGGGCTCGGGTTGGCGGCACACTGTGGGCTCGGGTTGGCGTCACACTGTGGGCTCGGGTTGGCGGCACACTGTGGGCTCGGGTTGGCGTCACACTGTGGGCTCGGGTTGGCGGCACACTGTGGGCTCAGTTGTAGGTACTCTCCAGCAGCTGTACCATTGTGTGCATACGGCCATTGTAGCCATCACTTACAGTTGTTCTTCACCGCCCTCGTCTTCTGCCGCCCGTCGTCCGCCCCGCCATAGATCTCCGCCATCACCGTCAGGCTGGTGGTGTTGGTCTTGGACAGGCTCCCATGTGGCAGGAAGAAGCCGCTGATCACCTGGAAAACACAGAGAGCGGGGGTGCTAAGGAGTGAGGGGCCACAGAGGAGCAAGGGGCCACAGAGGAGCGAGGGGCCACAGAGGAGCAATGGGCCACATAGGAGCGAGGAGCTATAGAGTATCAAGGGGCTCCAAAGCAGCGAGGGGCCGCAGACGCGTGAGGGGCAACAGAAGAACGAGGGGCCACAGGAGCGAGAGGCAGCAGTAAAGATTTATTACAGCACGGTACCAACATTGTTTCAGGGGCTGCAGCCTCAACCCCCCATACTCTGTGGTGTACAGGTGGAGGGGGATTTGGTGATACCTTAATGGTGTAGAGCAGGGGCCGTGTGCTGCGGTGGAGGGGGATTCAGTGATACCTTAATGGTGTAGAGCAGGGGCCGTGTGCTGCGGTGGAGGGGGATTTGGTGATACCGTAATGGTGTAGAGCAGGGGCCGTGTGCTGCGGTGGAGGGGGATTCGGTGATACCTTAATGGTGTAGAGCAGGGGCCGTGTGCTGCGGTGGAGGGGGATTCGGTGATACCTTAATGGTGTAGAGCAGGGGCCGTGTGCTGCGGTGGAGGGGGATTTGGTGATACCGTAATGGTGTAGAGCAGGGGCCGTGTGCTGCGGTGGAGGGGGATTCGGTGATACCTTAATGGTGTAGAGCAGGGGCCGTGTGCTGCGGTGGAGGGGGATTCGGTGATACCTTAATGGTGTAGAGCAGGGGCCGTGTGCTGCGGTGGAGGGGGATTCGGTGATACCTTAATGGTGTAGAGCAGGGGCCGTGTGCTGCGGTGGAGGGAGATTCCGTGATACCTTAATGGTGTAGAGCAGGGGCCGTGTGCTGCGGTGGAGGGGGATTCGGTGATACCTTAATGGTGTAGAGCAGGGGCCGTGTGCTGCGGTGGAGGGGGATTCGGTGATACCTTAATGGTGTAGAGCAGGGGCCGTGTGCTGCGGTGGAGGGGGATTCGGTGATACCTTAATGGTGTAGAGCAGGGGCCGTGTGCTGCGGTGGAGGGGGATTCGGTGATACCTTAATGGTGTAGAGCAGGGGCCGTGTGCTGCGGTGGAGGGGGATTCGGTGATACCTTAATGGTGTAGAGCAGGGGCCGTGTGCTGCGGTGGAGGGGGATTCGGTGATACCTTAATGGTGTAGAGCAGGGGCCGTGTGCTGCGGTGGAGGGGGATTCGGTGATACCTTAATGGTGTAGAGCAGGGGCCGTGTGCTGCGGTGGAGGGGGATTCGGTGATACCTTAATGGTGTA
The DNA here is from genome assembly GCF_032444005.1 of Ranitomeya imitator. NCBI lineage: Eukaryota > Metazoa > Chordata > Amphibia > Anura > Dendrobatidae > Ranitomeya > Ranitomeya imitator. The sequence continues at coordinate 2,114,562 of NC_091285.1, forward strand.
GAGCAGGGGCCGTGTGCTGCGGTGGAGGGGGATTCGGTGATACCTTAATGGTGTAGAGCAGGGGCCGTGTGCTGCGGTGGAGGGGGATTCGGTGATACCTTAATGGTGTAGAGCAGGGGCCGTGTGCTGCGGTGGTGGGGGATTCGGTGATACCTTAATGGTGTAGAGCAGGGGCCGTGTGCTGCGGTGGAGGGGGATTCAGTGATACCTTAATGGTGTAGAGCAGGGGCCGTGTGCTGCGGTGGAGGGGGATTCGGTGATACCTTAATGGTGTAGAGTAGAGCAGGGGCCGTGTGCTGCGGTGGAGGGGGATTCGGTGATACCTTAATGGTGTAGAGCAGGGGCCGTGTGCTGCGGTGGAGGGGGATTCGGTGATACCTTAATGGTGTAGAGTAGAGCAGGGGCCGTGTGCTGCGGTGGAGGGGGATTCGGTGATACCTTAATGGTGTAGAGCAGGGGCCGTGTGCTGCGGTGGAGGGGGATTCGGTGATACCTTAATGGTGTAGAGCAGGGGCCGTGTGCTGCGGTGGAGGGGGATTCGGTGATACCTTAATGGTGTAGAGCAGGGGCCGTGTGCTGCGGTGGAGGGGGATTCGGTGATACCTTAATGGTGTAGAGCAGGGGCCGTGTGCTGCGGTGGAGGGGGATTTGGTGATATCTTAATGGTGTAGAGCAGGGGCCGTGTGCTGCGGTGGAGGGGGATTCAGTGATACCTTAATGGTGTAGAGCAGGGGCCGTGTGCTGCGGTGGAGGGGGATTCGGTGATACCTTAATGGTGTAGAGCAGGGGCCGTGTGCTGCGGTGGTGGGGGATTCAGTGATACCTTAATGGTGTACAGCAGGGGCCGTGTGCTGTGGTGAAGGGGGATTCGGTGATACCTTAACCCTAACCCCTTTACCCCCAAGGGTGGTTTGCATTTTAATGACCGGGCCAATTTTTACAATTCTGACCACTGTCCCTTTATGAGGTTATAACTCTGGAACGTTTCAACGGATCCCGGTGATTCTGACATTGTTTTCTCATGACATATTGTACTTCATGATAGTGGTAAAATTTCTTTGATATTACCTGCGTTTATTTGTGAAAAAAATGGAAATTTGGCAAAAATTTTGAACATTTTGCAATTTTCCAACTTTGAATTTTTATGCCCGTAAATCACAGAGATATGTCACACAAAATACTTAATAATTAACATTTCCCACATGTCTACTTTACATCAGCACAATTTTGGAACCAAAATTTTTTTTGTTAGGGAGTTATAAGGGTTAAAAGTTGACCAGCAATTTCTCATTTTTACAACACCATTTTTTTTTTAGGGACCACATCTCATTTGAAGTCATTTTGAGGGGTCTATATGATAGAAAATACCCAAGTGTGACACCATTCTAAAAACTGCACCCCTCAAGGTGCTCAAAACCACATTCAAGAAGTTTATTAACCCTTCTGGTGCTTCACAGGAATTTTTGGAATGTTTAAATAAAAATTAACATTTAACTTTTTTTTCACAAAAAATTTACTTCAGCTCCAATTTGTTTTATTTTACCAAGGGTAAGAGAAGAAATTGGACCCCAAAAGTTGTTGTATAATTTGTCCTGAGTACACCGATACCCCATATGTGGGGGTAAACCACTGTTTGGGCGCATGACAGAGCTCGGAAGCGAAGGAGCGCCATTTGACTTTTCAATGCAAAATTGACTGGAACATTGAAAGCCCCCACAAGTGACACCATTTTGGAAAGTAGACCCCCTAAGGAACTTATCTAGAGGTGTGGGGAGCACTTTGACCCACCAAGTGCTTTACAGAAGTTTATAATGCAGAACCGTAAAAATAAAAAATCATATTTTTTCACAAAAATTATCTTTTCGCCCCCAATATTTTATTTTCCCAAGAGTAAGAGAAGAAATTGGACACCAAAAGGCGCATGGGAGAGCTCGGAGGGGAAGGAGCACCGTTTGACTTTTCAATGCAAAATTGACAGGAATTGAGATGGGACGCCATGTTGCGTTTGGAGAGCCACTGATGTGCCTAAACATTGAAACCCCCCACAAGTGACACCATTTTGGAAAGTAGACCCCCTAAGGAACTTATCTAGAGGTGTGGTGAGCACTTTGACCCACCAAGTGCTTCACAGAAGTTTATAATGCAGAGCCGTAAAAATAAAACAAAAATTTTTTCCCACAAAAATTATTTTTTAGCCCCCAGTTTTGTATTTTCCCGAGGGTAAGAGGAGAAATTCGACCCCAAAAGTTGTTGTCCAATTTGTCCTGAGTACGCTGATACCCCATATGTGGGGGGGAACCACCGTTTGGGCGCATGGGAGGGCTCGGAAGGGAAGGAGCGCCATTTGGAATGCAGACTTAGATGGAATGGTCTGCAGGCGTCACATTGCGTTTGCAGAGCCCCTAATGTACCTAAACCCCCCACAAGTGACCACATATTGGAAACTAGACCCCCAAGGAACTTATCTAGATGTGTTGTGAGAACTTTGAGCCCCCAAGTGTTTCACTACAGTTTATAACGCCCGGGCGTGAAAAAAAAAAATATTTATTTTTTTTCAACAAAAATTATTTTTTTAGCCCCCAGTTTGGATTTTTCCAAGGGTAACAGGAGAAATTTGACCCCAAAAGTTGTTGTCCTATTTGTCCTGAGTACGCTGATACCCCATATGTTGGGGTAAACCCCTGTTTGGGCGCACAGGAGAGCTCGGAAGGGAAGGAGCACTGTTTTACTTTTTCAACGCAGAATTGGCTGGAATTGAGATTGGACGCTATGTCGCGTTTGGAGAGCCCCTGATGTGCCTGAACAGTGGAAACTCCCCAATTCTACCTGAAACCCTAATCCAACAACACCCCTAACCCTAATCCCAACGGTAACCCTAACCACACCCCTAACCCTGACACACCCCTAACCCTAATCCCAACCCTATTCCCAACCGTAAATATAATCTAAACCCTAACCCTAACTTTAGCCCCAACCCTGACTGTAGCCTTAACCCTAGCCTCAACCCTAACCCTAACCCTAGCCCCAACCCTAACCCTAGCCCTAATGGGAAAATGGAAATAAATTTTTTAATTTTTCCCTAACTAAGGGGGTGTTGAAGGGTGTTTTGATTTACTTTTATAGCGGGTTTTTTTAGCGGATTTTTATGATTGGCAGTCGTCACACACTGAAAGACGCTTTTTATTGCAAAAAATATTTTTTGCGTCACCACATTTTGAGAGCTATAATTTTTCCATATTTTGGTCCACAGAGTCATGTGAGGTCTTGATTTTTGCGGGACGAGTTGACGTTTTTATTGGTAACATTTTCGGGCCGTGACATTTTTTGATTGCTTTTTATTCCGATTTTTGTGGGGCAGAATGACCAAAAACCAGCTATTCATGAATTTCTTTTGGGGGAGGTGTTTATACAGTTCTGCGTTTGGTAAAATTGATAAAGCAGTTTTATTCTTCGGGTCAGTATGATTACAGCGATACCTCATTTATATCATTTTTTTATGTTTTGGCGCTTTTATACGATAAAAACTATTTTATAGAAAAAACAATTATTTTTGCATCGCTTTATTCTGAGGACTATAACTTTTTTATTTTTTTGCTGATGATGCTGTATCGCGGCTCAATTTTTGCGGGACAAGATGACGCTTTCAGCGGTATCATGGTTATTTATATCCGTCTTTTTGATCGCGTGTCATTACACTTTTTGTTCGGCGGTATGATAAAGCGTTTTTTGCCTCGTTTTTTTTTTCTTGCAGTGTTTACTGAAGGGGTTAACTAGTGGGCCAGTTTTATAGGTCGGGTCGTTACGGACGCGGCGATACTAAATAGGTGTACTTCTATTGTTTGTTTTTTTTATTTAGATAAAGAAATGTATTTATGGGAATATTTTTTTTTCATTATTTAGGAATTTTTTTTTTATTATTTTTTTTTTTTTTACACATTTGGAAAAGTTTTTTTTAACTTTTTTACTTTGTCCCAGGGGGGACATCACAGATCGGTGATCTGACAGTTTGCACAGCACTCTGTCAGATCAGCGATCTGACTTAGAGCGCTGCAGGTTTACCAAGCGCCTGCTCTGAGCAGGCACTTGGTAAGCCACCTCCCTCCCTGCAGGACCCGGATGCCGCGGCCATCTTGGATCCGGGCCTGCGGCAGGGAGGAAGGTAGGAGACCCTCGGAGCAACACGATCACATCGCATTGCTGCGGGGGTCTCAGGGAAGCCCACAGGGAGCCCCCTCCCTGCGCGATGCTTCCCTGTACCGCCGGCACACCGCGATCATGTTTGATTGCGGTGTGCCGGGGGTTAATGTGCCGGGGGGCGGTCTGTGACCGCTCTTGGCACATAGTGCCGGATGTCAGCTGCGATAGGCAGCTGACACCCGGCCGCGATCCCCCCGTGAGCGCGGCCGATCGCGCTGGACGTGCTATTCCGTTCCTTGGGCATTAGGGCCCACCCCACATGGACGGAATAGTACGTCCAATGTCAGAAAGGGGTTAATGGTGTAGAGCAGGGCCCAGTGGCGTAGGAAGGGGGGTGCGGGGGGGGCGGTCCGCCCCGGGCGGCACAATGCGGGGGGCGGCCGGCGCTGCAGGAGAAGAAAAAAAAAAAAAAAAGACGCCCCTTTAAATCTTCGGGCGGCGCCGTCCGCCGCCACGACCAGGGCCAGCTCCCCCCACCACCGGACCCCGCCCCCCGCTCTATACTCACCTCTCCTGGTTCCTGCGGCGCCGGCAGCTGCAGCGTCCTCTGCTCTGCGACGTCTCAGAGCAGAGGGCGCGATGACGTCACTACTGTGCGCGCCGCTCTGCCTATCTGTCCTGAGCGTCGCAGAGCCGGAGAGACGCTGACTGCACCGGACCTGCGCTAGGAACGGGAGAGGTGAGGATTTTACTTTTTTTTTTCTTTATGTCTGACTGTCTGGGGGCAATGCTGGACACACTGGGGCAATACTGGAGACCATGGGGCAGATTGCTGGACACACTGGGGCAATACATGAGACTATGGGGCAGATTGCTGGACACACTGGGGCAATACATGAGACCATGGGGCAGATTGCTGGACACACTGGGGCAATACAGGAGACCATGTGGCAGAATGCTGGACACACTGGGGCAACACAGGAGACCATGGGGCAGATTGCTGGACACACTGGGGCAATACAGGAGACCATGGGGCAGATTGCTGGACACACTGGGACAATACAGGAGACCATGGGGCAGATTGCTGGACACACTGGGGCAATACTGGAGACCATGGGGCAGAATGCTGGACACACTGGGGCAATACAGGAGACCATGGGGCAGATTGCTGGACACACTGGGGCAATACTGGAGACCCTGGGGCAGATTTCTGGACACATTGAGGCAATGCTGGAGACCCTGGGGCAGACTTCTGGACACACTGGGGCAATGCTGGACACTGGGGCAGATTGCTGGACACACGGGGGGTAATATGCTGGACACACTGGGGCAATGCTGGACACACTGGGGCAGACTGCTGGACACACTGGGGAAAGGCTGGACACTGGGGCAGATTGCTGGACACACTGGGGGCAGTGCTGGACATACTGGGGCAGATTGCTGGACACACTGGGGGTAATATGCTGGACACACTGGGGCAGATTGCTGGACAACATGGGGGTAATATGCTGGACACACTGGGGCAGATTGCTGGACAACATGGGGGTAATATGCTGGACACACTGGGGGCAGGACTTGAGGCATGGGCAGAATGTAGATACGGGGCATGATTGGAGACACGGGGCAGGATTGGATCATGGGGCAGGACGGATACGATGGAGGCTGGTGGGGCAGGATGTGGAGATCATATGGGGTAGAATGAATACTCATGAGGGCAGGATGCGAGAACATATGGCTGGAGCCAGGAATGAGAAACGGGGCCAGGGTGGGGAATATTATTACCATAGGGGCTAATTAAGGGATATTATTACTGCAGTGATGTATTTATTTTATTTTTTGAGTATACTGTTTTAAATGGGGGGCGGTCCTGTTACTGTGCAGAGTGACACTATATCACCTTTTTTTCTTCATGTGATGTAATGTAGAAGTTGTGAAAAATTAAGTAATGTGTTCTGCAAGCGGACCTCGAGATAACTGTGTTATTTCCTGCAGAAACGAGTCCTGGCTGGAAGGAATGATGGCGGTCTGTGCTGGATGAAAGATGAAGGACTTAACACTGACTCACCAGTGACGTCTCTAGGTGACCTATACACTGACACTATACACTGTATACTATATAGAGGTCCTGTGTATAATGTCACCAGTGATCTCTGTATTACCTCTACACAGACACTGCATACTAAGTACAGATCTCCTGTGAATACTGGCACTTATGGTGATAGTATTGTGGTTTTTTTTTTATTACTGATCAGTATTGTAGTATTCAGTCACTATGTGGTGGTAATATGTGGTCTGGAAATGGTGTTGTGGTATTTGTCCCTTGTATGTAGTATTATTCGGTCACTATGTGGCCTGGTCATGGTGTGGTGGTATTAAGTCACAGGTGTGGCATGTGGGGGTGACACCATTAGGCCCAGTTTAAGTTCTACAAAACAGGAAAACCGTTTTTGGTAACCTTTGTGTGTATTGAGCCGGGGGGGGGGGGGGGGCGCCAAACTCGGGAACAGCCCCGGGCGGCAAAAGCTCTAGCTACGCCTCTGGCAGGGCCATGTGCTGCAGTGGAGGGGGACTCAGTGATACCTTAATGGGGTAGAGCAGGGGCCGTGTGCTGCGGTGGAGGGGGATTTGGTGATACCTTAATGGGGTAGAGCAGGGACGTGTGCTGCGGTGGAGGGGGACTAAGTGATACCTTAATGGTGAAAAGCAGGGGACGTGTGCTGCGGTGAAGAGGGACTCGGTGATACCTTAATAGTGAAGATCAGGGGCCGTGTGGTGCATTGGGGGGCGCTCTCCTCACTCAACAGATATTCCGGCTTCAGGACGTATCCGCAGCCCCCGTTATCCAGGAACTTCCCGTCCTGCAGATCCATGGCAATCCCCGGAGTCTGGAAATTCAGCGCGACTGCGGAGATGCGGAGGAGAGCACAGGGTAACAATGCTGGGAGGGCGACACATTGTATCAGTGCAGCAAGAGCCGTACCCACCCATCTGACAGCCCACGTTCCAGAACTCCGAGGGGTAGAAGTTGGAGGAACCGGTCCGGGATCCTTTAGGGTAAATCCGGGTGAGGAACCTGCAGGTGTGATGGACGAACTCCGGGGCTGTGGGTGAAGAGGAGACGTCCGGTCATTGTCACCTTCCATGGGATCCAGTGACCTGACACCCCAAGAAGTCCCCAGACCCCCAATTATCACCCCCCAACGCCAGCTATGTTCCCTGACCCCAAATCATCCTCTTGACCCCCAGCGATGTCCCCTGAACTTAAATCATCCCCCGACCCCAGCGATGTCCCTGACCCCAAATCATCACCCCCGACCCCCAGTCATCACCTCGGATCCCAAGTCATCACCCCCAACCCCAAATCATCACCCATGACCGCTAGTCACACCTGACACCTCAGTCATCATCCCCGACTGTCAGGAAATAGGACAAAGGTTCTGATTACTTCAATTACACATACAGAGCTTTTAGCTGTAGTTTCCTGTGCCTGCGTGTGTAATCCTAAACCCCTCATTTCGCCCTCCCTCAGGAATGTTTATGGCTCGGTGCTGCGAAAACCAGACTGTGTAAAACTCCTCATTCCCCCTTGTTACTGAGAAGCGGGGTCAGTGGGTGCTCTTGTCCGCTGGCCCGGCTGTCTTTAGCAAGACTGCATGGGACCACGGCTCATACCACTGAACGCCCGCTCTATCTCCCAGTGGGCAATACACTATATAGACAACACAGGGTTAAGGTAAAACAGGGTGCAAAATACTTTATTGAACCGCAGCACACAATAGCAAACAGAGCATTCCCAACATGCCTGGAATTGTATGGGTACATGGGCGCATATAAAATATCCCTGCGTCTCCACGTGTTTCAAGTATGACATGATGTCAGAGCTCCCAGGGTCGTCTTTTGTTTATGCAAAAACGTAGCTGTCTGGGTAATTAAGATACAATCTGGTTTCTTCACACGCCTCCCACCTGATACTGGCTGAAACTGGTACAGCAAGCATGGGACTATTGTTCTTTTAAGGTTATGTATATTGGCACCGATCTGGGCTAGAGATATAAGGATTATATATTCTGGATGTCCATCAAGAGATCTATAGCTCACAGAAATCGCTAGGAGCTAAACACAATGAGTGCAAGGAGCGGGTTTCTCTGTAAGCGGGTTATATAACGACGCCATGTTTACACTTAAAAGATTCCCCCCGACGTGGTGCACATCCTGATCATTGTGTCGTTCATATACAAGGTTCATACAGCGAGCTATGTCTAAAAAATGGTTTGTCACAGCTCTAAGAAAGGGGAGGATTCAGCCTTGAGTGAGGTCACCACAGGGGGATTGCCTTGGTTTTAGGCTGGGAAATAAGCGAGTAAAGCAGCAGTCTTCCAGTGTCTTTTGTCCGGGGCCTAGCTGCGAGACAGGGGTGATGCATTTGGATATATGCTCGCCCATCCCCCACAGCACATGGCCAGCCATGAGATGAAATTACATAACGAAATGTCTGTTCTCTTCAACTTTAAACCCACTTTATTTGCAATTGTACTGTACATATGATACTTGTCTTCTTTATAATATCTTTTTATACTTCTGTAAACACTGCCTACATTTTTTGGAGTAAAATATATAAAATTACTAGCTTTTTCTCTCCTTGCTCTATAACGTACTGTCACGTCTTCTGAAGTGAATTATGCTACTAATCTGGGTTGGCTCCAGACCCGTTAATAATTAAGAAATCAGAGCTGGTGGCAGCGGATTTGTCCTGTGCGTTTGGGAGGCTTTGTAGAGACGGACGGCTTTGATAATTATTGTTCCCCCTGAGTGGGAGTAGTTATATCTCCCTTGCTGAAGTGTGCCCATTAGCCAGTACAAAGTAAGGCAGCCTTTCTGGCGACCAATTATCCTAGGTGCAGTACCAGGTCTGACCTGACGGTAAGGGGGTTGCCAGAGAGCTGCAAGTTCCAAACCAGAACTGGGAAGTGGGATAAGGATAAATCCTTAAGAAAGAACCAGGGGCAACTAAACAACCCCAGGTCATGACAAATTGGTGTGAGTGGTGGGGATGATAAAGGTATCCTCCCCGTGAACAGTGACATATTGGTGGCAGAGCGGTGGGATAATAGAGCATTAGTGGCCTGGTTTGAGCAATCATTCCTCTCACTAAAAACTTGCACAGTTCTTGCGAGGACTTGGCGCAAAAAAGTTTTAGAGAACAAGTTCTGTGTTTACTAGTCCTGACAAAATTGTTTGTACTTGCAATTACCCCCTCCCTTTCTCTTTCTTTTTCTATCCTATCTTTTATTTGGCAATGATGGCTGCAAAAGGAGAAGCCTGGTACACCCAAGAGAAGAAGGACACTCTTGTTGGAGTATGCACGTACCACAGCGTGGACAACCATGGCAAAACCATCGCTCAATTGGTCACGAAACTGGTGCAATTTGAAGCGGACCAAGCCCGGCCTCAGTGGACGCGGAAGCCAGTACCAGTGAAAATGGTGCTGCAGCAGAGGTCCAACCACTGAATGCCGCCCTACTAGCAACCAGGGCGGATTGGACCCTCACCTGCTGGCGGCCATGGAACAACTCCCCACCGACGACCGTGATGGACATCTGCAGACACCAGCAATACCAAGACAAAGCGGAACACCGAGAAGCGGAGAGAGCCCAGCGAGAGGCCCAAGCTCAGGGGGAACATGAACTGCGGCTGGCCCAACTCAGAGCCGTACCATATACCACGCAGAGCACCAAGTCCAGAAACGCGCAGTTCCCTAAACCCCGGCCAGAGCAATATCCTGTAATGGAAAAGGACGGGGACTAGAACAAATTTCTGCGGGCATTTGAGAAAGCCTGCCGACAGTATTGGCTGCCGGATAACCAATGGGCCCGATACCTGACCCCAGGGCTAAAAGGCAAAGCTCTGAAGGCATTTGCTTCTCTCCCGCCAGACCAAGATGAAGATTATGAGGCCATCAAGCAGGCCCTGATAAGCAAGTGCCAGCTTACACCTGAGGTTTACCGTAGAAAGTTCCGGAACCTCCAACGTGGCCCACAGGACAGTTATAGCGACGTGGTGCATGGACTCAGGATCCACTTTAACCAGTGGACCCAAGGACTGTCAGTGACCACCTTTGCACAGCTGCGAGACCTGATGATTACAGACCAGTTCTTACATCTTTGCCCAGCTGAGGTGCGACAGTTCATGATGGACAAACCCAAAGATGTGACGAAAGCAGCGCAGATTGCTGACGCCTATGATGCCCACCATAAATCAGAAGTGCGGAAGCCAGTCACCACCAGCTGGAGAGGGGGTAAGCCTACAACCAACACCAATACCCCTGCCAGCCAGCACACCAGAGGCCCTGTCCACGTTGCCAACAGCATCAGACCTACCACCGCCAGTGCTTTTCCTGAAAACGGACTAGTCATATCAGAGCCACCTGTCAGGAGAAGCAGAGGAACCCCCAAGCCAAGGCCCCAGGGCCTAATGCAGCAGTTCCTTTGGTGGGTGGGGCGGTTGGCGGGTGTATGACAATGTGCAGCACGTCACTGTGTGGGGCCATGTCGCTACAGACCTCAAGGACACCGGGGCTGAACGAACCCTCATCCGACCCGAACTGGTGGCCCCTGAAGAAATCATTCCAGGGAAAACCCTGACTGTCACTGGGATTGGGGGCATCAGCTGTCCCCTGCCAATGGCTTGGGTGTATATAGATTGGGGTGCCGGGAGCGGGGTGAAGAAAGTGGGGCTGTCTGATAACTTGCCCACTGATATTTTATTGGGTACTGATTTGGGGAGGATGGTTGCATATTATGTCCCTTACTCTCCTCCCCAATCGAATGCTGATGATAGCGATGGGAAATTGCATGTGTTACCTGACAATGCTTTACCGATTAATGATGTACCTGATAATCATTTTTAAGACAATGCCGAGGATAATACTGATGATGCTGATGATGAAAATATGCAAGTCTTACCTGCTAGCCATTTAGTTCCCAAGAATGACGCGTTCAGAAGTGCAGGAGTGCTCAGCCACGTCATTCTGCGGGGTGGGATGGCTGAGGAACCCCTACCACGAGCAAGCGTTGGTGCTAAGAAAAATGGGGAGATGCATGAGAACCGTGAGGAAGGTGATGCCGTGCAACTGACCAGTGTCACAGAGGACGGTAACAGCCCCATGAGTAGCACTGCTCCTGGGATGTTTGGGGAGGATGGGGAGGTAGTACCCATAGCAGCACTGGCTGATGGTTCTGTAGATTGTTGTGGATTCTGTTTTTGGGCTCCCTCTGGTGGTTACAGATGGTACTGGGTGACTTGTGTTCTCTGCGGTCTCTGGTGTCCACCTGTTCTATCAGGATATGGGAGTTTCCTATTTAACCTGGCTTTCTTGTCATTTCCTCGCCGGCGATCAATGTAATCAGTGTGTCTTGTTACCTCTGCTTTCCGCTTCTGTAATCATCAGGACAAGCTAAGTTTTTGATTTTCCTGTTCCACGTTTTGCTTTATTTTTGTTTTAGTCCAGCTTGCAGTTATGTTATTCCTTGTTGCTGGTTGCTCTAGTGGGCGGATATTACTCCTCATGTTCCATGAGTTGGCACATGAGTTCAGGTAATTTCAGGATGGTTTTTTGTAGGGTTTTTCGCTGACCGCGCAGTTCACTTTTGTATCCTCTGCTATCTAGTTTTAGCGGGCCTCATTTTGCTGAATCTGTTTTCATTACTACGTATGTGCTTTCCTCTCATTTCACCGTCATTACATGTGGGGGGCTGCTATTTCTGTGGGGTGTTTCTCTGGAGGCAAGAGAGGTCTTTGTTTCTTCTAATAGGGGAAGCTAGTCCTTCGGCTGGCGCGAGACGTCTAGAATCATCGTAGGCACGTTCCCCGGCTACTGCTAGTGTTGTGAATTAGGTTCAGGATCGCGGTCAGCTCAGTTTCCATCACCCTAGAGCTTGTTCTGTTTTTTGTGTGCTTGTCCTTTTGTGATCCCCTGCCATTGGGATCATGACAGTAGATATTCCCAGGGAGACAGCCTACGTAGCTGCTGTCACCCGCAGTCAGAGTGCCGGAATGCAGATAATTTTCTGCCTTCTGGACCCTCCTCAGTCACAAGCGTGACTGAACCAGAGGTGGACCCAGAGGTGGACCCAGAGCAGGTCCCAGAGGGTTCCCGTGGGGAAGGACCCTGACGTCGCTTCTGGCTGCCCCTACCAGGAGTTCCAGGCTGCTCTGCACTCAGATGCGAGACTGGTGAATTTGAGACACCTCACTGAGATGCCCACCTCGTGACTGATAAGGAGAGGGTGTTCTGGGAACGAGGGAGGTTGTACCGGGAGACAGTACCCGGAAAATCCCAACAGGAGTGGTTGAGGGAAATACAGCTGGTGGTCCCGCACCAATTCAGGAGTGAGTTGTTACGGATTGCCCATGAGATCCCGCTCGCTGGACACTTGAGGATCCGCAAACTAAGGCCCGGCTGTCTCAACACTTCTATTGGCCCAAGATGGGGACAGATGTAACAAACTAATGCCGCACCTGTATCACCTGTCAAAGAGTGGAGAAGTCAGGGCCTGCTCTTAAGGCTGCACTAACCCCTTTGCCAGTGATAGAGCAGCCTTTCCAGAGGATCGCGGTGGACATTGTGGGCCCGCTGGCTGTCCCCAGCAGCTCTGGAAAGCAATACGTCCTCACCGTCCTCACTGTGGTAGACTACGCTACCCGGTACCCAGAGGCAGTAGCTCTGGCCTAAACTAGGGCAGATAAGGTGGTGGATGCACTGTTGGCCATCTTTTCACAGGTAGGATTTCCCAGGGAGATGCTTACCGATCAAGGGACCCAATTCATGTCTCGCCTAATGGAGTCTCTCTGTAAGAAAATGCAGGTGAAGCACCTGGTACCGAGTGCGTATCACCCACAGGCCAATGGCTTGTGTGAGCGCTTCAATGGTACACTCAAACAGATGCTACGCATGCTGGTTGAGACCCAAGGACGTTACTAGGAGCGGTACCCTCCCACACCTGCTATTCGCTTACAGAGAGGTTCCACAGGCCTCAACGGGGTTCTCCCCCTTCGAGCTCCTGTACAGCAGGCGAGTCTGGGGACCCCTTGGGTTGGTAAGGGAATCCTGGGAACAGGAGCCGAACCCTTCTGAAGTATCCATAGTGGAGTATTTCTTGCGCTTCCGTGATAAAATGCAGACCTTGACGCAGTTGGTGCATGACAACATGACCCAGGCTCAGGCTGATCAGAAGCACTGGTACGACCAGAACGCCCGGGAGCGGACCTACCAGGTGGGTCAAAAGGTGTGGGTGCTGGTCCCCGTACCAAAGGATAAGTTTCAGGCAGCCTGGGAAGGGCAGTATGTCGTCCACCAACAGCTCAACCCGGTCAATTACGTGGGCACGCTTGACCACACTCAGGGTAGGTGAAAGGCCTTTCACGTCAATATAATGAAGGCTCATCACGAACGTGAAGCCTATGTCTTACTGGTCTACAGCCTGCCCGAAGATTGGCAGGAAGACCCCCTCCTGGACATGCTGGTCCAAGCCAAGGCCAGTGGGTCCATAGAGAATGTGGAGGTAAGCGCCTTGTTAACCGAACCCCGCCTGTCGCAGTTGCGGACCATGCTGGAACCCTTCCGGGCCATGTTCTCCAACCGACCTCGAAAGACGGAGTTAGTGGTCCACGAAGTGGACACCGGGAATCATACCCCACTACAGCGAACCCCCTTTCGGATCTCCGACGAGGTGCAGCAGGTTATGCGCCAGGAGATCGATGAGATGTTACAGCTGGGGGTGATTCAACGGTCAAAGAGAGCGTGGGGCTCACTTATAGTTCTCGCGCCAAAGAAGGATTGGACCACCCGGTTCTGCGTGGAATACAGGGGGCTCAACACCATCACAGCCTCTGATGTGCACCCAATGCCGCGCATCGAGGAGCTGCCTGAGAAATTAGCTGCCGCAAAATATCTGTCCATAATGGATCTGAGTCAAGGATACTGACAGATTCCCCTGAGCCCTGAGGTGCAGGAGAAGTCCACCTTTATCACACCTTTCGGACTGAACAAGTCCACGGTCATGCCCTTCGGCATGAAGAATGCCCCTGCCACTTTCCAGCGGATGGTCAACCACCTGCTTCAGGGACTAGAGAAGTACGCGGTGGCATACTTGGATGACATTGCCATCTTCAGTTACTCCTGGGATGAACACCTGCAGCATCTTCAGGAGGTGCTCAAACAAATTCACCAAGCCGGTCTGACCATCAAGCCAGGAAAGTGCCAGATGGGCATGAGAGAGGTCCACTACCTGGGGCACCGGGTAGGCAGGAACTCCATAAGGCCAGAACCTGGGAAAGTGGATGCGATCGCGTCCTGACCCACTCCCAGGACCAAGAAACAGGTGATGTCCTTCCTGGGCACTGCAGGGTACTATAGGGCTTCGTACAGAACTATAGTAGCCTGGCAAAACCCTTGACCAACCTCACCAGGAAGAAGCTATTTTTTAACAGGACAATGACCCTAAACACACCTCCAGGCTGTGTAAGGGCTATTTGACCAAGAAGAAGATTGATAGGGTGCTACGCCAGATGACCTGGCCTCCACAGTCACCAGATCTGAATCCAATCGAGATGGTTTGGGGTGAGCTGGACCGCAGAGTGATGGCAAAAGGGCCAACAAGTGCTAAGCATCTCTGGGAACTCCTTCAAGATTGTTGAAGACCATTCCCGGTGACTACCTCTTGAAGCTCATCAAGAGAATGCCAAGAGTGTGCAAAGCAGTCATCAAAGCAAAAGGTGGCTACTTTGAAGAACCTAGAATATAACACATAACAATAAAGTGTGAAACAACTGAAATTAAGTATATAATTCCACATGTGTTAATTCATAGTTTTGATGCCTTCAGTGTGAATGTACAATTTTCAGTCATGAATATACAGAAAAATCTTTAGATGAGAAGGTGTGTCCAAACTTTTGGTCTGTACTGTATGTATATATATATATTATATAAAGCTAAATGTGTGTGTGTGTGTGTGTGTGTGTGTGTGTGTGTGTATGTATGTCCGGGATTGGCATCTGCACCGTCGCAGCTACAGCCACAAAATTTTGCACAGTCACACGTCTGGACCCTGAGAGCGTCATAGGCTACGTTGTGAGGTGAAATTTTAACCCCGCGCGTTCCAATTCAAGAAACAATTTTGCCCCTATCTACATAATGGGAAAAAGTGAAAGGAAAAGTGTTGGAGGCAAATTGACAGCTGCCAAATGTGAACAAGGGGGACTTAAAGAATGAGAGCGATGGCGCCAAAGAGTATATACCGTACCGTTGCTAAGGTGGGGCCCAGACATGGGATACTCACCACACACGGGGATATGAACACACACACACAAAATGCGCCACACACTACCACGTGCTTGAACACATAGACCACCCTCAGCACACATTTCACCACACATACACCAACCTCGCCACATAAAAGTTGAAACACAAAAGTCGCCGCTCAAAACTTGCCACGCGCAAAACTCGCCATATGCAAAACTAGGCTCACGCAAAACTCTCCACACATGCAAAACTCACCTCATGGAAAACTCACCACATGCAAAACTTGCACACGTGGAAAAATTGCTACATGCACAAAAGTTGCAACGCATGCAAAAGTTGCCTCACACAAAACTTATACATACTCAAAACACACCACACATAAATCTCGCCACGCGCAAAACTCGCCATGCGCAAAACTTGCTGCACACAACTTGCTACACTAACCTGTCACATGCAACTCGACACACAAAAAGTTGCTACACGCATGTTGCCACACAAAACTCATCTCACAAAAGTCACTACATGCATGTCGCCACATGCAACTCAACACACACAACTTGACACATGAAACTCGCCCTAAAACACACACAAGTCTGGTATTATCCTTCAAAAATAAAAATCTGATTAATAAGCAGACAAACTACAAGAGCAACAAATGTACCATATAGGAAATATGGCAGCTGTCAGTCACATGACCTGTCTATTATGTGTATGTGTGAGCTAATATATACTGCCAGGGGGAGGGCTTCCTGTTGGCTGGGGATTTATCAGGCTGCCAATTTAGCTTACAAATACTGAGGTAAAAATACTGACCAAATAACGTGTGAACGCGGTCTAATACAGGAGGAGATGACACACAGGTATATATTATGTACAGGGGAGATGACACACAGGTATATACTATATACAGGAGATGACATACAGGTATATACTATATACAGGAGGAGATGACACACAGGTATATGCTATATACAGGAGATGACATACATGTATATACTATATATAGGAGGAGATGACATACAGGTACATAGTATATACAGAAGAGATGACATACAGGTATATACTATACAGGAGATGACACATGGGTATATACTATATACAGGAGGAGATGACATACAGCAGGTATATACTATATACAGGAGGAGATGACATACAGCAGGTATATACTATTTACAGGGGAGATGACATACAGGTATATACTATATACAAAAGAAGACATACAGGTATATAATATATATAAGGGAGATGACAAACATGTATATACTGAGGTGAAAATGAGGGGTGTGAGTTGAAAATGAAATGGTGTGAGTGCAAAATGAGAGGAGTGAGGGAAAATAGTGGAGTGATTGGAAAATGACAGATGTGAGGTCGAAATGACAAGTGTTAGGGGGGAATGAGAGGAGTGAGGGGGAAAATAAGAGGAGTGAGGGGGAAAATGAGAGGTGTAAGGGAGAAAATGAGAGGTGTAAGGGAGAAAATGAGAGGCATGATGGGAAAATAAGAGACGTGAGGTGCTATAACTAACCACAGATATTTACTATGCCCAGGCAACGCCGGGCTCTTCAGCTAGTATATATATATATCTAATATATAAAGCTGAATGTGTGTGTGTGTGTGTGTGTGTGTATGTATGTATGTATGTATGTATGTCCGGGATTGGCATCTGCACCGTCGCAGCTACAGCCACAAAATTTTGCACAGTCACACGTCTGGACCCCGAGAGCGTCATAGGCTACGTTGTGAGGCGAAATTTTAACCCCGCGCGTTCCAATTCACCAAACAATTTTGCCCCTATCTACATAATGGGGAAAAAGTGAAAGGAAAAGTGTTGGAGGCAAATTGACAGCTGCCAGATGTGAACAAGGGGGACTTAAAGAGTGAGAGCGATGGCGCCAAAGAGTATATACCGTACAGTTGCTAAGGTGGGGCCCCGACATGGGATACTCACCACACACGGGGATATGAACACACACAAAATGGGCCACACACTACCACGTGCTTGAACACATATACCACCCTCAGCACACATTTCACCACACATACACCAACCTCGCCACATAAAAGTCGAAACACAAAAGTCGCCACTCAAAACTCGCCACGCGCAAAACTCACCACATGCAAAAACTAGGCTCACGCAAAACTCGCCACAAGTGCAAAACTCACCTCATGGAAAACTCGCCACACGCAAAACTTGCACACGCCGAAAAATTGCCACATGCACAAAAGTTGCAACACATGCAAAAGTTGCCTCACACAAAACTTGCACATACTCAAAAGGCACCACACATAAAACTCGCCATGCGCAAAACTCGCCATGTACAAAACTTGCTGCACACAACTTGCTACACTAACCTGTCACATGCAACTCGACACAAAAAGTTGCTATACGCATGTTGCCACACAAAACTCATCTCACAAAAGCCGCTACATGCATGTCGCCACACGCAACTCAACACACACAACTTGACACATGAAACTCGCCCTAAAACACACACAAGTCTGGTATTATCCTTCAAAAATAAAAATCTGATTAATAAGCAGACAAACTACAAGAGCAACAAATGTACCATATAGGAAATACGGCAGCTGTCAGTCACATGACCTGTCTATTATGTGTATGTGTGAGCTAATATATACTGCCAGGGGGAGGGCTTCCTGTTGGCTGGGGATTTATCAGGCTGCCAATTTAACTTCCATATACTGAGGTAAAAATATTGACCAAATAACGTGTGAACGAGGTCTAATACAGGAGGAGATGACACACAGATATATACTATATACAGGAGGAGATGACACACAGATATATACTATATACAGGAGAGATGACACACAGGTATATACTATATAGAGGAGATGACATACAGGTACATACTATATACAGGAGGAGATGACATACAGGTATAAACTATATACAGGAGGAGATGACATACAAGTACATACTATATACAGGAGCAGATGACCTACAAGTATGTACTATATACAGGAGGAGATGACATACAGGTATATGCTATATATAGAAGATGACATACAGGTATATACTATATACAGGAGGAGATGACACAGATATATACTATATACAGGAGGAGATGACATACAGGTATATACTATATTATAGAAGGAGATGACATACAGGTATATACTATATATAGAAGATGACATACAGGTACTGTATATACTATATACAGGGGAGATGACACAGCAGGTATATACTATATACAGGAGATGACATACAGGTGTATACTATATATAAGGGAGATGCAAACATGTATATGCTGAGGTGAAAATGAAGGGTGTGAGGTGAAAATGAAAAGGTGTGAGTGCAAAATGAGAGGAGCGAGGGAAAATAGTGGAGTGAACGGAAAATGACAGATGTGAGGTCAAAATGACAAGTGTTAGGGGGAAATGAGAGGAGTGAGGGAGAAAATGAGAGGTGTGAGGGATAAAATGAGAGATGTGAGGGGGAAAATGAAAGATGTGATTGGGAAAATGAGAGGTGTGATGGGAAAATAAGAGAAGTGAGGTGCTATAACCACAGATATTTACTATGCCCAGGCAAAGCCGGGCTCTTCAGCTAGTGTATATATATATATATATATATATATATATATACATATATATATATATATATATATATATATATACACACACACACACACACCTCCTAGCTCTTGGAAGAGAGATGTTAATTACGGTCTGATAGTTTCTCTGTGAGAACTTTTACACAAAGGATCTCAAGAGAATATAATATATTCATTGGGGGGCGCGGCCGTGGTCCAATCAAAAAACAAGCAATTATGATATTAACCTGAGGGGCTGGTCTAGAAACCTGACCTCCAGACCAAAGCTATAAATTAGGGCTGTATGCAGAGAAACGTGTTCACATGTGAGGGCAGCCTGAGATGCTGATGTTCTCCACCAACTTCATTCACCCCCCTCAGGGAGCAGAAAGCAAACTACCAGTTAGATGATTTCTGTAAGTTATCTCCTGTTTATTTTTATACTGTTTTGCATAAGTTGTATATCTTTTTATTATCATATTTTTGTACCTTTTCTTACTGTAAGCACTGAACCTTTTTGTATTAAAGTATAAAACTTTAACAAGTTGAACCTTGAATGCTCTAAAAGAATCCATAGCCTAAGGTGTGTGAGCCTTATGAGTGGTAGACATTATTAGTATTAATATTTCCGGGGCTCATGGCCCGTGTGTTCGATGAGTGGTGGCACTGTGTTTGAGCGGGTGTGGGGCCTGGGTCGGTGTGTGATTTATGCTCCCATTACAGCATAGGATAGAGGTTGAATGCTGGACTGAGAGTAGTGAGATAGATTAACCCTTGGAGGCACAACCCAAGTCACGTGCTGAGAGCACGTGACGAATTAGTGACACTACAGAGAAGGGATCCGTGACAACCCCTAAACCCCAGTCATCATCCCTGACCCAGTCATCATCCCTGATTACCAGCCATCAGCTATGACTCATCAGCAATCATCAACCGACTCAACAGCCAGCCATCAGTCCTGACCCCCAGCCATCATACCTGACCCCTCAGTCATCATCTGATGCAAAGCCATCACCCCTAAACACCAGTCATCAACCCCTACACACAGCCATCATAACCCCTGACATGCAGCCATCACCACTCAACCCCCACTCATCAAACCAGGGATTCAAGCTTCAGGAGGCTAATTTGCATATTCCAGGTGCCTTCTGGGAGAAGCGAAGTCTCCCTAAGCTAGAAGATCGTTGGGTACAGCCGGGACCAGCTGCTTCGAAAGCATCACCAAACCAGGGATTCAAGCTTCAGGAGGCTAATTTGCATATTCCAGGTGCCTTCTGGGAGAAGCGAAGTCTCCCTAAGCTAGAAGATCGTTGGGTACAGCCGGGACCAGCTGCTTCGAAAGCATCACCAAACCAGGGATTCAAGCTTCAGGAGGCTAATTTGCATATTCCAGGTGCCTTCTGGGAGAAGCGAAGTCTCCCTAAGCTAGAAGATCGTTGGGTACAGCCGGGACCAGCTGCTTCGAAAGCATCACCAAACCAGGGATTCAAGCTTCAGGAGGCTAATTTGCATATTCCAGGTGCCTTCTGGGAGAAGCGAAGTCTCCCTAAGCTAGAAGATCGTTGGGTACAGCCGGGACCAGCTGCTTCGAAAGCATCACCAAACCAGGGATTCAAGCTTCAGGAGGCTAATTTGCATATTCCAGGTGCCTTCTGGGAGAAGCGAAGTCTCCCTAAGCTAGAAGATCGTTGGGTACAGCCGGGACCAGCTGCTTCGAAAGCATCACCAAACCAGGGATTCAAGCTTCAGGAGGCTAATTTGCATATTCCAGGTGCCTTCTGGGAGAAGCGAAGTCTCCCTAAGCTAGAAGATCGTTGGGTACAGCCGGGACCAGCTGCTTCGAAAGCATCACCAAACGAATTTTTGCCTGTAGGACATTATTGCAAGAGAGCTTGGCTGAGTAGATTACACAAGAAGGAAAACACACAGCAAGTCAGCAGGATCTAGGAGCAACATGGCAGATGTGACAACCTACATGGTGAGCTGCAGCATGTGCTACATGTTCACAGATCGACCAGAAGAAGAATCCAATTTCACCTGTCAGAAGTGTAGACTAGTGGCCCTTTTAGAAGAAAAGGTGCGGGGTCTGGAAGAAAGAATAGCAACTTTGAAACTCATCAAAGAGAATGAAGACTTTCTAGACAGAACAGAAGCATCTCTACTGGTCACAGAAGGTGCAAAAAGTGTCAGAGAACCTCCAAAAGCAGATGAGTGGAAGCATGTGACCAAAAGAAGCAAGAAGACCATGGAGAAATCACCAACCACACAACTGAAGAACCGATATCAAATCTTTGTAGAGGATGAAGATGGCACACCTAAGAATGAAGCAATACCAGCAAGCAAAAAAGAAAAGGGCACACAGCAACAAGTGACAGCAAAAAGTACAGCCAAGAGGCAACGAAGAGTGGTGGTGGTGGGAGACTCACTACTGAGAGGCACCGAAGCAGCCATCTGCAGACCGGACATAACTGCAAGAGAAGTATGCTGCCTTCCAGGTGCGATGATCAAGGATGTGACCGATAGGATACCAAAGCTCTTCAGCTCCAAGGACGTCCACCCATTTCTTCTGATACATGTTGGCACCAATGACACGGCAAGGAAGGACCTACCGACAATCTGCAAGGACTTTGAAGAGTTGGGGAAGAAAGTAAAGGAACTGGATGCACAGGTAGTTTTTTCTTCTATCCTTCCAGTAGACAGGCATGGCACCAGGAGATGGAACAGGATCCTTGATGCAAACAACTGGCTAAGACGATGGTGCAGACAACAAGGATTTGGATTCCTGGACCACGGTGTGAATTACTGGTATGATGGACTCCTCGCCAGAGACGGACTACACCTCAACAAACCTGGGAAACACACATTCGCCAGAAGACTCGCTACACGCATCAGGAGGGCGTTAAACTAGAAGAAGAGGGGACGGGAAGAAAAACATTAGACTCGAACAAAGACGACCCAGGAAAACATACTCAGAAGGGAGGTAAGAACATTTCTAAAACAATCCACAGTGAGGAGATTGGAACAAAACAAAATCCTCTAAACTGCATGCTCGCAAACGCCAGAAGCCTGACAAACAAGATGGAGGAACTAGAAGCAGAAATATCTACAGGTAACTTTGACATAGTGGGAATAACCGAGACATGGTTAGATGAAAGCTATGACTGGGCAGTTAACTTACAGGGTTACAGTCTGTTTAGAAAGGATCGTAAAAATCGGAGAGGAGGAGGGGTTTGTCTCTATGTAAAGTCTTGTCTAAAGTCCACTTTAAGGGAGGATATTAGCGAAGGGAATGAAGATGTCGAGTCCATATGGGTTGAATTTCATGGAGGGAAAAATGGTAACAAAATTCTCATTGGGGTCTGTTACAAACCCCCAAATATAACAGAACGCATGGAAAGTCTACTTCTAAAGCAGATAGATGAAGCTGCAACCCATAATGAGGTCCTGGTTATGGGGGACTTTAACTACCCGGATATTAACTGGGAAACAGAAACCTGTGAAACCCATAAAGGCAACAGGTTTCTGCTAATAACCAAGAAAAATTATCTTTCACAATTGGTGCAGAATCCAACCAGAGGAGCAGCACTTTTAGACCTTTTACTATCTAATAGACCTGACAGAATAACAAATCTGCAGGTGGTTGGGCATTTAGGAAATAGCGACCACAATATTGTGCAGTTTCACCTGTCTTTCACTAGGGGGACTTGTCAGGGAGTCACAAAAACATTGAACTTTAGGAAGGCAAAGTTTGAACAGCTTAGAGATGCCCTTAATCTGGTAGACTGGGACAATATCCTCAGAAATGAGAATACAGATAATAAATGGGAAATGTTTAAGAACATCCTAAATAGGCAGTGTAAGCGGTTTATACCTTGTGGGAATAAAAGGACTAGAAATAGGAAAAACCCAATGTGGCTAAACAAAGAAGTAAGACAGGCAATTAACAGTAAAAAGAAAGCATTTGCACTACTAAAGCAGGATGGCACCATTGAAGCTCTAAAAAACTATAGGGAGAAAAATACTTTATCTAAAAAACTAATTAAAGCTGCCAAAAAGGAAACAGAGAAGCACATTGCTAAGGAGAGTAAAACTAATCCCAAACTGTTCTTCAACTATATCAATAGTAAAAGAATAAAAACTGAAAATGTAGGCCCCTTAAAAAATAGTGAGGAAAGAATGGTTGTAGATGACGAGGAAAAAGCTAACATATTAAACACCTTCTTCTCCACGGTATTCACGGTGGAAAATGAAATGCTAGGTGAAATCCCAAGAAACAATGAAAACCCTATATTAAGGGTCACCAATCTAACCCAAGAAGAGGTGCGAAACCGGCTAAATAAGATTAAAATAGATAAATCTCCGGGTCCGGATGGCATACACCCACGAGTACTAAGAGAACTAAGTAATGTAATAGATAAACCATTATTTCTTATTTTTAGTGACTCTATAGCGACAGGGTCTGTTCCGCAGGACTGGCGCATAGCAAATGTGGTGCCAATATTCAAAAAGGGCTCTAAAAGTGAACCTGGAAATTATAGGCCAGTAAGTCTAACCTCTATTGTTGGTAAAATATTTGAAGGGTTTCTGAGGGATGTTATTCTGGATTATCTCAATGAGAATAACTGTTTAACTCCATATCAGCATGGGTTTATGAGAAATCGCTCCTGTCAAACCAATCTAATCAGTTTTTATGAAGAGGTAAGCTATAGACTGGACCACGGTGAGTCATTGGACGTGGTATATCTCGATTTTTCCAAAGCGTTTGATACCGTGCCGCACAAGAGGTTGGTACACAAAATGAGAATGCTTGGTCTGGGGGAAAATGTGTGTAAATGGGTTAGTAACTGGCTTAGTGATAGAAAGCAGAGGGTGGTTATAAATGGTATAGTCTCTAACTGGGTCGCTGTGACCAGTGGGGTACCGCAGGGGTTGGTATTGGGACCTGTTCTCTTCAACATATTCATTAATGATCTGGTAGAAGGTTTACACAGTAAAATATCGATATTTGCAGATGATACAAAACTATGTAAAGCAGTTAATACAAGAGAAGATAGTATTCTGCTACAGATGGATCTGGATAAGTTGGAAACTTGGGCTGAAAGGTGGCAGATGAGGTTTAACAATGATAAATGTAAGGTTATACACATGGGAAGAGGGAATCAATATCACCATTACACACTGAACGGGAAACCACTGGGTAAATCTGACAGGGAGAAGGACTTGGGGATCCTAGTTAATGATAAACTTACCTGGAGCAGCCAGTGCCAGGCAGCAGCTGCCAAGGCAAACAGGATCATGGGGTGCATTAAAAGAGGTCTGGATACACATGATGAGAGCATTATACTGCCTCTGTACAAATCCCTAGTTAGACCGCACATGGAGTACTGTGTCCAGTTTTGGGCACCGGTGCTCAGGAAGGATATAATGGAACTAGAGAGAGTACAAAGGAGGGCAACAAAATTAATAAAGGGGATGGGAGAACTACAATACCCAGATAGATTAGCGAAATTAGGATTATTTAGTCTAGAAAAAAGACGACTGAGGGGCGATCTAATAACCATGTATAAGTATATAAGGGGACAATACAAATATCTCGCTGAGGATCTGTTTATACCAAGGAAGGTGACGGGCACAAGGGGGCATTCTTTGCGTCTGGAGGAGAGAAGGTTTTTCCACCAACATAGAAGAGGATTCTTTACTGTTAGGGCAGTGAGAATCTGGAATTGCTTGCCTGAGGAGGTGGTGATGGCGAACTCAGTCGAGGGGTTCAAGAGAGGCCTGGATGTCTTCCTGGAGCAGAACAATATTGTATCATACAATTATTAGGTTCTGTAGAAGGACGTAGATCTGGGTATTTATTATGATGGAATATAGGCTGAACTGGATGGACAAATGTCTTTTTTCGGCCTTACTAACTATGTTACTATGTTACTATGTTACCCCTCACCCCAGCCATCAACCCCGATTACCAGTCATAACCTCCGATACCTAGTCAACCACCCCGATCCCCAACCATTATCAACCGACCCTCCAGCCATCAACCCTGACACCTAAGTCATCACCCCCAACCCCAGTCATCAACCCTGATTACTAGCCATCAACTATGACCCATCAGCAATCAACCGACTCACCAGCCAGCCATCAATACTGACCCCCCAACTATCACATCTGACCCAAAGCCATCACTCTGACCCCCAATCATCACCCTAAACCCCAGTGATCAACCCCTACACACAGCCATCATCAACCCTAACTCTCCAGTCATCACACCAACACGTAGCCATCACTACTAACCCCCAGTCCACACCCCCAACACCTCAGTCATCACCCCCTACAAACAGCCATCATCACACCTGACATGCAGCCATCACCACTCAACCCCCACTCATCACCTCACCCCAGCCATCAACCCTGATTACCAGTCATAACCTCCGATACCTAGTCAACAACCCCGATCCCCAACCATTATCAACCGACCCTCCAGCCATCAACCCTGACACCTAAGTCATCACCCCCAACCCCAGTCATCAACTATGACCCATCAGCAATCATCAACCGACTCACCAGCCAGCTATCAATCCTGACCCCCCAGCCATCACACCTGACCCAAAGCCATCACTCCGACCCCCAATCATCACCCCTAAACCCCAGTGATCAACCCCTACACACAGCCATCATCAACCCTAACTCTGCAGTCATCACAACAACACATAGCCATCACTCCTAACCCCCATACCACACCCCCAACACCTCAGTCATCACCCCCTACAAACAGCCATCATCACACCTGACATGCAGCCATCACCACTCAACCCCCAGTCATCACCCCTCACCCTAGCCATCAACCCAGATTACCAGTCATAACCTCCGATACCCAGCCATTATCAACCGACCCACCAGCCATCACCCGACACCTCAATCATCACCCTCGACCCCAGCCGTAAACCACGATTACCAGCCATCAACTGTGACCCCTCAGCCATCATCAACCATCACGCAGCCATCACCACTGACCCCTTAGTCAGAATCCTCCCAAAGCCATGAACCTCGACCCCTCAGTCATATCCACCCCTGACCATTCAGTCATCACTCCCAAACATCACCCCTGAACCTCAAGTCTTACCCAATATCATCACCCTTACCACTTGACCCTCACCATCACCCTCGCCCCTCACCATTGCACTCTGACTTCTATCCATGATTCTCCCATATCCAGCTATAGCACATGACCATCGCCTCAACCTTAGGGATCGCCCACTGATGCCCAGCCATTCTACAGGCAGATGATGAGATTATCAGACCACCCGTCCATGCTAGGAGAGTAACATAGCAGAGAGAAAGTCGGGAATATTTAAAGAGAACGTAAATCCCATCAGCGAAATTGCAGAAATAATCGCTGTGCAAACAGATCAAACACACTATATTGCAAGAATAGCAAAGAACTATGATAATGCAAAAGTCCCCGATCATCACATGATGAATCCAGTTCAGCATCCCAAAACCACCAAGGTAATCACCGTACAATACTCTCCTCACAACCTGGACCATCCTGATCACCGTACAGTACTCTCCTCCCAGCACACACCATCCTGATCACCGTACAATACTCTCCTCACAACCCGGACCGTCCTGATCACTGTACAATACTCTCCTCCCAGCCTGGACCGTCCTGATCACCGTACAGTACTCTCCTGACAACCCGGACCGTCCTGATCATCGTACAGTACTCTACTCACAACCCGGACTGTCCTGATCACCGTACAATACTCTCCTCACAACCCGGACCGTCCTGATCACCGCACAGTACTCTCCTCCCAGCCTGGACCGTCCTGATCACCGTACAGTACTCTCCTCACAACCCGGACCGTCCTGATCACCGTACAGTACTCTCCTCCCAGCCTGGACTGTCCTGATCACTGTACAGTACTCTCCTCACAACATGGACCGTCCTGTGTTATGAATTCTGTTGTCGAACTCCCTCCTGTGGTCGTGAATGGTACTTCGGCGAGTTCTGTCCATGGACTCCCTCTGGTGGCTGTGAGAGGAGCTGCTGCTTCTGAGGTTCCTTACACAGGTGATGTGGTTTGTCCTTTGGTTGGCTGCTCTATTTAACTCCACTCAGATCATTACTCCATGCCAGCTGTCAATGTTCCTGCATTAGTTCAGTTCGCTCTTGGATCTTTCTGGTGACCTGTCTTCTCCAGCAGAAGCTAGGTTCCTGATAGTTATTATTTGTTCATTGTTTCCTTGTCCAGCTGGTTATCATGATTTTGTCTTGCTAGCTGGAAGCTCTGGGATGCAGAGTGGCATCTCTGCACCGTTAGTCGGTGCGGAGGTCTTTTTGCACACTCTGCATGGTCTTTTGTAGTTTTTTGTGCTGACCGCAAAGATACCTTTCCTATCCTCTGTTTAGTAAGTCTGGCCTCCCTTTGCTGAAATCTGTTTAATTTCTATGTTTGTGACTTCATCTCTACTCACAGTCAATATATGTGGGGGGCTTCCTTTACCTTTGGGGAATTTCTCTGACGCAAGGTAGGTTTTATTTTCTATCTCTAGGGCTAGCTAGCTCATAGGCTGTGAAGAGGCGTCTAGGGAGAGTCAGGAGCGCTCCACGGCTATTTCTAGTGTGTGTGATAGGATTAGGGCCTGCGGTCAGCAGAGCTCCCACATCCCAGAGCTTGTCCTGTGTGAGTTTACCTATCAGGTCGTGCCGGGTGCTCCTAACCACCAGGTCATAACAGTCCTGATCACCGTACAATACTCTCCTCACAACCCGTCCCATCCTGATCACCATATTATACTTTCCTCACTGTCACGGTTCACGGGGAGGATACCCTTATCTTCCCCAAACTCACACAAATTTGTCATGAACCGGGGTTGTTTGGTTGCCCCTGGTTCCTTTCTGAAGGGAACTTATCTATATCCCACTTCCCAGAGTATTGCACCTAGGATAATTAGTTGTCAGAAAGGCTGCCTTACTTTGTACTGGCTAATGGGCACAATGCAGCGACTGCGATATAACTACTCCCACTCAGGTGGGAACAATAATTATCAATGCCAGTTGCTACAAAGCCTCCCAAACGCACAGGACAAATCCGCTGCCACCAGCTCCGATTTCTTACTTAACGGGTCTGGAGCCAACCCAAATTAGTAGAGTAATTCACTTCAGAGGACACGACAGTTCGTTATAGAGCAAGGAGAGACAAAGCTAGTAACTTTATATATTTTACTCCAAGAAAGGTAGGCAGTGTTTATAGAAGTATAAAAAGATATTATAAAGAAGACCAGTATCGTATGTACAGTATAATTACAAATAAAATGGGATTAAAGTTGAAAAACACTTACATTTCGTTATGTAATTTCATCTCATGGCTGACCATGTGCTGTGGGGGATGGGAGAACATATATCCAGATGCATTACAGATCTGTCTCGCAGCTAGACCCAGGATAAAGACAAGTGAAGACTAATGCTTCACTCACTCCATTTCTATACATAACTCGCAGTATGAACCTCGTATGAGAACAACACTATGATCAGGATGTTCACCACGTCAGGGGGGTTATTTTAAGTATCAACACGGCGTAGATACATGACCCGCTTGTTACGTGTTACGGAACCACTCAGCACCCAGAATATGTTGTGCAGTTATATGTATGTATAAGGCTGGTTTCACATTTGCGTTTTTTGCCGCAGCGTTTGTGCCGCATATAAACGCATGCGTCGTGTTTTCCTATATTTAACATTAAAAACGCATGCGTTTTTTTTGTTCGCGTTTTGCTGCGTTTGACGACGCATGCGTCGTTTCGATGCTTGCGTCTTGGCACAGAAATGCAACATGTAGTAATTTCTAGAGGCGTCTATTTGCCGCCAGGAAACGCATGCGTTCGATTGCGCAAGGTTTGCATAAAAAAAACGCATTGCTATCTATGTAAACGCATGCGTTTGGTTGCGTTTTTGAACGCATGCGTTTCAATAGAAAAAAACAAGTCTAGACACTGATAAGCCACCCCCCACCATCAAGGTGATAAAGGGATCCAAACCCTGACCCTAACCCTGGCCCTAGCCCTAACCCTAACCCTAGCCCTAACCCTAACCCTAATGGGAAAATGGAAATAAATACATTTTTTAAATTTTTCCCCAACTAAGGAGTTGATGAAGGGGGTTTGATTTCTATTCATAGGGGGTTTTCTAGTGGATTTTTATGATTGGCAGCTGTCACACACTAAAAGACGCTTTTTATTCCAAAAAATATTTTTTGCGTTACCACATTTTGAGAGATACAATTTTTCCATATTTTGGTCCACAGAGTCATGTGAGGTCTTGTTTTTTGCGGGACGAGTTGACATTTTTATTGGTAACATTTTCGGGCACGTGACATTTTTGATCGCTTTTTATTCCGATTTTTGTGAAGCAGAATTGGGACCTGTTCTCTTCAACATATTCATTAATGATCTGGTAGAAGGTTTACACAGTAAAATATCGGTATTTGCAGATGATACAAAACTATGTAAAGCAGTTAATACAAGAGAAGATAGTATTCTGCTACAGATGGATCTGGATAAGTTGGAAACTTGGGCTGAAAGGTGGCAGATGAGGTTTAAGGCCGGCTTCACAATCAGCGTATGAAAATACGGTCCGTATATTACGGCCGTAATACGCTGAAATGTCCCGAAAATAGTGGTCCGTAGCTCCTCCGTAGGCAGGGTGTGTCAGCGTTTTTTGCGCATGGCATCCTCCGTATGTAATCCGTATGGCATCCGTACTGCGTGGTTTTCTCGCAGGCTTGCAAAACCAACATACCGCTATAGAAATGATCCATGTGTCCCAAAAAGAAAAAAAAAAAAAAATATATATATATATATATATATATATATATATATATATATATATATATATATATATATGTCAGTAGACACATATATGTATATATATTACTATTTTTTCCAGCGCTATACAGCTTGAAAGCCGGTAATTCAATTTTTCTTTCTCCTTCCTAAAACCCGACATGATTTGAGACATGGTTTACATACAGTAAACCATGTCTTCTCTCCATTTTTTTGCAGATTCCACACTACTAATGTCAGTAGTGTGTATCTGCAAAATTTGGCCGTTCTAGCTCTTAAAATAAAGGGTTAAATGGCGGAAAAAATTGGCGTGGGCTCCCGCGCAATTTTCTCCGCCAGAGTAGTAAAGCCAGTGACTGAGGGCAGATATTAATAGCCTGGAGAGGGTCCATGGTTATTGGCCCCCCCCTGGCTAAAAATATCTGCCCCCAGCCACCCCAGAAAAGGCACATCTGGAAGATGCGCCTATTCTGGCACTTGGCCCCTCTCTTCCCATTCCTGTGTAGCGGTGGGATATGGGGTAATGAAGGGTTAATGCCACCTTGCTATTGTAAGGTGACATTAAGCCAAATTAATAATGGAGAGGCGTCAATTATGAAACCTATCCATTATTAATCCAATTGTAGTAAAGGGTTAAATAAAACACAAACACATTATTTAAAATTATTTTAATGAAATAAAAACAATGGTTGTTGGAGTATTTTATTCTACGCCCAATCCAGTCACTGAAGACCCTCGTTCTGTAAGTAAAAAAACATAATAAACCACCAATATCCTTACTCTCCGCAGATCTGTAAAGTCCAACGATGTAAATCCTTCTGAAGGGGTTAAAACATTTTGCAGCAAGGAGCTTTGCTAACGCAATGCTACTCCTCGCTGCAAAACCCCGGGGAATGAGGCTAAATATAGATCAATGAGCTATATTTAGCTTCATTTGCGGTGAGGCGCCCTCTGCTGGATGTTCATAGATCGTGGGAACTTTCCTAGAAAGCCTGGGAGCTTTAACCCTTCATTACCCCATATCCCACCGCTACACGGGAGTGGGAAGAGAGTGGCCAAGTGCCAGAATAGGCGCATCTTCCAGATGTGCCTTTTCTGGGGTGGCTGGGGGCAGATGTTTTTAGCCAGGGGGGGGCCAATAACCGTGGACCCTCTCCAGGCTATTAATATCTGCCCTCAGTCACTGGCTTTACTACTCTGGCGGAGAAAATTGCGCGGGAGCCCACTCCAATTTTTTCCGCCATTTAACCCTTTATTTTAAGAGCTAGAACGGCCAAATTTTGCAGATACACACTACTGACATTAGTAGTGTGGAATCTGCAAAAAAAATGGAGAGAAGACATGGTTTACTGTATGTAAACTATGTCTCAAATCATGTCGGGTTTTAGGAAGGAGAAAGAAAAAGCCGGTAATTGAATTACCGGCTTTCAAGCTGTATAGCGCTGGAATAAATATTAATATATATACATATATATGTGTCTACTGACATATATATATATATACCTATTCTATGTGTACACATTTATTCTACCTATTCTACTGTAAGCTGTCAGTGTGATTTTACTGTACACCGCACTGAATTGCCGGCTTTTCTCTCTAACACCGCTGCGTATTTCTCGCAAGTCACACTGCTTGTCCGTGTGTAATCCGTATTTTTCACGCTTCCATAGACTTTCATTGGCGTATTTCTTGCGCAGTACGGTGACAAACGCAGCATGCTGCGATTTTGTACGGCCGTAGAAAGCCGTATAATAGTGATCAGTAAAATACGGCAGATAGGAGCAGGGGCATAGAGAATAATTGTGCCGTATTTTTTGCGAGTTTTACGGACGTAGTTTCTGCGCTCTTACGTCCGTAAAACTCGCAAGTGTGAAGCCGGCCTCACAATGATAAATGTAAGGTTATACACATGGGAAGAAGGAATCAATATCACCATTACACACTGAACGGGAAACCACTGGGTAAATCTGACAGGGAGAAGGACTTGGGGATCCTAGTTAATGATAAACTTACCTGGAGCAGCCAGTGCCAGGCAGCAGCTGCCAAGGCAAACAGGATCATGGGGTGCATTAAAAGAGGTCTGGATACACATGATGAGAGCATTATACTGCCTCTGTACAAATCCCTAGTTAGACGGCACATGGAGTACTGTGTCCAGTTTTGGGCACCGGTGCTCAGGAAGGATATAATGGAACTAGAGAGAGTACAAAGGAGGGCAACAAAATTAATAAAGGGGACAAGAGAACTTCAATACCCAGATAGATTAGCAAAATTAGGATTATTTAGTCTAGAAAAAAGACGACTGAGGGGCGATCTAATAACCATGTCTAAGTATATAAGGGGACAGTACAAATATCTCGCTGAGGATCTGTTTATACCAAGGAAGGTGACGGGCACAAGGGGGCATTCTTTGCGTCTGGAGGAGAGAAGGTTTTCCCACCAACATAGAAGAGGATTCTTTACTGTTAGGGCAGTGAGAATCTGGAATTGCTTGCCTGAGGAGGTGGTGATGGCGAACTCAGTCGAGGGGTTCAAGAGAGGCCTGGATGTCTTCCTGGAGCAGAACAATATTGCATCATACAATTATTAGGTTCTGTAGAAGGACGTAGATCTGGGGATTTATTATGATGGAATATAGGCTGAACTGGATGGACAAATGTCTTTTTTCGGCCTTACTAACTATGTTACTATGTAGAATGAACAAAAACCAGCTATTCATGAATTTCTTTTGGGGGGCCATTATACCGTTCCGCGTTTCGTCATAATACACGCCCTCTGCAGTCCCATTGGCGGTGTCTGGTTATCTTGATTTTTCTCTTGTGAAATTTCTCATCATGCGCACCAAAAACGCAAAAGCAGGAAAAAACGCATGTAAACGTGTACAAACGAGGCGTTTTTTTAACCGCATGCGACAACGCATGCGTCTAAAAAACGCTGCGTTTGTACGCGTTTATATGCGTTTTTTCCACTACTTGCGGATGCGTTTTAAACGCTGCGGATTTAAACGCAAATGTGACACTAGCCTAGTAGGTTCCATGTGAAATGCATGTTCCTAATGCATCAGCCCACAGGCTGCGCCCCTGGGAAGAGGGGACACAATATTCCCCTTCTGTCCGCCCCCCCCACCTTTGTCATTCCCACAATAAATATCGGCAGGCTCCGGCCACCTGCGGCTATTGTAATGTATGTCTGGCCTGCCATTTTTCTATTGGCCTGCCCTCTGTATCTGTGTGATATACTCTGTGTCCTGTGAGTAAAGTGTTGTCAGACTGGAAATACGTGGAGAAGCAGTGATCTTTTATATGCGCCCATGTAACCAAGCAATTCCAGCCAGCGTCCTTCATTCAGAATCTAGCAAAAGCAGAGTGGACCTCCGAAAACACGGGGTGGTTCTGAAAGAGGTACCCCAGCTTGGTAGACCCCGTTACACTGGTGGCAGACAGCGGGATAGGATACCCCTTCTACAGGAGGAAAGGTATGAATGGAAGACAACTACCAGAAGTTAAAGAGGACTACATTAAAAGATCTGGTGGAAGCCCGAGGGTTAATCGCCAGCAACAAAACAAAAGCGGATGTGATAGCAGCCATCATGGAACACGACAGTGCAGCGCCCCCCAATATGAACGTGGAGGAGACTGAATTCCAGAGGGAGGTAAAGAACAGACTGGCGGTCTATGGCCCAAACCCTGCAGTAGAGATCATACGAGAGGTGATGGCTGAAGTGCGTACTGATCTGAAGAAAAAGATGGCCGAGCGGACCAGGATAGAGCTAACCAAGAACGAGATGGCAGAGCGGACCAGGATAGAGCTAACCAAGATGGAGATGGCAGAGCGGACCAAAGTGGAGCTGGCCAAGATGGAAATGGCAGAGTGGAGAGAGGAGAGTCAGCGAGCAGGGGGAGCTCTGGCCTTCGACCAGGTACCTTGAACAGTAAGCGACAAAAAGATCCAGTATAATGCCTTCCGACAGTTGGGGGAGGCAGAGGAAGACATTGATGGCTTTCTACGGGACTTTGAGCGGTAGTGTGCCCTTCATCAAGTGAAGCCGGAGGAACGGGTTCAGATTCTGGCCAGCAAGCTGACAGGCCGGGGAGCGGACGCCTATCGCACGGTACCTGATGAGGACTGTATGGACTATGAGTGGATCAAAGAAGTGATCTTGTCGCGGTATGCGCTGACACCAGAGGCATACCGCCAAAAGTTCCGCGGACTTATAAAACGAGTAACCGATACCCACGCTGAATGGGCCTCTAAATTACGGCGGCCACTGCTACAGTGGGTACAAGGGAGCCAAGTAACCACTAAGGAGGACGTCCTCCAGCTCTTCTTGTTAGAACGATTCTTTAATGGACTAAACCCCGAGACGCAGGAATGGCTTCGGGACAGGCGGCCAACGACTCTTGAGGAAGCTGCTCGTCTGACCGATGAACATCATGACGCCAGGAGGCCTCAGTTGTCCGGATCAAAGATCGTCACTAGGGGTCCGCCCATGGACCTGGAGGGCCCCAAACCACCGAAGATTGTAGGGGGACCAGCTAGAAAACCGGCCTACCACAGTCCCCCTGGGGCGCGATGCCACACCTGCCGTCAGCTGGGCCACCTGCAAAGACAATGTCCCAACCGGACTCAGCATACCCAGTGGCCAAAGGTGGGAACAGCTACCTTCAGCCGGGCTGCTGTACACTGCTACCAAGGTGAAGCTGACCCGGCATTGGGGACTACGACTAACCAAGGGATGGAAGAGATGGAGGAAGTGCTGCATGAAGTAGACCCCGTGCAGACAGCCTGGGCAGATAATCGACAACAGCATCGACAGGTCGTGTGGGTTAATGGGAAACGTATGCAGGGACTAAGAGATTCCGGGGCAACTTTGACCCTTGTGAAGCTTCATCTCATCCGGGACCAAGAGATGACGGACCGGACAGTGGCAGTCCATGTAGCAGGGGGAGCTATACATCGACTGCCCACTGCCAGGATTCACCTGAACTGGGGAGTTGGGGATGGCCTTGTTGAGGTCGGCTTGATGGAGGTTTTGCCTGCAGACGTCTTGCTGGGAAATGACTTGGGGCCAATGTCTGCCTTCTCGGTTGCCCCTCTGGCTGAGACATATCCTGTGACCACCCGGAGACAAGCTCGAGCTGCGGAGGCGGAATCACACTCAGAGGAGGCCCAGGTAAGACATCCCAGCCCTACACATATTCCCATAGCCAGACACATTTCTTGGGCCACCCCAGATGAATTTAAGAGGGAGTTACTTGAGGATCCTTCATTGGAGGGATATCGTGGGAAGGCACAGGAGGGGAGAGGGGTACTGGAAGGGGAACAGTTTATATGGAAGCAGGGACTCCTCTACCGGATCACAGAGCAGCACCACACAGGGATAAGCCCCACTATAAAACGACAGCTGGTAGTTCCCAAGAAGTATAGGCAGGAGTTACTGCGAATCTCTCATGACATACCCTTGGCCGGGCACTTCGGCGTCAGTCACACCAGGCATCGTCTGACACAAAACTTCTTTTGGCTGGGGGTAACCTATGATGTTCGTCAGTACTGCCAGACCTGTGACAGTTGCCAGCGCATTGGCAAAAGGGGAGATCGATGCAAGGCCAAATTACGCCCCCTCCCCATTGTGGAGGAACCATTTAGCCGAGTAGCGGTCGATCTGATAGGGCCGTTAGCCAAACCCAGTCCGTCAGGGAAATGGTATATATTGACAGTGGTAGATTATGCCACACGGTATCCAGAGGCGGTTGCGTTACCTAACATACTGGCAGAGACGGTGGCGGCTGCCCTGCTCCAGGTTTTCTCACGGGTTGGATTTCCCCGGGAGATTATCTCAGTCCAGGGTACACAGTTTACAGCAGAGGTGACCAACCAACTGTGGAAGCTGTGCGGCCTAAAGTCCATTAGAAGTGCCCCGTACCACCCGCAAACCAATGGGCTGTGTGTACACTTTAACGGGATGTTAAAAGAACTCATTGGGACTTTTACCAGGACCTACAGGGACTGGGAGAAATTCTTGCCACACCTCCTGTTTGCCTATCAGGAGGTGCCCCAAGAATCCACGGGGTTCTCCCCATTCGAGCTGGTATACGGGAGATGGGTAAGGGGACCCCTAGACTTAGTGCTAGAACACTGGGAAGGGGAGGGCATCATAGAAGGAGTACCTATTGTACCCTATGTGCTGGAATTCCGGGACCGCCTACATGCGCTGACCCAGGCTGTACGTGGGAACATGCAGGTGGCCCAGCGGCGCCAGCGCGTATGGTACGATCGGAGGGCCAGAGAGCGCACCTTGGAAATAGGGCAGAAGGTCCTGGTGTTAGAGCCCACTAGGCAGAACAAGCTCCAAGCTGCATGGCAGGGACCCTACCAGGTAGTGGGGAAAATAGCCGACACCACCTATAATGTCGCCGATTGTGACGACCCCAGGGTTATCCGCATGTTCCACGTGAATATGCTGAAGCTCTACCGGGAGCGCCCTGAAGAGGTAGTGGCCATCTGTGCACCTGAAGCAGAGGATTTAGCCGGACTTCCCTTGCCTGATGTCTTAGGGGAAAGGACTCAGTCTAAAAATATGGGACCAGGTACACTTGGGTGAAGACTTAGGTCCCCTGGAGAGACAGCAGGCAGAGGAGTTGTTGAGGCAGCGACAAAGGATGTTTTCGGGGAGACCAGGGTACACTTGCCTGGCACAACACAAGGTGGAGACCCAGGATTAGACCCCCCCTGCGACAAGAGATACAAGAGATGTTGCGTTTAGGGGTCATTGAAGAGTCAGATAGTCCCTGGGCATCCCCCGTAGTGTTAGTGCCCAAGAAGGATGGGACTACACGGTTTTGTGTAGACTATCGTAAGCTCAATGAGAAAACAGTGACGAATGCATATCCCATGCCGCGTGTGGATGAGTTGTTAGACTGGTTGGCAGGGGCAAAGTATATGACCACCATAGATCTATGCAAAGGCTACTGGCAGATTCCCCTTAGTCCTGACGCTATTCCCAAGATGGCATTTGTCACCCCGTTCGGCTTATTCCAGTTTCGAGTTATGCCATTCGGGATGAAGAATGCCCCGACGACCTTCCAAAGGCTGGCTGACCGGCTTCTGGATGGTCTCCAGGACTATGCTTGTGCCTACCTGGACGGCATCGCCATCTACAGCGCGACATGGGAAGAGCATCTAAATCAACTAGAGACAGTACTGGACAGGATCCACAAGGCCAGAATCACCCTGAACCCAAACAAGTGTCACGTGGGCAAAGCAGAGGTTCAGTATTTAGGGCATTGGGTGGGAAGTGGGAAACAGAGACCAGAACCAGCCAAGATTGAGGCCATAGCCAAATGGCCCACCCCACGCACTAAAACCCAGGTCATGGCGTTTCTAGGGACAGCAGGGTATTACAGGAAATTCGTTCCCAATTACAACAGCGTAGCCAAGCCCTTCACTGATCTGACCCATCAGAATCAACCCCGCCAGGTAACCTGGACCCCAGAGTGTGAGGAAGCCTTCTGCCAACTAAAGGACGCCCTCACCAATACCCCTGTATTGGCCGCACCCGATCCAGCTAAACGTTTCCTTGTTCACACAGACGCTTCTATGTTTGGATTGGGGGCAGTACCGAGCCAAGTCGGGCCGGACGGCCAAGAACACCCGGTAGCTTACGTGAGTCGGAAACTACTGCCCCGTGAAGTATGGCTATGCGGCCATCGAGAAGGAGTGCCTGGCGGTAGTATGGGTACTCAAAAAGTTGCAACCATATTTGTATGGACGACAGTTTTCCCTCCTAATGGACCATAATCCCCTAGTCTGGCTTAATCGGGTCTCCGAAGACAACACCAGATTGCTGCGGTGGAGTTTAGCCCTACAACCTCTGGACTTCACCATCCACTACAGACCCGGCAAACAAAACGGTAACGCCGATGGACTAAGTCTACAAACGGAACTTGAACCAACCCCATAAACTTCGGTCATCCCCAAACCGATCCGTTAAGGATCAGACTGTGTATGCCGATCCATGTGAGATGCATGTCCCTAATGCATCAGCCCACAGACTGCGCCACTGAGCAGAGGGGACACGATATTCCCCTTTTGTCCGCCCCCCACCTTTGTAATTCCCACAGTAAATAACGGCAGGCACTGGCCACCTGCAGCTATTGTAATGTATGTCTGGCCTGCCGCTTTTCTATTGGCCTGCCCTCTGTATCTGTGTGATATATTCTGTGTCCTGTGAGTAAAGTGTTGTCAGACTGGAAATACGTGGAGAAGCAGTGATCTTTTATATGCGCCCATGTAACCAAGCAATTCCAGCCAGCGTCCTTCATTCAGACTCCAGCCTTAAGCAGAGTGGACCTCCTGAAACACGGGGTGGTACTGAAAGAGGTACCCCAGCTTGGTAGACCCCGTTACACCGCTTATGGAGAAATCCGCTCCTTGCAAATCATTGGGTTTGGCTCCTAGCGATTTCAGGGAGCTATAGATCTCTCGATGGACATCCGGAATATATAATCCTTATATCTCTAGCCCAGATCGGTGCCAGTATGTATAACTTTAAAAGAACAATAGCGTACCATGCATTCTGGAACAGGCTGTACCAGCTTTAGCTAGTATCAGGCGGGAGGGGGAATGAGGGGTTTACACAGAGGCTGGCTGGCTTAGAGTAATTCACTTCAGAGGACGTGACAGTTCTTTATAGAGCAAGGAGAGACAAAGCTAGAAATTTTATATATTTTACTCCAAAAAAGGTAGGCAGTGTTTACAGAAGTATAAAAAGATATTATAAAGAAGACAAGTATCGTATGTACAGTACAATTACAAATAAAATGGGATTAAAGTTGAAAAAACACTTACATTTCGTTCATATTTCATCTCATGGCTGACCGTGTGCTGTGGAGGAGGCGCACACATACCTGAGCTCTGCGCAAGGTTCCGATGGGAAGTCGTATCTGAGTTCTGCGCCTCCCCAGGGGAACTCGTATCTGAGTTCTGTGCTTTCTCAGGGGAAGTGGTATCTGAGTTCTGCGCTTCCTCAGGAGAGGAGTCAGGGTAACACCAAGGACGTACCTGAGCTCTGCACGAGTTTCTGCGCTTCCTGTTCTGACAGAGAATTAATCTCATAAAATTTCTGATTTTCTCTGGAATATTGGAAACTGATGAACTTCTTAGATTTGGTGTAAATGACGAGATCTGAGAGCTGCATGGACATCATTGTCTTCTGCTGCTGAGAGAAACACAAGGAAGTCGCAGTGATGATCTGATACCAATGATCTGAGCCGATTATAGTACATATTACTGTCCTGTACTGACCCTAATCTGATCCCTAAACTGAATCAGCCTGGTGGCTGCTGTTATAGTTGCCACGTTAATGTAAGAAATTTCATAATGTGAGATTAGTTCTAGAAAGTACCATGTCAGACACAAACTGCAGCTTTGACCCCCCTTTTCTCCTCCCTGCATTAGGTCCTACCACAAACAAATCCCTATGGCAGAGACACTGTGCAACTTGATACTAATGTGTGAGCAGGGTGACCAATCTGCAGGCGACCAATCCTGTAAAGACACTCACCCTCCCTCTCCCCTGCTATATAGTGTAATGGGAGACCAAGGTGCATTACCCCCTCCCTCCTTCCTGGAATGCCTATGTCTGGGGACTCTAAAAACGTAAATTCTAAGAAAAGAGTGCATATCGTTACTCAGCCCACTTAGTGACGTCATGACGAGAGGGCATATCTTACGCCTGCTGAGTTGTGTTTTAGTCTTGGCCCAGGAAGCAAGCTAACTACAGCTCGGCAAAGCTGTGCTCATGCACATGGATGTACCTCCTGAGTACATGGCCGCCATGATGATGTGAAATGATCTGAACGACCTGTAAGTGTTCTCTATTCAATGTTAATCCTATTTTTTTTGTAATCGGCAAAGTACACATTATATTGTCTTCTTGGTAATATCTTTTATACTTTGTAAACACTGCCTAACTGTTTATGGCGTAAAATATATCATTTACTAGCTGTCTCTTCCTGCTCTATGAATGAACTGTCGCTTCCTCTGAAGTGAATTATGCTACTGATTTGGGTTGGCTCCGGACCTGTTAACCCTTGTGGAATCGGAGCTGGTGGCAGTATACCTTGTTCTGTGCGATTGGGAATCTTTGCAGTGACGACGGCGTTGATAATTATTGTTCCCGCCTGAGTGGGTGCAGTTATATCGCTTCGCTGCAGTGTGCCCAATAGCCAGTACATAGCAGGCAGCCTTTCTGGTCACTAATTATCCTAGGGATTCAAGCTTCAGGAGGCTAATTTGCATATTCCAGGTGCCTTCTGGGAGAAGCGAAGTCTCCCTAAGCTAGAAGATCGTTGGGTACAGCCGGGACCAGCT
The DNA here is from genome assembly GCF_032444005.1 of Ranitomeya imitator. Taxonomy (NCBI): domain Eukaryota; kingdom Metazoa; phylum Chordata; class Amphibia; order Anura; family Dendrobatidae; genus Ranitomeya; species Ranitomeya imitator. Next base: position 2,154,771 of record NC_091285.1, read on the forward strand.
GCTTCGAAAGCATCACCAAACCAGGGATTCAAGCTTCAGGAGGCTAATTTGCATATTCCAGGTGCCTTCTGGGAGAAGCGAAGTCTCCCTAAGCTAGAAGATCGTTGGGTACAGCCGGGACCAGCTGCTTCGAAAGCATCACCAAACCAGGGATTCAAGCTTCAGGAGGCTAATTTGCATATTCCAGGTGCCTTCTGGGAGAAGCGAAGTCTCCCTAAGCTAGAAGATCGTTGGGTACAGCCGGGACCAGCTGCTTCGAAAGCATCACCAAACCAGGGATTCAAGCTTCAGGAGGCTAATTTGCATATTCCAGGTGCCTTCTGGGAGAAGCGAAGTCTCCCTAAGCTAGAAGATCGTTGGGTACAGCCGGGACCAGCTGCTTCGAAAGCATCACCAAACCAGGGATTCAAGCTTCAGGAGGCTAATTTGCATATTCCAGGTGCCTTCTGGGAGAAGCGAAGTCTCCCTAAGCTAGAAGATCGTTGGGTACAGCCGGGACCAGCTGCTTCGAAAGCATCACCAAACCAGGGATTCAAGCTTCAGGAGGCTAATTTGCATATTCCAGGTGCCTTCTGGGAGAAGCGAAGTCTCCCTAAGCTAGAAGATCGTTGGGTACAGCCGGGACCAGCTGCTTCGAAAGCATCACCAAACCAGGGATTCAAGCTTCAGGAGGCTAATTTGCATATTCCAGGTGCCTTCTGGGAGAAGCGAAGTCTCCCTAAGCTAGAAGATCGTTGGGTTCAGCCGGGACCAGCTGCTTCGAAAGCATCACCAAACCAGGGATTCAAGCTTCAGGAGGCTAATTTGCATATTCCAGGTGCCTTCTGGGAGAAGCGAAGTCTCCCTAAGCTAGAAGATCGTTGGGTACAGCCGGGACCAGCTGCTTCGAAAGCATCACCAAACCAGGGATTCAAGCTTCAGGAGGCTAATTTGCATATTCCAGGTGCCTTCTGGGAGAAGCGAAGTCTCCCTAAGCTAGAAGATCGTTGGGTACAGCCGGGACCAGCTGCTTCGAAAGCATCACCAAACCAGGGATTCAAGCTTCAGGAGGCTAATTTGCATATTCCAGGTGCCTTCTGGGAGAAGCGAAGTCTCCCTAAGCTAGAAGATCGTTGGGTACAGCCGGGACCAGCTGCTTCGAAAGCATCACCAAACCAGGGATTCAAGCTTCAGGAGGCTAATTTGCATATTCCAGGTGCCTTCTGGGAGAAGCGAAGTCTCCCTAAGCTAGAAGATCGTTGGGTACAGCCGGGACCAGCTGCTTCGAAAGCATCACCAAACCAGGGATTCAAGCTTCAGGAGGCTAATTTGCATATTCCAGGTGCCTTCTGGGAGAAGCGAAGTCTCCCTAAGCTAGAAGATCGTTGGGTACAGCCGGGACCAGCTGCTTCGAAAGCATCACCAAACCAGGGATTCAAGCTTCAGGAGGCTAATTTGCATATTCCAGGTGCCTTCTGGGAGAAGCGAAGTCTCCCTAAGCTAGAAGATCGTTGGGTACAGCCGGGACCAGCTGCTTCGAAAGCATCACCAAACCAGGGATTCAAGCTTCAGGAGGCTAATTTGCATATTCCAGGTGCCTTCTGGGAGAAGCGAAGTCTCCCTAAGCTAGAAGATCGTTGGGTACAGCCGGGACCAGCTGCTTCGAAAGCATCACCAAACCAGGGATTCAAGCTTCAGGAGGCTAATTTGCATATTCCAGGTGCCTTCTGGGAGAAGCGAAGTCTCCCTAAGCTAGAAGATCGTTGGGTACAGCCGGGACCAGCTGCTTCGAAAGCATCACCAAACCAGGGATTCAAGCTTCAGGAGGCTAATTTGCATATTCCAGGTGCCTTCTGGGAGAAGCGAAGTCTCCCTAAGCTAGAAGATCGTTGGGTACAGCCGGGACCAGCTGCTTCGAAAGCATCACCAAACCAGGGATTCAAGCTTCAGGAGGCTAATTTGCATATTCCAGGTGCCTTCTGGGAGAAGCGAAGTCTCCCTAAGCTAGAAGATCGTTGGGTACAGCCGGGACCAGCTGCTTCGAAAGCATCACCAAACCAGGGATTCAAGCTTCAGGAGGCTAATTTGCATATTCCAGGTGCCTTCTGGGAGAAGCGAAGTCTCCCTAAGCTAGAAGATCGTTGGGTACAGCCGGGACCAGCTGCTTCGAAAGCATCACCAAACCAGGGATTCAAGCTTCAGGAGGCTAATTTGCATATTCCAGGTGCCTTCTGGGAGAAGCGAAGTCTCCCTAAGCTAGAAGATCGTTGGGTACAGCCGGGACCAGCTGCTTCGAAAGCATCACCAAACCAGGGATTCAAGCTTCGGGAGGCTAATTTGCATATTCCAGGTGCCTTCTGGGAGAAGCGAAGTCTCCCTAAGCTAGAAGATCGTTGGGTACAGCCGGGACCAGCTGCTTCGAAAGCATCACCAAACCAGGGATTCAAGCTTCGGGAGGCTAATTTGCATATTCCAGGTGCCTTCTGGGAGAAGCGAAGTCTCCCTAAGCTAGAAGATCGTTGGGTACAGCCGGGACCAGCTGCTTCGAAAGCATCACCAAACCGCGCGCCTTACGGCGAATTTTTGCCTGTAGGACATTATTGCAAGAGAGCTTGGCTGAGTAGATTACACAAGAAGGAAAACACACAGCAAGTCAGCAGGATCTAGGAGCAACATGGCAGATGTGACAACCTACATGGTGAGCTGCAGCATGTGCTACATGTTCACAGATCGACCAGAAGAAGAATCCAATTTCACCTGTCAGAAGTGTAGACTAGTGGCCCTTTTAGAAGAAAAGGTGCGGGGTCTGGAAGAAAGAATAGCAACTTTGAAACTCATCAAAGAGAATGAAGACTTTCTAGACAGAACAGAAGCATCTCTACTGGTCACAGAAGGTGCAAAAAGTGTCAGAGAACCTCCAAAAGCAGATGAGTGGAAGCATGTGACCAAAAGAAGCAAGAAGACCATGGAGAAATCACCAACCACACAACTGAAGAACCGATATCAAATCTTTGTAGAGGATGAAGATGGCACACCTAAGAATGAAGCAATACCAGCAAGCAAAAAAGAAAAGGGCACACAGCAACAAGTGACAGCAAAAAGTACAGCCAAGAGGCAACGAAGAGTGGTGGTGGTGGGAGACTCACTACTGAGAGGCACCGAAGCAGCCATCTGCAGACCGGACATAACTGCAAGAGAAGTATGCTGCCTTCCAGGTGCGATGATCAAGGATGTGACCGATAGGATACCAAAGCTCTTCAGCTCCAAGGACGTCCACCCATTTCTTCTGATACATGTTGGCACCAATGACACGGCAAGGAAGGACCTACCGACAATCTGCAAGGACTTTGAAGAGTTGGGGAAGAAAGTAAAGGAACTGGATGCACAGGTAGTTTTTTCTTCTATCCTTCCAGTAGACGGGCATGGCACCAGGAGATGGAACAGGATCCTTGATGCAAACAACTGGCTAAGACGATGGTGCAGACAACAAGGATTTGGATTCCTGGACCACGGTGTGAATTACTGGTATGATGGACTCCTCGCCAGAGACGGACTACACCTCAACAAACCTGGGAAACACACATTCGCCAGAAGACTCGCTACACTCATCAGGAGGGCGTTAAACTAGAAGAAGAGGGGACGGGAAGAAAAACATTAGACTCGAACAAAGACGACCCAGGAAAACATACTCAGAAGGGAGGTAAGAACATTTCTAAAACAATCCACAGTGAGGAGATTGGAACAAAACAAAATCCTCTAAACTGCATGCTCGCAAACGCCAGAAGCCTGACAAACAAGATGGAAGAACTAGAAGCAGAAATATCTACAGGTAACTTTGACATAGTGGGAATAACCGAGACATGGTTAGATGAAAGCTATGACTGGGCAGTTAACTTACAGGGTTACAGTCTGTTTAGAAAGGATCGTAAAAATCGGAGAGGAGGAGGGGTTTGTCTCTATGTAAAGTCTTGTCTAAAGTCCACTTTAAGGGAGGATATTAGCGAAGGGAATGAAGATGTCGAGTCCATATGGGTTGAAATTCATGGAGGGAAAAATGGTAACAAAATTCTCATTGGGGTCTGTTACAAACCCCCAAATATAACAGAACGCATGGAAAGTCTACTTCTAAAGCAGATAGATGAAGCTGCAACCCATAATGAGGTCCTGGTTATGGGGGACTTTAACTACCCGGATATTAACTGGGAAACAGAAACCTGTGAAACCCATAAAGGCAACAGGTTTCTGCTAATAACCAAGAAAAATTATCTTTCACAATTGGTGCAGAATCCAACCAGAGGAGCAGCACTTTTAGACCTAATACTATCTAATAGACCTGACAGAATAACAAATCTGCAGGTGGTCGGGCATTTAGGAAATAGCGACCACAATATTGTGCAGTTTCACCTGTCTTTCACTAGGGGGACTTGTCAGGGAGTCACAAAAACATTGAACTTTAGGAAGGCAAAGTTTGAACAGCTTAGAGATGCCCTTAATCTGGTAGACTGGGACAATATCCTCAGAAATGAGAATACAGATAATAAATGGGAAATGTTTAAGAACATCCTAAATAGGCAGTGTAAGCGGTTTATACCTTGTGGGAATAAAAGGACTAGAAATAGGAAAAACCCAATGTGGCTAAACAAAGAAGTAAGACAGGCAATTAACAGTAAAAAGAAAGCATTTGCACTACTAAAGCAGGATGGCACCATTGAAGCTCTAAAAAACTATAGGGCGAAAAATACTTTATCTAAAAAACTAATTAAAGCTGCCAAAAAGGAAACAGAGAAGCACATTGCTAAGGAGAGTAAAACTAATCCCAAACTGTTCTTCAACTATATCAATAGTAAAAGAATAAAAACTGAAAATGTAGGCCCCTTAAAAAATAGTGAGGAAAGAATGGTTGTAGATGACGAGGAAAAAGCTAACATATTAAACACCTTCTTCTCCACGGTATTCACGGTGGAAAATGAAATGCTAGGTGAAATCCCAAGAAACAATGAAAACCCTATATTAAGGGTCACCAATCTAACCCAAGAAGAGGTGCGAAACCGGCTAAATAAGATTAAAATAGATAAATCTCCGGGTCCGGATGGCATACACCCACGAGTACTAAGAGAACTAAGTAATGTAATAGATAAACCATTATTTCTTATTTTTAGGGACTCTATAGCGACAGGGTCTGTTCCGCAGGACTGGCGCATAGCAAATGTGGTGCCAATATTCAAAAAGGGCTCTAAAAGTGAACCTGGAAATTATAGGCCAGTAAGTCTAACCTCTATTGTTGGTAAAATATTTGAAGGGTTTCTGAGGGATGTTATTCTGGATTATCTCAATGAGAATAACTGTTTAACTCCATATCAGCATGGGTTTATGAGAAATCGCTCCTGTCAAACCAATCTAATCAGTTTTTATGAAGAGGTAAGCTATAGACTGGACCACGGTGAGTCATTGGACGTGGTATATCTCGATTTTTCCAAAGCGTTTGATACCGTGCCGCACAAGAGGTTGGTACACAAAATGAGAATGCTTGGTCTGGGGGAAAATGTGTGTAAATGGGTTAGTAACTGGCTTAGTGATAGAAAGCAGAGGGTGGTTATAAATGGTATAGTCTCTAACTGGGTCGCTGTGACCAGTGGGGTACCGCAGGGGTTGGTATTGGGACCTGTTCTCTTCAACATATTCATTAATGATCTGGTAGAAGGTTTACACAGTAAAATATCGATATTTGCAGATGATACAAAACTATGTAAAGCAGTTAATACAAGAGAAGATAGTATTCTGCTACAGATGGATCTGGATAAGTTGGAAACTTGGGCTGAAAGGTGGCAGATGAGGTTTAACAATGATAAATGTAAGGTTATACACATGGGAAGAGGGAATCAATATCACCATTACACACTGAACGGGAAACCACTGGGTAAATCTGACAGGGAGAAGGACTTGGGGATCCTAGTTAATGATAAACTTACCTGGAGCAGCCAGTGCCAGGCAGCAGCTGCCAAGGCAAACAGGATCATGGGGTGCATTAAAAGAGGTCTGGATACACATGATGAGAGCATTATACTGCCTCTGTACAAATCCCTAGTTAGACCGCACATGGAGTACTGTGTCCAGTTTTGGGCACCGGTGCTCAGGAAGGATATAATGGAACTAGAGAGAGTACAAAGGAGGGCAACAAAATTAATAAAGGGGATGGGAGAACTACAATACCCAGATAGATTAGCGAAATTAGAATTATTTAGTCTAGAAAAAAGACGACTGAGGGGCGATCTAATAACCATGTATAAGTATATAAGGGGACAATACAAATATCTCGCTGAGGATCTGTTTATACCAAGGAAGGTGACGGGCACAAGGGGGCATTCTTTGCGTCTGGAGGAGAGAAGGTTTTTCCACCAACATAGAAGAGGATTCTTTACTGTTAGGGCAGTGAGAATCTGGAATTGCTTGCCTGAGGAGGTGGTGATGGCGAACTCAGTCGAGGGGTTCAAGAGAGGCCTGGATGTCTTCCTGGAGCAGAACAATATTGTATCATACAATTATTAGGTTCTGTAGAAGGACGTAGATCTGGGGATTTATTATGATGGAATATAGGCTGAACTGGATGGACAAATGTCTTTTTTCGGCCTTACTAACTATGTTACTATGTTACTATGTTAGGTGCAGTACCCTGTCTGACCTGAGGGTAAGGGGGGGCGCCAGAGAGCTGCAAGTTCCAAACCGGAACTGGGAAGTGGGATATAGATAAATCCCCTTCAGAAAGAACCAGGGGCAACCAAACAACCCCGATTCATGACATTAGTGTGAGTGGTGGGGATGATAAAGATAGCTTCCCCGGTATCCCTGACATATCGTTGGCAGCACGGTGTGAACCGTGACAATAGTCATGAAGCAGGTGGCCCAGGATATGCAGATATGATTCTCTCACATATCTGGATTACAGATGCTTCCCATTATTAGTTGCACTATTTTTGTGTGCTGAACATTGTAGAATTCCCAACAGACAGGATTAAGCTGTAGGATGAGCAGATTGTGTGCCGCAGATTATTATAAAAGGAAATGTCACTAATGCGATTCTAGAAATGGCTTTAATTGCTAGATTATCCTGTGCGAGATGACGGCAAACATAAGGGATCCGAGGGGAGATCCTGGCGCAAAACACAGATTTTCTGCCCTGTATGTGACACACATTTGGGATTGGCTATTAGCGAGACCCATAATAGTCACCGACCAATCACACATTCAATGGAGCGATGGATGCAGAGGTTCACGTCACATCGCTGGCAGGAAGCGGCTCCTCCCCCCAAGACCAGCCCTGCCCCTGAGGAGCCGGCTCACTCTACTAAGGAGCTGATTTTACGGAGGAGAGAAGCAACCGGTCTACGGAGCTGTTTACCGTCTCAGACTCATCAGGCTCCATGACAGGATTGGTAAACTGCTACTCATCTATGGCATCATGGCATCTGATATGTTTCTGACGGGCCTCCTGATGAACCGAACCACGGGGAAACGCGTTGAGGCGCAGAATGTTCTGATAAGTGACGGGCATTATTACATATGCTATTGCCATACCCCATGGGATTGCTTAATGTATCTGTATGAGCACTCTATGGTAATATCTGTTGCCGTCAGCCCCATTTAAGGGGGTGTATTGGACGGCTCATTGACACTTGTGTTCAAACCAGACAGGCAGCTTACAAGATACAAATATGTGTGGTATGGGTAATCGCTAAGAGTTCATGCCGAAATATCAAATTTGTGTGGCATATCTGATAGCATACCTATTGCAAATTAGCAGGTTTTACTGATTGGTTATCAAAAGGGCTGGATCCCTGTATAATAATAATAATAATAATAATAATCCCTGTAAAATTACAGCATTTGTCCTGCACCTGCTTTTTTTGCTGATTTCATTATATTGTGTTTTTTTATTTTTTTTTACCATTTTTTTGCTTTTCTTCATCTCTGTTCTTATATTATTGTTTTCCCACCTGCATGATAGGGTGAGATAGGGCAGTGAGGGTCAGTCCACGTTGAGTGGGGGCGCCAAAAAATCGTTATTAGGGTGCCAACCTCCACAGCCAGGCAGGGGGCAGGAAAGGTTATTGCAGGGTATGCGCTAGACCTTGGTCAATTTTTAGGCAGACTTTTTTTGCTGCCATATAGCACTGGGTTGGTGTGTGTTTTTAGATATATCGTTATAATAAAGTTTGTTTTAACGGGATTCATGTTCACTAAGGATTGGTAAACTGACCTCAATGTGTAAACTTGTCCGAAAAAAGAAAAATCCGTGGCAATTAGAGAATGAAGTGATGGGAGCAGAAGGTGAGGAGTACTGGAAAAGTGGAGGGGTCAGGGGCGACAAGCAGAGGTACAGGATGAGGAGCAGAGAGGGTGTAGTTGGCGAGAATCAGAGGTACAGGATGGGGAGCAGAGAGAGTGTATTGGGTGAGAAGCAGAGGTACACGATGGGGAGCAGAGAGGGTGTAGTAGGTGAGAAGCAGAGGTACACGATGGGGAGCAGAGAGGGTGTAGTGGGTGAGAATCAAAGGTACAGGATGAGGAGCAGAGAGGGTGTAGTGGGTGAGAAGCAGAGGTACAGGATGAGGAGCAGAGAGGGTGTAGTGGGCGAGAATCAGATGTACAGGATGGGGAGCAGAGAGGGTGTAGTGGGTGAGAATCAGATGTACAGGATGAGGAGCAGAGAGGGTGTAGTGGGTGAGAAGCAGAGGTACAGGATGAGGAGCAGAGAGGGTGTAGTGGGCGAGAATCAGAGATACAGGATGGGGAGCAGAGAGGGAGTAGTAGGTGAGAATCAGAGGTACAGGATGGGGAGCAGAGAGGGTGTAGTGGGTGAGAAGCAGAGGTACAGGAAGAGGAGCAGAGAGGGTGTAGTGGGTGAGAATCAGAGGTACAGGATGAGGAGCAGAGAGGGTGTAGTGGGTTAGAATCAGAGGTACAGGATGGGGAGCAGAGAGGATGTAGTAGGTGAGAATCAGAGGTACAGGATGAGGAGCAGAGAGGGTGTAGTGGGTGAGAAGCAGAGGTACAGAATGAGGAGCAGAGAGGGTGTAGTGGGTGAGAAGCAGAGGTACAGGATGGGGAGCAGAGAGGGTATAGTGGGCGAGAATCAGAGGTACAGGATGAGGAGCAGAGAGGGTGTGTAGTGGGTGAGAAGCAGAGGTACAGGAAGAGGAGCAGAGAGGGTGTACTGGGTGAGAATCAGGTACAGAATGCGGAGCAGAGAGGGTTTGTAGTGGGTGAAAAGCAGAGGTACAGGATGAGGAGCAGAGAGGGTGTAGTGGATGAGAAGCAGAGGTACAGGATGAGGTGCAGAGAGGGTGTAGTGGGTGAGAAGCAGAGGTACAGGATGGGGAGCAGAGACAGTGTGTAGTGGGTGAGAAGCAGAGGTAAAGAAGAGGAGCAGAGAGGGTGTAGTGGGTAAGAGAAAGAGGTACAGGATGAGGAGCAGAGAGGGTGTAGTGAGGAGAAGCAGAGGTACAGGATGAGGAGCAGAGGTGAGGAGCAGAGCCCAGGGTGAGGAGCGGCACCCAGGGCGAGGAGCGGCACCCAGGGCGAGGAGCGGAAAGGAGCCCAGGACAAAGAGCGGAAAGGAGCCCAGGGTGATAATTGAGGAGAGCCCAGGATGAGGAGTGGACGGGAGTCCAGGGCGAAGAGCAGCAGGTTGGACAGGGCGAGGAGGAGAGGGGAGGACAGGGCGAGGAGTGGAAGGGAGGACAGGGTGAGGAGCGGAGGGGAGGACATGGCGAGGAGCGGAGGAGAAGACATGGCGAGGAGCGGAGGGGAGGACATGGCGAGGAGCGGAGGGGAGGACAGGGTGAGGAGCAGAGGGGAGGACAGGTTGAGGAGCGGAGGACAGGGCAAGGAGGGGAGGGGAGCCCAGGGCAAGGAGCAGAGAGGAGCGCAGGGCGAGGAGCAGAGAGGAGCGCAAAGCGAGGAGCAGAGAAGAGCGCAGGGCGAGGAGCGGAGGGGAGCCCAGGGCGAGGAGCGGAGGGGAGCCCAGGGCGAGGAGCGGAGGGGAGCCCAGGGCGAGGAGCGGACGGGAGCCCAGGGCGAGGAGCGGAGGGGAGCCCAGGGCGAGGAGCGGAGGGGAGCCCAGGGCGAGGAGCGGAGGGGAGCCCAGGGCGAGGAGCGGAGGGGAGCCCAGGGCGAGGAGCGGAGGGGAGCCCAGGGCAAGGAGCGGAGGGGAGCCCAGGGCAAGGAGCGGAGGGGAGCCCAGGGCGAGGAGCGGAGCCCAGGGAGCGGAGCGGAGTCGAGCCCAGAGCAAAAAGTGGAGGGGAGCCCAGGGCGAGGAGCAGAGGGGAGCCCAGGGCGAGGAGCAGAGGGGAGCCCAGGGCGAGGAGCGGAGGGGAGTCCAGGACAAGGAGTGGGACCATAAGGTGAGGAATGGAGTGTGGACAGATGGCAAGAAGCAGAGTGGGTAAAGAGGGAGAGGAGTGGAAAGGGGAGGAGGAGCACACAGGCCAGATTTAAGCTCCTGGGGTCACCTGTTCGGTTTTGGCCACTGGGCTTCGTTGCAACAATTTTGCAAAGAATCTTCTATTCTTTGAATCCTCTTTTCCATAATCCTCGCCCTGCTCCTTATACTCTGCGACCCGGCCGTTGGCAATGGGTAAGGGCCGCAGGATTGTGTCCTTCAAGAGCCCCACCTTCTTGTCTTTTATTAGGATTTTACCTTTCAGGGCCTGTAATTAGAGAAAACATAAATCAGGATGTAGTACAGAAAGTTCTATGGGGAGGACCCCTGGCATCATATACATACCCCCATATATACAGTGGTGTGAAAAAGTGTTTGCCCCTTCCTGATTTCCTAGTCTTTTCTTGATTCTCACACATAAATGTTTCCGATCACCAAACAAATGTAAATATTCGATGAAGATAACACAACTAATCACAAAATGCAGTTTATAAATGAAGCTCTTTATTATTAAGGGAAAAAGAAATCGAAACCTACAGGGTCCTGTGTGAGAAAAGGATTGCCCCCTAAATCTGGTTGGGCCGCCCTTAGCAACAACTGCAATCAAGCGTTTGCGATAACCGTCAATGAGTCTCTCTAACGCTCTGGAGGAATTTGGGCCCATTCATCTTTGCAGAATTGTTGTAATTCAGCCACATTTGAGGGTTTCCGGGCATGAATCGCCTTTTTAGTCATGTCACAGCATCTCAATTGGATTAAGGTCAGGACTCTGACTAGACCACTCCAAAGTCTTAATTTTGTTGTTTTTATGCCATTCAGAGGTGGATATGCTGGTGCGTTTTGGACCATTGTCCTGCTGCATAGCCCAAGAGCGCTTCAGCTTCATGTCACGAGCGGATGGCCGGATATTTTCTTTCAGAGTTTTTTGATAGACAGCAGAATTCATGGTTCCATTTACCACAGCAATTCTTCCAGGTCAAGAAGCAGAAAAACAGCCCCAGAGCATCACACTACCTCCACCATATTTTACTGTTGGCATGATGTTCCTTTTCTGAAATGCTGTATTACTTCTACACCAGATGTAATGGGACAGACACCTTCCAAAAATATCAACTTTTGTCTCATCTGTCCACAAAGTATTATCCCAAAAGTCTAGGGGATCATCAAGATGTTTTCTGGCAAAACTAAGACGAGTCTTTATGTTCTTATTGCTCCGCAGTGGTTTTCTTCTTGGAACTCTGCCATGCAGCCATTTTTGCCCAGTCTCTTTCTTAGGGTGGAGTCATGAACACTGACCTTAGCTGAGGCAAGTGAGGCAGTTCGTTGGATGTTGTTGTGGGGTCTTGGATGATTTGTCTCTGCACTCGAGATAATTTTGGTCATCCGGCCACTCCTGGGAACCTTTACCACTATTCCCTGTTCTCACCATTTGTGGATAATGGCTCTATACTGTGGTTCGCCGGAGTCTCAAAGCTTAAGAAATGACTTTATAAACTTTCCAGAATGATAGATCTCATTTACCTTGCTTCTCATTTGTTCCAGAATTTCTTTGAATTGCGGCATGATGTCTAGCTTTTGAGCACCTTTTGGTCTACTTCACTTTGCCAGGCAGGTCCTATTTTGGTGATTTCTTGACTGAGAACAGATGTGGCAGTAATCAGGCCTGGGTGTGGCTAGGGAATGTGACCTTAGCTTCCCAAAGATGTGTGTTAAACCACAGCTAATTTATGTTTTGGGGAGAGGGGCAATCACTTTCTCACACAGGACCCTGTAGGTTTGGATTTCTTTGTCCCTTAAACCCCCTTCTGACATATGACGTACTATCCCATCGAGGTGGTATGGGCCCGTATGACCACCGACAGGACAGTATGTCATCACCGATCAGCCGCGCTCACGGGGCGGGTGTCAGCTGACTATCACAGCTGACATCCGAGACCGCTCCTGGCACATAAACCCCTGGAACACTGCGATCAAATGTGATCGCAGAGTTCCAGCGGCATAGGGAAGCATCGCTCAGGGAGGGGGCTCCCTGCGTGCTTCCCTGAGACCCTCGGAGCAACGCGATGTGATCGCTTTGCTCCGAGGGTATCCTCCCTACAGGCCCCGGATCCAAAATAGCCATGGGGGGCCTTCCGGGTCCTGCAGGGAGGTGGCTTGCAAACGCCTGCTCACAGCGGACGCCGGCAAGCCTCCCTGCACTGCCTGTGTGATCGCTGATCTGATAAAGTGCACTAGTGTCAGATCAGTGATCTGACACTATACAGTAGTGTCCCCTCTGGGGCAATGTTCTAAAGTAAAAAATATATATATTTACACGTGTAAAAAAAAAAATCCTAAATAAAGAAAAAAAAATATATATACCGTATATATTGTTCCAATAAACACATTTCTTTATCTAAATAAAAAACAATAAAAGTACACATATTTAGTATCGCCGCGTCCGTAACGACCAGACCTATAAAACTGTCCCACTAGTTAACCCCTTCAGTGAACACAGAAAAGAAAAAATAAAAAGAGGCAAAAAAACGACGCTTTATTATCATACCGCCGAACAAAATGTGGAATAACACACGATCAAAAAGACAGATATAAAACACCATCGTACCGCTGAAAATGTCATCTTGTCGTGCAAAAAACGAGCTGCCATACAGTCTCATCAGCAAAAAAATAAAAAAGTTATAGTCCTCAGAATATAGCGATGCAAAAATAATTATTTTTTATATAAAATAGTTTTTATCGTAGTCAAGATTCACACCATGACCGTCACCCCTACTTCACGGATCGGGGTGACTTTAGGCCAACAGACGGCTATCACATGTGCAGGGGGGCTTATCTTAGTTATCCCTCCACTGCTACACTGTGATGAAAAAACACACACAAGGCTATTGGCCAGTTTACAGCAGGGGCTTATTTTAGTTATCCCACTGCTCTTCAATATACCACGAACTGCAGGGATTTATGTATATCCCGCTTTACAGTTCCGCTTGAACTTGCAGCTCTCTGGCACCCCCTTACCCTCAGGTCAGATTAGGTACTACACCTAGGGTAATCAGTCGCCAGAAAGGCTGCCTGCTATGTACTGGCTATTGGGCACGCTGCAGCGAGGCGATATAACTACTCCCACTCAGGCAGGAACAATAATTATCAATGCCACCGTCGCTACAACGACTTGTAAAGGCACAGAACACGGTATGCTGCCACCAGCTTCGATTAAATGGGTCTGAAGCTAACCCAAAACAGTAGTGTAATTCCCTTCAGAAGACTTAGGATACGTTTTAGAGCAAGAAGAACGAAACTAGTAATTTAGATATTTTACTCCGAAAGACAAGGCAGTGTTTATAAAAAATATTACACGGATGTTACAAGAGACAATTGAAAATATGTACAAGGTAATTATAAAATAATGGGATTAAATGAGAAAAGGTAAAACTCACATGTTCACAGGTCATTTCAGGCAAAACCATGCTGGTAGGCGGAACCCCAAATGTCCCAGTGCATTAGGAGGTCTGGATAGGACCAGCTCCTCAGGTAAGACTCACTGCTAAGTGCCTTGCAGAAAACTTATAGCTCAGCCTGGTGACATCACTAAAAGGGCTGGTTTACCCAGACCCTCCCCTCTCAACAGACTTACCAAATTTAACACAAATTTTTATAATGCTCGTATCTCCGCTCCAGAACATGTCAGTATCATAACACACCCACCATTCATCTTATTTTAACATTGGCTTTCTAATGAGACCAAATTTGTCCTAGTTGGGACACACAGTTCCAGAGAAATCCGTATTATATCCCTGTTGGAATTAGAGGCTCATGCTTACAGTGGCTGAGAGATTCGCAGATGGAGATTCGCAAAATGGACTTATTGTTTTCCTAGCCTAAATCGTTGGCCCAATATCTTATGATAATGGAACAAAGGACTTCCTGTCTTTAGAGAACTTCTATACCAGTTCTAGCTGATTCTAGATGGGAGGAGGGAGAGTGAGCAATGTAGGGAGATCGGCTTACAGCTCCAAGCGCAATAAAAATTCTTCTGGGAGGGGCATGAGGGGTTTGGGATCTACACATACACATCTCCGCAAACAGAAACACACAGAGAAGGGTTTTTTTTAGCCCACAGTATGGTGCCAACAGGCAAAGTTACAAAATCATATTACATTTCATACATATCGTGACAATCGTATAAAAGTGACAAAACATAAAAAATGATATAAATGAGGCATCGCTGTAATGATACTGACCCGAAGAATAAAGCTGCTTTATCAATTTCACTAAATGTGGAACGGTATAAATGCCCCCCGCCAACCAAAGAAATTCACAAATTGCTGGTTTTTGGTCATTCTGCCTCACAAAAATCGGAATAAAAAGCGATCAAAAAATGTAATGTGGGGGCGTGGCTATGTAGTGGAAGAAGAAGGACGCACTTAGTGGGAGCTCCGCACATCCTGAACCCATCCTGCCATTAGTACCTTGCCACCGCAGGCGGTACCGACGGAGACCGGGATCCTATGATCGTGGGAGCCTTGTGGACCCTCTAGGCGGCAGCTGCGGTGATCTGAGGTGCCGGGAGCTGCGAGGGCTGAGGCGGCCAGGAGACTGCACGTGTGGCGGCGGCCATCTTTAGGGCGCGCGCTCCGAGACACAGAGCGCGGCGCCAGCCTCTGTGGGAGCCGGACTTACTCCTCCCTGGAGCCGGAGATAACCGGACAACAGCGGTGAGAGCCGCGCTGGTGTGCAGTAACTGTGGGGCTTGAGGGGGACGGCGGTGCCTGTGGGGAGCGGCGGCCATTAATATAGCGCGCACCCTGGCAGTAGGGGAAGCAGCGCTCCTTATTACACCTGCGGTGCTGCTGGAAAGGAGAGTGCATATCTGAGAACATAAAGGGGTGGTGTAGTGTGTGTGCCCTGAGAAATTGGGCCCTGCACCCCCCCTATCAGACAGATACTTTAAATACCAGCACCACAATACTAGGAGGATTAACCCCTCTCCCTGCAGTTCCCCCCCCCCTCTTCGGTGAAGATTATCAGAACTGCTTCTATAAACCCCATTATCTGCCAAACCAGTGGCCTCTTTGGAGCACAGTCCAGTGCCTCATTATACGGAACCTGGAACCAGGGCTCTGTTTATCCATAACTACAATTGTGACTATTTGTGGGGCCCTTTTAACTGTCTACCATGCAGCACTCTAAGGGAGCAGGAGCTGCTGATAGGCTAAAGAAATATGCCAGGGACGATCCCCCTGATAACGTGCGCTCTCTCAGAAATAACTCTGCACCGGCCCAACGCAAGGGCCGTCCTTCTGATAGTAATGAAGAGGGAGACCAAGATGAACTGACTCTTAAACAGGCATCCGAGCAGCTAATGCAGGCTATTACCCTCACTAGATCATCTCTCACGGAAAAAATAGAGGATGTGCACACAGAGGTGGGTCGTTTGCGACACGACATGCAAGCTATGAGAGGGCGTATTTCGGAAGTCGAAACCAGAGTGTCTCATATAGAAGATACCATCATTCCTATGGAGGCTAAAATAACAAAAGCTGCTGGCTCCGTAAACGCTTGGAAGCAAAAGGCAGATGATTTGGAAAACAGACTACGTCGCAACAATATTCGGATTATTGGTCTCCCAGAGCGCTCGGAGGGTCAGCAACCCGAACAATTCCTGGAAGAATGGCTTAAGACCTCCCTGGGGGATGGATTCTCCTCGACATTTTCGGTGGAAAGGGCCCATAGAGTCCCAACGAGACCTCTTCCCCCTGGAACTCCACCTCGACCATTCCTGGCACGCCTCCTCAACTGCAGAGATAGAGATACTACTCTTCGCCTGGCGCGACAGAAGGGCCCCATCAGATTTAATAATGCTACTATATCAATTTTTCCGGACTTCTCCATGGAACTCCAAAAGCAGCGAGCACGATTTATAGATATCAAGAAACAACTCAGGGATAAGAATATCATCTACTCCATGCTGTATCCAGCTCGGCTCCGCATTGTCCATGAGGGCTCCACCTTGTTCTTTACAGATCCAGCAGAGGCGGCAGAATGGCTGCGGTCGCACGGGGCGTCTAATGTGAAAGACTCCTAATCTAAGTTCTTTATCTAATGGCAATATACGTAGAGCTCTTCGAATGGGTGCGAAAGGTGGCGACAATACCGGACACTGAATTCAGTGAGGGTATCCCCTTCTTTATTTGACTGTAGGAGTATGGGAACATGCTCCTCTACTGTTCCAGTTTTGTTTGGTTTGGTTTCATATACCAAGTTTGGATGTTTAATATGTACGGTTGCCGCCAATATTAACTTTTTGCTATGTGTGATGTCTCTGGGCTACGCCCAAATAACATACTATACAATTATTTTCTCTTTTATATATATATATGGGGTCTGAAATTGTATGCATGACCTGGAACATACGGGGTATTAAGACTCCTAAGAAGAAAGTCAAGGTATTCTCGCAGATCAAAAGACATCATCCCCATGTTGTGGCATTAGTGGAGACACATCTGACTAGGGACACGGTTCGATGTATGCAAAAGCCGTGGGTGCAATGGTCTCTCCATGCATTTCATACCAGTTATTCAAGAGGGGTCTCTCTGTTGATACACAAGGAGGTTAAATGGGAGGCCAGAGAAGCACGGCGGGATCCTGAAGGCCGTTTTGTCTTTGTACATGCATTTCTTAATTCACGTGAATATGTGATATTGTGTATTTATAACCCTCCCCCCGCTAACATGTCGGTTCTCCGTATGGCATTGGGTTTCTCCCTAAAATACCCGGATGCTAATGTTGTTTGTATGGGTGACTTTAATCTGGTCATGGATCACTCCATGGACAGATTGAGATTGGATGACACAGTGTCTGGGGAGTCTGTGTCTCAGTCCCCTTCCCAACTGGCATTGTTTATGGATGGCAGCGGTTGGCTCGATTTGTGGAGAATGAGTCACCCAGGGGTTAAGGGGTATACTTGCCACTCATCTACTAAGCTAACTTTATCTCGTATAGACTATATATTTGGATCTAGTGGCTTGGCATTATGGGTGGATAATGTTGAACATGGCAATAGGGGGATTTCAGATCACAGTCCGATAACTCTTAAACTTAAATATGGGCAGCCCAATAACAATAGATCCTGGAAATTAAATCCCTTCTGGTTGAAATTAATAGATTCTAGTGATAGGACGATTGAACAGTTAGATTGTTTTATTTTAACACACCCAGAACCTTGGTTTATTTTGGGATGCCCTAAAGGCATATTTAAGGGGGTGCTTATCCTCTACAATTTCCTATATTAAAAGGGTGACGGCGAGGGAGGATGATGAGATGGAGCAGCGATTAAAAGATTCGGAGGCCACATATATAGCAAATCAGACCAGCAGTAACAGGGCTGAATGGCTTACTTCTCAGAGGATGTATACTCAACATTTAGACGTTAAATCGAAACGCAAACTATTTTTTACCCGCCAGTCCTACTTTGAACTAGGGAACCAGGCCAGCACACTCTTGGCTTTCTTAGTGCGCCAACATTACACCGCTAATACAATATTGCAGATCCGCGCACTCGATGGCTCATTAGTTTCATCCACTGATGACATACTTCAATGTTTTCATGATTATTATAAATCATTATATAAATCCAGTAGCGGTTTTGGTGTTGGTGACTGTCTAGATTACTTATCAGATATAACATTCCCCACACTGAGCCCATCCCAACAAGCCTTCATGGAGGCCGAGTTTACTTTGGAGGAGGTGGAGCAGGCTATAGCGGACATGGCTACTGGGAAGGCCCTGGGACCAGATGGGTTTCCCATTGAGCTATACAGGAAATACCGGGATAAGTTTGCACCACTTCTATTGAAGGTACTTAGGGGAATATGGGAAGGAGAGTCTGTGCCTGAAACGTTCTATGATGCCAACATTATTGTGCTCAAGAAGGAGGGGAAGGATCCTCTGGATTGTGGATCATACCGACCAATTTCTTTGGTGAACGTAGATTATAAAATCTTTACTAAAATTCTGGCTACCAGACTGAACACAATTATATTAGATCTTATACATCCGGACCAAACTGGCTTCATGCCTGGGAAAAGTACTTCCATCAATATTAGGCGTGTTCAGTCGGTCATCCAATATAGCTCTCTAGAGACAGATAATAGATGGGCACTGGCTTCACTGGACGCAGCTAAAGCTTTTGATTCCCTTGAGTGGTCCTTCCTCTCTGCATGTTTGCGAAGGTATGGTTTTGGGGACAAATTTCTAAGAGGGATAGGTACAATATATGCGAAGCCTAGAGCACGTATGGTTGTGAACGGCCTGATGTCTGAGTCTTTTTTGTTACATGGGGGAACTCGCCGGGGGTGCCCTCTCTCTCCTGCTCTGTTTGCCTTGGCGATTGAGGCTGTGGCAATACGAATGAGGTCTTCCATCGACATTAGGGGGATACATATAGCGGATCGGGTTGATATTATTGGCCTCTATGCAGATGATATGATAGTGTTTATGGATCAAACAGAGGATACGTTACCAAAAGTAATAGCGATTATAGACAAATTTAGCAAATTCTCCGGTCTTTATATAAACTGGGATAAGTCTGCCCTGATGCCTCTCTCTCATACCCCAATGCCGCGTCTCGAAACTCTCTCGCCGTTGCCCATAGTCTCCAACTTCAAGTATCTGGGAATCTATATGTCTCAACATAGTCAATTTGATTTACAATTTACTATCTACCCATTATTGGATCTGGTTAAATCCAAATTTGCTACTTGGGATAAACTCCCGCTCTCCGTGGCTGGTCGTATTAATCTGATCAAAATGATACTGCTCCCCAAGTTAAGTTACTGCTTCCAACACAGTGCTGTCCCAATACCTAAATCCCTCTTTGCGACTCTAAATTCCCTAACAACATCTTTCATATGGGGGAAGACTAGGCCTAAACTTAGATTATCTGCTCTGCAGAGACCGAAACAAGGGGGCGGGGCGGCCTTGCCAGACTTTTACCTATATTATCTTGCCGGGCAGGCAAAAATGATAAATAAATGGATGCCCAATAACTCTCTTCCTAATTCTGAGAACCATCTGCTCCACTCCGCCCAAATCGAATGTCCATTGGGGTTTCTGGAGCTGGAGAGGGTTGGTGTCCCTCGTCTGTTACCTATGCTCCGGTTGGCACGATCAATATGGAGACAAATTAAAAAAATAACTAAATTTGTTGATATAGCAACGGAAATGCCATTGTGGAATAACAGTTATTTTCCGGGACTATTGGGCCACCCATCCACGGAATTTTGGATATCGTATGGTGTTCTCTCAGTAGGTCATATACATAACCAGGGGATTTTCATTTCCTTTAAACAATTACAAAATTCTCACAATATCCCGAGGTCTCAATTTTTCCGCTATTTACAATTAAGGTCAGCTTTTCAATCACACATGCGGAATATGGGTACAGGTCGAGCTATTTCATCTCTACCTTTAATAGGAATTCTTAATTCGCAAGGTCCTCAAGGACTTATTTCCTCTTTATATACCTATTTATTATCTACAGGAGGGGGGTCTATTATAGACTCTATTAAGGGGAAATGGGAGGGGCTTCTTCCAGATACACTAGGGGAAGAATGGGAAGATATTTTGGAATCTTCAACTAGGGTTTCCCCATCGATTAATAATAAGATGATTCAATTATACATTATATACCAATCCTATTTGACCCCGATCCGCCTTTTTAAGATGGGTCGTCTCCAGTCATCAGATTGTCTAAGATGTCATTCCAGTGATGCGGACTTTATTCATATGATTTGGAGATGTCCTGTTATTTTTCATTACTGGAAAGAGGTGACAACATTGTTGACATCCTTGTTATCGATTCCTGTCCCGCTTGAACCATTGACCTGTCTATTTGGGGTGTGGGATGCGGAAGCCTGGGATCACTACACTGGGATACTTCTGCGTGAGACACTATTTATGGCGCGAAAGGTACTGGCGCTACGATGGATGGGTGGTCCTTGCCCATCTCTTAGAGCTTGGGTTGATCTAGTAAACTCAATTATTCCGTATGAGCGGACATTATATCAGAATAGAGGGTGTCCAGATAAATTTGAGAAAATATGGGGCAGATGGAACTCCTCCCATCACACTCTATAATTTAATAATAATAATTTAGAATACATGTGAGAAGTGGGGTTCGTGGTTTTGGGGACATTGCTTACAGAGTGAAATTTATACGAAATTTTATTTTGGCGGCGTTTTCTTTCTTTCTTTCTCTTTTAGTAGTTAGTTTAGTTAAGGTTATACAACAAGATACCAGTGATCGACATACACCATTTGTTACCCTTGTAATACTCTAGAAATGATAATGTAATGAGAGTAATTGCATTTCATGATATAATGGAAAATGATGGATACAAGTGCAAATGTGTGTATTGTATGATTTATTTTGCAACTAATAAACGAATTTAAAAAAAAAAAATGTAATGTGCCCGAAAATGGTAGCAATAAAAAAGTCAACTCGTCCCGCAAAAAGCAAGACCCACATGACTGTGGACCTGTGGTGAAATATGTATATATATATATATATATATATACAGTGGGGCAAAAAAGTATTTAGTCAGTCAGCAATAGTGCAAGTTCCACCACTTAAAAAGATGAGAGGCGTCTGTATTTTACATCATAGGTAGACCTCAACTATGGGAGACAAACTGAGAAAAAAAAATCCAGAAAATCACATTGTCTGTTTTTTTTAACATTTTATTTGCATATTATGGTGGAAAATAAGTATTTGGTCAGAAACAAAATTTCATCTCAATACTTTGTAATATATCCTTTGTTGGCAATGACAGAGGTCAAACGTTTTCTGTAAGTCTTCACAAGGTTGCCACACACTGTTGTTGGTATGTTGGCCCATTCCTCCATGCAGATCTCCTCTAGAGCAGTAATGTTTTTGGCTTTTCGCTTGGCAACACGGACTTTCAACTCCCTCCAAAGGTTTTCTATAGGGTTGAGATCTGGAGACTGGCTAGGCCACTCCAGGACCTTGAAATGCTACTTACGAAGCCACTCCTTCGTTGCCCTGGCGGTGTGCTTTGGATCATTGTCATGTTGAAAGACCCAGCCACGTTTCATCTTCAATGCCCTTGCTGATGGAAGGAGGTTTGCACTCAAAATCTCACGATACATGGCCCCATTCATTCTTTCATGTACACGGATCAGTCGTCCTGGCCCATTTGCAGAGAAACAGCCCCAAAGCATGATGTTTCCACCACCATGCTTTACAGTAGGTATGGTGTTTGACGGATGCAACTCAGTATTCTTTTTCCTCCAAACACGACAAGTTGTGTTTCTACCAAACAGTTCCAGTTTGGTTTCATCAGACCATAGGACATTCTCCCAAAACTCCTCTGGATCATCCAAATGCTCTCTAGCAAACTTCAGACGGGCCCGGACATGTACTCGCTTAAGCAGTGGGACACGTCTGGCACTGCAGGATCTGATTCCATGGTGGCGTAGTGTGTTACTTATGGTAGGCCTTGTTACATTGGTCCCAGCTCTCTGCAGTTCATTCACTAGGTCCCCCCGTGTGGTTCTGGGATTTTTGCTCACCGTTCTTGTGATCATTCTGACCCCACGGGGTGGGATTTTGCGTGGAGCCCCAGATCGAGGGAGATTATCAGTGGTCTTGTATGTCTTCCATTTTCTAATTATTGCTCCCACTGTTGATTTCTTCACTCCAAGCTGGTTGGCTATTGCAGATTCAGTCTTCCCAGCCTGGTGCAGGGCTACAATTTTGTTTCTGGTGTCCTTTGACAGCTCTTTGGTCTTCACCATAGTGGAGTTTGGAGTCAGACTGTTTGAGGGTGTGCACAGGTGTCTTTTTATACTGATTACAAGTTTAATCAGGTGCCATTACTACAGGTAATGAGTGGAGGAAAGAGGAGACTCTTAAAGAAGAAGTTACAGGTCTGTGAGAGCCAGAAATCTTGATTGTTTGTTTCTGACCAAATACTTATTTTCCACCATAATATACAAATAAAATGTTAAAAAAAACAGACAATGTGATTTTCTGGATTTTTTTTTCTCAGTTTGTCTCCCATAGTTGAGGTCTACCTATGATGTAAATTACAGACGCCTCTCATCTTTTTAAGTGGTGGAACTTGCACTATTGCTGACTGACTAAATACTTTTTTGCCCCACTGTATATATATATATATATATATATATATATATATATATACACACAGTGTTTATGTGTGTGCAGTGGACTAGGTATAGATTTATTATGTCACTGGCAATAATGTAACATCTGTCCTGAAGGCTGCAGGTTCGCACCCAGGTGTTAATATGTATTTTCCTGAGACAAGTAGACTTTCCCCAATCTCACCAGGGGGTCCTGCTGGAAGCTGAGAAGAAAGGTAACATTTGCCACCTCCTAGCTCTGGGAAGAGAGATGTTAATTATGGCCTGATAACATCTCTGTGGGAGTTGTTACACAAAGGATCTCAAGAGAAAATAATATATTCATTGGGGGCACGGCCGTGGTTCAATAAAAAAACAATCAGTTATGATATTAACTTGAGGGGCTGGTCTATAAACCAGACCTTTCGACCAAAGTTATAAATTAGACCTATATACAGAGAAACGTGTTCACATAATGGGGGCGGCCGAGCAGGTGTGATCCAATCTACATTCATCCTACCCTCAGGGAGCAGAAAGCAGACTACCAAGTTAGATGATTTCTGTAAGTTTTCTCCTGTTATTTTATACTGTTTTGCATAAGTTGTATGTCTTTTTATTATCATATTTTTATACCTTTTCTTATTGTAAGCACTGTACCTTTTTGTATTAAAGCATAAAACTTTAACAAGTTGAACCTTGAATGTTCTAAAAGAATCCATAGCCTTAAACTGTGTGAGCCTTATGAGTGGTAGACATTATTAGTATTAATATTTCCGGGACTATTCGCCCGTGTGTTCGGTGAGTGGTGGCAGCGTGTATGAGCGGGTGTGTGGCCTGGGTCGATGTGTGATTTATGCTCCCATTACAGCATAGGACAGAGGTTGCATGCTGGACAGAGAGGGGAGATAGATTTACCCTTGCAGGCACAACGCCAAGTCACGTGGTGAGAGAGGACACGTGAAGAATTAGTGACACCACAGAGTGGGATCCGTGACAGGACCAAAAGATGGAAAAATTATAGCTCTCAAAATGTGGAGAAGCAAAAAATATTTTTTGCAATAAATAGCATCTTTTCGTGTGTGACGGCTGCCAATCATAAAAATCCGCTAAAAAAAGCGCTTTAAAAAGTAAATCAAGGCCCCCTTCATCACCCCCTTAGTTAGGGAAAAATAATAAAATAAAAAAAAGTATTTATTTTAATTTTCCCACTAGGGTTAGGGTTAGTGTTGGGGCTAAAGTTAGGGATAGGGTTTGGATTACATTTATGGTTGGGATTAGGGTAAGGGGTGAGTTGGGGTTAGGGGTATGGTTGGGATTAGGGTTAGGGTTGGGATTAGAGGTGTGCTCGGGTTAGGGGTGTGGTTAGAGTTATGGTTGGGATTAGGGTTAGGGGTGTGTTGGGGTTAGTGTTGGAGTTAGAATTGGGGGTTTCCACTGTTTAGGCACATCAGGGGGTCTCCAAATGCGACATGGCATCCGATCTCAATTTCAGCCAATTTTGCATTGAAAAGTCAAATAGCGCTCCTTCCCTTCTGAGCTCTGCTATGCGCCCAGTGGTTTACCCTCACATATGGGGTATCAGCGTACTCAGAACAAAATGCACAACAACATTTGGGGTCCAATTTCTCCAGTTACCCTTGGGAAAATAAAAAATTGGGGGCAAAAAAGTTCATTTTTGTGAAAAAGTATGATTTTTTATTTTTACGGCTCTGCATAATAAACTTTTGTGAAGCACTTGGTTTGTCAAAGTTCTCACCACATATCTAGATAAGTTCCTTAGGGGGTCTAGTTTCCAAAATGGTGTCACTTGTGGGGGGTTTCAATGTTTAGGCACATCAGTGCCAAACGCAACATGGTGTCCCATCTCAATTCCAGTCAATTTTGTATTGAAAAGTCAAATGGCGCTCCGTCCCTTCTGAGCTCTCCCATGCGCCCAAACGGTGGTTTACCCCCACATGTGGGGTATCGGCGTACTCAGGACAAATTATCCAACAACTTTTGGGGTCCAATTTCTCCTGTTACTGTTGGTAAAATAAAACAAATTGGAGCAGAAGAAATTTTTTTGTGAACAAAAGTTAAATGTTCATTTTTTGTTAAACATTCCAAAAATTCCTGTGAAACATCTGAAGGGTTAGTAAACTTCTTGAATGTGGTTTTGAGCACCTAGAGTGGTGCAGTTTTTAGAATGGTGTCACACTTGGGTATTTTCTATCATATAGACCCCTCAAAATGACTTCAAATGAGATGTGGTCCCTAAAAAAAAATGGTGTTGTAAAAATGAGAAATTGCTGGTCAACTTTTAACCCTTATAACTCGCTAACAAAAAAAATGTTGTTTCCAAAATTGTGCTGATGTAAAGTAAACATGTGGGAAATGTTACTTATTAAGTATTTTGTGTGACATATCTCTGTGATTTATAGGCATGAAAATTCAAAGTTGGAAAATTGCGAAATTTTCTAAATTTTTTCCAAATTTCCATTTTTTTTTTTACAAATAAACGCAGGTAATATCAAAGAAATGTTACCACTATCATGAAGTACAATATGTCACGAGAAAACAGTGTCAGAATCACTGGGATCCATTGAAGCGTTCCAGAGTTATAACCTCATAAAGGGACAGTGGTCAGAATTGTAAAAATTGGCTTGGTCATTAACCTGCAAACCACCCTTGGGGGTAAAGGGGTTAATAATAAAGACCTTCATTTATAAAGAAACTGCATTGTGTGATTACTTGTGTTATCTTAGTCCAACATTTACATTTATTTGGTGATCGGAAACATGTAAGTGTGAAAAACGTGCAAAAAAAAAAAGGAAATCAGGACGGGGTGAAGCCTTTATCACATCACTGTGTATGGACCCCAGGATGTAAGAGATGGCGCTGCGGTCCCTGGGGAGGAGGTGACATCCCGCGAGCTCATCTCCTCGTCTCAGGACATTGCCTCCAATCAGTGAATCACATCATGTTCCCTAGCTTCACCTAAAGAACTTCTGCAGCAGCTGTGGCTCCTCCATGTCTGGAGTAGTCCAGGACCCTGCGTACATTCTAATCATATTTTATGGGGGGACTTTGCATTAGACGCCCTCCCCTCGCTCACCTCTCACCTTTCCTCCCATCTCTCTCCTCATTTCTCTCATCTTCTCACCACTCCTTATCTCTTCTCCCATCTCTCTCCTCACCTCTCCTCATCTCTCACCTCTCCTCCCATCTCTCTCCTCACCTCTCCTCATCTCTCTCCTCTCCTCCCATCTCTCTCCTCACCTCTCCTCATCTCTCTCCTCTCCTCCCATCTCTCTCCTCACCCATCCTCATTTCTCTCATCTCCTCACCACTCCTCATCTCTCTCCTCATCTCTCTCCTTTCCTCCCATCTCTCTCCTCACCACTCCTCATCTCTCCTCCCATCTCTCTCCTCACCTCTCCTCATCTCTCTCCTCTCCTCCCATCTCTCTCCTCACCTCTCCTCATCTCTCACCTCTCCTCATTTCTCTCCTCTCGCATCTCTCTCCTCTCCTCCCATCTCTCCCCACCTCTCCTCATCTCTCTCCTCTCCTCCCATCTCTCTCCTCACCACTCCTCATCTCTCACCTCTCCTCATTTCTCTCCTCTCCCATCTCTCTCCTCTCCTCCCATCTCTCCCCACCTCTCCTCATTTCTCTCCTCTCCTCCCATCTCTCTCCTCACCTCTCCTCATCTCTCTCCTCTCCTCCCATCTCTCTCCTCACCTCTCCTCATCTCTCTCCTCTCCTCCCATCTCTCTCCTCACCCATCCTCATTTCTCTCATCTCCTCACCACTCCTCATCTCTCTCCTCTCCTCCCATCTCTCTCCTCACCTCTCCTCATCTCTCACCTCTCCTCATTTCTCTCCTCTCCCATCTCTCTCCTCTCCTCCCATCTCTCCCCACCTCTCCTCATTTCTCTCCTCTCCTCCCATCTCTCTCCTCACCTCTCCTTGCTCATTTGTCACCTCTCCTCCTCTCACCTCACCTCAGGGGATGGCAGGACTCTGGAGAATGAATTGCAGAGGGTCATGGAGAGCAGCGTTTCGCCCAGGATGGTCCTCAGGTGTTTGGCCATTACCTCCTGCTGCCGGGGTGAGCAGTGATTTTCCAGGGACAGGATGAGCGGATATGGAGAGGCCTGGATGGAAAGAATGGGAGATGGAGGGGCATCAGCACAGGGCAGAGCACAGATCCCAGACATTAGGGGTCCATGTGGTCATTCAGGGAGCATCATACACCCCAAGTATATGGCAGCACTACATGTACACTATATGGGGGCTCTACAAGTACAAAGAAAGGTAGGGAAATAACAGCTGCAGGATATATGGGATTTAGTCCATAGATCAAAGGAACCAGCAATGATCGCAAGTAATCAATAGCGGAAATGGGGCACAAAGGACTTCTGCTCCCACTGTCCTGACCCCACCACAGGACGCGCGTGGGTCCTGACCCCACCACGGGGCACGCATCTGTCCTGACCCCACCACAGGGCGCGCGTGGGTCCTGACCCCACCACGGGGCACGCATCTGTCCTGACCCCACCACAGGACGCGCATCTGTCCTGACCCCACCACAGGGCGCGCATCTGTCCTGACCCCACCACAGGACGCGCATCTGTCCTGACCCCACCACAGGGCGCGCATCTGTCCTGACCCCACCACAGGACGCGCATCTGTCCTGACCCCACCACAGGGCGCGCATCTGTCCTGACCCCACCACAGGACGCGCATCTGTCCTGACCCCACCACAGGACGCGCATCTGTCCTGACCCCACCACAGGACGCGCATCTGTCCTGACCCCACCACAGGACGCGCATCTGTCCTGACCCCACCACAGGGCGCGTATCTGTCCTGACCCCACCACAGGACGCGCATCTGTCCTGACCCCACCACCACGGGGAGCGCATCTGTCCTGACCCCACCACCACGGGGAGCGCATCTGTCCTGACCCCACCACCACGGGGAGCGCATCTGTCCTGACCCCTCCACCACGGGGAGCGCATCTGTCCTGACCCCACCACCACGGGGAGCGCATCTGTCCTGACCCCTCCACCACGGGGAGCGCATCTGTCCTGACCCCTCCACCACGGGGAGCGCATCTGTCCTGACCCCACCACCACGGGGAGCGCATGTGTCCTGACCCCACCACCACGGGGAGCGCATGTGTCCTGACCCCTCCACCACGGGGAGCGCATCTGTCCTGACCCCTCCACCACGGGGAGCGCATCTGTCCTGACCCCACCACCACGGGGAGTGCATCTGTCCTGACCCCACCACCATGGGGAGCGCATGTGTCCTGATCCCACCATGGGGCAGATTGTTGTATAGTGTGTAGGTGGAATACCGCCATACGGTGCTCGTGCATTCAGTGATTGCAGAGTGCAGCTGCCCGGTGTTTGTTTGCCTGTTTATTGGCCATGGTGAACATACTGTACATCTGCACTTTTAATTAAAGGGGTTTAACATTATTCCCAAGAACAAAGTGGATTTCAATCATTAGATCTTGTAATGGACATTGGGTTTGTTAATATAAAATATATTATTATTTATAATGTGCCTCCACCCCACCCCGCCGTGTCCTGAGTAATGGGTGGTTCTGACTGTGCAGGGACCTGAACGGCACATGCCACAGCTCCTGAGCAGGGGAGGGAAGAAGAGAGGTTACACACAGCTCAGCAGGGCATCACAGCTAATTCTTCCTTTGAGACAACACATTTCCCTGCTTGTTTTGTCACAGGAGCGAGTGTCTCAGCATTCTGATCTCATCATAAATCAAGTCAGTGACATCTTAACTCAGCAGCAGCAAAAACATCACCACGCTCACCTGATTTATGGTGAGCTCAGGAAGCAGAATCACTCGCTCCTGTGATAAAACAGGCGGGAAATATGTTACTTGAGAGAGTAGCAACAGCAAGCCACTGCTATGCCGTCTATAAACAGGCATGTTCCTTCCCTCCCATCCAGCAGCTGTGGTATGTGCCGTCCAGCTCCCTGCATTGTCAGACGCAGCCATTACATAGGGCACCGAGGGGGAATATTGGTGATTTCACCACTTATTTATATTCCACTCTCTATTGATTACAATGTACATTATAGGTGTGAAAAGTCAACCGCGCTAACACTGTATGACCCTAGGCTGGTGGCGAGTATGGCGCTAAGGCACAGGATGGCGCTATTACTGTATAACGCACGGCGGCACTGACCTGGAAGGCGTACTGCTTGATGACAGAGATGACGGACTTGAAGAGCAGCCTGCTGGTCAGAGTGTATCCGTGATAGACAACAGGCTCGTCTGCCTCTCCATCCCAGCAGTCAATCTCCAGACAGCGGCAGCCACGCAGGAGAGCGCTACATGTGGAGAGGAGGAAAGTATGTGATCCCCACAGGAGAGCACGACGTGTGGAGAGGAGGAGAGTATGTGATCCCCAGAGGAGAGCACGACGTGTGGAGAGGAGGAAAGTATGTGATCCCCAGAGGAGAGCACGACGTGTGGAGAGGAGGAAAGTATGTGATCCCCACAGGAGAGCACGACGTGTGGAGAGGAGGAAAGTATGTGATCCCCACAGGAGAGCACGACGTGTGGAGAGGAGGAAAGTATGTGATCCCCACAGGAGAGCACGACGTGTGGAGAGGAGGAAAGTACAGTTAGTGCCAGAAATATTTGGACAGTGACACAATTTTCGCGAGTTGAGCTCTGCATGCCACCACATTGGATTTGAAATGAAACCTCTACAACAGAATTCAAGTGCAGATTGTAACGTTTAATTTGAAGGGTTGAACAAAAATATCTGATAGAAAATGTAGGAATTGTACACATTTCTTTACAAACACTCCACATTTTAGGAGGTCAAAAGTAATTGGACAAATAAACATAACCCAAACAAAATATTTTTATTTTCAATATTTTGTTGCAAATCCTTTGGAGACAATCACTGCCTTAAGTCTGGAACCCATGGACATCACCAAACGCTGGGTTTCCTCCTTCTTGATGCTTTGCCAGGCCTTTACAGCCGCAGCCTTCAGGTCTTGCTTGTTTGTGGGTCTTTCCGTCTTAAGTCTGGATTTGAGCAAGTGAAATGCATGCTCAATTGGGTTTAGATCTGGAGATTGACTTGGCCATTGCAGAATGTTCCACTTTTTGGCACTCATGAACTCCTGGGTAGCTTTGGCTGTATGCTTGGGGTCATTGTCCATCTGTACTATGAAGCGCCGTCCAATCAACTTTGCAGCATTTGGCTGAATCTGGGCTGAAAGTATATCCCGGTCCACTTCAGAATTCATCCGGCTACTCTTGTCTGCTCTTATGTCATCAATAAACACAAGTGACCCAGTGCCATTGAAAGCCATGCATGCCCATGCCATCACGTTGCCTCCACCATGTTTTACTGAGGATGTGGTGTGCCTTGGATCATGTGCCGTTCCCTTTCTTCTCCCCATCATTCTGGTACAGGTTGATCTTTGTCTCATCTGTCCATAGAATACTTTTCCAGAACTGAGCTGGCTTCTTGAGGTGTTTTTCTGTCTATTTTTGGCATTGATGAATGGTTTGCATCTAGATGTGAACCCTTTGTATTTACTGTCATGGAGTCTTCTCTTTACTGTTGACTTAGAGACAGATACACCTACTTCACTGAGAGTGTTCTGGACTTCAGTTGATGTTGTGAACGGGTTCTTCTTCACCAAATTAAGTCTGCGGCGATCATCCACCACTGTTGTCATCCGTGGACGCCCAGGCCTTTTTGAGTTCCCAAGCTCACCAGTCAATTCCTTTTTTCTCAGAATGTACCCAACTGTTGATTTTGCTACTCCAAGCACGTCTGCTATCTCTGTGATGGATTTTTTCTTTTTTTTCAGCCTCAGGATGTTCTGCTTCACCTCAATTGAGAGTTCCTTTGACCGCATGTTGTCTGCTCACAGCAACAGCTTCCAAATGCAAAACCACACACCTGGAATCCACCCCTGACCTTTTAACTACTTCATTGATTACAGGTTAACGAGGGAGACGCCTTCAGAGTTAATTGCAGCCCTTAGAGTCCATTGTCCAATTACTTTTGGTCCCTTGAAAAAGAGGACGCTATGCATTACAGAGCTATGATTCCTAAACCCTTTCTCCGATTTGGATGTGGAAACTATCATATTGCAGCTGGGAGTGTGCACTTTCAGCCCATATTACATATATAATTGTATTTCTGAACATGTTTTTGTAAACAGCTAAAATAACAAAACTTGTGTCACTGTCCAAATATTTCTGGCCCTAACTGTATGTGATCCCTCACAGGAGAGCACGACGTGTGGAGAGGAGGAAAGTATGTGATCCCCAGAGGAGAGCACGACATGTGGAGAGGAGGAAAGTATGTGATCCCCACAGGAGAGCGCGACATGTGGAGAGGAGGAAAGTATGTGATCCCCACAGGAGAGCGTGACATGTGGAGAGGAGGAAAGTATGTGATCCCCAGAGGAGAGCACGACGTGTGGAGAGGAGGAAAGTATGTGATCCCCAGAGGAGAGCACGACGTGTGGAGAAGAGGAAAGTATGTGATCCCCAGAGGAGAGCACGAAGTGTGGAGAGGAGGAAAGTATGTGATCCCAAGAGGAGAGCACGACGTGTGGAGAGGAGGAAAGTATGTGATCCCCACAGGAGAACACGACATGTGGAGAGGAGGAAAGTATGTGATCCCCACAGGAGAGCACAATGTGTGGAGAGGAGGAAAGTATGTGACCTCCACAGGTGAGTACGACGTGTGGAGAGGAGTAAAGTATGTGATCCCCACAGGAGAGCACGACGTGTGGAGAGAAGGAAAGTATGTGATCCCTCACAGGAGAGCACGACGTGTGGAGAGGAGGAAAGTATGTGATCCCCACAGGAGAGCACGACGTGTGGAGAGGAGGAAAGTATGTGATCCCCACAGGAGAGCACGACATGTGGAGAGGAGGAAAGTATGTGATCCCCACAGGATAGCACGAAGTGTGGAGAGGAGGAAAGTATGTGATCCCCACAGGAGAGCACGACGTGTGGAGAGGAGGAAAGTATGTGATCCCCACAGGAGAGCACGACGTGTGGAGAGGAGGAAAGTATGAGATCCCCACAGGAGAGCACAACATGGGGAGAGGAGGAAAGTATGTGATCCCCAGAGGAGAGCGTGACATGTGGAGAGGAGGAAAGTATGTGATCCCCACAGGCGAATACGACATGTGGAGAGGAGGAAAGTATGTGATCCCCACAGGAGAGCGCGACATGTGGAGAGGAGGAAAGTATGTGATCCCCACAGGAGAGCACAACGTGTGGAGAGGAGGAAAGTATGTGATCCCCACAGGAGAGCCCGACGTGTGGAGAGGAGTAAAGTATGTGATCCCCACAGGAGAGCACGACGTGTGGAGAGGAGGAAAGTATGTGACCTCCATAGGAGAATGACATGTGGAGAGGAGGAAAGTATGTGATCCCCACAGGAGAGCACGACGTGTGGAGAGGAGGAAAGTATGTGATCCCCACAGGAGAGCACGACGTGTGGAGAGAAGGAAAGTATGTCATCCCCACAGGAGAGCACAAAGTGTGGAAAGGAGGAAAGTATGTGACCTCCACAGGAGAATGCTACATGTGGAGAGAAGGAAAGTATGTGACCTCCACAGGAGAGCACGACGTGTGGAGAGGAGTAAAGTATGTGATCCCTCACAGGAGAGCACGGCATGTGGAGAGGAGGAAAGTATGTGATCCCTCACAGGAGAGCACATGTGGAGAGGAGGAAAGTATGTGACCTCCATAGGAGAGCGCGACATGTGGAGAGGAGGAAAGTATGTGATCCCCACAGGAGAGCACGACGTGTGGAGAGGAGGAAAGTATGTGATCCCCACAGGCGAGCATGACGTGTGGAGAGGAGTAAAGTATGTGATCCCCACAGGAGAGCACGACGTGTGGAGAGAAGGAAAGTATCTCATCCCCACAGGAGAGCACAAAGTGTGGAAAGGAGGAAAGTATGTGACCTCCACAGGAGAATGCTACATGTGGAGAGAAGGAAAGTATGTGACCTCCACAGGAGAGCACGACGTGTGGAGAGGAGTAAAGTATGTGATCCCTCACAGGAGAGCACGGCATGTGGAGAGGAGGAAAGTATGTGATCCCTCACAGGAGAGCACATGTGGAGAGGAGGAAAGTATGT
This sequence comes from Ranitomeya imitator, assembly GCF_032444005.1. Lineage (NCBI taxonomy): Eukaryota > Metazoa > Chordata > Amphibia > Anura > Dendrobatidae > Ranitomeya > Ranitomeya imitator. The sequence continues at coordinate 2,187,503 of NC_091285.1, forward strand.
GACCTCCATAGGAGAGCGCGACATGTGGAGAGGAGGAAAGTATGTGATCCCCACAGGAGAGCACGACATGTGGAGAGAAATCCCTGTATTTTCAGACCTCTTTTACTACGCAGCCACGGGGTAGATGGCGGGTTGCGGTGGGTACCTGATGTACGCAGACAGATGACTCTGGCCCACGATCTGGTTGGACAGCAGGTAGGTGTTGTGGGAGGAGGAGATGTAGTAGCTGGTCAGTGGCTGAGTCATGTCCTGATAAACCTGGCAGTGCTCCTTCCGCAGGATCTGAACGTCCTCTGAAGTCATCAACCTGGTGAACCCTTCTATCGTCAGATAGTTGTCCCTCCGGGCTGAAAGAGGTCGGGATCATTCACAGGAATGGGGCAACTTACAATATTGCTGGTACATTATCTTATCCTCCAGTCACCTCCAGAGCTGCACTCGCTATTCTGCTGTTACATTGTGTCTTACACTCCAGTCACGTCCAGAGCTGCACTCACTATTCTCTTACATCATGTCATATCCTCCAGTCACCTCCAGAGCTGCACTCACTGTTCTGCTGTTACACCGTGTCTTATCCTCCAGTCACCTCCAGAGCTGCACTCACTATTCTGCGGTTACATCGTGTCTTATCCTCCAGTCACCACCAGAGCTGCACTCACTATTCTGCGGTTACATCGTGTCTTATCCTCCAGTCACCTCCAGAGCTGCACTCACTATTCTGCAATTACATCGTCTCTCATCCTCCAGTCACCTCCAGAGCTGCGCTCCCTGCCGTCGTCCTCTTACCTTCCACCATCAGCTCGTGTTTGTGGATCAGTCGTTGTGCGGCCTCCTCTGTGGCGGTGGCCTGGCACTGCTCGTTCAGGAGGAACTCTCGCAGTCTCTGTGAGGAGAGGGCGGTGCGTTCCTTGGACAGCCGGTGGAAGAGCTGCAGCAGCTCCGGCCGGTGGACCAGCTTCTTGTAGATGGATTTGAAGCCGCTGATGGGGATGAGGCCGGTTCTGCCGGGATCCTCCTGCTGCATGAAGACCCAGAAACAGAGCAGAAGTAAGCTGGGATCCAGAATGCCCCCCGAAGCAGAGAGCGACCGAGAGTCATCAGGGCAGGCGATAGGAGACAGGCGGAGGCGAGGTCACCACAGAGGACCCTGCCCATCACCACCGCCATGGGATCACCCGGACACACAAGTCACATGGTGTACAGCCACGTACGAGTGGAAGAAACCACCATCATCACCAACGACACCATCATCACCAACGACATTATCATCATCATCGACAGCATCACCAACGACACCATCATCACCATCACCGACACCATCATCATCGACACCATCATCACCAACGACTGTCATGATTCCAATGGCAGGGAATCACAAAAGGACAAGCACCAACGAGCTCTAGGGTGATGGAACCTGAGCTGACCGCGACCCTAAACCTGAACACACAAATAACAATAGCCGGGGAACGTGCCTACGTTGATCCTAGACGTCTCGCACCAGCCGAAGATCTAACTTCCCCTATTAGAAGAAACACAGACCTCTCTTGCCTCCAGAGAAACACCCCACAGAAATAGCAGCCCTCCACATATAATGACGGTGAAATGAGAGGAAGGCACATACACAGTATGAAAACAGATTCAGCAAAATGAGGCCCGCTAAAACTAGATAGCAGAGGATACAAAAGTAAACTGCGCGGTCAGCAAAAAACCCTTCAAAAAACCATCCTGTAATTACTTGAACTCATGTTCCAACTCATGGAACATGAGGAGCAATTACAGCCCACTAGAGCAACCAGCAGCAAAGAAACAATTATATGCAAGCTGGACAAGACAAAAATAAAGCAAAACGTGGAACAAGAAAATCAAAAACTTAGCTTGTCCTGAAGATTACTGAAGCCAGAAGCTGAGGTAACAAAACACTCTGATAACCTTGATAGCCGGCGGGGAAATGACAAGAAAGCCCATTTGAGTCCAAGAAGAGGTTTTTACATGTACCCATTCAGATGGAGACGTTTATTCTCAGTGAGGTAGGTCAAGCGTAGGACCTCGTATAAGAGAGATGCCTTAACGTGGCTACGAGGTACACATAAAATTGGCCATTTTTGTGCGCTAAAAGCTGTCATTTTTCATATTTCTAGTGCAGTAATGCAGTTCAAATTTCGTTTTTTCAAGTTTGCATGTTTTGGCGCTGCAGTGTGCTGCCCTATTTATTTAACTATATATGAGTTGGCGACTATGGGTTCAGCACCTGTTCACACTCAGTCTATGTTTGGATGTGCAGGTCAGGTTTTTGAAATGTATTCTCTAGCCTTCTGATCGTGCACTCCCCGCCTCCTAGCTTCAGGTGTTTTAATTATAGTAGGTCCAATACCCCTCCACATAGAGAGAGAATTTGAGTCCAAGAAGAGGTTTTTACATGTACCCATTCAGATGGAGACGTTTATTCTCAGTGAGGTAGGTCAAGCGTAGGACCTCGTATAAGAGAGATGCCTTAACGTGGCTACGAGGTACACATAAAATTGGCCATTTTTGTGCGCTAAAAGCTCTCATTTTTCATATTTCTAGTGCAGTAATGCAGTTCAAATTTCGTTTTTTCAAGTTTGCATGTTTTGGCGCTGCAGTGTGCTGCCCTATTTATTTAACTATATATGAGTTGGCGACTCTGGGTTCAGCACCTGTTCACACTCAGTCTATGTTTGGATGTGCAGGTCAGGTTTTTGAAATGTATTCTCTAGCCTTCTGATCGTGCACTCCCCGCCTCCTAGCTTCAGGTGTTTTAATTATAGTAGGTCCAATATCCCTCCACATAGAGAGAGAATTTGAGTCCAAGAAGAGGTTTTTACATGTACCCATTCAGATGGAGACGTTTATTCTCAGTGAGGTAGGTCAAGCGTAGGACCTCGTATAAGAGAGATGCCTTAACGTGGCTACGAGGTACACATAAAATTGGCCATTTTTGTGCGCTAAAAGCTCTCATTTTTCATATTTCTAGTGCAGTAATGCAGTTCAAATTTCGTTTTTTCAAGTTTGCATGTTTTGGCGCTGCAGTGTGCTGCCCTATTTATTTAACTAAGAAAGCCCGGTTAAATAGGAAACTCCCAAATCCTAATAGAACAGGTGGACACCAGAGACAGCAGAACACAAATCACCCAGTACCATCAGTAACCACAAGAGGGAGCCCAAAAACAGAACTCACAACAGTACCCCCCCCTTGAGGAGGTGTCACCGAACCCTCACGAGAACCACCAGGGCGACCAGGATGAGCCCTATGAAAAGCGCGGACCAAATCATCAGCATGAACATCAGAGGCAACCACCCAAGAATTATCCTCCTGACCATAACCCTTCCACTTGACCAAATACTGGAGCTTCCGTCTGGAAACACGAGAATCCAAGATCTTCTCCACAACATACTCCAATTCTCCCTCCACCAGCACCGGAGCAGGAGGCTCAAGCGAAGGAACAACAGGTACCTCATACCTCCGCAACAACGACCGATGGAACACATTATGAATAGCAAACGATGCCGGGAGATCCAAACGAAACGACACAGGGTTAAGAATTTCCAAGATCCTATAAGGACCGATGAACCGAGGCTTGAACTTAGGAGAAGAGACCTTCATAGGAACAAAATGAGAAGACAACCACACCAAGTCCCCAACACGAAGTCGAGGACCCACGCGGCGACGGCGATTAGCAAACTGCTGAGCCTTCTCCTGGGACAACTTCAAATTGTCCACCACATGACTCCAAATCCGATGCAACCCATCCACCACCATGTCCACTCCAGGATAATCAGAAGGCTCCACCTGACCAGAGGAAAAACGAGGATGAAACCCCGAATTACAAAAGAAAGGAGAAACCAAGGTAGCAGAACTAGCCCGATTATTAAGGGCAAACTCGGCCAGCGGCAAAAAGGTAACCCAGTCATCCTGATCAGCAGAAACAAAACACCTCAAATAAGTTTCCAAGGTCTGATTAGTTCGCTCCGTCTGGCCATTCGTCTGAGGGTGGAATGCAGACGAAAAGGACAAATCAATGCCCATCTTAGCACAGAACGTCCGCCAAAATCTAGACACAAACTGGGATCCCCTGTCAGAAACGATGTTCTCCGGAATCCCATGCAAACGAACCACGTTCTGGAAAAACAGAGGGACCAACTCAGAGGAGGAAGGCAACTTAGGCAAGGGTACAAGATGAACCATTTTAGAAAAGCGGTCACACACAACCCAGATGACGGACATTTTTTGAGAGACAGGGAGATCCGAAATAAAGTCCATGGAAATGTGCGTCCAAGGCCTCTTCGGGATAGGCAAAGGTGACAACAATCCACTGGCTCGAGAACAGCAAGGCTTAGCCCGAGCACAAACCTCACAAGACTGCACAAAAGAACGCACATCCCTCGACAAGGAAGGCCACCAAAAAGACCTGGCCACCAAGTCTCTAGTACCAAATATTCCAGGATGACCTGCCAACGCAGAAGAATGGACCTCGGAGATGACCCTACTGGTCCAACTATCCGGAACAAACAGTCTCTCAGGCGGACAACGATCAGGTTTACCCGCCTGAAACTCCTGCAAAGCACGTCGCAAGTCTGGGAAGACGGCCGACAAAATCACCCCATCCCTAAGGATACCAGTGGGCTCAGAATTTCCAGGGGAGTCAGGCATAAAACTCCTAGAAAGAGCATCCGCCTTCACATTCTTTGAACCTGGCAGGTATGAAACCACAAAATTGAAACGAGAGAAAAACAGTGACCAACGAGCCTGTCTAAGATTCAGACGCCTGGCAGACTCAAGGTAAATCAGATTTTTGTGATCAGTCAAGACCACCACACGATGTCTAGCACACTCCAGCCAATGACGCCACTCCTCAAATGCCCACTTCATGGCCAAAAGTTCCCGATTACCCACATCATAATTCCGCTCAGCAGGCGAAAATTTTCTAGAAAAGAACGCACATGGCTTCATCACCGAGCAATCGGAGCTTCTCTGTGACAAAACCGCCCCCGCTCCAATCTCGGAAGCATCAACCTCAACTTGGAAAGGAAGCGAAACATCAGGCTGACGCAACACAGGAGCAGAAGAAAACCGGCGTTTAAGTTCCTGAAAGGCCTCCACAGCCGCAGGAGACCAATCAGCAACATCAGCACCCTTCTTAGTCAAATCCGTCAAAGGCTTAACAACACTAGAAAAATTAGTTATAAAACGACGATAGAAATTAGCAAAGCCCAAGAACTTCTGCAGACTCTTAAGAGATGTAGGCTGCGTCCAGTCACAAATAGCCTGAACCTTGACGGGATCCATCTCAATAGTAGAAGGGGAAAAAATATACCCCAAGAAAGAGATCTTCTGGACTCCAAAGAGACACTTTGAGCCCTTTACAAACAAAGAATTGGCCCGCAGGACCTGAAACACCTTCCTGACCTGCTGAACATGGGACTCCCAGTCATCAGAAAAAAACAAAACATCATCCAAATACACAATCATAAATTTATCCAGATATTCACGGAAAATATCGTGCATAAAGGACTGGAAGACTGAAGGAGCATTAGAAAGTCCGAAAGGCATTACCAAATACTCAAAATGGCCCTCAGGCGTATTAAATGCGGTTTTCCACTCATCACCTTGCTTTATTCGTATAAGATTATACGCACCCCGGAGATCAATCTTAGTGAACCATTTAGCCCCCTTAATGCGAGCAAACAAATCAGTCAACAAAGGCAAAGGATACTGATATTTTACGGTAATCTTATTCAAAAGACGATAATCTATACAAGGCCTCAAGGACCCATCTTTTTTGGCCACGAAAAAAAAACCTGCTCCCAAAGGGGACGAAGATGGACGGATATGTCCCTTTTCCAAGGACTCCTTAACATAATCCCACATAGCAGTATGCTCTGGCACTGACAGATTGAACAAACGACCTTTAGGAAATTTACTACCAGGAATTAAATCTATAGCACAATCGCAATCCCTGTGAGGAGGAAGCGAACTGAGCTTAGGCTCCTCAAAAACATCCCGATAATCAGACAAAAATACAGGAACCTCAGAAGGAGTAGATGAAGCGATAGAAATCGGAGGTGCATCATCATGAACCCCCTGACATCCCCAGCTTAACACAGACATTGTTTTCCAGTCAAGGACTGGATTATGAGTTTGTAACCATGGCAGACCAAGTACTAGAACATCATGTAAATTATACAACACCAGGAAGCGAATCACCTCCTGATGAACGGGAGTCATACGCATGGTCACTTGTGTCCAGTACTGAGGTTTATTCATAGCTAAAGGTGTAGAGTCAATTCCCTTCAAAGGAATAGGGACTTCCAGAGGCTCAAGACTAAACCCACATCGCTTGGCAAATGACCAATCCATAAGACTCAGGGCAGCGCCTGAATCCACATAGGCATCGACGGAAATGGCTGATAATGAACAAATCAGAGTCACAGACAGAATGAACTTAGACTGTAACGTACTAATGGCAACAGACTTATCAACCTTTTTTGTGCGTTTAGAGCATGCTGATATAACATGAGCTGAATCACCACAATAAAAGCACAACCCATTTTTCCGCCTATAGTTTTGCCGTTCACTTCTAGACTGAACTCTATCACATTGCATTGTCTCAGGTGCCTGTTCAGAAGACACCGCCAAATGGTGCACAGGTTTGCGCTCCCGTAAACGCCGATCAATCTGAATAGCCATAGTCATAGACTCATTCAGACCCGTAGGCGCAGGGAACCCCACCATAACATCTTTAATGGCCTCAGAAAGGCCATCTCTGAACTTTGCAGCCAGGGCGCACTCATTCCACTGAGTAAGCACCGACCATTTCCGAAATTTTTGACAATATATTTCTGCTTCATCTTGCCCCTGAGAGAGAGCTAATAAAGCTTTTTCAGCCTGAATCTCCTGGTTAGGTTCCTCATAGAGCAAACCCAATGCCAGAAAAAACGCATCCACATGAAGCAACGCAGGATCCCCTGGTGCCAATGCAAATGCCCAATTTTGAGGGTCACCCCGCAGGAAAGATATAATAATCTTAACCTGCTAAGCAGGGTCTCCAGAAGAGCGAGATTTCAAAGAAAGGAACAGCTTGCAATTGTTCCTAAAATTCAGAAAACTAGATCTATCTCCAGCAAAGAACTCTGGAATAGGAATTCTAGGTTCAGACATAGGAGCATGTACAACAAAATCTTGTATATTTTGAACCTTAGCAGCAAGATTATTCAAGCTGGAAGCTAAACTCTGGACGTCCATGATAAACAGCTAAGGTCAGAGCCATTCAAGGATTAAGAGGAGGAAAAAAAAAAAAAAAAAAATCAGCCAGGCTGCAATTAAGGCTAGGCAGCAACCTCAGAGGAGAGAAAAAAAAAAAACTTCCTCAGACTACTTTTCCTCCTACTTCAGCCCAAACATTTTGGCCGGCTATACTGTCATGATTCCAATGGCAGGGAATCACAAAAGGACAAGCACCAACGAGCTCTAGGGTGATGGAACCTGAGCTGACTGCGACCCTAAACCTGAACACACAAATAACAATAGCCGGGGAACGTGCCTACGTTGATCCTAGACGTCTCGCACCAGCCGAAGATCTAACTTCCCCTATTAGAAGAAACACAGACCTCTCTTGCTTCCAGAGAAACACCCCACAGAAATAGCAGCCCCCCACATATAATGACGGTGAAATGAGAGGAAGGCACATACACAGTATGAAAACAGATTCAGCAAAATGAGGCCCGCTAAAACTAGATAGCAGAGGATACAAAAGTAAACTGCGCGGTCAGCAAAAAACCCTTCAAAAAACCATCCTGTAATTACTTGAACTCATGTTCCAACTCATGGAACATGAGGAGCAATTACAGCCCACTAGAGCAACCAGCAGCAAAGAAACAATTATATGCAAGCTGGACAAGACAAAAATAAAGCAAAACGTGGAACAAGAAAATCAAAAACTTAGCTTGTCCTGAAGATTACTGAAGCCAGAAGCTGAGGTAACAAAACACTCTGATAACCTTGATAGCCGGCGGGGAAATTACAAGAAAGCCCGGTTAAATAGGAAACTCCCAAATCCTAATAGAACAGGTGGACACCAGAGACAGCAGAACACAAATCACCCAGTACCATCAGTAACCACCAGAGGGAGCCCAAAAACAGAACTCACAACAAACGACACCATCACCGACACCATTATCATCGCCAACCACACCATCATCATAGACACCATCATCACAGACACCATCATCATAGACACCATCATCATCATAGACACCATCATCATCATCACCGACACCATCATCATCATCACCAACGACACCATCATCATCATCACCGACACCATCATAGACACCATCATCATCATCACCGACACCATCATCATCACCGACACCATCATCATCACCAACGACACCATCATCATCATAGGCACCATCATCATCATAGACACCATCATCATCATCACCGACACCATCACCAACGACACCATCATCGACACCATCATCATCATCGACACCATCATCATCATAGGCACCATCATCATCACCAACGACACAATCATCATCATAGACACCATCATCATCATCACTGACACCATCATCATCATAGGCACCATCATCATCACCAACGACACCATCATCATCATCACCGACACCATCATCATCATAGGCACCATCATCATCACCGACACCATCATCATCATAGACACCATCATCATCACCAACGACATCATCATCACCAACGACACCATCATCACCGACACCATCATAGGCACCATCATCATCACCAACGACACCATCATCATCACCGACACCATCATCATCATAGACACCATCATCATCACCGACACCATCATCATCATAGACACCATCATCATCACCAACGACATCATCATCACCAACGACACCATCATCACCGACACCATCATCATCACCAACGACACCATCATCATCACCGACACCATCATCATCACCACCGACACCATCATCATAGACACCATCATCATCAACACCATCATCATCATCATCATCACCAACGACACCATCAACACCGACACCATCATCATCACCAACGACACCATCATCACCATCATCATCAACGACACCATCATCACCATCACCGACACCATCATCATCATAGACACCATCATCATTAACAGCATCATCATCACCGACATCATCATCACCAGCGACACCATCATCATCATAGACACCATCATCACCGACACCATCATCATCACCAACGACACCATCATCATCATCAGACACCATCATCATCATCACCGACACCATCATCATCATCATCATCACCGACACCATCATCATCATCATCATCACTGACACCATCATCACCAGCGACACCATCACCAGAGCTGATGACCGTTTCTCACCTTCATCAGGAATTTCAGATGTTGGGTTTCAGTGGTGACATTTAACCCCTTCAGCGTGTCCACCACGTCCTGGTGAGTCATTAGCCCGCTGCGCTCTCCTGCTCTAGAGCTCTCCCCTCTGCACATTGTATTAAGAGATCAACAAAGGTCCATGGCCCCAGGAGCTGTGACATCATCATCAGTACTGCCACAGGAGTCCGCTGTCCACCCACACCCTACCGTCCGGGGCGTACTGTAACACATCACACTCTCCCCTCCGGAGCATCCCCCACACATGCTTCCCTCCGGGGCGTCCCCCACACACCCTCCCCTCTGGGGCGTCCCCCACACACCCTCCCCTCCGGGGCGTCCCCCACACACTCTCCCCTCCGGGGCGTCCCCCACACACCCTCCCCTCCGGGGCGTCCCCCCACACACCCTCCCCTCCGGGGCGTCCCCCCACACACCCTCCCCTCCGGGGCATCCCCCACACGCCCTCCCCTCCGGGGCATCCCCCACACGCCCTCCCCTCCGGGGCGTCCCCCACACACCCTACCCTCCGGGGCGTCCCCCACACACCCTACCCTCCGGGGCGTCCCCCACACACCCTCCCCTCCGGGGCGTCCCCCACACACCCTCCCCTCTGGGGCGTCCCTCACACACCCTCCCCTCTGGGGCATCCCCCACACACCCTCCCCTCTGGGGCGTCCCCCACACACCCTCCCCTCCGGGGCATCCCCCCACACACCCTCCCCTCCGGGGCGTCCCCCCACACACCCTCCCCTCCGGGGCATCCCCCACACGCCCTCCCCTCCGGGGCATCCCCCACACGCCCTCCCCTCCAGGGCGTCCCCCACACACCCTACCCTCCGGGGCGTCCCCCACACACCCTACCCTCTGTGGCGTCCCCCACACACCCTCCCCTCCGGGGCATCCCCCACACGCCCTCCCCTCCGGGGCGTCCCTCACACACCCTCCCCTCCGGGGCGTCCCCCACACACCCTCCCCTCCGGGGCATCCCCCACACACCCTCCCCTCTGGGGCGTCCCCCACACACCCTCCCCTCCGGGGCATCCCCCACACACCCTCCCCTCTGGGGCGTCCCCCACACGCCCTCCCCTCCGGGGCGTCCCCCACACGCCCTCCCCTCCGGGGCATCCCCCACACACCCTCCCCTCTGGGGCGTCCCCCACACACCCTCCCCTCTGGGGCATCCCCCACACACCCTCCCCTCTGGGGCGTCCCCCACACGCCCTCCCCTCCGGGGCGTCCCCCACACGCCCTCCCCTCCGGGGCATCCCCCACACACCCTCCCCTCTGGGGCGTCCCCCACACACCCTCCCCTCTGGGGCATCCCCCACAGATGGCCAGTAACGGGAGGATACTTGTGGTCCATGCCGGCTGCTCTGCATGTGTCCTCCTAACCGGCTGATTTACTGCAGGCGGAATCTGGTGACATCACACACCTGGCGATGATGTCATAGTAGAAGCTGCAGCACATTCTGCTCCTGAAATCCTCTGTTCTGCTGATGCAGCTGCGCCATTGTCCCTTCCACTACAAGAAGGAGCTGCTGAGGGGGCAGAACCTGTGGTGAGGACGCGGCTCACTGCTGCTGGGGCACCGCTGTCACACTGATGGGCAGGGGGCGCTGCACGGCCTGCCCCCCAAACATCACCCACATCAGTGCGGAGAGCACCCGCTATACGGTGACATCACACATACAGGCCACACCGAGCAGCCAGTGCCCATAGCAACCAGAGCACAGGAGCCACTGCCCATAGCAACCAGAGCACAGGAGCCACTGCCCATAGCAACCACAGCACAGGAGCCACTGCCCATAGCAACCAGAGCACAGGAGCCACTGCCCATAGCAACCAGAGCACAGGAGCCACTGCCCATAGCAACCAGAGCACAGGAGCCACTGCCCATGACAACCAGAGCACAGGAGCCACTGCCCATAACAACCAGAGCACAGGAGCCACTGCCCATGGCAACCAGAGCCCAGGAGCCACTGCCCATAGCAACCAGAGCCCAGGAGCCACTGCCCATAGCAACCAGAGCACAGGAGCGACTGCCCATGACAACCAGAGCACAGGAGCCACTGCCCATAGCAACCAGAGCACAGGAGCCACTGCCCATAGCAACCAGAGCACAGGAGCCACTGCCCATAGCAACCAGAGCACAGGAGCCACTGCCCATAGCAACCAGAGCACAGGAGCCATTGCCCATAGCAACCAGAGCACAGGAGCCACTGCCCATAGCAACCAGAGCACAGGAGCCACTGCCCATAGCAACCAGAGCACAGGAGCCACTGCCCATAACAACCAGAGCACAGGAGCCACTGCCCATAGCAACCAGAGCACAGGAGCCACTGCCCATAGCAACCAGAGCACAGGAGCCACTGCCCATAGCAACCAGAGCACAGGAGCCACTGCCCATAACAACCAGAGCACAGGAGCCACTGCCCATAGCAACCAGAGCACAGGAGCCACTGCCCATAGCAACCAGAGCACAGGAGCCACTGCCCATAGCAACCAGAGCACAGGAGCCATTGCCCATAGCAACCAGAGCACAGGAGCCACTGCCCATAGCAACCAGAGCACAGGAGCCACTGCCCATAGCAACCAGAGCACAGGAGCCACTGCCCATAACAACCAGAGCACAGGAGCCACTGCCCATAGCAACCAGAGCACAGGAGCCACTGCCCATAGCAACCAGAGCACAGGAGCCACTGCCCATAGCAACCAGAGCACAGGAGCCACTGCCCATAGCAACCAGAGCACAGGAGCCACTGCCCATAGCAACCAGAGCACAGGAGCCACTGCCCATAGCAACCAGAGCACAGGAGCCACTGCCCATAGCAACCAGAGCACAGGAGCCACTGCCCATGGCAACCAGAGCCCAGGAGTCACTGCCCATAGCAACCAGAGCACAGGAGCCACTGCCCATAGCAACCAGAGCACAGGAGCCACTGCCATAGCAACCACAGCACAGGAGCCACTGCCCATAGCAACCAGAGCACAGGAGCCACTGCCCATAGCAACCAGAGCACAGGAGCCACTGCCCATAGCAACCAGAGCACAGGAGCCACTGCCCATAGCAACCAGAGCACAGGAGCCACTGCCCATAGCAACCAGAGCACAGGAGCCACTGCCCATAGCAACCAGAGCACAGGAGCCACTGCCCATAGCAACCAGAGCACAGGAGCCACTGCCCATAGCAACCACAGCACAGGAGCCACTGCCCATAGCAACCAGAGCACAGGAGCCACTGCCCATAGCAACCAGAGCACAGGAGCCACTGCCCATAGTAACCAGAGCACAGGAGCCACTGCCCATAGCAACCACAGCACAGGAGCCACTGCCCATAGCAACCACAGCACAGGAGCCACTGCCCATAGCTACAAGAGCACAGGAGCAAATGCCCATAGCAACCAGAGCACAGAAGACACTGCCCATGGCAACCACAGCACAGGAGCAACTGCCCATAGCAACCAGAGCACAGGAGCCACTGCCCATAGCAACCAGAGCACAGGAGCGACTGCCCATAGCAACCAGAGCACAGGAGCCACTGCCCATAGCAGCTAGAGCACAGGAGCCACTGCCCATGGCAACCAGAGCACAGGAGCCACTGCACATAGCAACCAGAGCACAGGAGCCACTGCCCATAGCAACCAGAGCACAGGAGCCACTGCCCATGGCAACCAGAGCCACTGCCCATAGCAACCAGAGCACAGGAGCCACTGCCCATGGCAACCAGAGCACAGGAGCCACTGCCCATAGCAACCAGAGCACAGGAGCCACTGCCCATAGCAACCATAGCACAGGAGCCACTGCCCATAGCAAATAGAGCACAGGAGCCACTGCCCATAGCAACCATAGCACAGGAGCCACTGCCCATAGCAAATAGAGCACAGGAGCCACTGCCCATAGCAACCATAGCACAGGAGCCACAGCCCATGGCAACCAGAGCACAGGAGCCACTGCCTATAGCAACCAGAGCACAGGAGCCACTGCCCATAGCTACCAGAGCACAGGAGCCACTGCTCATAGCAAATAGAGCACAGGAGCCACTGCCCATAGCAACCAGAGCAAAGGAGCCACTGCCCATAGCAACTAGAGCACAGGAGCCACTGCCCATAGCAAATAAAGCACAGGAGCCACTGCCCATAGCAACCATAGCACAGGAGCCACAGCCCATGGCAACCAGAGCACAGGAGCCACTGCCTATAGCAACCAGAGCACAGGAGCCACTGCCCATAGCTACCAGAGCACAGGAGCCACTGCCCATAGCAACCAGAGCACAGGAGCCACTGCCCATAGCAACCACAGCACAGGAGCCACTGCCCATAGCAACCACAGCACAGGAGCCACTGCCCATAGCAACCAGAGCACAAGAGAGACTGCCCATAGCTACAAGAGCACAGGAGCTAATGCCCATAGCAACCAGAGCACAGAAGACACTGCCCATAGCTACCAGAGCACAGGAGCCACAGCCCATGGCAACCAGAGCACAGGAGCCACAGCCCATGGCAACCAGAGCACAGGAGCCACTGCCCATAGCAACCATAGCACAGGAGCCATTGCCCATAGCAACCAGATCACAGGAGCGACTGCCCATAGCAGCCAGAGCACAGGAGCGACTGCCCATAGCAACCACAGCACAGGAGCCACTGCCCATAGCAACCAGTGCAAAGGAGCCACTGCCCATTGCAACCAGAGCACAAGAGCCACTGCCCATGGCAACCAGAGCACAGGAGCAAATGCCTATAGCAACCAGAGCACAGGAGCAAATGCCCATAGCAATCAGAGCACAGGAGTCACTGCCCATAGCAACCAGAGCACAGGAGCCACTGCCCATAGCAACCAGAGCACAGGAGCCACTGCCCATAGCAACCACAGCACAGGAGCCACTGCCCATAGCAACCACAGCACAGGAGCCACTGCCCACAGCAACCAGAGCACAGGAGCCACTGCGCATGGCAACCAGAGCACAGGAGCAAATGCCCATAGCAACAAGAGCACAGGAGCCGCTGCCCATAGCAACCAGAGCACAGGAGCGACTGCCCATAGCAACCAGAGCACAGGAGCCGCTGCCCATGGCAACCAGGGCCCAGGAGCCACTGCCAATACCAACCACAGCACAGGAGCCATTGTCCACAGCAACCACAGCACAGCTATAATCACCCACTCATAGCAACCAGAGCACAGGAGCGACTACCCATAGCAAAGAGCACAGGAGCCACAGCCCATAGCAACCACAGCAGAGGAGCCACTGCCCATAGCAACCAGAGCACAGGAGCCATTGTCCTTAGCAACCACAGCACAGCTGTAATCACCCACCCATAGCGACAAGAGCACAGGAGCCACTGCCCATAGCAACCAAAGCACATGAGCGACTGCCCATAGCAACCAGAGCACAGGAGCCACTGCCCATAGCAACCAGAGCACAAGAGGGACTGCCCATAGCTACAAGAGCACAGGAGCAAATGCACATAGCAACCAGAGCACAGAAGACACTGCCCATGGCAACCAGAGCACAGGAGCCACTGCCCATAGCAACCACAGCACAGGAGCCATTGCCCATGGCAACCAGAGCACAGGAGCCATTGCCCATAGCAACCAGAGCACAGGAACCACTGCCCATAGTAACCAGAACACAGCTGTCATTGTCCATAGCAGCCACCGCACTGGAGACACTGCCCATAGCAACCAGAGCACAGGAGCCACTGCCCATTACAACCAGAGCACAGGAGCGACTGCCCATTACAACCAGAGCACTGCTGTCTTTGTCCATAGCAACCAGGGCACAGCTTTTGTAGCACAGAGTTTGTAGTTCATATTCATCCAAACCACGATCAAAGAATGAGGAAACACATATTTGTCCAGCTGATGTAAGTTGTGGTCCTGGTACCTCGACACATGTTTCACCCTTGCTTCATCAGGGGGCACAGACAGGTGGGTATATACAGGTAATTGTATATGCTAATTGATCTAAATAGCCAATAACAGCCTGACTTTTGTGTGCAAGATGCATCAGCCAATCAGAGGAACCATACACACATCTGTCACCTACATCCACCAATCCCGTGACAGATATTATTGTAATCAATTTCAGTAGCCTATGAGGAGATTTGCACATGAATACAATGTGTGCGCTCCCCTGCCACTGACTGCCGGGCCAACAGTTGCTCAGTGTCAGAAGGGTGTGTGCACATGACCCATGTTGTACGCCGTGGCTTAGTTATCACAAACTCCCACCATCCGCCCATTTAAAGGTGCGACAGCGTCACACTATGTGAGGGCGACCACCTCCATGAAGAAACCTGGAACCGCGTCTCCCATGTAGCGCCATGTCAGACCAATGAGAATCCAGCTGCGCATGGCTGACGGCATTCCACCTGGAGACGATGCACCGCACCCCGGGACTGCCGTCGGAACGCGCGGGGGCTCCTGGGAACTGTATCCTGGGGGACACAAGCTGATGCTGACAGTGTTGGCCGGCACTGAACTAGATCAGTGGGCAGCACGGTGGCGCAGTGGTTAGCACAGCAGCCTTGCAGCGCTGGGGTCCTGGGTTCTAATCCCACACAGGACAACATCTGCAAAGAGTTTGTATGTTCTCTCCGTGTTTGCGTGGGTTTCCTCCGGGCACTCCGGTTTCCTCCCACATTCCTAAGACATACTGATAGGAATTCTAGATTGTGAGCCCAATCGGGGACAGTGATGATAATGTGTGCAAACTGTAAAGCGCTGTGGAATATGTTAGCGCTATATAAAAATAAAGATTATTATTATAGGCTGAACTGGATGGACAAATGTCTTTTTTCGGCCTTACTAACTATGTTACTATGTTACTATGTTAGGATCTGTCTACGCATGCGCTCATGGATGCCAGTGGCCGAAAGAGCAGAGTGAGGATTTTACCAAGAACTTATTCTGATGCATTCCTTCTAATACACATAGAAATCTGAGCACACAATTCTACAAGGGGGCCCTAGTCCGCGAGCCGAAACAGCGTTATGCCGTGCTCTCCCTTTAACGTGGGCATAATGCTACTCAGACAACGCAGGGTAAGGCCGGCGGCACACTAGCGAGTTTTACAGACGTAAGAGCGCAGAAACTACGTCCGTAAAACACGCCTAACAAACGTCCCAATTATTCTCTATGCCTCTGCTCCTATCTCCCGTATTTTACTGATCAGTATTATACGGCTTTCTACGGCCGTAGAAAATCGCAGCATGCTGCGTTTGTCACCGTACTGCGCAAATAAAACATCAATGAAAGTCTATGGAAGCCCCAAAAATACGGATTACACACGGACCAGCAGTGTGACTTGCGAGAAATACGCAGCACTGTTACAGAGAAAAGCCGGGAATTCAGTGCGGTGTACAGTAAAATCACACTGACAGCTTCTAGTAGAATAAATGTGTACACATAGAATAGGTATATATATATATATATATACCGTATATACTCGAGTATAAGCCGACCCGAGTATAAGCCGACCCCCCTAATTTTGCCACAAAAAACTGGGAAAACTTATTGACTCGAGTATAAGCCTAGGGTGGAAATGCAGCATTTACCGGTGAATTTCAAAAATAAAAATAGATCATTATTTCCCCATAGCTGTGCCATATAGTGCTCTGCACCGTTCATATTTCCCCATAGGTGTGAACCATATAGTGCTCTGCACCGTTCATTGTGCCCCCTAGCTGTGCCATATACGGTGCTCTGCACCGTTCATTGTGCCCCATAGATGTGCCATATACGGTGCTCTGCACCGTTCACTGTGCCCCATAGCTGTGCCATATACGGTGCTCTGCGCCCCATACATAGCTGTGCTGTGCCATATACGGTGCTCTGCACCGTTCACTGTGCCCCATAGCTGTGCTGTGCCATATACGGTGCTCTGCACCGTTCACTGTGCCCCATAGCTGTGCTGTGCCATATACGGTGCTCTGCACCGTTCACTGTGCCCCATACATAGCTGTGCTGTGCCATATACGGTGCTCTGCACCGTTCACTGTGCCCCATAGCTGTGCTGTGCCATATACGGTGCTCTGCGCCCCATACATAGCTGTGCTGTGCCATATACGGTGCTCTGCACCGTTCACTGTGCCCCATAGCTGTGCTGTGCCATATACGGTGATCTGCACCGTTCACTGTGCCCCATAGATGTTCCACATAAATTTGTGCCGCCGCTGCCGCAATAAAGAAAAAAAACCACATACTCACCTCCCTTGATTGCAGCTCCCGGCGTCTCGTTCCGGCGCCTCCATCTTCCCGGCGTCTCTGCTCTGACTGATCAGGCAGAGGGCGCCGCGCACACTGTATGCATCATCGCGCCCTCTGCCTGAACAGTCAGAGAGCGCAGACGCCGGGAAGATGGAGGCGCCGGCCGGGAAGATGGATCGGCGCCCGGCGGCTGGAACGAGGACAGGTGAATATGCTATACTCACCTAGTCCTGGCGATCCTCGCGCTGTCCCCTCCTGTCTTCGGTGCCGCAGCTTCTTTCTCTATCAGCGGTCACCGGCACCGCTGATTAGAGAAATGAATAAGCGGCTCCGCCCCTATAGGAGGTGGAGCCGCTTATTCATTTCTGTAATGAGCGGTCCCACGTGACCGCTGAAGAGAGGAAGAAACTGCAGCACAGAAGCCCGTGGGACGGCAGGGACAGCGCGAGGATCGCTGGGACTAGGTAAGTATACCCCAGCGCCCTCAGCCCCTCACCTGCCGACCCCACCGCTACCGTGACTCGAGTATAAGCCGAGGGGGGCACTTTCAGCCCAAAAATTTGGGCTGAAAATCTCGGCTTATACTCGAGTATATACGGTATATATGTCAGTGAGACACACATATATATATATATATATATATATATATATATATATTCACAGTATATATTAATATTTCATCCAGCGCTAGATAGCTTTTAAGCCGGTAATTCAATTGCCGGCTTTTGCTTTCTCCTTCCTAAACCCGACATGATATGAGACATGTTACATACAGTAAACCATCTCATATCCCCATTTTTTTTGCAGATTCCACACTACTAATGTCAGTAGTGTGTATGTGCAAAATTTGGCGGTTCTAGCTATTAAATTAAAGGGTTAAATGGCGGAAAAAATTGGCGTGGGCTCCCACACAATTTTCTCCGCCAGAGTAGTAAAACCAGTGACTGAGGGCAGATATTAATAGCCTGGAGAGGGTCCATGGTTATTGGCCCCCCCCTGGCTAAAAACACCTGCCCCCAGCCACCCCAGAAAAGGCACATCTGTAAGATGCGCCTATTCTGGCACTTGGCCACTCTCTTCCCATTCCCGTGTAGCGGTGGGATATGGGGTAATGAAGGGTTAATGCCACCTTGCTATTGTAAGGTGACATTAAGCCAAATTAATAATGGAGAGGCGTCAATTATGACACCTATCCATTATTAATCCAATACTAGTAAATGGTTAAAAAAAAACACAAACACATTATTAAAAATTATTTTAATGAAAAAATAACAAAGGTTGTTGTAATAATTTATTCTACGCTCAATCCACTCACTGAAGACCCTCGATCTGTACCAAAAAAATAAAAATAAATAAACCAACAATATACATACCTTCCGAAGATCTGTAACGTCCAACGATGTAAATCCATCTGAAGGGGTTAAAATATTTTGCAGCCAGGAGCTCTGCTAATGCAGCGTTGCTCCTTGCTGCAAAACCCCGGAGAATGAAGGTAAAGTAGGTCAATGACCTATATTTACCTCCATTTGCGGTGAGGCGCCCTCTGCTGGCTGTTCTCTTATGAACTCGAGCCTGGGAGCTTTCTAGGAAAGTTCCCACGATCTAGGGACAACCAGCAGAGGGCGCCTCACTGCAAATGCAGGTAAATATAGGTCATTGACCTACTTTACCTTCATACTCCGGGGTATTGCAGCCACGAACAACGTTGCACTAGCAAAGCTCGTGGCTGCAAAATATTTTAACCCCTTCAGATGGATTTACATCGTTGGACATTACAGATCTTCGGAAGGTATGGATATTGTTGGTTTATTATTTTGACTTTGTTACAGATCGAGGGTCTTCAGTGATTGGATTGAGCGTAGAATAAAATATTACAACAACCTTCGTGATTTTTTCATTAAAATAATTTTAAATAATGTGTTTGTGTTTTATTTAACCCTTTACTACTATTGGATTAATAACGGATAGGTGTCATAATTGACGCCTCTCCATTATTAATTTGGCTTAATGTCACCTTACAATAGCAAGGTGACATTAACCCTTCATTACCCCATGGATGTTCATAGATCGTGGGAACTTTCCTAGAAAGCCTGGGAGCTTTAACCCTTCATTACCCCATATCCCACCGCTACACGGGAGTGGGAAGAGAGTGGCCAAGTGCCAGAATAGGCGCATCTTCCAGATGTGCCTTTTCTGGGGTGGCTGGGGGCAGGTGTTTTTAGCCGGGGGGGGGGACAATAACCGTGGACCCTCTCCAGGCTATTAATATCTGCCCCCAGTCACTGGCTTTACTACTCTGGCGGAGAAATTGCGCGGGAGCCCTCGCCAATTTTTGCCGCCATTTAACCCTTTAATTTAGTAGATAGAACGCCCAAATTTTGCATATACACACTACTAACATTAGAATGGTAAAGGTATTAAATAGCAACATCAAAAACATCTCCAATATAATATCTCTGTTGCCAAGTATTGGATATAAATGCACCCAGTCGTTAAGGACTTAATAGTAAAAGGGGGTGTGGAAACCACACGAAAAGACGACCAATATTGGGTATATTACAAATATGAAAAATCTTTATTGATACAAATACGAAAAAAGAGAACATACAGATCCCTGGACTACAATAGTACAAGGTGAGAAAATGGTGGCGGCTACTGCAATAAACCGCCACTATACAAAAAAGGACGCGCAGACCGCAAAACCCAGACTATCATATAGTGTAGACATACGCCAGTAACTATGCCCATATATAAAAAAGTAGCTAGCTAACGAATACATAGTGCACCTGCATAAAAGTGAACAACATGGAACAATTTGAAAACAAATTTCTGCTGAGTTCGGTGTTTGAGCTGATTTATACTAAAATTGGCATGCTGATTCCAAAAATGTAGTCAGTTTTTTTTCTAGCACGTCAAGTTTTTCCTCCACAACTTACCTGCCAGAGAAGCACAATTGCACTGATCTCTGTAATAAGACTTGTTATCTGATTACAATTCGACTCATATAGAGCTACGTGGCAACTTGTAAGAGTAGTCACAACTTTGTCATGCCTATTTCTTATACATTTCATTTTTTTTTCATATTTGTACTATTTAAAAAAAAAAAAAAAACACTTTTTAGGTACAGTAGTTTACATAGTTTTGAGAAGACAAAAGTCCTATAGTTCAAAAACTTGACGTAATAGAGAAAAACTGAGATCATTTCTGGATTCAGCATCCAAAAATTAGTTAAGAACAGTTGTCTGACCTAACTCTTAAAAAATTGTGTTCCCCAGTGTTATGTACATAACAGGACTATATACCACCGTGGGTTATGGTCATGCTGCACTATATTAGGCAGGGCCCCAATATGTCAATGTGCTGATAAAACAGCAACTAAACCAAATATATGACAATTACCGCTTCTTGTGTAGATGTCTCATTCCCCTGGTCACACACTACCATCCAACTAATAACGTAAATGTAACTGTTAGAAATATAACCAGGCAAAATAGCCGTGAGCTAGGCTCATAATTACCTGTACACGGGGGCTTAAAACGTAGCTGGGTCCGGTGCACACGTCCGCCCGACGCGCGTTTCGGAGCGGAAGCTCCTTCATCAGGGGACGTGCCGGCTAGTGCTGATAACGGAGTTTAAATGCAGGCGAAACTAATGATTGCTGGGGCGACTACCGGAAATGACGTAGGCGCCGCCATGGTAACCGGCAACCCCAGGCGGCGGCGGCGTCATGCACAGGCGTCACCAACCATGGCAACCGTCCATGCATAATGACGCCACAGGCCGCCGGGGGTAGCCGATCCAGGCGCGCATGCGTACAGGCAGCGCACCAGCCTTCAGACCAAGCGCATCGTAATGAAGGTAAATCTATACGCAGAGCAAGACAGTGCATACCCGTAAGTAAGAATTTATACAGAAGGACAAAAAAGGCGGCCTGTGGCGTCATTATGCATGGACGGTTGCCATGGTTGGTGACGCCTGTGCATGACGCCGCCTGGGGTTGCCAGTTACCATGGCGGCGCCTACGTAATTTCCGGCAGTCGCCCCAGCAATCATTAGTCTCGCCTGCATTTAAACTCCGTTATCAGCACTAGCCGGCACGTCCCCTGATGAAGGAGCTTCCGCTCCGAAACGCGCGTCGGGCAGACGTGTGCACCGGACCCAGCTACGTTTTAAGCCCCCGTGTACAGGTAATTATGAGCCTAGCTCACGGCTATTTTGCCTGGTTATATTTCTAACAGTTACATTTACGTTATTAGTTGGATGGTAGTGTGTGACCAGGGGAATGAGACATCTACACAAGAAGCGGTAATTCTCATATATTTGGTTTAGTTGCTGTTTTTTCAGCACATTGACATATTGGGGCCCTGCCTAATATAGTGCAGCATGACAATAACCCACGGTGGTATATAGTCCTGTTATGTACATAATTTGCTGCATGTGTTGTTCACTTTTATGCAGGTGCACTATGTATTCGTTAGCTAGCTACTTTTTTATATATGGGCATAGTTACTAGCGTATGTCTACACTATATGATAGTCTGGGTTTTGCGGTCTGCGCGTCCTTTTTTGTATAGTGGCGGTTTGTTGCAGTAGCCGCCACCATTTTCTCACCTTGTACTATTGTAGTCCAGGGATCTGTATGTTCTCTTTTTTCGTATTTGTATCAATAAAGATTTTTCATATTTGTAATATACCCAATAATGGCCGTCTTTTCGTGTAGTTTCCACACCCCCTTTTAACACTATTAACATTAGCAGTGTGGAATATGCGGAAAAAAAGGTGATATGAAATGGTTTACTGTATGTAATCATGTCTCATATCATGTCGGGTTTAGGAAGGAGATAGCAAAAGCCGGCAATTGAATTACCGGCTTTAAAGCTATCTAGCGCTGTATGAAGTAATAATATATATACATATATGTGTCTACTGATACATACAGTGGGGCAAAAAAGTATTTAGTCATTCAGCAATAGTGCAAGTTCCACCACTTAAAAAGATGAGAGGCGTCTGTAATTTACATCATAGGTAGACCTCAACTATGGGAGACAAACTGAGAAAAAAAAATCCAGAAAATCACATTGTCTGTTTTTTTAACATTTTATTTGCATATTATGGTGGAAAATAAGTATTTGGTCAGAAACGAAATTTCATCTCAATACTTTGTAATATATCCTTTGTTGGCAATGACAGAGGTCAAACGTTTTCTGTAAGTCTTCACAAGGTTGCCACACACTGTTGTTGGTATGTTGGCCCATTCCTCCATGCAGATCTCCTCTAGAGCAGTGATGTTTTTGGCTTTTCGCTTGGCAACACGGACTTTCAACTCCCTCCAAAGGTTTTCTATAGGGTTGAGATCTGGAGACTGGCTAGGCCACTACAGGACCTTGAAATGCTTCTTACGAAGCCACTCCTTCGTTGCCCTGGCGGTGTGCTTTGGATCATTGTCATGTTGAAAGACCCAGCCACGTTTCATCTTCAATGCCCTTGCTGATGGAAGGAGGTTTGCACTCAAAATCTCACAATACATGGCCCCATTCATTCTTTCATGTACCCGGATCAGTCGTCCTGGCCCCTTTGCAGAGAAACAGCCCCAAAGCATAATGTTTCCACCACTATGCTTTACAGTAGGTATGGTGTTTGATGGATGCAACTCAGTATTCTTTTTCCTCCAAACACGACAAGTTGTGTTTCTGACCAAACAGTTCCAGTTTGGTTTCATCAGACCATAGGACATTCTCCCAAAAGTCCTCTGGATCATCCAAATGCTCTCTAGCAAACTTCAGATGGGCCCGGACATGTACTGGCTTAAGCAGTGGGACACGTCTGGCACTGCAGCATCTGAGTCCATGGAGGCGTAGTGTGTTACTTATGGTAGGCCTTGTTACATTGGTCCCAGCTCTCTGCAGTTCATTCACTAGGTCCCCCCGCGTGGTTCTGGGATTTTTGCTCACCGTTCTTGTGATCATTCTGACCCCACGGGGTGGGATTTTGCGTGGAGCCCCAGATCGAGGGAGATTATCAGTGGTCTTGTATGTCTTCCATTTTCTAATTATTGCTCCCACTGTTGATTTCTTCACTCCAAGCTGGTTGGCTATTGCAGATTCAGTCTTCCCAGCCTGGTGCAGGGCTACAATTTTGTTTCTGGTGTCCTTTGACAGCTCTTTGGTCTTCACCATAGTGGAGTTTGGAGTCAGACTGTTTGAGGGTGTGCACAGGTGTCTTTTTATACTGATAACAAGCTTAAACAGGTGCCATTACTACAGGTAATGAGTGGAGGAAAGAGGAGACTCTTAAAGAAGAAGTTACAGGTCTGTGAGAGCCAGAAATCTTGATTGTTTGTTTCTGACCAAATACTTATTTTCCACCATAATATGCAAATACAATGTTAAAAAAACAGACAATGTGATTTTCTGGATTTTTTTTTCTCAGTTTGTCTCCCATAGTTGAGGTCTACCTATGATGTAAATTACAGACGCCTCTCATCTTTTTAAGTGGTGGAACTTGCACTATTGCTGACTGACTAAATACTTTTTTGCCCCACTGTATATATATATATATATATATATATATATATATAGACAGTATATATATATAATTTTTTTTTTTAACACATGGATCCCTTGTATAGCCGTGTGTTGGTTTTGCAAGCCTGCGAGAAAATCTCGCAGTATGGATGCCATACGGATTACATACGGAGGATGCCATGCGCAAAATACGCTGACACACCCTGCCTACGGAGGAGCTACGGACCACTTTTTTGGGGACTTTTCAGCGTATTACGGCCGTAATATACGGACCGTATTGTCTTACGCTGAGTGTGACGCCGGCCTAAGGGTAACATAGTGTGGCAATAATTTATTGAACCACAAAACAGGCAAATAACACATAGAACAGTCCCAGCAAAATACCCCAAGATGGTGCACACTACAGAGTCTGCTGACTCGCCAAGATAATACCAGCTGTTACTTCAGAGCTCCCAGGGTCGACTACCCCACCTGTCGCACGCACACAGAGAGGAGGTAATGATAAGCGTAGGAAGATGACCGTCCATTGAGTTACAAGGCCAGATGACCAGAGGGTCACAACCTGGCTTCTCCTAACTTCTCCATGGAGCCATGTGACCAGCGGGTCCCAATCCTGGATTTCTCCAAACGGATCTGAAAGAGTTAGCAGAGGAAATTGCAGAATAGCCAGAATCTTTGAAAAATCCTGGAAAACAGGATATGTCCCAGAAGATTGGAGAAGAGCAAATGTTGTCCCTATCTTCAAAAAAAAAAAGAGGAAGATGGAGCCAGTAAATTACAGGCCAGTGAGCCTTACTTCTATATCAGAAAAGTACAGGCCAGTGAGCCTTACGTCTATACCAGGAAAGAACTGAGAACAAATTATTAATCAACATGTCTGTAAGTACTTGCATAAGAATACAGTAATTAACCAGAGCCAGCATGGGCTTGTAGCAAACAAATCATGCCAGACTAATTTAATTTTCTTCTATGATGGAATCACTGACTGGGTGGATCAGGGAAATGCGGTAGATATAGTCAGTGTCAGACTGGAGTGTCTGGGGTTCACAAGGGGAATGGACTCTAGGGGCCCACCCTACAGCTATATGCAAATATCTGTCAGTCGTTATCCCCATTATAGTGGAGCATCAACTGTAAAACAAAGGGGGCTCCTGCACATCTATTGTATGCTCCCATAAATGGGATGTACAATTACGGTATTTTACATGAAAGATTCTATGGTTAAAACAAGTTATCACCGATCCATGGGCCTGACAGGAGAGGTGATCGCTTACGTTTGACCATTAGAAACTGCACCGATCGGAAGAATGGGGAAGTGTTATCCATGACAGGACACTTATACCCATTTTAAAATGCAGCAGCAGTTCAGATGTCTGACTGCAGCTCCATTCATTCTCTTTGGGGCTTCCAGAAAAAAACAAGAGCAGCGCTCGCAGCCACAGAGTGAATGAATGGATCAATGGTCAAGTCGCACAAACCGCTCTAGTCTAACGGGGATAAAAGTTCCACATTATGCCAACTGGGTCCCAGCAGTCAGACCCCACCACCACCAATCAATAAGTTATCACTAATCCTGTGGAGAGGTGATTACATTTTTCACAGGAAACCCCCTGTAAGTACATCTCTGACGCTGTGATCCAAGTATCTAATCTCTTAATGGAAATAAAGAATCTTCTCCTAATATAAGAGAGAACAGATGACTGCTATATACAACACAATCCACTATACCAAGATCAATAATACCCCATACTGGGAAGAAATAGCACCACATCACGAACCAGACCACATAGTGACCGAATAGTACCACATAATACCAGCATATCGGCACCAAATAATACCACATACAAGGAGAAATACCGCCACACTACATAGTAACATATTTATTAAGGTTGAAGGAAGACTTTAAGTCCATCTAGTTCAACCTACAGCCTAACCTAACATGTCCTAACATGTTGATCCAGAAGAAGGCAAAAAAAAAACCTTGTGGCAAATCGTAAGCTCCACTTTGGGGGAAAAAATTCCTTCCCGACTCCACATACGGCAATCAGACTAGTTCTCTGGATCAACGCCCTATCAAGAAAACATATTCCACCACATAGTGACCAAATAATACCGCATACACGGGATAAACACCGCCATACCGTGACCAGATCACAAATTACTACCACATAGTGACCGAATAATACAACATATAGGGGATAAATGTAGATTGTGAGCCCTCGCGGGCAGGGTCCTCTCTCCTCCTGTACCAGTTACTTGTATTGTTCAAGATTATTGTACCTGTTTTTATTATACATACCCCTCCTCACATGTAAAGCACCATGGAATAAATGGCGCTATAACAATAAATAATAATAATAGTAATAAATACCATTACACCGTGACCAGGTCACATATTACCATCACATAGTGACTGAATACTACAATACTGATCATGAGTACAAACCATAATACTAATAACACTGTTAGGCTACGTTCACATTGGCGTTCCGCCAATGTGCGTCGCTGTTGCGCCGGCGACGCGCCGGCGACGCAGCGGCGACGCAGCGGCGACGCGCCCCTATGTTTAACATAGGGGACGCGTGCGTCGTTTTGGTGGTGTTTTTCGCCACGTGCGTCGTTTCCGACGCTAGCGTCGGACGCAAGAAAACGCTACATTGTAGCATTTTCTGTGCGTCCGATTTTCGTCAAAAACGACGCACGCGTCGCAAAACGTGCGCGTTTTTGCGCGCGTTTTTACGTGCGTCGCGCGTTGCGTCGCCGACGCAGGGCGGCGCAACGCTAGTGTGAACCTAGCCTTATTACCACCAGTGACATTATATACAAGAGCTCTGTATTAACTGTCAGTGTACAGGTAATACAGGGGTCACCAGTGACATTATGCAAAGGAGCTCTGTATACAGTGTACAGATAATACAGTGATCACTGGTGACATACACAGGAGCTCTGTATATAGTGTCAGTGTACAGGTAATACAGTGATCACCCGGGACCTTATATACAGTAGCTCTGTATATAGTGTCAGTGTATAGGTAATACAGTGACCACCAGTAACATTATACACGGGAGCTCAGTATTTCATTGTATAGTGTACAGGTAATACAGGGATCACCAGTGACATTATACACAGGAGCTCTGTACACAGTATATAGTGTATAGTGTGTGTGTGTGTGTGTATATGTAATACACTGACTTACCAGTGACATCTCTAGTTGAAGTCCTTCTAATTCGCTTTTCTTCTTCAGCCAGCACAGACTGCCATCACTTCTTCCAACCAGGACTCATCTCTGCAAAAAATAACACACAGTCATCAATAGCTGATAGCTTCCAGAGCACTTTCCCCACTTTTTCCCTGACTTCTACACTACATCAGAAGAAGAAGAAAAGTGACGTAGTGCCACCCTGCACAGTAACAGGACCTCCCTTTTGTTCCCTTCCTGGAAAACAGTTTACTAAAAGCAAATGATATTACAGTAGTAATAATGTCCCTAATTGGACCCTAAAGAAATTATGCTCCCTACTTGTCACCATAAACAAATATAGCATGTTCCTCATTCTGGCCCCCAAACAGTAAATAAGTCCCTCATCCTGGTCCCCTTTATTTAATAATCTCGTCCAGCCTGGCCCCCCTTTATTTTATAATAGGCCCCACCCTGGCCCCCCATGTCCCTTGTGCAGACTGGCCACCAGATATTCATTCTGCCCCCAGCTATCAATGCTGGCCCTCATGTGTCCCTTGTCCTGCCCCCTCATATATATCTCCTGGACCCCCATATATCCATCCTGGTCCTTAGCCTCCGCCCGATAAATCCATCCTGATTCCCCCATATAGCCATCCTGGCCCCCCATACATCGATCCTGGCCCCCCATATATATGCATCCTGGTCCTTTGTCCTGCCCCCCATATATACAGTTGTGCTGAAAAGTTTACATACCCCGGCAGAATTTTTGCTTTCTTGGTCTTTTTTCAGAGAATATGAATAATATTTGTCTCCACTCATGATTAGTGGTTGGGTGAAGCCATTTATTGTCAGACTACTGTTTTCTATTTAGAAATCGTAATGACAACCCAAAACATCCAAATGACCCTGATATAAAGTTCACATTCCCTGGTGATTTTGGCCTGATAACATGCACTGAAGTTGACACAAATGGGTGTGAATTGCTACTAAAGGTAAAGGTACCGTCACACTGAACGATATCGCTAGCGATCCGTGACGTTGCAGCGTCCTGGCTAGCGATATCGTTCAGTTTGACACACAGCAGCGATCAGAATCCTGCTGGGAGATCGTTGGTCGCTGCAGAAAGTCCAGAACTTTATTTCGTCGCTGGATTCCCTGCTGACATCGCTGAATCGGCATGTGTGACGCCGATTCAGAGATGTCTTCACTGGTAACCAGGGTAAACATCGGGGTACTAAGCGCAGGGCCGCGCTTAGTAACCCGATGTTTACCATGGTTACCAGCGTAAAAGTAAAAAAAACAAACAAACACTACATACTTACATTCCGGTGTCTGTCCCTCGGCGCTCTGCTTCTCTGCCCTGTGTAAGCGCCGGCCGGAAAGCAGAGCGGTGACGTCAGTGCCCCAGTGTTACAAGTGGGGACCACAAATCTCTGTCCTGGCCCCAGTCCAGTGTTACAAGTGGGGACCACAAGTCTCTGTCCTGGCCCCAGTCCAGTGTTACAAGTGGGGTACCACAAGGCTCTGTCCTGGCCCCAGTGTTACAAGTGGGGTACCACAAGTCTCTGTCCTGGCCCCAGTCCAGTGTTACAAGTGGGGACCACAAGTCTCTGTCCTGGCCCCAGTCCAGTGTTACAAGTGGGGTACCACAAGGCTCTGTCCTGGCCCCAGTGTTACAAGTGGGGTACCACAAGGCTCTGTCCTGGCCCCAGTGTTACAAGTAGGGAACGACAAGGCTCTGTCCTGGCCCCAGTGTTGCAAGTAGGGTACCACAAGGCTCTGTCCTGGCCCCAGTGTTACAAGTAGGGTACCACAAGGCTCTGTCCTGGCCCCAGTGTTACTAGTAGGGTACCACAAGGCTCTGTCCTGGCCCCAGTGTTACAAGTAGGGTACCACAAGGCTCTGTCCTGGCCCAGTGTTACAAGTAGGGTACCACAAGGCTCTGTCCTGGCCCCAGTGTTACAAGTAGGGTACCACAAGGCTCTGTCCTGGCCCAGTGTTATATGTGGGGTACCACAAGGCTCTGTACTGGCCGAGTGTTAAAAGTAGGGTACCACAAGGCTCTGTCCTGGCCCCATTGTTACAAGTGGGGTACCACAAGTCTCTGTCCTGGCCCCAGTGTTACAAGTGGGGTAGCACAAGGCTCTATCCTGGCCCCAGTGTTACAAGTGGGGACCACAAGGCTCTGTCCTGGCCCCAGTGTTACAAGTGGGGTACCACAAGTCTCTGTCCTGGCCCCAGTCCAGTGTTACAAGTGGGGTACCACAAGGCTCTGTCCTAGCCCCAGTGTTACAAGTAGGGAACGACAAGGCTCTGTCCTGGCCCCAGTGTTACAAGTAGGGTACCACAAGGCGCTGTCCTGGCCCCAGTGTTACAAGTAGGGTACCACAAGGCTCTGTCCTGGCCCAGTGTTACAAGTAGGGTACCACAAGGCTCTGTCCTGGCCCCAGTGTTATATGTGGGGTACCACAAGGCTCTGTACTGGCCGAGTGTTACAAGTAGGGTACCACAAGGCTCTGTCCTGACCCCATTGTTACAAGTGGGGTACCACAAGTCTCTGTCCTGGCCCCAATGTTACAACTGGGGTACCACAAGGCTCTGTCCTGGCCCCAGTGTTACAAGTGGGGTAGCACAAGGCCCTGTCCTGGCCCCAATGTTACAACTGGGGTACCACAAGGTTCTGTCCAGGCCCCAGTGCTACAAGTGGGGCACCACAAGGCTCTGTCCTGGCCCCAGTGTTACAGGTGGGGTACCACAAGGCTCTGTCCAGGCCCCAGTGCTACAAGTGGGGTACCACAAGGCTCTGTCCTTGCCCCTGTGTTACTAGTGGGCTACCCCACAAGCCTCTGTCCTGGCCCCAATGTTACAAGTGGGGTACCACAAGGCTCTGTCCTGGCCCGTGTTACAAGTGGGGACCACAAGGCTCTGTCCTGGCCCCAGTATTACAAGTGGGCACCACAAGGTCCTGTCCTGGCCCATGTTACAAGTGGCGCACCACAAGGTTCTGTCTAGGCCCCAGTGCTACAAGTGGGGTACCACAAGGCTCTGTCCTGGCTCCAGTTCTACAAGTGGGGTACCACAAGGCTCTGTCCTGGTCCCAGT
This sequence comes from Ranitomeya imitator, assembly GCF_032444005.1. Classification (NCBI taxonomy): domain Eukaryota; kingdom Metazoa; phylum Chordata; class Amphibia; order Anura; family Dendrobatidae; genus Ranitomeya; species Ranitomeya imitator. Next base: position 2,217,912 of record NC_091285.1, read on the forward strand.
GTTACAAGTGGGGTATCACAAGGCTCTGTCCTGGCTCCAGTTCTACAAGTGGGGTACCACAAGGCTCTGTCCTGGCCCCAGTGTTACAAGTGGGGTACCACAAGGCTCTGTCCTGGCTCCAGTTCTACAAGTGGGGTACCACAAGGCTCTGTCCTGGTCCCAGTGTTACAAGTGGGGTATCACAAGGCTCTGTCCTGGCTCCAGTTCTACAAGTGGGGTACCACAAGGCTCTGTCCTGGCCCCAGTGTTACAAGTGGGGTACCACAAGGCTCTGTCCTGGCCCCAGTGCTACAGGTGGGGTACCACAAGGCTCTGTCCTGGCCCCAGTGTTACAAGTGGGGTACCACAAGGCTCTGTCCTGGCCCCAGTGCTACAAGTGGGGTACCACAAGGCTCTGTCCTAGCCCCAGGGTTACAGGTGGGGTTCCACAAGGTTCTGTCCAGGCCCCAGTGCTACAAGTGGGGTACCACAAGGTTCTGTCCAAGCCCCAGTGCTACAAGTGGGGACCACAAGGCTCTGTCCTGGCCACAGTGTTACAAGTGGGGTACCACAAGGCTTTGTCCTGGCCCCAGTGCTACAAGTGGGGTACCACAAGGTTCTGTCCTGGCCCCAGTGTTACTAGTGGGCTACCACAAGCCTCTGTCCTGGCCCTAATGTTACAAGTGGGGTACCACAAGGCTCTGTCCTGGCCCATGTTACAAGTGGGGCACCACAAGGTTCTGTCCAGGCCCCAGTGCTACAAGTGGGGTGCCACAAGGCTCTGTCCTTGTCCCAGGGTTACAGGTGGGGTACCACAAGGTTCTGTCCAGGCCCCAGTGCTACAAGTGGGGTACCACAAGGCTGTCCTGGCCCGTTCTACAAGTGGGGACCACAAGGCTCTGTCCTGGCCCCAGTGTTACAAGTGGGGTACCACAAGGCTTTGTCCTGACCCCAGTGTTACAAGTGGGGTACCACAAGGTCCTGTCCTGGCCCCAGTGTTACAAGTGGGGTACCACAAGGCTCTGTCCTGACCCCAGTGTTACAAGTGGGGTACCACAAGGCTCTGTCCTGGCCCCAGTGTTACAAGTGGGGTACCACAAGGCTCTGTCCTGGCCCCAGTGCTACAAGTGGGGTACCACAAGGCTCTGTCCTGGCCCCAGTGCTACAAGTGGGGTACCACAAGGCTCTGTCCTGGCCCCAGTGCTACAAGTGGGGTACCACAAGGCTCTGTCCTGGCCCCAGTGCTACAAGTGGGGTACCATAAGGCTCTGTCCTGGCCCCAGTGTTACAAGTGGGGTACCACAAGGCTCTGTCCTGGGCCCACTATTATTCAACATTTTTATAAATGATCTAGATAAGAAAAATGAAGGTAAACTACCGTAATCAAATTTGCAGATGATGCAAAGCTAGGAGGGATAGCTAACACTTGAGAAGACAGAGGAAGGATTCAGAATGATCTAGTGAAGCTTGAACAAGGGGCAAAGACTAATAGAATGGTATTTACCAGGGAAAAAAATGCAAGATTCTACATCTGGGCAAGAAAAACGAAAATTATATCTACAGAATGTGAGGAATAGAACTAAGCAACAGCACGTGTGAAAAAGACTTGGGTACACTAATAGATCACACACACTGAACATCAGTCAACATGCAGCAGTAAAAAAGGCAAATACAGTTTTAAGAAAAGCACAGAGTCTAGATGATGTGCAGTAATTATCCCCCTCTACTCCTGCTTGGTCAGGTCTCATCTGGAATACTGGGTCCAGTTCTCGGCACCACATTCTAAAAAATGAAATAAAAAAACTGGAGCAAGTTTAGAGAAGAGCGACCAGGATGGTGAGCAGACTGCAAAGTATTGAGGAACAATTAAGATCTGAGAATGCTTAGCTTAAAAAAGAAGACTAAGAGGAGACTTAATAGCTGTCTACAAATATCTGAGGGTCTGTCACAGTGAAGAGAGATCATCAATATTCTTATCTACACAAGGAAACACGAGAAGCAATGGGAGGAAACTGAAAGGGAGAAGACACAGATTAGATATTAGAAGGGTGACAGTGAGGGCGATCAATGAGTGGAACGGGTGGCCATGAGAGGTGGTGAGTTTTCCTTCAATGGAAGTCTTCACACTGAGGCTGGACAGACATCTGTCTTGGATGGTTTAGTGACTGCTGCATTGAGCAGGGGGTTGGACACGACGACCCCGGGGGTCCCTTCCAACTCTGACAGTCTAGGATTAACATTAATTCTGACCAGGGTTGCCAAAACTTTTACATGCCACTGTATGTGCAATACATAGCATGTTGTGGGGGCCCATGTGGCCCTTCATATTTTCTATGCTCCACAATATTGGTCTCCACCTACTGATTAGGGCCACACATTGTAAACTCCCTGTGAGTGGCGGCATTAATAATGGGAATCTCGGTGCCTCCAAGTGGCGTCATACAGGACCCAGAGAACGGATTTACTGCTCTTCACACAAAGCGTCACCAAGAGCAAAAACACATTCATCTACAACATAATTATAGGCCACATCTGAAGACAAGCGACCAGAGCCTCATAAAACACGAGGAGCGACGCACCCGGCCCCACCTCACCCAAACACGGTCACATAGGATGAAACCATGGAGGTCAAGAACGCTCTCACTTCCTACATCCTCTGTCTCTGGATTGTCTACAAACCACACTAACATTTCTTGTAAGAAGAGCATCCGGCCCTTATGTAAGAGCTGTTATAGTGTCGGCCATTACTAACTCCTGTGGTCGGCAGTCCACAGTCTGACTGCTCTAACTGTGAAGAGCCCTTTCATAGTCAGCGGCCAGAATCGCCTTTCTTACAACCGTAATGAGCGTCCTCTGGTCCTTAGTATGGTCCTTGTCATCCTGCTCCTGAAAGTCAACCAGAAACAAAAACTACCAATCTGACCCCAACCCCAATATCTCCAGAACAGACCATCCCCTAAAAATATAACCACTATAAATCTGCTACTATATACGAGAATATACAGTGCCTACAAGTAGTATTCAACCCCCTGCAGATTTAGCAGGTTTACACATTTGGAATTAACTTGGCATTGTGACATTTGGACTGTAGATCAGCCTGGAAGTGTGAAATGCACTGCAGCAAAAAAGAATGTTATTTCTTTGTTTTTTGTTTTTTAAAATTGTGAAAAGTCTTTTCAGAGGGTCATTTATTATTCAACCCCTCAACCCACCAGAATTCTGTTTGGTTCCCCTAAAGTATTAAGAAGTAGTTCAGGCACAAAGAACAATGAGCTTCACATGTTTGGATTAATTATCTCTTTTTCCAGCCTTTTCTGACTATTTAAGACCCTCCCCAAACTTGTGAACAGCACTCATACATGGTCAACATGGGAAAGACAAAGGAGCATTCCAAGGCCATCAGAGACAAGATCGTGGAGGGTCACAAGGCTGGCAAGGGGTACAAAACCCTTTCCAAGGAGTTGGGTCTACCTGTCTCCACTGTTGGGAGCATCATCCGGAAGTGGAAGGCTTATGGAACTACTGTTAGCCTTCCACGGCCTGGACAGCCTTTGAAAGTTTCCTCCCGTGCCGAGGCCAGGCTTGTCCGAAGAGTCAAGGCTAACCCAAGGACAACAAGGAATGAGCTCCGGGAAGATCTCATGGCAGTGGGGACATTGGTTTCAGTCAATACCATAAGTAACGTACTCCACCGCAATGGTCTCCGTTCCAGACGAGCCCGTAAGATACCTTTACTTTCAAAGCGTCATGTCAAGGCTTGTCTACAGTTTGCTCATGATCACTTGGAGGACTCTGAGACTGACTGGTTCAAGGTTCTCTGGTCTGATGAGACCAAGATCGAGATCTTTGGTGCCAACCACACACGTGACCTTTGGAGACTGGATGGCACTGCATACGACCCCAAGAATACCATCCCTACAGTCAAGCATGGTGGTGGCAGCATCATGCTGTGGGGCTGTTTCTCAGCCAAGGGGCCTGGCCATCTGGTCCGCATCCATGGGAAGATGGATAGCACGGCCTACCTGGAGATTTTGGCCAAGAACCTCCGCTCCTCCATCAAGGATCTTAAGATGGGTCGTCATTTCATCTTCCAACAAGACAACGACCCAAAGCACACAGCCCAGAAAACCAAGGCCTGGTTCAAGAGGCAAAAAATCAAGGTGTTGCAGTGGCCTAGTCAGTCTCCTGACCTTAACCCAATTGAAAACTTGTGGAAGGAGCTCAAGATTAAAGTCCACATGAGACACCCAAAGAACCTAGATAACTTGGAGAAGATCTGCATGGAGGAGTGGGCCAAGATAACTCCAGAGACCTGTGCCGGCCTGATCAGGTCTTATAAAAGACGATTATTAGCTGTAATTGCAAACAAAGGTTATTCCACAAAATATTAAACCTAGGGGTTGTATAATAATTGACCCACACTTTTATGTTTAAAATTTATAAAAATTTAACTGAGCAACAAAACTTTTTGGTTTGTAAGATTTATGCATCTGTTAATAAATCCTGCTCTTGTTTGAAGTTTGAAGGCTCTAACTTATTTGCATCTTATTAAACCTGCTAAATCTGCAGGGGGTTGAATACTACTTGTAGGCACTGTAACTACTATAATACTGCTCCCTATATACAAGAATATAACTACTATAATACTGCCCCTATGTACAGGAATATAACTACTATAATACTCCTCCTATGTACAAGAATATAACTACTATAATACTGCTCCCTATATACAAGTATATAACTACTATAATACTGCCCCTATATACAAGAATATAAATACTATAATACTGCTCCTATGTACAAGAATATAACTATTATAATACTGCCCGTATGTACAAGAATATAACTACTATAATACTGCTCCCTATGTACAAGAATATAACTACTATAATACTGCTCCTATATATAGGAATATAACTACTATAATACTGCCCCCTATGTACAAGAATATAACTACTATAATACTGCTTCTATATACAAGAATATAACTACTATAATACTGCCCCCTATGTACAAGAATATAACTACTATAATACTGCCCCCTATGTACAAGAATATAACTACTATAATACTGCTCCTATATACAGGAATATAACTACTATAATACTGCCCCTATATACAAGAATATAACTACTATAATACTGCTCCTATATACAAGAATATAACTACTATAATACTGCTCCTATGTACAAGAATATAACTACTATAATACTGCCCCTATATACAAGAATATAACTACTATAATACTGCTCCTATGTACAAGAATATAACTACTATAATACTGCTCCTATATACAGGAATATAACTACTATAATACTGCCCCTATGTACAAGAATATAACTACTATAATACTCCTATATATAAGAATATAACTACTATAATACTGCCCCTATGTACAGGAATATAACTACTATAATACTGCTCCTATGTACAAGAATATAACTACTATAATACTCCTCCTATGTACAAGAATATAACTACTATAATACTGCTCCCTATATACAAGTATATAACTACTATAATACTGCCCCCTATGTACAAGAATATAACTACTATAATACTGCTCCTATATACAAGAATATAACTACTATAATACTGCCCCTATGTACAGGAATATAACTACTATAATACTGCTCCTATGTACAAGAATATAACTACTATAATACTGCCCCTATATACAAGAATATAGCTACTATAAAACTGCTACAATATACAAGAATATAACTACTATAATACTGCCCCTATGTACAGAAATATAACTACTACTAGATTGTGGCCCGATTCTAACGCATCGGGTATTCTAGAATATGCATGTCCCCGTAGTATATGGACAATGATGATTCCAGAATTCGCGGCAGACTGTGCCCGTCGCTGATTGGTCGAGGCAACCTTTATGACATCATCGTTGCCATGGCAACCATTATGACATCATCGTCGCTGTGCCCGTTGCTGATTGGTCGAGGCCGCCAGGCCTCGACCAATCAGCAACGGGCACAGCGACGATGATGTCATAATGGTTGCCATGGCAACGATGATGTCATAAAGGTTGCCTCGACCAATCAGCGTGGCGGCCTCGACCAATCAGAGACGCGGGATTTCCAGGACAGACAGAAAGACAGACAGACAGACGGAAAAACCCTTAGACAATTATATATATAGATAATACTGCCCCTATGTACAAGAATATAACTACTATAATACTCCTATATACAAGAATATGACTACTATAATACTGCTCCTATGTACAAGAATATAACTACTATAATACTCCTCCTATGTACAGGAATATAACTACTATAATACTGCCCCTATGTACAAGAATATAACTACTATAATACTCCTATATACAAGAATATGACTACTATAATACTGTCCCCTATGTACAAGAATATAACTACTATAATACTGCTCCTATGTACAAGAATATAACTACTATATACTGTTGTCTCAACTGAGTTAGATTGATTGCTAACGAGCTTTAACACACACAAAAAAAAAAGGGTGATCTAAGGGCTAGCCTTCTATAAATGTAGACTTAGCTTGGGGATGCATTCGTGCAGGGGTGCATTCGTGCACTAGTATTCGTGTATTTTTATTCAAAGTACTTTTTTTCTAAGTACTCGGCAGTTATAACATGGCAGTTAGACAGGGCAGGAGACAGGTAAGAAAAACTAAATATATTCACTATTCCCTTGAAACAGAACAAATACTCACCATATTTATTTGTATAATCTATATCCTGGCTGCTGCATTCACTCACATTCACCGCCCTTGCATTAACTCTTTGCACTCCATCCATATCGGCCCCTCTGTCCTTGCCTCTCCTATGTATAGCACTCATGCTCTGTTCACATTGCTTAATAGCACAGATCCATTCAGTCCCACCATCCAACACAAGAGACACTCTCACAAATCACTTAACCATCTGCTCACTCTTTCGATCCTTCTTCTCCTAGTCGCTGGAGACATCTCTCCAAACCCCGGCCCCCCATGTTATAGCTAGTCAAACCTCCCAACTGCTACACCCAGAAACCCCTCTAACCTTATTAATATTCCCTGCATGCCTTCTGTTTCTTTGATTTGTGCCCTTTGGAATTCTCGCTCTGTGTGTAATAAACTCTCCTTCATTCATGACTTCTTCCTTTCTAATTCTCTTAATCTCCTGGCTCTTACTGAAACCTGGATCCAGCAGTCAGACACCACCGCTGCTGCTGCTCTTTCATATGGTGGACTACATTTTTCTCATACCCCAAGATCAGACAACAGAGCAGGTGGAGGCGTTGGTCTGCTCCTTTCACCCAAATGTACTTTCCAAGTTATCCCCCAAGTACCCTCACTTGTCTTCCCTTCCTTTGAGGTCCATGTGGTCAGACTCTACGTCCCCTTCTCCATGCGAGTGGCGGTGGTGTATCGTCCTCCCGGCCCCTCTCATCAGTTCCTGGATCACTTTGCCACCTGGCTTCCACACTTTCTCTCCTGTGACACCCCCACCCTTATCATGGGTGATTTCAACATCCCCATTGCCTCTCCCCATCTGCTTCTCACCTTTTATCTCTATCCTCCTCTTTCGGCCCTCTCGCAGCATACTTACTCTCCAACACATGAAGATGGAAACTCCCTTGACTTGGTCTTCTCCAGGCTTTGCTCAGTGGATGATTTCACAAACTCCCCTCTCCCACTCTCTGACCACAACCTTCTTTCATTCTCTATCAAGAACTGCCATCCCGCTCAGGTCACCTCCACTTTCCACACTTATAGAAACATACAGGCCATTAACACCTAGAAACTTATGAAGAACTTGCAGTCCTCATTGGCCCCAATCTTCTCCATCTCATGTCCTGATTCTGCTCTGAAGCATTACAATGAAACCCTGCAAAGTGCCCTGGATGAAGCTGTACCTCCTATACATAAAACAACTCGGCACAGACGGCAACAACCGTGGCACACGCTGCAAACACGTTTCCTGCAGAGGTGCTCCAGGTGTGCAGAACGTCTGTGGAGAAAATCTAATCTACCCGAAGATTTCATCCATTATAAGTTCATGCTAAAGACATACAATTCTGCCCTTCACCTCTCCAAACAAACCTACTTCAACACCCTCATCACCACCCTGTCCAATAACCCTAAACGTCTCTTTGACACGTTCCAGTCCCTACTCATCCCAAGAGAGCAGGCCCCAACCACGGATCTCCGTGCTGACGATCTGGCCAATTACTTCAAAGAAAAAATTGACCACATTCGACAGGAAATCATCTCCCAATCTCTTCATACCATGCACTGTCCTCCCTCCCCCACTGCATCTAGTTCACTCTCTGACTTTGAAGCAGTTACAGAAGAAGAAGTAGGCTCCTTGCATCTTCTCGCCCGACCACTTGCACCAGTGACCCCATTCCGTCACATCTCCTCCAGTCCCTTTCCCCAGCTGTCACCTCTCACCTAACAAAAATATTCAACCTTTCCCTCACTTCCGGTATTTTTCCCTCCTCATTTAAGCATGCCATCATACATCCATTACTTAAAAAACCATCCCTCGATCAAAACTGTGCCGCTAATTATAGACCTGTCTCTAATCTTCCCTTCATCTCTAAACTCCTCGAGCGCCTGGTCCACTCCCATCTTACCCGCTATCTCTCAGATAACTCTCTTCTCGACCCTCTTCAATCTGGCTTCCGCTCTTTACACTCTACTGAAACTGCCCTCACTAAAGTCTCTAATGACCTACTAACAGCTAAATCTAATGGTCACTACTCCATGCTAATTCTCTTGGATCTCTCTGCAGCATTCGATACTGTGGATCATCAGCTCCTCCTCACTATGCTCCGCTCCATCGGCCTCAAGGACACCGTTCTCTCCTGGTTCTCCTCCTATCTCTCTGAACGATCCTTCACTGTATGTTTTGCTGGTTCCTCCTCCTCTCACCTTCCCCTTACTGTTGGGGTTCCTCAAGGATCAGTCCTAGGCCCCCTCCTCTTCTCTTTGTATACTGCCCCTATTGGACAAACAATCAGTAGATTTGGTTTCCAGTACCATCTCTATGCTGACGACACCCAATTATACACCTCTTCTCCTTTTGTCACGCCGACCTTTTTAGAAAACACCAGTGATTGTCTTACCGCTGTCTCTAACATCATGTCCTCCCTCTATCTGAAACTAAACCTGTCAAAAACTGAACTCCTCGTGTTCTCTCCCTCTACTAACCTACCTTTGCCTGACATTACCATCTCCGTGTGCGGTTCCACCATTACTCCAAAGCAACATGCCCGCTGCCTTGGGGTCATCCTTGATTCTGACCTTTCATTCACCCCCCACATCCAATCACTGGCTCGCTCTTCTTACCTGCATCTCAAAAACATTTCTAGAATTCGCCCTTTTCTTACTTTCGACTCTGCAAAAACTCTTACTGTTTCATTTATTCATTCTCGTCTGGACTATTGTAACTCTCTACTAATAGGCCTCCCTCTTACCAAACTTTCCCCGCTCCAATCTTTCCTGAATGCTGCTGCCAGGATCATATTCCTCACCAACCGTTACACCGATGCCGCTACCTTGTGCCAGTCATTACACTGGCTACCCATCCACTCCAGAATCCAGTACAAAACTACTACCCTCATCCACAAAGCACTCCATGGCTCAGCACCACCCTACATCTCCTCTCTGGTCTCAGTCTACCACCCTACCCGTGCCCTCCGCTCCGCTGATGACCTCAGGTTAGCATCCTCAATAATCAGAACCTCCCACTCCCGTCTCCAAGACTTTACACGTGCTGCGCCGATTCTTTGGAATGCACTACCTAGGTTAATACGATTAATCCCCAATCCCCACAGTTTTAAGCGTACCCTAAAAACTCATTTGTTCAGACTGGCCTACCGCCTCAATGCATTAACCTAACGATCCCTGTGTGGCCTATTTAAAAAAAAAAAAATAAAAAATCAAGTTCCTCGCATTATGTTCTCATTCACTTTATACAGTTATTAGCCCTCTGTGTCTGTACTGCTACATACTTAGGCAATTAACTGGTTCATGCAGCTTTACATGAACACCCGAGCCTTACACTATGGCCGGTCCGAATAACTAAAGCAATTGTTACCATCCACCTCTCGTGTCTCCCCTTTTCCTCATAGTTTGTAAGCTTGCGAGCAGCAGGACCCTCATTCCTCCTGGTATCTGCTTTGAACTGTATTTCTGTTATGCTGTAATGTCTATTGTCTGTACAAGTCCCCTCTATAATTTGTAAAGCGCTGCGGAATATGTTGGCGCTATATAAATAAAAATTATTATTATTATTACTATAATACTGCTCCTATGTACAAGAATATGACTACTATAATACTGCCCCTATGTACAGGATAAAAATAGGAGAACCCGGAGCATATGGTAAGAATATAAACAACTTCTTTATTAGTACAAACATTTAAAAATTACATACCAGTAATACATAAGGTGCATAAATTCCAATTGATAACAAAAGTAATGGGGAAACCCACTCCTCTATAGTCCCCATACTGAGCAGTTACCACATACAGGAGATGGAATCACAAGCACTAAATGTGCTGTATCCAAATGGTATGGCAAGCCGGTCAATGGTAAGTAATACAGTGATCCAGTCAGATCACAATAGAGACAGTCATTACAACCCAAATAAAGTTTCCTAACTGGGTTAGGAAGGTTATCAGCAGGTCCTGGTCGCTCTTTTCCACATCCCCTTGAGGAAGCGGCGTGGCAGAGCCGCGAAACGCACGTCGGGGTCTTTTTCCGGCGGGACCCTCCACCTCTGCCTCCCCCCTGTGCTGGTAAGCTGACCTGTGACACTTTATTTGGGTTGTAATGACTGTCTCTATTGTGATCTGACTGGATCACTGTATTACTTACCATTGACCGGCTTGCCATACCATTTGGATATAGCACATTTAGTGCTTGTGATTCCATCTCCTGTATGTGGTAACTGCTCAGTATGGGGACTATAGAGGAGTGGGTTTCCCCATTACTTTTGTTATCTATTGGAATTTATGCACCTTATGTATTACTGATATGTAATTTTTAAATGTTTGTACTAATAAAGAAGTTGTTTATATTCTTACCACATGCTCCGGGTTCTCCTATTTTTATGCATATTCTATGGAGCGGATTTGATCTGTCTGGTTACATATAACACACTTGTGTTTTCTCCCAGACTATTAATATGATTTTGGGATTTGTATTACTCCTATGTACAGGAATATAACTACTATAATATTGCTCCGATGTACAGTTGTGGCCAAAAGTATTGACACCCCTGCAATTCTGTCAGATAATACTCAGTTTCTTCCTGAAAATGATTGCAAACACAAATTCTTTGGTATTATTATCTTCTTTTGGTGTTTTTTCATTTAAGACAAATTAAATGAATTGTCCTAAAGCCAAATTGGATATAATTCCACACCAAACATAAAAGGGTTGTGGACAAAAGTATTGGCACTGTTCGAAGAATCCTGTGATGCTTCTCTAATTAGTGTAATTAACAGCACCTGTAACTTACCTGTGGCACCTAACCGGTGTTGGCAATAACTAAATCACACTTGCAGCCAGTTGACATGGATTAAAGTTGACTCAACCTCTGTCCTGTGTCCTTGTGTGTACCACATTGAGCATGGAGAAAAGAAAGACCAAAGAACTGTCTGAGAACTTGAGAAACCAAATTGTGAGGAAGCATGAGCAATCTCAAGGCTACAAGTCCATCTCCAAAGACCTGAATGTTCCTGTGTCTACCGTGCGCAGTGTCATCAAGAAGTGTAAAGCCCATGGCACTGTGGCTAACCTCCCTAGATGTGGACGGAAAAGAAAAATTGACAAGAGATTTCAACGCAAGATTGTGCGGATGTTGGATAAAGAACCTCGACTAACATCCAAACAAGTTCAAGCTGCCCTGCAGTCCGAGGGTACAACAGTGTCACCCCGTACTATCTGTCGGCGTCTGAATGAAAAGGGACTGTATGGTAGGAGACCCAGGAAGACCCCACTTCTTACCCCGAGACATAAAGCCAGGCTGGAATTTGCCAAAACTTACCTGAAAAAGCCTAAAATGTTTTGGAAGAATGTTCTCTGGTCAGATGAGAAAAAAGTAGAGCTTTTTGGGCAAAGGCATCAACATAGAGTTTACAGGAGAAAAAAAAGAGGCATTCAAAGAAAAGAACACGGTCCCTACAGTCAAACATGGCGGAGGTTCCCTGATGTTTTGGGGTTGCTTTGCTGCCTCTGGCACTGGACTGCTTGACCATGTGCATGGCATTATGAAGTCTGAAGACTATCAACAAATTTTGCAGCATAATGTAGGGCCCAGTGTGAGAAAGCTGGGTCTCCCTCAGAGGTCATGGGTCTTCCAGCAGGACAATGACCCAAAACACACTTCAAAAAGCACTAGAAAATGGTTTGAGAGAAAGCACTGGAGACTTCTAAGGTGGCCACTATCCTATCCAGGTGGAGATAGGATAGTGTGTCACAAACTGACACTATCTGCTGAATGAAGCAGGGGCCACACGGTATCCACCGCCAGTCTGGGCTGCAAGAATAGTGCGCACTATCCGCCTTCAGTTTGTGACACACTATCCTATCTCCATAGTTTGTGTCCACCCCTTGAGCACTATTTTGCAGCCCATACTGGCGGTACATACCACGTGCCTCCTGCTTCATTCAGCAGATAGTGTCAGTCCGTGAGACATTACACTATCTCAGTAGCTTGTGTCTACCTCATGAGCACTATTTTGCAGCCCATACTGGCGGTATATTCCACGTGGCTCCTGCTCCATCCAGCAGTTAGTGTCACTTGTGACACACCATTGTATCTCTGCGGCTTGTGCCTACCCCCGCGACCTATATATCTTCAGGCTTTTTATTGATGCAATCTAATCTTACTACTCGGGGCTTCTCTAAGCATACAAGTATATTAGCACACTGATGAAGGTCCAGTAACGACCGAAACGTTTGTGAATACTGTATGTAAATAAAACCCCCACTTTGCATCACAACGCTTTTGGAGTGTGCTAGTCACTTGTATTTTACCCCCTTGAGTTAGGCTTTAATGTCCTCCTTATTGATACGAGACCCTTTATAAAGATCTCTATAATAATCACCAATGATCTTGTGGACTTTCTCCTGCTGTGACTGCTCCACCCCATTCTCATCCAACAAGCCAGTGATTAGCTTCTTACTGACCCTGCTTTTACAGGCAATAAAGGGATCTGGGTTATGAACGCCCCAATTATCAAACTGTCCCTCTGCCTTGAGGCGATCGTACTGCAGCTCCCTCATTCGCTGCTTTATATGGCTGACGCTCCGTCCGTCCACCTCCTCACCGCCATTCACCCTGCTATATAGCCGGCTCAGGTGCAGTCTCAGGGCAGAATATCTCATATACTCCATATTACTGTTTCCTGGCTGCTCGTATAATAAACTGCTTAATATCACTTTTCATGGTCTCCCACCACTCGGCTGTGTCATCACACATACATTGGGTGGTCCTACGATCATTATAGAAGGTGGTGAAGGCCTCTCTGAACCCTGGATCTTGGATCCCAGAGCTATTCACCTTCCAGTACCCTTTTCCACAGACCATAGCTTGGGCCAGATCAAGCGTCACGCTCACCATACAATGGTCAGAGAACTCCAGAGGGCTGATCCTGTACTGGGAACATCTCGCCTCCCTCTTTATATACACCCGGTCTATTCTGCTGGCATTACCCCCCTTATGGTATGTGTATGTCTTCCTGCTATAATAGGAACCATAAGGGTCTACTAAATGGGCCTGCTGGATTATATTATTAAGAAACGTCTCATCATATCTCAGTTTCTTGTGACTGCTGGATCTGTCCACATTACTAGATACATTATTAAAATCCCCACACAATATAAACACTTTAGAGGTAAAGCAATATGGCTTCATATGATCAAACAGTTGCCTCCGCTCTTTCCTCGTCTGCAGAGCATAAATGTTTATTGCTCTATAATGCATAGAATCTAATATAAAGTCCAGCATCAGACAGCGGCCCGGACAGATCTCCAGGACTCTGTCCACCTGGACATCCATGGTATTAAAGAGGATCCCCACACCATCATTTCTCTCCAGCCTGAAGGACCAGAATGATGGACCCAGTCTCCAATCTCTCTTGGCTGCATACACCTGGGCATTGCACTTCAGATACGTCTCCTGCAAGAAGAAGACGTCTGATCTCTCATCAGACAAACGCTGGTAAATCGCCTGCCGCCGGCTACCAGTCCTCACACTGTTCACATTAATGGAGCTTATTCTTAGCCGCATCCTGATTACTTAGACTTTCTGGTCTTCTTCCTCCTTCCACTGCTGTCACCTGCAGTGCCCCATCTCTTTGTGGACACGGGAGGATCAGGATCCACCTCATCAGAGACATTTTCTATGGTGTATGAAGGACCTTGCTCCATTTGTGCCTCTTCTTCTTTGTCTTCTTCTCCCAGTACATTGTAACGTCCAGGACTTATCGCCAACAATGGAGGCTCAGAGGTTTTCTGGACTGTTGGGAATTTTCTGGAAAAATCCACAAAGGCATTTTTTATAGTCACAAAACCTTCCTCATCCACACTGGACACTGCGGACAGTTTATCTGCTTCTACAGATGAGCTGGGCTGAAGCTTGGACAGTCTGGCAACAGGTTTTCTGGACACCTTAAGTCTCTTTTTAGTAACTGGCATTTTATGCCTTACTTTAGTGGCTAACCAGTGCTTAGATCTTACTTTAATGGCTGATGGTGGTACTTTAGGCATTTCTTCAGTGGCTGGTGGTCCTAGTAGTGCAGCATCCGTTAGTAATATCTCACTCTTTGAAGCATGTTGACTGCTACTATGACTTATCACCTCATCAGTGCCAGCTTCTTGGACAACATCTGCATCTCTGGTGACATCTTTTTCTGTAATTTCCAAGGAGGTCTGGCCATATTTATTATGTTCTGCATGAGGGCAATCACGGAACGTATGCCCGAGTCCTGAGCACAGGTTACAGATGACGGGTCCTGTGCATTTGTCCTTTGTATGCCCGGACTGTCCACATAATGAGCACGTGATACGAGAGTTCATGGTGAGGTGCCTGCCCCCACATCTATGGCACAGACGTGGCTGACCGGGGTAGTAGCATATCCCCCTCTCTGAGCCCAGGTAGAAGGAGTGCGGCAGATGTCTGGTTATACCATTCTCTTGTAGAAGCTGGATTTTCACAGAATATCCTCCATTCCATATTTGCTCCTCATCATAGATCTTCTCGGGATGACTTCTCACCATGCACTGCCGGCTCAGCCAGGGCTGCAGATCCGCCAGCGCCAGCACCTCAGACTGGAACAGAACAGTGGCCGTTATCTCCTGCGGCTTAGACAGCTGGATACAATGGAGATGATCCCAGATCTCATCTCCTCTGGTGTTATTATAGATGTTCCAGAACAGATCCAGATCACACTGGAGCTTAAAGCTGATGTCATAGATCCTGCTGGATGGGACATGGATCAGAGCGTAGACCTCAGATGCCTTAAACTTCATAAACTCTTTCAGAAGAACCTTTCCAATATAGATTCTGGATGGGATCTTCTCCTCTGGTCCCGTGTACTTTATCCTGACAGCGTTCCTCCTCTGAGGTGGAGGGTTCACCAGTCTTGTGACATTGGACAACAGTCTCCTGAACTGATGTTGGTCAGCAGAAGGGTCAGTGCTGGAGCTTTCCCCAGCCACAGGTGGATAAGTGCTGGAGCTTTCCTCAGCCACAGGTGGATCAGTGCTGGAGCTTTCCCCAGCCACAGGTGGATCAGTGCTGGAGCTTTCCCCACCAACAGGTGGATCAGTGCCGGAGCTTTCCCCAGCCACAGATGGATCAGTGCTGGAGCTTTCCTCAGCCACAAGTGGATCAGTGCTGGAGCTTTCCTCAGCCACAGGTGGATCAGTGCTGGAGCTTTTCTCAGCCACAGGTGGATCAGTGCTGGAGCTTTCCTCAGCCACAGGTGGATCAGTGCTGGAGCTTTCTGCACCAACAGGTGGATCAGTGCCGGAGCTTTCCCCAGCCACAGATGGATCAGTGCTGGAGCTTTCCCCAGCCACAGATGGATCAGTGCTGGAGCTTTCCCCAGATACAGGTGGATCAGTGCTGGAGCTTTCCCCAGATACAGGTGGATCAGTGCTGGAGATCTCCACCACCGCAGGAGGATCAGTGCTGGAGATCTCCCCAGTCACAGGTGGAGCAGTGCTGAAGCTCTACCCAGCCACAGATGGATCAGTGCTGGAGCTTTCCCCAGTCACAGATGGATCAGTGCTGGAGCTTTCCCCAGTCACAGGTGGATCAGTGCTGAAGCTTACCCCAGCTCCATGATTACTAACACCTGTTTGTGCTGCAAAAACATCCAGATCCACTACTGATTGTTGCACAATGCGGTCTCCATTCACTGACATGGAGGGTTTAGAGTCCATTACTACTGACTGTTCAGAGTTCATTATTACTGCAGTGTGGTCTTCATTCACTAACATACATAACATACCTGTAGACTCCATTACAACATTGTCTCCATTCACTGACATGGAGGGTCCAGACTCCATTATAATGTTTGAATCTGTTGCAGACAGGCGAGCACCAGTGACCGGGGTCTCACACACAGTGTCAGTACAAGGGGCACTTTCTTTATCACACACAGGAGCTGTGCTCACTCCATTGCTGCACAGAGTCCATTGCAGTTAACCCCTTGTTTGCTGACACACTTTCCTCTGGAGCATTGTCTGCTGCCTCAGACCCCTCACATTCTGCGGCTGATATAAGTTCTGCATTTCCTTCCAGACTTCCTTGCTCCGCACCGTGCAGTTTTATTTTTAATGTCCTTTTTTTTACCAATGAGGCTTTTTCTACTCTCCTTCTGGGCTCTGGATCCCCTTTTTTTCTCCATAGCCCAAGTTACCTTTCTGGGCACAGAGTTTACATCTTTCTCCAAGTTTTCTTTCTGAATGGCCAGCTCTGGTCTGCAGTCATCCAGGCTCTCACTTTTCATCAGTTTTAGCTTTGGATCAGTCTCATTCTTAATTTCATCATTTAATTTGCCGATTTGCAATTTCAGCTTAAAAATGCTTTGCCTTGTAACTTTAGCACTCAATCCAGCAACATAACAAGCAGGTTTAGAAGACTCACCAGCCACCATTTCCAGCTTTCCATTACCATCAGGTCCATGCTGCAGGCCACACTCCAGGCTGGGAGCTTCCCCTGGATCATCAACCCAGCTTCCCTCCCCTCCACCTGGGTCAAAAGCCGAGACCACCACCCTGCTGGGAGCTCAAAAACACACGTCTATCCTCTCCTATGTACAAGAATAGAACTACTATAATACCGCCCCTATGTACAAGAATAGAACTACTATAATACTGCCCTTATATACAGAATATAACTACTAAATAGTCCCCTATGAACAAGAATATAACTACTATACTACCGCCCCTATGTACAAGAATATAACTACTATACTACCGCCCCTATGTACAAGAATATAACTACTATACTACCGCCCCTATGTACAAGAATAGAACTACTATACTACCGCCCCTATGTACAAGAATATAACTACTATACTACCGCCCCTATGTACAAGAATAGAACTACTATAATACTGCCCTTATATACAGAATATAACTACTAAATAGTCCCCTATGTACAAGAATATAACTACTATACTACCGCCCCTATGTACAAGAATATAACTACTATACTACCGCTCCAATATACAAGAATATAACTACTATAATACCGCTCCTATGTACAAGGATATAACTACTATAATACCGCTCCTATATACAAGAATATAACTACTATAATACTGCCCCTATGTACAAGAAATATTATTATTATTTATTGTTATAGCGCCATTTATTCCATGGTGCTTTACATGTAAGGAGGGGTATACATAATAAAAACAAGTACAATGATCTTAAACAATACAAGTCACAACTGGTACAGGAGGAGAGAGGACCCTGCCCGCGAAGGCTCACAATCTACAAGGGATGGGTGAGAATACAGTAGGTGAGGGTAGAGCTGGTCATGCAGCGGTTTGGTCGATCGGTGGTTACTGCAGGTTGTAGGCTTGTCGGAAGAGGTAGGTCTTCAGGTTCTTTTTGCAGGTTTCGATGGTAGGCGAGAGTCTGATGTGTTGTGGTAGAGGGTTCCAGAGTAGGGGTGATGCGCGCGAGAAATCTTGTATATGATTGTGGGAAGAGGAGATAAGAGCTGAGTAGAGAAGATCTTGTGAGGATCGGAGGTTGCGTGTAGGTAAGTACTGGGAGATGAGGTCACAGATGTATGGAGGAGACAGGTTGTGGAAGGCTTTATACGTCATGGTTAGGGTTTTGTACTGGAGTCTCTGGGCAACGGGGAGCCAGTGAAGGGATTGATAGGGGGAGAAGCTGGGGAATAGCGGGGGGGACAGGTGGATTAGTCAGGCAGCAGTTTAGAATAGATTGGAGGGGTGTGCGAGTGTTAGAGGGGAGGCCACAGAGCAGGAGGTTGCAGTAATGAAGGCGAGAGATGATGAGGGCATGGACTAGGGTTGCAGATTCTTGGTTGAGGAATGAACAGATTCGTGAAATATTTTTGAGTTGAAGTTGGCAGGAAGTGGAAAGGGCTTGGATATGTGGTTTGAAGGAGAGATCAGCGTCAAGGATTATCCCGAGGCAGCGAGCTTGTGGGACTGGGGAGAGTGGGCAGCCGTTTACCGTAATGGATAGGTTCGTTGGGGGGGGTCGCGTGAGATGGGGAAAAGATGATGAATTCTGTTTTGTCCATGTTAAGTTTCAGAAATCTAGCGGAGAAGAAGGAGACGCTGAATGTCCGGTCTGTTAGGTATGATGAGATCCAAAATAGGGCCAAGTCTATGATGCCAAGGGATGAGAGGGTCTGTAATAATAGGGAATGGTCCTCTGTGTCAAAGGCAGCCGACAGGTCCAGGAGGAGGAGAGAGTAGTGTCGCTTGCTCTTGGTGGATAAGAGGTCATTGGTGACCTTAGTTAGGGCAGTTTCAGTGGAGTGGTGTGACCAGAAGCCAGATTGTAAGCAGTAGAAGAGGGAGCAAGAAGAGAGATGGGAGGACAGTTTAAGATAGACGTGTTGTTCCAGTAGCTTGGAGGCATAGGGGAGAAGTGATATAGGGCATTAGCTAGATACAGAGGATGGGTCAAGAGAGGGCTTTTTGAGGATAGGTGTGATGGAGGCATGTTTAAAGCTTGAGGGGAAAACACCAGTTGTTAGTGATAGGTTGAAGAGATGGGTTAGGGTTGGGATGAAGACTGTGGTGAGGTTTGGGATGAAGTGGGATGGTATTGGGTCAAGTGCACAGGTAGTGAGATGTGATCTTGAGAGTAGAGTGGAGAGTCGATCTTCTGTAATGGTGGAGAAGTTGGTTTTGGAGGTGGAGGGCTCGGAAGTCGGGACGAAGGGCTCTGGGGGTTGTTGACCAAAACTGTTTCTGATGTTATCAATCTTCTGCTTGAAAAATGAGGCAAAGTCTTCAGCTGAGATGAGTGGGGAGGGAGGAGGTGCTGGGGGACGGAGGAGAGAATTGAAGGTGTTGAATAACTGTTTTTGGTTGTGAGACAGGGAGGATATGAGAGATGAGAAGTAGGTTTGTTTAGCTGTGGCGAGTGTGGTCATGAAAGTAGTAAGGGACTGATTGAAAGCGATGAAGTGCTCGTTGGAGTGGGATCTTTTCCATCTGCGCTCAGCAGCCCTGGAAGCTTGCCTCAGTTCTTTGGTCACGCTGGTGTGCCAGGGCTGTCTGTTGATTTTGCGAGCTTGGTATCTGTAAGTGGGGCAGCAGATTCCAAAGCTACAGCTATTGTGGTGTTATATAGAGCGACAGCGTCATCCGCATTGTGTAAGGAACTTATTTCTGTGAGAGGGAGGAGGGATTCAGAGAATGAGTGTAGGTCAAGGTGTTTAAGATTTCTGCGAGGTTGTGAAAGTTTGTGGGGTGGGTATTGTGGACATGGAGTGGAGAGGGAAGAGAATGTGGGAAGGTTGTGGTCAGAGAGAGGAAGAGGTGAGTTAGAGAGGTTAGATAGGGAAAAGAGGCAGGTGAAGATGAAGTCCAGTGTGTGGCCATCTTTGTGGGTGGCTGCAGAAGACCATTCAGTGAGGTCGAAGGAGGAAGTGAGAGATAGTTTAGTGGTAGCTGAGAGGGAAGTGTCAATGGGTATGTTGAAGTCGCCCATGATGATAGTAGGGATGTCTGCGGAAAGGAAATGAAGTAGCCAGGTGGTGAAGTGGTCAAAGGTGGTGGTGGCTGGCCCTGGGGGGCGGTAGATGACAGCCAGTTGGAGGTTTGAGGGGGAGTAGATGCACACAGAGTGCACCTCAAAGGAAGGGAGGGTAACAGAGGGTGGCAGTGGGATTGGGGTGAAGGAGCAGGTATCTGACAGGAGAAAACCAACTACTCCGCCATGTTTGCTGCTGGGGTGGGGTGTGTGAGAAAGGTGGAAGCCACCATACGAAAGTGCAGCAGGATAGGCTGTGTCAGAAGGGGTGAGCCAGGTTTCGGTGATGGCGAGGAAGGAAAGTTTGGTAGTAACAAAAAGATCATGGAAGTAGGAATGCTTGTTGCAGACAGAGCGAGCATTCCACAGAGCTCCTCTTAGTGGGACTGGGGAAGCGGGGGCTGGGTGAATGGGTATAAGGTTAGAGAAATTTTGATGGAGTGTGGGTGGGAGGTAGAACTGACTGTGGGGATGTGGTGAGGAGGACCAGGATTTGGAGAGATATCACCAACAGTGAGAAGGAGCAGAGAAAGTGTTAGCAGGTGGGAGCAGGAGAGGGCATGAGGTGGCTGTCTGTGTTTGGAGACAGAGGATTGTATGTTAAGGAACAGTTCTGAAGAGGTGAGGCGGATGGGGAGTATTGAAGAGGTTATGAACAGTTCCTTACTTGGTGTAGGGATTAGGGGAGTTAGCAGAAAGTGAAGAATTATAGGGGTGAAAGTGAAAACAAACAAACATTGTTTACATTGACTGGCCAGTGTTACCCTTAGTTCCCTTCTGGTTCATTTCTGGTTTTAATTCTACATAATCTTCACACTTCTAGGACACACTTATAGGAATCACACTGCAGACTGAAGTCTATGCAGACTTGAGCTATGCAATATGTGTACAACTAAGTGCATTCAGGTGTGAAGCAGAGCGGAGTGGTCTCTGTTCTTCTTGGTCAGAGAATTACGGGTGGACCAGATGCATACAATCAAGCCAGAGTAAACAACATCATAAATAACACTAGGGTAGAGCTGGGGTTAGTTAAAAGACATACCATGTGAATGCTAGGTGCAGAGGTGAGTCTATGTGCAAAGCTGGGTGATGTACTATGTGCACTTCATAGACAGACAGCAGGAGAGGAGAGCTGGGTGGATGAACATACCATGTGAAAGCTAGGAGCAGAGGCAAGTCTATGTGCAAAGCTGGGTGATGTACTATATGTACTTCATAAACAGACAGCAGGAGAGCTGGGTGGATGAACATACCATGTGAATGCTAGGTGCAGAGGCAAGTCTATGTGCAAAGCTGGGTGATGTACTATGTGAACTTCATAGACAGACAGCAGGAGAGCTGGGTGGATGAACATACCTGTCGGAAGAACAGAGATACTTGTTAGAGTGCGATGGTGGCAGGTAGCAGGGCACAGTCAGTATACTTCTATCTGGTTTTAATTCTACGTAATCTTCACACTTCTAGGACACAATTATAGGAATCACACTGCAGACTGAATATAACTACTATAACACTGCCTCTATGTACAAGAATATAACTACTATAATACTGCTCCTATGTACAAGAATATAACTACTATAATACTGCCCCTATGTACAAGAATATAACTACTATAATACTGCTCCTATGTACAAGAATATAAGTACTATAATACTGCCCCTATGTACAAGAATATAACTACTATAATACTGCTCCTATGTACAAGAATATAACTACTATAATACTGCTCCTATGTACAAGAATATAAGTACTATAATACTGCTCCTATGTACAAGAATATAACTATAATAATAATAATAATTTTATTTATATAGCGCCAACACATTCCGCAGCGCTTCACAATTTATAGAGGGGACTTGTACAGACAATAGACATTACAGCATAACAGAAATCACAGTTCAAAATAGATACCAAGAGGAATGAGGGCCCTGCTCGCAAGCTTACAAACTATGAGGAAAAGGGGAGACACGAGAGGTGGATGGTAACAATTGTTTTAGTTATTCGGACCAGCCATAGTGTAAGGGTACCGTCACAATACCATTTCGATCGCTACGACGGTACATAGTAACATAGTTAGTAAGGCCAAAAAAAGACATTTGTCCATCCAGTTCAGCCTATATTCCATCATAATAAATCCCCAGATCTACGTCCTTCTACAGAACCTAATAATTGTATGATACAATATTGTTCTGCTCCAGGAAGACATCCAGGCCTCTCTTGAACCCCTCGACTGAGTTCGCCATCACCACCTCCTCAGGCAAGCAATTCCAGATTCTCACTGCCCTAACAGTAAAGAATCCTCTTCTATGTTGGTGGAAAAACCTTCTCTCCTCCAGACGCAAAGAATGCCCCCTTGTGCCCGTCACCTTCCTTGGTATAAACAGATCCTCAGCGAGATATTTGTATTGTCCCCTTATATACTTATACATGGTTATTAGATCGCCCCTCAGTCGTCTTTTTTCTAGACTAAATAATCCTAATTTCGCTAATCTATCTGGGTATTGTAGTTCTCCCATCCCCTTTATTAATTTTGTTGCCCTCCTTTGTACTCTCTCTAGTTCCATTATATCCTTCCTGAGCACCGGTGCCCAAAACTGGACACAGTACTCCATGTGCGGTCTAACTAGGGATTTGTACAGAGGCAGTATAATGCTCTCATCATGTGTATCCAGACCTCTTTTAATGCACCCCATGATCCTGTTTGCCTTGGCAGCTGCTGCCTGGCACTGGCTGCTCCAGGTAAGTTTATCATTAACTAGGATCCCCAAGTCCTTCTCCCTGTCAGATTTACCCAGTGGTTTCCCGTTCAGTGTGTAATGGTGATATTGATTCCCTCTTCCCATGTGTATAACCTTACATTTATCATTGTTAAACCTCATCTGCCACCTTTCAGCCCAAGTTTCCAACTTATCCAGATCCATCTGTAGCAGAATACTATCTTCTCTTGTATTAACTGCTTTACATAGTTTTGTATCATCTGCAAATATCGATATTTTACTGTGTAAACCTTCTACCAGATCATTAATGAATATGTTGAAGAGAACAGGTCCCAATACCGACCCCTGCGGTACCCCACTGGTCACAGCGACCCAGTTAGAGACTATACCATTTATAACCACCCTCTGCTTTCTATCACTAAGCCAGTTACTAACCCATTTACACACATTTTCCCCCAGACCAAGCATTCTCATTTTGTGTACCAACCTCTTGTGCGGCACGGTATCAAACGCTTTGGAAAAATCGAGATATACCACGTCCAATGACTCACCGTGGTCCAGTCTATAGCTTACCTCTTCATAAAAACTGATTAGATTGGTTTGACAGGAGCGATTTCTCATAAACCCATGCTGATATGGAGTTAAACAGTTATTCTCATTGAGATAATCCAGAATAACATCCCTCAGAAACCCTTCAAATATTTTACCAACAATAGAGGTTAGACTTACTGGCCTATAATTTCCAGGTTCACTTTTAGAGCCCTTTTTGAATATTGGCACCACATTTGCTATGCGCCAGTCCTGCGGAACAGACCCTGTCGCTATAGAGTCACTAAAAATAAGAAATAATGGTTTATCTATTACATTACTTAGTTCTCTTAGTACTCGTGGGTGTATGCCATCCGGACCCGGAGATTTATCTATTTTAATCTTATTTAGCCGGTTTCGCACCTCTTCTTGGGTTAGATTGGTGACCCTTAATATAGGGTTTTCATTGTTTCTTGGGATTTCACCTAGCATTTCATTTTCCACCGTGAATACCGTGGAGAAGAAGGTGTTTAATATGTTAGCTTTTTCCTCGTCATCTACAACCATTCTTTCCTCACTATTTTTTAAGGGGCCTACATTTTCAGTTTTTATTCTTTTACTATTGATATAGTTGAAGAACAGTTTGGGATTAGTTTTACTCTCCTTAGCAATGTGCTTCTCTGTTTCATTTACGATTCGTGACGTTCCAGCGATATCGCTACGATATCGCCGTGTTTGACACGCAGCAGCGATCAGGGATCCTGCTGAGAATCGTACGTCGTAGCAGATCGTTTAGAACTTTCTTTCATCGCTGGATCTCCCGCTGTCATCGCTAGATCGGTGTGTGTGACACCGATCTAGCGATGCGATCCAGCGATGCGTTCGCTTGTAACCAGGGTAAACATCGGGTTACTAAGCGCAGGGCCGCACTTAGTAACCCGATGTTTACCCTGGTTACAAGCGTAAAACTAAAAAAAAACAAACAGCACATACTTACATTCTGGTGTCCGTCAGGTCCCTTGCCGTCTGCTTCCCGCACTGTGACTGCCGGCCGTAAAGTGAAAGCAGAGCACAGCGGCTGTGCTTTCACTTTCCCTTTACGGCCGGCAGTCACTGAGTGCAGGAAGCAGACGGCAAGGGACCTGATGGACACCAGAATGTAAGTATCTGCTGTTTGTTTTTTTTTTAGTTTTACGCTTGTAACCAGGGTAAACATTGGGTTACTAAGCGCGGTCCTGCGCTTAGTTACCCGATGTTTACCCTGGTTACCCAGGGACCTCGGCATCGTTGGTCACTGGAGAGCTGTCTGTGTGACAGCTCCCCAGCGACCACACTACGATTTACCTACGATCACGGCCAGGTCATATCGTGTTCATGTAAAGCTGCATGAACCAGTTAACTGCCTAAGTAAGTAACTACTATAATACTGCACCTATGTATAAGAATATAACTACTATAATACTGCCCCTATGTACAAGAATATAACTACTATAATACTGCTCCTATGTACAAGAATATAACTACTATAATACTGTTCCCATGTACAAGAACATAACTACTATAATACTGCTCCTATGTACAAGAATATAACTACTATAATACTGCTCCTATGTACAAGAATATAACTACTATAATACTGCTCCTATGTACAAGAATATAATTTCTATAATACTGCTATGTACAAGAATATAACTACTATAATACTGCTACTATGTACAAGAATATAACTACTATAATACTGCCCCTATGTACAAGAATATAACTACTATAATACTGCTCCTATGTACAAGAATATAACTACTATAATACTGCCCCCTATGTACAAGAATATAACTACTATAATACTGCTCCTATGTACAAGAATATAACTATTATAATACTGCCCCTATACACAGTGCCTTTCCTAAGTATTCGTCCCCCTGGAACTATTCCACCTTTCCCCACATATCAGGCTTCACGCATTAACCCCTTCAAGTCGCGGCCCTTTTTCGTTTTTGCGTTTTCATTTTTCACTTCCCTCCTTCCCAGAGCCATAACTTTTTTATTTTTCTGTCAATATGGTCATGTGAGGGCTTATTTTTTGCGGGACGAGTTGTACTTTTGAACGACACCATTGGTTTTACCATGTCTTTTACTAGAAAACGGGAAAAAAATTCCAAGTGCGGTGAAATTGCAAAAACAGTGCAATCCCACACTTGTTTTTTGCTTGGCTTTTTTGCTAGGTTCATTAAATGCTAAAAGTAACCTGCCATTGTGATTCTCTAGGTCATTACGAGTTCCTAGACATCTAACATGTCTAGGTTATTTTTTATCCAAGTGGTGAAAAAAAATTCAAAACTTTGCTTAAAAAAAAAAAAAAAAAAGGCCATTTTCCGATACCCGAAACGTCTCCGTTTTTCGTGATCTGGGGTCGGGTGAGGGCTTATTTTTTGCGTGCCGAGCTGACGTTTTTAATGATACCATTTCGGTGCAGATACGTTCTTTTGATCACCCGTTATTGCATTTTAATGCAATGTCACGGCGACCAAAAAACGTAATTCTGGCGTTTCGGATTTTTTTCTCGCTACGCTGTTTAGCGATCAGATTAATGCTTTTTTTAATCGATAGATCAGGCGATTCTGAACGCGGCGATACCAAATACGTGTAGGGTTTATTTTTTGTTTTGTTTTATTTAGGATGGGGCGAAAGGGGGGTGATTTAAACTTTATATTTTTTTTAGTATTTTTAAAAACATTTTTTTTTACTTGTGCCATGCTTCAATAGCCTCCATGGGAGGCTAGAAGCTGGCATAGCCTGATCGGCTCTGCTACATAGCAGCGATCATCAGATCGCTGCTATGTGGCTGAAATGCAGGTGTGCTGTGAGCGCCGACCAAAGGGGGTCGCTCACAGCAGGCCGGCATCAGTAACCATAGAGGTCTCAAGGACCTCTATGGTTACCTTCCTGATGCATCGCCGACCCTCCGATCATGTGACGGGGGTCGGCGATGACATCATTTCCGGCCGCCCGGAAGCGCCGGTTAAATGCCGCTGTCTGCGTTTGACAGCGGCATTTAACAGGTTAATAGCGGCGGGTGAATAGCGATTTCACCCGCCGCTATTGCGCACACATGTCAGCTGTACAAAACAGCTGACATGTTGCGACTTTGATGTGGGCTCACCGCCGGAGCCCACATCCAAGGGGGTGACACGGCATGCGCAGTACTAGTACGGTGCATGTCGTGAAGGGGTTAAAATAACAAATGTAAATTTTTGGTGAAGAATCAACAACAAGTGGAACACAATTGTGAAGTTGAACGAAATTTATTGGTTATTTTACATTTTTGTGGAAATTCAAAATCTGAAAAGTGGGACGTGTATTATTATTCGGCCCCTGTAACGTAATACTTTGTTGCGCCACCTTTTGCTGTGATTACAAGTCGCTTGGGGTTTGTCTCTATCAGTTTTGTACATGGAGAGACTGAAATTCTCGCCCGTTCTTCCTTGGCAAACAGCTCGAGCTCAGTGAGGTTTTATGGAGATAGTTTGTGAACAGCAGTTTTCAGCTCTTTCCACAGATTCGCGATTGGATTGAGGTCTGAACTCTGACTTGGCCATTCTAACACCTGGATACGTTTATTTGTGAACCATTCCATTGTAGATTTTGCTTTATGTTTGGGATCATTGTGTTGTTGGAAGACAAATCTCCGTCCCAGTCCCATGTCTTTTGCAGACTCCAACAGAAAGGTCCTGTATTTCAAGAAAGGTCCTGTATTTGGCTCCATCCATCAATTTTAACCATCTTCCCAGTCCCTGCTGAAGAAAAGCAGGCCCAAACCATGATGCTGCCACCACGTTTGACAGTGGGGATGGTGTGTTCAGGGTGATGAGCTGTGTTGCCTTTACGCCAAACATATTGTTTGTCATTGTTGCCAAAAAGTTTGATTTTGGCTTCATCTGACCAGAGCACCTTCTTCCACATGTTTGGCGTCTTCCAGGTGACTTGTTGCAAACTTTAAACACTTCTTATGGATATCTTTGAGAAATGGCTTTCTTCTTGCCACTCTTCCATAAAGGCCAGATTTGTGCAGTGTACTACTGATTGTTGTCCTATGGACAGACTGTCCCACCTCAGCTGTAGATCTCTGCAGTTCATCCAGAGTGATCATGGGCCTCTTGGCTGCATCTCTGATCAGTCTTCTCCTTGTTTGAGTGCGTTCCTTGGTCTTCACACAGAACCCTGAGACTATCACAGAGCAGGTGCATTTATACAGAGACTTGATTACACACAGGTGGATTATATTTATCATCATTAGGCATTTAGGACAACATTGGATCATTCAGAGATCCACAATGAACTTCTGGAGTGAGTTTGCTTCACTGAAAGTAAAGGGGCCGAATAATATTGCACGCCCCACGTTTCAGTTTTTGAATTTTCACAAAAATGTAAAATAACCAAAAAATTTCATTCAACTTCACAATTGTGTTCCACTTGTTGATTCTTCACCAAAAATTTACATTTGGTATCTTTATGTTTGAAGCATGACATGTGGGAAAAGGTTGAAATGCTCCAGGGAGCTGAATACTTTTGCAAGGCACTGTACAAGAATATAACTACTATATTGCTGTCCCGAACAGCAAACTCCCCAGTAAAGCAAGATTGAAAAAATATAAAATAAAACTGCAATATAAAGCAGATCGTTCAGCAGTTATCTGGGTGGACCGCTCAATCCTCTGAGCTCAGTGATTGGCTACTGATTGTACTACATGACGCCACCGCCACAACACTGAGAAGGGAGCGGCGGTGGCAGGGAGTCGGCAATGGACACAAGGAGGATGTGAGATGGGTGTACATACATCATTACTTAATTCCCCTTTATTTCAATTTAAGCGAAAATTCACTATTATAGGGCTATTCCACTTAAAGTAAAGCATCCCAAATGCTGTAAATGCCAAAAATAACAGGATGTTGTTGCCTTCCTTGTGTCCAGTGCCGACTCCCTGCCACCGCCGCTCCGTTCTCAGTGTTGTGGCGGTGACGTCATGTAGTGCAATCAGTAGCCAATCACTGAGCTCAGAGGATTGAGCGGACCACCCAGATAGCTGAACGATCTGCTTTATATTGCAGTTTTATTTTATATTTTTTCAATTTTGCTTTACTGGGGAGTTTGCTGCTCGTGCTATTAAGTTAAATATATTTGCAAATTTTATACTTTATTTTTGCTTTTCTGCAATTTTCCGACTTGCTGTCAGGTGCCTGTAGCCAATGTAGAATTATAATACTGTCCCCTAGTTTTTTCTGTTAATCAAGTAGTGATTTGATGCAGCTGCAGTAATATATACTCTATACTTGTTAGACAAGATTGGCGCTTTGTGTTTTGGGAAAGTTCTTACTATTAACCTCTGAGTGACCAGACAGTAGTGATCCTCCTCCTCTTCTCAGCGGTTGTGTGGAGGATGAGGGGGGTGATAGTCCCTCGGCTCAGCGGCGGCTGCTGAATATTCATTCTGGTCAGATTCCGCGCAGACAACAAAGTCTCCGATCATCTGCTCATCAGCTCCGATCAGTTGTTTCCGCAGGCGAGGAGTCAGGTTGTCAGCGCTCACCTTCAGCTGTCATTGCGGCTGCCAGGAATCTCTAGACGCTGCAGCTTCTATCAACAATTTAAAGTAATCAGAAAGGAGTCGGATACAGCGCGGTGCAGACCATACACTGGGAACTGCAACCACGAGGTGACCCGAACAAGATCTTGACACCAGAACATCCCAGAGCTGCTACTGACTGGGCCCTGGAGCCAGCGAGACATGATGTAACAGCAGAATAGTGAGTGCAGCTCTGGAGGTGACTGGAGGGTAGCTCCTGTTTTTCGGATCAGTTTCTGCAGGACAGTCTCCATCCCGCTACATTTGTCATATGAGAATCCTTCTGCACAATCTCCTTTTCGGTCACATTTTGCGCCTCTTCTTCCTGGCAGTCCCTGGTCATCTAGTTTTGCGCCTCTTCTTCCTCGCCGTCACTTAGTTTCGCTCAACAGCTTGCTCACAGTCCCTGATCATTTAGTTTTGTGCCTCTTCTTGCTTGCAGTCACTTAGTTTCGCTACACAGCTTGCTCGCAGTTCCTGGTCATCTAGTTTTGAGCCTCTTCTTCCTTGCAGTCCCTGGTCATCTAATTTTGCGCCTCTTCTTGCTCGCAGTCACTTAGTTTCACTCCACAGCTTGCTCGCAGTCCCTGGTCATTTAATTTATTTTGCGCCTCTTCTTCCTGGCAGACCCTGGTCATTTAGTTTTGCGCCTCTTCTTGCTCGCAGTCACTTAGTTTCGCTCCACAGCTTGCTCGCAGTCACTGGTCATTTAGTTTTGCACCTCTTCTTGCTCGCAGTCACTTAGTTTCGCTCCACAGCTTACTCTCAGTCACAGGTCATTTAGATTTGTGCCTCTTCTTCTTGGTAGTCACTGGTCACTTAGTTTTGCGCCTCTTAACGAAATCGTCATGTGTGAAGGTACCTTAACGATATCGTTGCAACGTCACGCTTTTTGTGACGTCACCGCTGTGCTGCTTTACGGCCAGCGCTGACAGTCAGTGCGGGAAGCTGACGGCGGGGGGGACGTGACAGACATCGGAATGCGAGTATGTAGTGTTTTTTTTTTTACTTTTACTATGGTAACCAGGGTAAATATCGGGTTACTAAGCGCGGCCCTGCACTTAGTAACCCGATGTTTACCCTGGTTACCCGGGGATTTCGGCATCGTTGAAGACAGTTTCTACGATGCCGAAGTCGTTCCCCTGATCGTTGGTCGCTGGAGAGAGCTGTGTGACAGCTCCCCTGCGACCACACAACGACTTACCAACGATCACGGCCAGGTCGTATCGCTGGTCGTGATCGTTGGTAAGTCGTTTAGTGTAACGGTACCTTTACTCTCAGTCATAGGTCATTTAGATTTGTGCCTCTTCTTCCTGGCAGTCACTAGTCATTTAGTTTTGTGATTGATCTTCCTGGCAGTCACTGGTGATTTAGTTTTGTGCCTCTTCTTCCTGGCAGTCACTGGTCACTTAGTTTTGCACCTCTTCTTGCTCGCAGTCACTTAGTTGCGCTCCACAGCTTGCTCGCAGCCACTGGTCATTTAGTTTTGCGCCTCTTCTTGGCAGTCACTGGTCACTTAGGTTTGCGCCTCTTACTCTCAGTCACAGGGCATTTAGATTTGAGCCTCTTCTTCCTGGCAGCCACTGGTCATTTAGTTTTGTGATTCTTCTTCCTATCAGTCACTGGTCACTTAGTATCGCTCCTCTTCCTCCTGGCAGTCACTGGTCATTTTGTTTTGCGCCTGTGATAATTAGTTCTCTGTTGTAGCCTCATAAGAGATGAAACAGTAATAAAAACTTTATTTTTAAATCCTTTTGTTCTTTGTTCCCTCAAAATGTTTTTTAGTATGTAAAAGAGTATGTTTTGTGTACAGATCTCCCTGGTTTCCTGTGGTTTATCCTCCCTCCATGTGGAATTCTTGTAATTTATGAGCCTGTGGACCCATGATCAATCTATGTAAATGGTGGAGAACACGACACTCACCGTTATCTGCACCTTACAAGGTTATTAAACGACAGTGGTGAAAAGTTATCAGTGCGGCCGCCATCTTCCTATAAATCACTGTCACATCCTGAAGACGAGGCCAAAAACGTGAGATGGGTAAATCCTGCAGAATGTCTACCGGACCGTCAGGGGGTGTCCAGACCTCTGTAGTCTCCAGGTTCCTGCACTTTCTGACCCGTTAGGGCCGGGGTGTCCACACAACACAACTGTTCGTCAGGCCGATCACAGATATCCGCTGTCATATCATCCACATTATTCCCGACGCTGCATCTTTCAGGATCTTGGCCGCATTTAGCTCTTGTGGTGCTAAAGAATTATTTGTCAAAGAATGATAAAAGAGTAATGGCAAAATGACCCCTGGAGCCCTGCTGGAATCACGATACAAGGGGCCCTCAGAAGCAGGGCCCAGTCACTGCTGGTGACCGTACGTAGACACATGAGACAGCTGTCCCAGTTGTATCCCTCACTGGACAAGGAAGACTCAAATAGGATGGATGACGTCTTAGTTGCTTGGATTGATGAGGTCCCGGTCCCAGTTCACTGGATAAGGTCCTGGTTGGTTGCTTAGATGAGGCCTTGGATGGTTGGATGAGGTTCTGGTTGGTTGGAGGAGATTCTGGTTGGCTGGATGAGATCCTAGTTGGTTGGTGAGGTTGTGGTTGGTTGGTAAGATGAAGCCTTGAATGGCTCTGAGGTCCTGGTTGCTTGGTTGTATGCGGTCCTAGTTGCTTGGCTGAGTAAGGTCCTGGTTGCTTGACTGGATAGAGGTCCTGGTGGGCTGGAGGAGGTCCTGGTTGGTTGGCGAGGTCCTGATTGGTTGGCGAGGTTCTGGTTGGTTGGATGAGGTCCTAGTTGTACGATTGGATTAGGTCCTGTATGCTTGGCTGGATGAGGTTAGGGTAAGAGTTAGGGCTGATGAGGTCCTGGTTGCTTGGTGATGTCCTGGATGCTTGAATAGATTAAATCCTGGTTGCATAGTTGGTTGAGGTGCTGGTTGCATGAGATATTGATTGGTTGTATGAAATCCTGCATGGCTGGATGAGGTCCTAGTTGCTTGATTGGATGAGGTCCTGTTGCTTGGATGGGTGAGATCCTGGTTTCATGGTTAAATAAAGTTATGGATGCTTGATTGGATGTGATCCTGGTTGGCTGGATGAGTTCCTGGTTGTTTGGAGAGATGAGGCCTTGGTTGGTTAGATGAGGTGGTCCTGGTTGGTTGGACAAGGTCTTGGTTCTTTGGATGAGGTTCTGGTAGCATGGTTGGTTGGATGAGGTCCTGGTTGGCTGGAGTACAGCTATATTCAGTATACAGACCATTACTTTGCTTCCCTGTTGTGTCCTCACTGGAAAAATGTTCATAACACATAGACCCCAGGGGCAGAGGAGGTCATGGGGTGGAGAGGACATGGTGCCAAACATTGTCAGTGCGTCCACTATCGTAACAAAGACTTTCTCACGTCAGATCCGGGTTATGCTCTTCTCCACACAATGGACCCTCTCATCCACAAAATATCTGCTCTGAGCTCCAGGCGAAACCAGGGAGAACAATCTTCAATTATCTGTAGGTAGAAGGCAGGGAAGGCGGCCGAGTATCCGGATACATGCACCTCTGCAATCTCCTGCTCATCTTCCGCTTAGGGTTCATTCACACCGTCGTGTAAGTGCACGTTCACATTCTCATCGAGGGGAGTGGAGTGACACTCTCTCGTCGTCTGTGTACAGTGAGGTTCTTTACTCAGCAGCTATTAATCCTTTACACGACCATTTAGCATTTCCCATATTACATTCAGTATCTGTGACTGCTGGACACGGCACTGATCTCCGTGCGGAGCGAAATGCTTTTCTCGTACTGTCTGATCTTGGAGTGAAATTGTAGCTGAATAGAGCAGACGAAAACTGCAGAACTGCGCGGCCTCATTGAATAACGTTGGTCCGATTTTCCAGTGTGAGCGAGCCCTAACTCTCCGAGACCCACATATAGG
Organism: Ranitomeya imitator; assembly: GCF_032444005.1. Classification (NCBI taxonomy): domain Eukaryota; kingdom Metazoa; phylum Chordata; class Amphibia; order Anura; family Dendrobatidae; genus Ranitomeya; species Ranitomeya imitator. The sequence goes on from NC_091285.1 coordinate 2,250,945, forward strand.
ATCAGCTCACTGCTCTCCTGACATCCTCTGTGCTGCTGATGATCCTGCGCCACTATTTAACACTATGACTTCCCATATGAAAAGGTTGCTCGTTGTGCCGACAACCCCCAGTTTGCTCCACAGCACTTTTGATCCTTTGTATGCTCCAGCTGCCCTGACTGATCTGGGCAGCACATGTGGACCAGGCAGAACGTGTACCGGGCGGCACCGGCATCCCGTGAGTTATGTTCTCTTTCCAGCACAAAGTCATAAAGCTACAGTGGTGAGGATGAGAGATGCCAGAGACCACGAGTGCACATTGCAACCAGGTGCCGATTCCTTGAACTAGCACTCTAGTTTTCAGGCAGAGTGGCGACGGGAACATGCACAGTCATCCTGACTTGGGTGATCCCAATATACAGCAGGTTTTGTGGGGTGCTCCTGGCATACGGCAGGTCCTGTGTGGAGGAAGAGTCTGCTGCGGGTGCATGTGTGCTGCAGGAGCTGGGAAGGGAGGAAGAAACTACCACCCGGGACTTTTTGTCCACCCTCTTCTCAGTAAAGAGGAGTTAATGGAACTGGATCCTGGGGCTGGGCCCCCGACTTCCACCTCCCGGTCAAGGCCGGCAGGAGGCCACAAGAACCGGCTAAGGAATCGACCGGGTCAGGTGGGCCTCTGGATGGAGCAAGCCTGGGGCCCCAGACAAGGACCTCGGAGGGGCCTCATGACCCCTGAATCCATGACCGTGGCGGCTCCTCCCGGAGGTAAGCAATGGACTGGCAAAATTGAACTGGCAGTGCCCCATGACTGGGTCGGTAAGGGAGCACGGGAGCCTGTCACCTATGGTTCCTGCATTCACACACATCTCTGCGGATGCGAATGGATCGCCCCCACGTCAGGGCAATGGGCTACTCGGTACCGGGCCCCCTTCTGTAGTTGGTGGGGATGTCATGGTGGCTGAACCCGGTCCGTGGCCCTTTGAGGGGCATCCAATAAAAGGACAACAGTTTATGGTAGTGTTCGTGACACCACCTGTGGTATTCGGTCAGGGTGAACGACGCTGCTTAGGCGTCCGCTGGGGTGATGTTATGGCAGCTAGATGGTATACCTTCCCACAGGTGAAGTATGTCCCCAGGGCTTCCCAGAGTGTAGATGGTGGATGGTGCAAGGCGCAGTGAATAACGAGGACACGAGGGTGTAGTCTCTTTACCTTTACTGAAGGCTTCAGCATCCACAGTCCAGGGTAGGGACCACAGGGTAGGCAGAGTCCGGCCGGTCTGAAGGCAAATCCAGAGTCCCCTTATCCAGGAGGAATTCAATAGCCTTCCCCTAGCGCACAGTAACACAGTAGGTCCCTATTTGCATAAGCTCCTCACTGTTGTTACTCCTCTCACTGTTCCCCGTGGTCGGATAGAACAAACCCGTATGACTGATGGCCTGAGGCTTTTTTATAGGGACCCTAGAGACGCCCCGGCCCCCACAAGTTGCCACCGTGTCTTCTTAGGTATTAAGGTCGGACAGCCAACTTGGAATTAACTGTCCTGCCAGTCTCTGAAGTAACGGCATAGACCTCTTTACTCCCTCGGTGTTCTGGCCACCGGATCTGCGCTTCAGCTGGAGGCAGCCTGCTTCTAGCTGGTCTCCCACTGATGTTTCACTCCTGTTGCTATGACTTCTTTTCTCACTCACTACAGCACAATTCTCTTCGTGTCCCTTCCTGGGATGCTGCCGCATGGGATGCAGGCGCAGCTCCGTGTACCCTCATCCTCCTCAGACCACAATCCAGCCAGCTCGACCTGGAGACCTTTCCTCGTCGATCCCCAGCCAGGAACTCTCCCCTCCTCGTTCTGACTAACTTCCTAACCAACCCACCAGTTTTACCCTGTGTGAGGAGTGGCCTGATAGAACCCTTAGCTCCCGCTGGTGGACTGGTGTGTGAAGTGTGTGTGTGTGGCTGTGATACCTGGACAGAAGATCTCTTTCATTGCCCTCAGACGTAACATCACTCCCCATGGTGGAAGAATAACATTACTGCAATGAACCAGGACTCTGGGGCGCTGCACGAAGAGGCTGCAAAAAAGCTGCAGTTGCTCTGGGAGGAGTTGAGGGGAGAAAAGCAAAAGCGAACAGAGCCTCCGACTCAAAGAGATTGGAGCTCTCCGCCATGGTGAAGAGGCTGAAGGGGTCCATCCAGAAGCTAGAGGAAAGGAGGGTGGGTCATCCTCGCCAGCAGTGGCCCCTTCCAAAAAAAGCTGGAAAAAGATGACTGGTTTAGAACCTTGACTGGTGGGAGTCCTGAGGGGTCGCAGAGTCCCAACCAAGAGGAAGAATATGATGAGGATGAGGTATGCAAGGAGATCAGGAGGATGTAGAAGTAGTTAGCTGATCCCGATAATTCCTCCCAATATGAAAGTTTGGAAGAGGAGATTGTGGAGCAGACTAGACAAAAAGGTGGAAGTACTAAATATAAAAAAAGTAAGGAGAGGGTAAAAAAAAAACCTTCCCAACCCCCAACCGTGAGAGTGTCCAAGGAAGGCTCCCCTCTGATCGCCCTCCACAACAGAGTCCAAGCCCTCGACAACTTTGCTGAGAGAGGATGGGAGTAAGGAGTCAGGGGCAACATGTGAGGGGTTTTCGGGGTCCATCCTCCAGAAGATGTACGTCCTTCTGGAGGGGGAAATTCCCCTGGAGTCCAGGAGACAGGAATAAAAAAAGTTGGACACCTCAGTGTCCCTGGAAAGGAGGGTCGACCCAGATACCACACATACGTATACCAATGGTACAAACATACTCCAGTGGCACACACATACACCAGTGATTCACCAGTGGCACACACGTACACCAGTGATTCACCAGTGGCACACACGTACACCAGTGATTCACCAGTGGTACACACGTACGCCAGTGATTCACCAGTGGTACACACGTACGCCAGTGATTCACCAGTGGTACACACGTACTCCAGTGATTCACCAGTGGTACACACATACTCCAGTGATTCACCAGTGGTACACACATACTCCAGTGATTCACCAGTGGTACACACATACTCCAGTGATTCACCAGTGGTACACACATACTCCAGTGATTCACCAGTGGTACACACATACTCCAGTGATTCACCAGTGGCACACACATACACCAGTTATTCACACACACTCATACACCAGTGATACACGTACATCAGTCACACACACTCATACACCAGTGATACACACGTACATCAGTCACACACACTCATACACCAGTGATACTCACATAGATTAGCCACATACACCAGTGATATACACGTACATCAGTCACACACACACATACACCAGTGATATACACGTACATCAGTCACACACACACACATACACCAGTGATATACACGTGCATCAGTCACACATACACCAGTGATATACACGTACATCAGTCACACACACTCGTACACTAGTGATACACACGTACATCAGTCTCACACACTCATACACCAGTGATATACACGTACATCAGTCACACACACTCATACACCAGTGATATACACGTACATCAGTCACACACACTCATACACCAGTGAAATACACGTACATCAGTCACACACACTCATACACCAGTGAAATACACGTACATCAGTCACACACACACATACACCAGTGATACACATGTACATCAGTCACACACACACCAGTGATACACACGTACCTCAGTCACACACACTCATACAGCAGTGATACATACGTAGATTAGTCACATACACTAGTGATACACACATACATCAGTCATACACCAGTCAGAGTGGTAGTTTCCTCCCGATGCCGCTGCCTGAACACCTGCGGAACCAGTTTCTGGATTGACGGCTGGGATCAGCAGAGCCTTTATATGGAGTCTGGACGATCTCGTCTGGTTTGTTGCTTTGACACATACAGTAATTATTACTGATCACATTTCAGGGGACAGAATAATGTGGGAACGCCTCGCACTCCGGCTCTTACATATCAGGTTTATAGATGGGTGCGTGATGCTTGCTGGCAAGCTGATGAGGCCTCACCACGAAGGGCTGAAGGTATACAATGCCGCCATGCCTCATAGCCATAGACCCGGCTGTGCAGCTTGCGTCAATGCCCAGTGCCCATCAGTACGTCGCCATCTGTACTTAGACCGAGGATGTGTGAAGCCAGACTAGGATTTAGCCAACAGTTTACCAAAGAAATCTGGAGTATTTGAAATGTCGCAATTTTTTTACCAACTTGTAGATGCAAAACAAGTTATGACGTTTACTCTGATTCAGAGAAAAGAGACTTCCGGCCGGGGACCAAGGCTGGAGCTCAATCTAGTCCAGCCCTTCCTAGTGTTGCTAGAGGTGATTGACAGGTCTCGCCCTGTGTACACACAGTGGAGAGTCTGTTACAGGCTCAAAAAGGCTACCTCAGGCAGACTTGGCACAGGGCACTGCGTTCGGCAGATTCCAGATGAACCCTGATACTTCACCCTTTATCCACCGTACAGGGATCAGGTCTTATAACAGGGTCCATCTGATTACTTCCACAGAAGGGCTGCTGCCAGAGGAGCAAACCAGAGGCCAGAGTGGTCATAACACAAGGTCAAAACTAAAAAGTCATGTCAGGGCAAAATCAGGAGGCAAGCGGGTGGTGGAAACACAAGCCCAAAGCCTTTATGACTTAGTCCTTAGATGGGTCCATTTATCAGACAAGATATACCCCAGAAATATGCACCTATCTGATGTGGCCATAATATCTGGAAGTCATCCAGTGAGGACCACATGGTCGCCCCTCGACATTCAGAATAACAGGCGGCCATTACAGAGCCTGAAATATATTAGTACGGGAAAGCGGGGGGATCCCAGATCTTTAGACACTTGGGCATCAACAAATTTGGTGGCAGAACCACAAACAATGAAGGCCTGAAGCCGCAGATTCTTCTAGATAAGACAGACAGGTAACAACAATTTGCAGAACATCCTCGGTCTCACATAGGCAGAGGTAGAGATGGGAACTAACATTTGGTCAGAGAATCCAGAATGAAACATGGTGCAGGGCTGGGCCATTCGTCTGTGAGTCGGTGGCCCGGAGTCTCATCCTCAGCAGGACGTCACCCTTGGATTGTTCCCACAGAAGGGCTGCTGGCCGGAGGAGCAAGCCAAAGGCAAGAGAGATCGTCATGTGAAGTAAAAACCAAGAAGTTACATCAGGGACAAAATCAGGAGACAAGCCTATGGTCGAAATACAATTTGAGGTCAGACAACAGGATGCACAGACTATCGTTACACAAGAGCAAAAGATGGGAGAGAGCAGGTCTAGGAACACTAACAACTCTGCTGGGGTTTACATAGAGAGGAGATGCCATCGCTGCCAGCAGAGAGCTGATTACATACCAGCTCACTGCAGCCAAACACAGGTGGACAGAAAAAGCGACAACTGGTCTCAGCAATGTAAGAAATGAGCTACCACATATACGCTGCCGACGTCCAGCAATGGCCTCGATATTAGTGCGTCCTGACCCCAACTGCCAGGGCAGGCCATGCAGCAGGGCGTTCAGTCTGGACGAACAGTCCCAATATATTCTTATCCTTTACTGCAGCGGGCTGACAAAATGAGTAATATTACTGATAACACTCCGTCATCTCCCAATAGTGACCCGTCCAAGAGCGGAAACCCCAAAGTACGGCCCTAATGTTATCACTGGTGAACAGACCACAAGGCCACTATTCCTCTATCACTGCTGACAACCAGGGTGTGCACATGTGTGAGGCTGTCAGCACCCCGTCCTGGTGATCCTGTTATCTGCCATCTGACTACTGGTAGGATGAAGCCCCCATCGGACGCAAGGTGTAGGAATGTCTCATCACCAGACGGAATCTGCCGCTGCTACGAGACAATGCGGTTATTATGGAAACAGTGGTAACTAAAGTGCCAGACATCAGACTGTCAGCTCCGTGACCCAGCAGTCTCGTCTGTCATCAGACTGTCAGCTCCGGGGACCAGCAGTCTCGTCTGACAGGAAACTGTCAGCTCCAGGGCCCAGCAGTCTCGTCTGTCATCAGACTGTCAGCTCTAGAGGCGGCAGAACCCCCATCATCAGACGGTATTGTCCACCATCTGTACGGATAGCACAGGAAGTGAGAAGTGCAGAGAGAAACTTCTTCCTACTAGCGGTGATACTGAGGGCCCTACAGGGCATCTGGCACACCAGCCAACCTGAACAAGCAGTGCTGCAGTATAAAGCATGGGGAAGAGGCAGATGACATCACACTTCAGTAGTCATTGCCGCACCCCCCCCCCCCCCCCCCGGTGTGTGAGCAGAGCTCCACTGGGGCAGTCAACGAGGCTTAGAGCCCCATGATACGATGTAGACCTGTGAACGAGCCGGCAGTGACACAATGGGACCCGAGAAGGACGCCCCCGACGCTGCATGGAGCATAATCTAGTGGAGCGCAGCGGATGGAGGCGCCCATCTGCAGACTCTGCTATGGCCATTTCTTATGCCGGTCACACTGTTGCCAGGAGGGGGCTGCGGATACAATGTACCCCACAAGATGGAGGAGTGTAGTGCCCAAAAACTTCAGGCTAAAGGTACCGTCACACATAGCGACGCTGCAGCGATACCGACAACGATCCGGATCGCTGCAGCGTCGCTGTTTGGTCGCTGGAGAGCTGTCACACAGACCGCTCTCCAGCGACCAACGATCCCGAGGTCCCCGGTAACCAGGGTAAACATCGGGTAACTAAGCGCAGGGCCGCGCTTAGTAACCCGATGTTTACCCTGGTTACCATCCTAAAAAGTAAAAAAACAAACACTACATACTTACCTACAGCCGTCTGTCCTCGGCGCTCTGCTTCTCTGGTCTGGCTGTGAGCGCCGGGCAGCCAGAAAGCAGAGCGGTGACGTCACCGCTCTGCTTTCCGGCTGACCGACGCTCACAGCCAGAGCAGGAGGAGTGCAGAGCGCAGCGCTGGACGACAGACGGCTATAGGTAAGTATGTAGTGTTTGTTTTTTTACTTTTAGGATGGTAACCAGGGTAAACATCGGGTTACTAAGCGCGGCCCTGCGCTTAGTTACCCGATGTTTACCCTGGTTACCAGCAAAGACATCGCTGAATCGGTGTCACACACGCCGATTCAGCGATGTCTGCGGGGAGTCCAGCGACGAAATAAAGTTCTGGACTTTCTTCCCCGACCAGCGATCTCCCAGCAGGGGCCTGATCGCTGCTGCCTGTCACACTGGACGATATCGCTAGCGAGGACGCTGCAACGTCACGGATCGCTAGCGATATCGTCTAGTGTGACAGTACCTTAAGATTTGACAGGAGCTGAGAAGGAATCAGAGCACAGAGGAGATAATCATCTTCTCTTCTGACAAGTCTGGACGGAGTCCATCACTGAGCGGCCGCATTCCTCTGCCTAGCTATATACATCTCATAGGTATCACATACATCCACTGTGCCGCAGACACATCTGTCCTATCATTATGTCCCCAGAGAACGAGGACGCCCCGCTGTCCCCAGACGAGGACAGCTCCCGATGTCACCAGAGAACGAGGACGCCCCCGATGTCCCCAGAGAACAAGGACAGCCCCTGATGTCCCCAGAGAACGAGGACGCCCCGATGTCCCCAGACGAGGACGCCCCCGATGTCCCCAGACGAGGACGCCCCCGATGTCCCCAGACGAGGACGCCCCCGATGTCCCCAGAGAACGAGGACAGCTCCCGATGTCCCCAGAGAACGAGGACAGCTCCCGATGTCCCCAGAGAACGAGGATGCCCCCCGATGTCACCAGAGAATGAGGACAGCTCCCGAGTCACCAGAGAACGAGGACGCCCCCGATGTCTCCATTTAACGAGGACACCCTTGATGTCCCCAGAGAACGAAGACACCCCCATGTCCCCAGAGAACGAGGATGCCCTCGATGTCCCCAGAGAACGAGGATGCCCTCGATGTCCCCAGAGAACGAGGATGCCCTCGATGTCCCCAGAGAACGAGGATGCCCTCGATGTCCCCAGAGAACGAGGATGCCCTCGATGTCCCCAGAGAATGAGGATGCCCTCAATGTCTCCAGAGAACGAGGACAGCTCCCGATGTCCCCAGAGAACGAGGACAGCTCCCGATGTCCCCAGAGAACGAGGACAGCTCCCGATGTCCCCAGAGAACGAGGACAGCTCCCGATGTCCCCAGAGAACGAGGACAGCTCCCGATGTCCCCAGAGAACGAGGATGCCCCCCGATGTCACCAGAGAATGAGGACAGCTCCCGAGTCACCAGAGAACGAGGACGCCCCCGATGTCTCCATTTAACGAGGACACCCTTGATGTCCCCAGAGAACGAAGACACCCCCATGTCCCCAGAGAACGAGGACATCCCCGATGTCACCAGAGAACGAGGACAGCTCCCGATGTCCCCAGAGAACGAGGAAGCCCCCGATGTCCCCAGAGAACGAGGATGCCCCCAGAGAACGAGGACAGCTCCTGATGTCCCCATTTAAGGAGGACACCCTCGATGTCCCCAGAGAACGAGGACAGCTCCCGATGTCCCCAGAGAACGAGGACAGCTCCCCCGATGTCCCCAGAGAACGAGGACAGCTCCCGATGTCCCCAGAGAACGAGGACAGCTCCCGATGTCCCCAGAGAACGAGGACATCTCCCGATGTCCCCAGAGAACGAGGACATCTCCCGATGTCCCCAGAGAACGAGGACAGCTCCCGATGTCCCCAGAGAACGAGGATGCCCCCCGATGTCACCAGAGAATGAGGACAGCTCCCGAGTCACCAGAGAACGAGGACGCCCCCGATGTCTCCATTTAACGAGGACACCCTTGATGTCCCCAGAGAACGAAGACACCCCCATGTCCCCAGAGAACGAGGATGCCCCCAGAGAACGAGGACAGCTCCTGATGTCCCCATTTAAGGAGGACACCCTCGATGTCCCCAGAGAACGAGACCGCCCCCGATGTCCCCAGAGAACAAGGACAGCTCCCGATGTCCCCAGAGAACGAGGGCGCCCCCGATGTCCCCAGAGAACGAGGACATCCCCGATGTAACCACAGAATGAGGACACCTCAGATTTAACCATAGAACCAGGAGGAAATCCCCGATTGCACAGAAGATCCAGGAGGACATCCTCATGTAACAAGAGAATGAGGAAACCCCTGATGTTAGGGGAGAAGGAGGACACCCCTGATGTACAGTAACCAGAGAATGAAGACACCCTTGATGTCAGAGAACCACCCCTGATGTCTCCAGAGAACGAGGACACCCCTCATGTCACCAAAGAATGAGGACACCCGATGTACAGTAGCCAGACAAGGAGGACACCCTTGATGTCAGAGAAACATCGCTGATGTCATCAGAGAATGCTCCTGATGTCACCAGAGAACGAGGACACGATGTAAGGCCGGTTTCACATGTCAGTGGCTCCGGTACGTGTGGTGAGTTTCCTCGCGTACCGGAGACACTGACACACGTAGACACATTAAATTGAATGTGTATCTGCAGATGTCAGTGTGTTTTCACAGACCATGTGTCCGTGTGCAAAACACAGACATGTCAGTGTTCGTGGGAGCGCACGGATAACAGGGACCCATTAAAGTCAATGGGTGCGTGTAAACACGTATGGCACATGGATGCCATCCGTGTGCTGTCTGTGTGCGTTTTTTAATTCATAGGGTTAAAATGGAAAACAATTTTTTAAAAAAACGGACACGGACGAGAAAACGGACAGCACACAGATGAGACACGGATGGCCTATGTGCACACACGGACAGCTCCGGGACCGTTTCTTCACGTGCCGGAAAAATCTTGATGTGTGAGACTGGCCTAACCAGAGGTCCAACAGAACAATCCTGGAGTCACAGGAGATTCAAATGGATACTGTCACGGATCCCTTCTCCGTGGAGTCACTTATTCGTCACGTGCCTGCTCTCACACGTGACTTGGGGTTGTGCCTGCAAGGGTTAATCTATCTCCCCACTCTCAGTCCAGCATTCAACCTCTGTCCTATGCTGTAAGGGGAGCATAAATCACACATCGACCCAGGCCACACACCCGCTCATACACGCTGCCACCACTCATCGAATACACGGGCGATATGTCCCAGAAATAACTAATAAAAATATGTTTATCCCTCATAAGGCTCACACACCTCTAGGCTATGGATTCTTTAGAACATTCAAAGTTCAACTTATTAAAGTTTATACTTTAATAGCAAAAGGTTCAATGCTTACAATAGAAAAAGGTATAAAAATATGATAATAAAAACACATACAACTTATGTGTCACGATTCCCCTGACCGCTGTCACCAATTGGTCAGGATTCACACCGTGACCGTCACCCCTACGTCACGGGTTGGGGTGACTTTAGGCCAACAGACGGCTATCACATGTGCAGGGGGGCTTATCTTAGTTATCCCTCCACTCCACGATGTGATGAAAAAACCACACACAAGGCTATTGACCTCTTAGTATGCAGCAGGGGCTTATTCTAGGTATCCCACTGCTTTCAATATACCACAAACTGCAGGGATTTATGTATATCTCGCTTACAGTTCCACTTAACACTTGCAGCTCTCTGGCGCCCCCTTACTCTCAGGTCAGATTAGGTACTGCACCCTGGGTAATTAGTCGCCAGAAAAGCTGCCTGCTATGTACTGGCTATTGGGCACGCTGCAGCGACGCGATAACTACTCCCACTCAGGGAGGAAAAATAATTATAAACCCCGCAGCCGCTTCAGCATCACCCAAAAGTCTGCACACTATCGGTATCACTGCCACCAGCTTCGATTAACCGGGTCCGAAGCAAACCCAACACAACAGTAACAGTAGCGTATTTTCCCTTCAAGAGACTTAGGGTACGGTTTAGAACAGGAGAAAGAACTGGTATTAAATAATATACCCCATCAAAAGTTTCAGGCAGTGTTTTATCAAAATATTTTACAAAGATGTTACAAATGAGACAATTGCAAATATGTACAAGGGTAATTATAACATAAAGGGAGTAAATGAGATAAAGCAACACTCACATGTTTAAAGCATGACAGGCAACCATACGTCCCAGCTCATTTGGACGTGTGCAGGGCTCTTCCAGGAGAAGACAAGAAATCAAGCAGAAAGAGACTCCTCAGAGCCTGCCAGACACTTAAAACATTAAGGCTGTGACATCACAGAAAGGCTGGCTTATCCAGACCCTCCTCTCTCTACATTCTGCCTAAACTTTAAACTATTTTCTCTAATTTCTATAACTTCACTACAAAACACGTCATAGTTCTAACAAACCCATCAATAATCTCGGATTAACGTGAGCATTCTAATGAGATCAAATATGTCCTATCTGGGATACATATTTACAGAGAAAACCCTACTTCTTTACCAGACGGAGTTAGAAGCCCGAGTTTCAAGGGATGGGTAGGTACACCGAGTGAGAATAAGAATATATATTTTCGTATGTCTAGCTTAAATCGTTTGCCTAATATCTAACAAAAACTAAACAAAGAATCTTTCATGGATCCTCGCAGTTTCTACTTCAATTATAGCTGAACAAGAGCTTACACAGGAAATGCCGGTCGTAAATTACTTTTGGCTCTCCTAACCCCCACACTCTCTGAGAAGGAAAGCCAGGAATTTGCAGTATCACGCCAAGAAGGGGGCTTAGCCCACGCAGGCTAGCAAGAGAACTACTTATGATATTTCATGCCATATCGTGACACCTCCCCCTTTTGGTGTGCGCTAGGGAGGCAGTACCCCACGGTATGCCTCCATGGGCACCTCAATAGGTTCACCATGGCGGGAGAGTCCATCTGCATTCCCATGCTCTTTGCCCGTTTTGTGTTCAATGGTGAAGTCAAACTGCTGAAGGGCAAGGCTCCAGCGTAGCAAGGAAAGCCAGGAATTTGCAGTATCACTCCAAGAAGGGGGCTTAGCCCACGTAGGCTAGCAAGAGAACTACTTATGATATTTCATACCATATCGTGACATTATGCAAAACAGTGTCAAAATAAACAGGAGAAAACTTACAGAAATCATCTAACTTGTAGTTTGCTTTCTGCTCCCTGAGGGGGGTGAAGGGAGTTGGAACACATTAGCTTCTCAGGCTGCCCTCACATGTGAACACAATTCTCTGTCTGCAGCCTAAATTTATATCTTTGGTCTGAGGTCAGGTTTCTAGAACGGCCCCTCAGGCCAATATCATAACTGGTGCCTGTTTGATTGGCCCATGGCCGCGCTACTAATGAATATATATTATTTTTCTCTTGAGACATGTGTGAAATGGTTCCTAGGGATACCTTCCCTCAAGCCGAAATTAGCATCTCCCCTCCAAGCACTCAGAGGTGTCAAGTGTTCCTTTGTTCTTGGCTCTAGCTAGACCCCCTGGTGAGATATGGAGACAGAATTCCTACTCTTCTCAAGGAAGTACCTATTAACACCTAGGTGCGACTGGCCTTCAGGACAGATGCTACATTATCACTAGTCACACATATAACCCTAGACAGATGTCCCTACACACATATATATATATATATATATATATATATATATATATATATATATATATATATATATATATATATATATATATATATATATATATATATATATATATATATATATATATATATATATATACACACACACACACACATATTTCACCACAGATAACCTTTATGTAACCAGAGAATGAGGACAATCCTGATGTAACTGGAAATGCTGGAGGACAGCCCTGAGGTAGTAAGGGATCCAAGAGAACACCTGGGATGTCAAAGGAAAACAAGGTGGACACAGAGGTAAACAAACATTTAGGAGGACACCCCGATGTAACCGGAGATACAAGAGGATGTCCCTGATGTAACTGGAGAACAAGGACAACCCTGATGCCATGGGGATCCAAGAGAACACACCTGAGGTAACCAAATATCTATGAGGACAACCCTGAGGTAACAAAACATCCAAGAGGGCACCCAAGTGGTAACCAAAAATTCAGGGCAACGTCCCTGAAATTTTTAGGTCAGCTCCTTATAAGTCATGGCTGTGTAGGAACTACAAGTCTCACCAAATGGTTATGAGAGTGGGTGCTTGCCGAGATTTTCAGCCCAAAAAAATGGGCTGAAAGTGCCTCTCTTGGCTTATAGTCATGGAAGGCCGGGGGGGGGGGGGGATTAGGTGGGTGAGTGACGAAGGTCACGTACTCACCTGCTCCTGGCGCGGTCCCTGCATGTCCCATGGTCTCCGGCACCTTCTTCCTCCGTTCAGCGGTCATGTGGTACCGCTCATTAACCCCTTCATGACCCAGCCTATTTTGACCTTAATGACCTGGCCATTTTTTGCAATTCTGACCAGTGTCCCTTTTTGAGGTAATAACTCAAGAACGCTGTCTACTTTCCATCAGCATAATTTTAGACAACATTTTTTTTTTTCCAAGGAAGTTATAAAGGTTAAAATTTGACCAGCAATTTCTCATTTTTACAACAAAATTTACAAAACCATTTTTTTTAGGGACCACCTCACATTTGAAGTCAGTTTGAGGGCTCTATATGTCTGAAAATACCCAAAAGTGACACCATTCTAAAAACTGCACCCCTCAAGGTGCTCAAAACCACATTCAAGAAGTTTATTAACCCTTCACGTGCTTCACAGCAGAAGCAACATGGAAGGAAAAAAATTAACATTTAACTTTTTAGTCACAAAAATGAACTTTTAGCAACATTTTTTTTTTTTTATTTTCCCAAGTGTAAAAGGATAAACTGGACCCCGAAAGTTGTTGTACGATACCCCATATGTGGGGGGGGGGGGGAGAAAATCACTGTTTGCGCTCACAACAGGGCTCGGAAGGGAAGAAGCGCCATTTTACTTTTTGAATGAAAAATTGGCTCCAATTGTTAGCGGACACCATGTCGCGTTTGGAGAGCTCCTGTGTGCCCAAACAATGGAGCTCCCCCACAAGTGACCCCATTTTGGAAACTAGACCCCCCCAAGGAACTTATCTAGATGCATAGTGAGCACTTTCAACCCCCAGGTGCTTCACAAATTGATTCGTAAAAATGAAAAAGTACTTTCCAGGAAGTCCCTCCTGACAGCACCACCAGGAGGTTGTCCTTCTTATCGTTGATAGAGACAGGAAACACAGAAGAGGTTAAATAGCCCCTCCCCCCCTCAGTGTTTTTCCTGTCCCTATCAGGGACAGACGCAGAGGAGCGTTGGCGCGGCTTACCGTACCGAAGATTCCAATAGCCGGTTGAGCAGGGCTCCCGGAGCGGCTTCATCCCTCTCTTGAGGGCTCTGAACAGCGGAGGACGCTGACTCCGCAGGATCACGCCGATACCGAGGGAGGTCCCTCAGCGTGGGTTGAGCTTTGTGCTCCCGTCTTCGGCGCACCCCTCTCCAGAGGGCTCTACACCTCCAGCTGTACCCGGTCCATGCCGGCGGTGATCGGACCTAAGAGAGCCGCGTCCTCGTGCAGGTCGTGTCCCTGTGCGCGGCGCGTCATCGGGGCGCGGCGCATCATCGGGGCGCACCGAGTCATCAAGTGCGCCGCGTCGCGCGCCACAGCGCTAAGCGGCCTGTTGACTTCCGGTGACGTTCCTGGGCAGTGGACCTCGTGGTTATGGACGGGGACGCCGAAAGAAGCACAACCTTTGACTGTGATATGCAGCCCGGTGGGGGTTCCCGCCCATGGATGAGTGGGTGTTCCTGGAACCCGCAGTCATCAGGAAGAGATCACCTGCAGCTGAGCTCAGAAGGAGGACGAGTCAGATGATTTGAAGGCAGGTAAGATAACCTATTTAACCTCAAACACCTGACAGCACACTGATCCTATAGAGATGGAGGGTGCAGATCGTCCAGATATCCAGTCCTCAGAGCTCGCCCCTGTACATGTAAGTTATACATAAGGGGATCGCCTCACATCGCCAGTCACACACAAGCTATATAGCGCTTCCGTATCTTTTTCAGGATAAAGAAGCGTCTAAGTGTCCAGCAACAGTCCAAAAACGCAAGACGAGTAAATGCCCTCTATGCTCTAATAGACTGCCAGAAGGACATACGAAGAAAGTGTGTGATGGCTGTATGGCAGGACTGCTTAAAGGAGAGCAGGCCTCCTTTATGGACAGTATCACAACTATGATCAGGGAGGAAGTACAGTCCACAGTATCGGCACAAATACCAGCCAAATCCCCCCACCCTAAAAGACCTAGGTGGGAACAGGATCTTAGTTCAGAAGAGGGTGAGCTTTCAGCTTACTCCATATCTGACTCCATGGAAGGCGAATGCTCTCCAAATGTCCTCCCAGAAGAAAGAAATAAATATCTATTCTCTTCTGAGCACACGGACACACTACTGCAGGCCGTTAGAAATACCATGAAGGTAGAAGACGCCACAGAACCCCTTACGGTCCAAGACGAGATGTTTGGCGGGCTCAGAGCTCGCAGGAACAGAGTTTCCTGTGAATCACTATATTCAACAAATGATCTTGGAAGAATGGGCCGATGTAGGGAAGAAACTAGTAGTCCCAAGAGACTTTAAATATTGTTTATCTTTTGATCCAGAAGAGACCAAAATTTGGGAATCTGTACCTACAGTGGATATACCTATAGCCAAGGTCTCAAAAAAGACCGCCATTCCATTTGAGGATTCCTCGGGTCTCAAAGACCCTATGGACAAAAGATCGGAAGATCTCCTCAAGATGGCCTGGGAAGCTTCAGCCACCATCATGAAAACAAATATTGCGGCCACCTCAGTTGCCAGATCAATGTCGCTGTGGGTAGAAAAATTAAAAACCCAGATAAATAATAAGACTTCCAGAGATAAAATCTTGAAGACTTTACCACTCCTGAGGATGGCGACCAACTTTATGGCCAATGCTTCGGCAGAATCAGTCCGATTCTCTGCAAGAAACAACGCTTTATCTAACGCAGCAAGAAGAGCTCTATGGCTCAGATCATGGTCGGGTGATACGCAGTCAAAAAATAAACTGTTCAATACCCTTCTCTGGCTTTCATGTCTTTGGTCCAGTATTGGACGAATTGCTTGAGAAAGCAGCAGATAAGAAGGGCTTCCCTGAAGAAAAACCAAAGAACACACCGTCCTTTCGTCGGACTCGGTCCCATCCTAGACAATAGAGGGAAAGGTAAAGGCGGAAGATGAAGCTACCCGAAAGGGGGTAGAGGCAGAGGTACCTTTCAGGATCAGAAGTCAAGAGCCAACAAACAATGACGCCAACTTAGTGGGTGGAAGGCTTCAGTACTTCCTATAGGGTTGGAAAAACATCACGCAAAACCCATGGATCTTAAGTTTGATAGAACGGGGGTACAAAATAGAATTCAGCCAAACACCTCCCAGAAGATTTTGCCTAACTCAGACCCAGTCATTATCAGTTCATCAGAGACTTCTAAAGGATATTCAGGAACTTATCCAGACAAAAGCCATCATTCCGGTACCCCATTCCAGGAGGTTCAAAGGACATTATTCAAGTCTGTTCTCCATAAAGATACCAGGCGGGGAATACCGTACGATTATAAACCTGAAGCCTTTAAATCTATCAGTAGCTTACAAACAGTTCAAGATGGAATCCGTCAAGACTAATACCTCTAATCCAGAAGGGATCAGTAATGAGCACATTAGATCTAAAAAGTGCCTACTATCAGGTTCCCATCTCCGCTCCACACCAACAGTATCTCAGATTCGCCATAAAAGACCGAGATCACATTCTACATTATCAGTTCACGTGCCTACCATTCGGTCTCTCATCTGCTCCCAGAATATTCACCATGGCGGAGGTGATGGCCTTTTTAAGAGAAAGAGATCATCATCCCTTATCTGGACGACATCCTGCTTATAGCAGACTCTCCTCAACAGATGGAGCAGAACTTAACAACGATGTCACTCTTAAAAAGCCTAGGATGGCTAATATATCTAAAAAAAATAGGTATTAAGCTTACCGTTAATTATGTTTCCAGGAGTCCATACTGACAGCACCCTGGAGGACGTCGTCCTCCCCCTTGTTGGGACAGGAAACACACGAGAGTTCAAAAGGGCATGTCCCACCCCCAATCCTCAGTGTTGTAACAAGAACCACATCATAGAAATGCAGAAAAGACTTTTAATAGAAAGTAAATATATACATCAACTTGTCAGAAAACATATTTCCTCATATGTCAAATATAATATGCAATACATTTTATGCCAGAAACATAATACATCTTATGTCAGGCTACATACATAGAGGATAACAGTATTACAGGGAGGGAACTACCAGTGCTGTCAGTATGGACTCCTGGAAACATAATTAACGGTAAGCTTAATACCTATTTTCCAGGACGTCCCTCCTGACAGCACCCTGGAGAGTACCAAAGCACCTCCTTAGGGTGGGATTACCGCCTGGAGAACCTTTCTCCCAAATGCAGTATGTTGACCAGACAGAACATCAAGTTTATAGTGTCTACAAAATGTATTAGCACTAGCCCAAGTAGCTGCTTTACAGATCTGTTCAAGAGAGGCACCTGCTCTCTCAGCCCAAGAAGTAGCTATCCCTCGAGTAGAATGTGCGTGGAGACCCCTTGGAGGAGGGAGCCCTTCAGACTGATAAGCCTCAGAGATCACCGAAGTGATCCAACGAGCAATAGAGGCCCTTTTTCCCTTATTCTTCCCTCCAAATAAAACAAACAGATTTGGGTCGATACGCCACGAGTTGGTGGCTGCTAGGTAGTCTAGAACTGCCTGCCTGACGTCGAGGGAATGAAGAGCTCTTTCTTTCTCATTAGCCGGATTATCACAGAAGGATGGTAACACAATTTCCTGATTTCTGTTTTTAACTGATCCCACCTTTGGAACAAAGGAGGGATCCAATCTAAGGATTAGACTATCTTCTCTAATCTGAAGGTAAGGGTCCCTGGTGCACAGGGCCTGGATCTCCCCCACTCTCTTAGCTGTAGTAATTGCCACTAAAAATGCTGTTTTACGTACTGGAATGGGCATACTATCGGCCGAGGCGTAAACATTTTTACAGAGGAATCTGAGGACCAGATTAAGGTCCCAGGATGGCGACATTTGTCTAATGGTAGGGCGCAACCTCTGGGTGGCTCTGATAAATCTAACTATCCACGGGTGGGATGCTAGGGGATAGTCGAGAAAAGAGCTAAGTGCCGAGATCTGCACTTTCACAGTGCTTGGTTTGAGACCTTTGTCAAACCCAGCCTGCAGGAAATCTAAAATTCTGGGTAAGTTGGGAGCGCCTGCCGTAACCTCAGACCTGCCACCCTCCAGACAGAAACGTTTCCAGATCTTCAAATAAATTGCCGATGTGACTGGCTTTCTGCTGGATTTTATAGTAGAGATCACTTGATCTGATAGCCCTCTTGCCTTCAAGATGTTCCTTTCAGGATCCATGCAGAGAGATGGAGATTCTCTGGACTCGGGTGGTACACCGGACCCTGGTGGCTTACATCTGCTCTGAGAGGAAGCTCTACTGGGCTCTCTATTGCCAGATCCACCAAGAGAGAACCAGCTCCTTCTCGGCCAAAATGGTACAATCAATATGACTCGAGCACGATCCTCTTTGATTTTTCTGAGAACAGCTGGAATCAGCGCAAGAGGCGGGAATGCGTAGGAGAGAGGTTCTCTGGATCCTGGAACATCTCCTGATTGAGTTCCCACTCTGTTGCAAACACCCGTCTCCTGCTCAGATAATCTGCAATGACGTTCTGCGAGCCTTCTAAGTGGATTGCCGAGATGGATAGAACCGAATTTTCTGCCCAACGGAATATTCTTCCCGCAAGCTCCTGAAGCGGATAGTGTCTTGAGCCTCCCTGATGCTTCAGGAAAGACACCGTTGTAACGTTGTCGGATAGTATCCTGATATGACAATTTCTGAGGGTGTGTCGGTTCCTTCTTAACCCCTCCCAGACGGCATACAACTCTTTGAAGTTGGAGGAGCTGTGAACGACATCTGCTGGCCACCTCCCTTGTAGGATCCTGCCCTTTAGGTGGGCTCCCCAGCCCCAGGCATCTGTAGTTACCACCACATAGGGATTGGTAGACCATAACACCCCGACTCTTAGCTTCTCTGGTTGATTCCACCAGAGTAGAGATCTGCGTACTGGATACGTCAGCCTTAAAGAACTGTCCAGAGAAGACTGACGACGGTCCCATCTGGAAAGGATTAACCTTTGCAGAGGTCTTGAATGGAACTGAGCCCATCTTACACACGGTATGCAAGCCATCATCAGACCTAGTACCTTCATGGCCGTTCTTATTGATGTTCTGCATTCTAATAGGAGCCTGATCTGGATCCGGATTGCCTCCAACTTGTTCTCGGGTAGCAGGGATATCCTGTTTCTCGAATCCAGACATACTCCCAGGAAGGTCTTTTTGCACTCCGGAGTCAGGTCGGATTTCTGCCAGTTTATGATCCATCCTAACCGCTCCATCACTGACACAGATCGGTTCCTGTGATCTGACAGAATCTCTTGTGTACTTGCGATCAGGAGAAAATCGTCTAGATATGGGACTATCTTGATCCCCTGGCTTCTCAGGAAAGCGACAATTTCTGACACCAGCTTTGTAAACACACGAGGTGCTGAGGCAAGCCCAAACGGAAGGCACTGGAACTGGTAGTGACAGGTCCCGGACGGCAGCACCACCGCAAACCTCAGAAGTTTCTGAGATGATGGGTGAACAGGGACCTGATAATAGGCACTCTTCAGGTCGAGAGTGCACATCACAGCGTCCCGATCTATTAGGAGGATTGCAGAGCGAATGGACTCCATGCGAAACCTCTTGTACTTGACCCAGGCATTTAGAGGTTTCAAATTTATTATTGTGTGCGAGTCGCCGGAAGGCTTCATTATAGAAAATAGGGAAGAGTAGTGACCCCGACCTACTTCTAGTGGTGGAACTGGAATTATGACCTCTGAGGAAAGCATGTCCTCTAGGTCTAACATCATGGAAGAGTTTTGCATGACCATCGTAGGAACGATGTATCTGTCCGGAGGATGGGAGGAAAGCTCGATGCTGTAACCTTCTGACACAGTCCGAAGAACCCATTGATTCTGGGTGACTCGGGCCCAATTCTCCACAAAGTGGCGGAGCCTTCCCCCTATAAGGGTGGCGTCATTGTGTCTTAGGCTTTGAGGATGGGCTAAAGAAGAAACTCCTGTTTCTATTGCCCTTGTTACGGAAACCTCTACCGAATCCTCTATTGGATCTACCCCCTCTGTAATCGGACTGTCTCCTGAAGGGAAAACCTCTCCGAAAGGACTGGCCCTTTTTTGGTTTGCCCTCTGGAAAACCTTTTTTTTTTTTTTATCAGAGGCTGACTAAGATAGTATCTAGAGAAGGCCCGAAAACTCTCGCCCCTGAGAAAGGAATAGAGCATAATTTGGTTTTTGAGGCATTATACCCCGACCAGGATCTTAGCCAGACAGCCCTTCTAGCCGCATTGGATAAGGAACCATTTCTAGCTGAAAACCTGACTGATTCAGCAGTCATGTCAGATAGGAAGGCCGTGGCAGATTTCATGATAGGAAGGGAGCTTAATATATCAGCCCTGGGGGTCTTATTGGATAGGTGTTCCTCCAATTGACCCATCCAAAGGTACATAGACCGAGCTACCGAGGTAGCTGCTATGTTGGTCTTAATTAGGGCTGCGGAAGATTCCCAAGCCCTTTTTAGCAGTATGTCGGCTTTCCGATCCATGGGATCGCGCAGATTTGAAGAGTCCTCAAATGGTATGGCTGTCTTTTTAGCAACCTTTGCCACAGGAACATCCACTTTGGGGATCTCCTCCCAAAGTTTGACTATTTCTGGCTCAAAAGGTAAGCGAGCTTTGAAGTCCTTAGTCAAAACCAGCCGACGTTCTGCCTCCTTCCACTCCTCCAGTATCATGGCCTTGATATGCTCGCTTACTGGGAAGACGTCTGCCTACGTGACATAAGTCCCCTAAACATCAGATCCTGTCTGGATTGAGGCTTGGATGTCTCCTCAATCTGCATCGTGCTCCGCACCGCCTGCACAAGTTCATTTGTATCCTCAGCCTGGAAGAGGTATTTTCTCTGGTGGTCCTGACTCCCTGAAGGAAGTTCCCCTTCCTCTTCAGAGGTGAAGTTATCAGAGGCAGACAGGTCCTCAGAGCTATACTCTGGCTCTCTCAAGTCTCGTTCCCGTCTGGCTCTCTTGCGGCTGGGAACCGGGCTGGACCTCTCCACAATACTGGACAAAGAAGCCTGAACTTCTTCCCGTATTAGGGACCTCATCTCTGACAGAAGTGTCGGCTGTTCATCCCTCATAACCTTGGAAGTGCAATCTGCACACAAGGTTTTAGCATGAGTGTCCGGGAGCTTTACGTTGCATATGGGGCATCTATAGGATTTCCTAGATGATTTGCCGGACTTCTTAACTTGAGCAGGGGGGGCAGCGGGGGTTCCCTTATCCTTAAAAGACATAAGATAGGAAGAAGTAATGGGATACCTGAGTATATGTGCGTGGATAGGGGGGACAGCGCTATGCGCACTCACCCCTTCCTCCGCTGGTGCGCCTTCCATGACGATCCTGAGCAGGTCCCCGCAGCGTCCACGCTGGATTAGGAGCGATTCAGCTGCTTGTGCGTCCCACGCTGGAAGTGACGTCCCACCGGAAGTGACGGTAACAGATGCCGCGAAACCGGAAGTGACGCGGTTCCCCGGGACTTCCGCTAGAAGACGCTCTGCCAGACGCCGCACCGCTCTGGATGCCGCGCCGCATGGAACCGCGTAGCGGCCGAGAGCCTCCCCCCGGAAGGAGCGGCCCACAACAGGAACTCGCCCTTCCTGTTCTTTGGAGCAGAGGGACCCCCCTCTGGAGGGTTTCTGCCCTGAGCCTCTTGACAGGGGGAAGGGTATTGGACGAGCCGCACGATCCCCGAGCACCGGTAAGCTAGCGCAGCTTCTCTCGTGTGTCCCTTGCAGGGACAGGAAAAACACTGAGGATTGGGGGTGGGACATGCCCTTTTGAACTCTCGTGTGTTTCCTGTCCCAGCAAGGGGGAGGAGGACGTCCTCCAGGGTGCTGTCAGGAGGGACGTCCTGGAAAAAAAAAAAAATCAGACCTCAGACCCGAAACAAGGAAATTATTCCTCGGAGTGATCCTAGACTCAGTTCAGGAACATAAGTACCTCCCGCATCACAAGCAGGACTAATTAAAAAAAAAAAAAAAAAAAAAAAAAAAAAAAAAAAAGAGTTCCTAACATTACAGAAGCAAAAGCAAACATTAGGCTTGAACGAAACGGATCGGACAAATTCAAAAGTCGCCGACTTTCGGCAAAGTCGGGTTTCATGAAACCCGACCCTAGTGTGGGATCGGTCATGCGGTCGGCGATCTTTGCGCCAAAGTCGCGTGTCGTATGACGCATTTAGCGCCATTTTTCAGCCAATGAAGGAGCGTGGGCAGAGTGATGACATGGGTCTTAGGGGTGTGCCTATCGCCATCTTATCGCTTGTGTGCTGTAGTAGCGATTTGCAATGTGTAACACCAGCTTTTCGGAGAGAGGGAGAGAGAATTTTGACTTGCATTGGGTTTCGCGTTTCGGTTGAACCCCGACTTTACGTGATAATCGGCCGATTTCACTCGACTTTTGAGAAAGTCGGGTTTCGCGAAACCCGACTCGATCTTAAAAAAGTCGCTCAACCCTAGCAATCATCCATAAGAAAGGCCATGTGGGTACTGGGCTTAATGACATCCTGCGTTTCCAGTGTTTAGTGGAGTCAATATCACTCAAGACCCCTGCGGCAAGAAATTCTCTCACGTTGGGAAGGCAGAGATGTAACCCTGGACAAAAAAGTGTGCTTATCCCTAGACGCAAAGCGTTCACTGTCATGGTGGGATTCTATCACCAATTTGAGATATTCCAAAAAAACGGTGCCAATAATCTTTAGGTGACCTTAAAGGCGACCATGTGATAAAGGCCGGAGTCCGGCCGAAACGTCAAAACTGTCGCTTCACCTACCACCGTAAATAAAATTTACTCACTTGAAAGCATACTTTTCCATTGAGTGCAGTGATTCTATATCTATTTTGCACTGTCATGGTGGACCATAACAAAAAATCTCGAGAAAGGAAAGCCTTGGAGAACATCTCCGTGTATAAGAATCACTACAGATGCAAGCCTCAGCAGCTGGGGAGCCCACATAGAAGAAAACTACTTTCAAGGGACTTGGCCTGCATCAGTATGAAGCAGGTCTTCAAATTACAGAGAACTCAGGGCAGTCTGGGAAGCCTTAAGAACATTCCAGGAAAGATTAAAAGGCCAACACATCCGTGTCTTTTCGGACAATTCAACGACAGTAGCCTACTTCATCAAGGTGGTCCAAAACATCGTTACCTACAGGACCTGTCAGATACAATATTCTCCTGGGCAGATCAATAACGGCAGTTCATCTAAGAGGCACCGAAAACCAGGTAGCCGACTTTCTAACCAGACAGAAATTATGTCCCACAGAATGGTCCTTAAACGAGGAAATCTTCCTCCAACTAACCCAACTTTGGGGCTTCCCGAAGGTAGATCTGTTCGCCTCAAGGAAGAATACAAAGACACAAAGATTCTTTTCGCTGAATCCAGGAGACAGACCATCAGGAATAGATGCACTGGCTCAAAACTGGGACATGAAATTGGCATACGCTTTTCCTCCGTTGGCTCTAATACTGAGGGTATTGAGAAAGATCCAGGAGAGCCAGACATCAGTTATCTTGATAGTCCCATACTGGCCCAAAAGGAGATAGTTTCCTCTACTGAAATGGATGTCCTTGGAGGATCCAATCCATCTACCAGCAGTGCCAGACCTGTTATCTCAGGGCCCCCTAGTTCATCAGAACCCGGGTCTACTACAATTAACAGCATGGATCCTGAAAAAGAGATTCTAAGATCAAAAGGCCTCTCAGTACCAGTCATTGCCACTATCCAAAACAGTAAGAAAACTGTAACTTCCGCAATATACAGGAAAATATGGAAAAAGTTCTGCTCCCAGAGTACGGCTCCTGTATCGGTCTCTCAAGGACCAGACATTCCAAAAATTCTAGACTTTCTCCAGTTGGGTTTTGATAAAAGACTAAGGCCTAGTACATTGAAGGTAGAAATATCAGTCCTCAGTTCCTTCTATGACTTCCAGCTAGCCTCCCATCCATGGATAGTGAGGTTTGTCAAGGCCATTCAGAGACTTAGGCCTACAATTCGCAGTTCAGTGCCTCCCTGGGATCTAAACCTGGTCTTGAATGAACTCTGTAAGGAACCATATGAGCCACTAGCTCAAGCAGATTTAAGAACTGTAACCTTTAAAGCTCTCTTCCTAGTGGCAATAACTTCAGTGCAACGTATCAGTGAGATCCAATCTTTATCCATTAAGGATCCATACTTAAAGGTCCAGGATGATTGTATCATCCTTAACCTTCGTCCAGCTGAGTAGGTACAATTGTAACTATTCCGTTTTAAAATTGCAATAACTTTTTTTTTTTCGAAAAGCCGTAGAGGGCTGAAATTTTGTGACATCTCTGCAGTTTTGGTCCAGAATATATTGGCCAAATTTCAATAAAATATATATGAAGGTACAATTGTACCTCTGCAGCCTGTTAACGTAAAATTATGCAGCCTGACGTAGGTTAAACTAGACCCTGGGTTCCTTCCTAAAGTAGTCTCTGACTTCCATAGAAGTCAAGAAATTGTTCTGCCTACATTCTGCCAAAACTTCAGTAACGTCAAAGAGCAATCTCTTCACGCTTTAGATGTCAAAAGGACAATTCTACACTACTTAGAGATCACAAATGATTGGAGAATTGACTCCAACCTCTTCATCCAGATGGCTGGAAGAAATAAAGGAAAGAAAGCATCCAAAGCTACTCTAGCTAGATGGATTAAGTCTACCATCACGGCAGCCTACATCTCGGCAGGGAGAACCCCTCCAGAAAGCCTCAAGGCACATTCGCTGAGAGCAATCTCAGCCTCATGGGCAGAAAGCTCCGGGGTTTCTATGGATCAAATATGCAAAGCTGCAACATGGTCAAGAGCAAATACTTTCTGTAGACATTATAAATTAGATTTAACAGTAAACAGACTACATTTGGGAGGAAAGTCCTCCAAGCTGTAATCCCGCCCTAAAAAATAGGAGTTATTTGGTATTTCTCCTGGTGGTGCTGTCAGGAGGGACGTCCTGGAAAGTAGGAATTAGTGCTACTGGTAAGATTGTTTCCAGGAGTCCATCATGACAGCACCCCTTATATACCCTCCCTTGAGTTCCTGTCTGATATGTGATGTAAACATGTGTAGAGAGGAATTTCAATAAAATAGAGTTGCATCCATCCAGGTGTGGTACTTGAAAAAAATCACTGAGGGGTGGAAGTGGGGAGGGGCTATTTAACCTCTTCTGTGTTTCCTGTCCCTATCAAGGATAAGAAGGACAACCTCCTGGTGGTGCTGTCATGATGGACTCCTGGAAACAATCTTACCGGTAGGACCAAATTCCTACTTTTTTTTTTTTTTTTTAACCCCCAAATTTTTTAGCCTCAATTTTTTTGTTTTCACATGGGTAACAGCATAAAATGGATCCTACAATTTGTTGGGCAATTTCTCTTGAGTACACCGATGCCTCATATGTGGGGGTAAACCACTGCTTGGGCACACGGCAAGGCTCAGAAGGAAATGAGCGCCATTTGACTTTTTGAATGAAAAATTAGCTCCAATCGTTAGCGGTCACCATGTCGCATTTGGAGAGCCCCTGTGTGCCTAAACATTGGAACTCCCCCACAAGTGACACCATTTTGGAAACTATACCCCCCCCCCCCCCCCCCCCCCCCAAGGAACTCATCTAGATATGTGATGAGCACTTTGAACCCCCAAGTGCTTCACAGAAGTTTATAACACAGAGCCATGAAAATAAAAAATCGTTTTTTCCTCAAAAATGATATTTTTTAGCCCGCAATTTTTTATTTTCACAAGGGTAACACGATAAATTGAAACCCAATAGTTGTTGTCCAGTTTGTCCTGAGTACGCTGATGCCCAATATGTGGGGTGAACCACTGTTTGGACAAACGTCGGGGCTCGGAAAGGAAGTAGTGACGTTTTGAAATGCAGACTTTGATGGAATGCTCTGCGGGCGTCACGTTGCGTTTGCAGAGACCCTGATGTACCTAAACAGTAGAAACCCCAAACAAGTGACCCCATTTTGGAAACTAGACCCCCCCAATGAACTTATCTAGATGTGTGGTGAGCACTTTGAACCCCCCAGTGCTTCGCAGAATTTTATAACGCAGAGCCGTGAAAATAAAAAAATCTTTTTTTTCCCCACAAAAATAATTTTTTAGCCATTTTTTTTATTTTTCCAAGGGTAACAGGAGAAATTAGACCCCCAAAATTGTTGTACGCTTATGCTCCATATGTTTGGGTAAACCACTGTTTGGGCACACGTCTGGGCTCGGAAGGGAGGGAGCAACATTTGACTTTTTGAGTGCAAGATTGGCTGAAATCAATGGTGGCGCCATGGCGTGATTGGAGACCCCCTGATGTGCCTAAACAGTGGAAACCCCTCAATTCTAACTCCAACACTAACCCCAACACACCCCTAACTCTAACCATAATCACAACCCTAACCCCAACACACCACTAACCACAACCCTAACCCCAACACACCCCTAACCCTAACCACAAGCCTAACCCTAACCTCAACACACCCCTAACCCCAATTCCAACCCTAACTTTAGTTCCAGCCCTAACCCTAAGGCTATGTGCCCACGTTGCGGATTTGTGAGCGTATTTTTCCGCACGGTTTTTGAAAAATCCACCGGTAAAACGCACTGCGTTTTACTTGCGGATTTCCAGTGTTTTTTGTGCGGATTTCACCTGCGTATGCCTATTGAGGAACAGGTGTAAAACGTTGCGGAATCCGCACAAGGAATTGACATGTTGCGGAAAATACAACGCAGCGTTTCCGCACGGTATTTTCCGCACCATGGGCACAGCGGATTTGGTTTTCCATAGGTTTACATGGTACTGTAAACGTGATGGAAAACTGCCACGAATCCGCAGCGGATCCGCAGCCAAATCCACACCGTGTGCACATAGCCTAATTCTAACCCTAATTGCAAGCCTAACCGTAACCCTAGTGGAAAAGTAAAAAAATATATATTTTATTTATTCCATTATTTTCCCTACCTATGGAGGTGATAACGGGGGGCTTTATTTACTATTTTTTTTGTTTTGATCACTGTGATATAACCTATCACAGTGATCAAAATGTACCTGTAACGACTCTGCCGGCCGATTCGGCGGGCGTACTGCGCATGCGCCCGCCATTTTGGAAGATGGCGGCACCCATCGAAAATGCCTGACGGACACCGGGAGGGTCTCCGGTACTCCAGCGGTATGGGGGGGTCGGATCGGACAGTGGTGGGGGTACAAAACGGAGGGGAGGAAAGACTGACAGCGGCAGCAGATCGCCGCTGTCAGACGGTGGGTGGGGGTCAGATCGCGGTCTCCAGCCATGGCCAATGATACTGCAGCATCGGCCATGGCTGGATTGTAGTATTTCACCAAATTTCATAGGTGAAATATTACAAATTGCTCTGATTGGCTGTTGAAAGTGAAACAGCCCATCAGAGCGATCGTAGCCACGTGGAGGTAAAGCCACCCCCCCTGGGCTAAAGTACCACTCCCTCTGTCCCTGCAGATCTGGTAAAATTGGAGTTAACCCTTTCACCTGATCTGCAGGGACGCAATCCCTCCATGACGCCACATAAGCGTCACAGGTCGGGAAGGGGGTTAAAGTAATGAATATGGACTCCACTCCCATATGGGTAGACCCGCATATTCATTACTGTAAGGCTATGTGCACATGTTCAGGTTTTTTCGCGCTAAAAACGCTATAAAAACTAATTAAAAACGCATACATTACGCATTCTATCATTTAGAATGCATTCTGCACGTTTTGTTCACATGGGTGTGTTTTTTTCCTCGAAAAATGAGCATGTTCATTATTTTTGCGGATTTTCTGTGTTTTTCCCGCAATTTTATGCATTTGGGAAAAAACGCACAAAAAACGCATGCGGATTTCTGGCAGAAATGTCTGGTTTTTGTCAGGAAAATTTCTGCAAGAAATCCTGACGTGTGCAAATACCCTCATGAGCGGTACCAGTGACCGCTCAATACAAGAAGAAGCTGCGGGTCCTGGAGACCATCTGTCCGCAGAAGCTGCCAGGGACCGCGTCGGGAGCAGGTGAGTATTAAATACTCACCTGTCCCTTCTTTCAGCGTTGGCGCCGCTCCGTCTTCCGCGCCCTCTGCAGTGACTGTTCAGGTCAGAGGACGCGATGACGTATTAGTGTGCGCGCCGCACTCTGCCTGAACAGTCAGTGCGGAGAGAAGGGACGCTGAGGAGCAGCGATGAGAGGTATGTCTTTTTTTTTTTGCAGCATTATATGTTGCACATTGTTATATGGAGTGTCTATGGGGCCATACTGAACTGTATGGAGCATTATATGGGGCATATTTGTATATGGAGCATCTATGGGGCCATAATGAACTGCATGGAGCATTATATGGGGCTCATCATGAACTGTATGGAGCATCATATGGGGCTCCTGATTCAATATGGATATTCAAAAACACGTAACCTACTGATGTCTCAATTAATTCTACTTTTGTTGGTGTCTATTTTTATTTTTGAAATTTACCAGTAGCTGCTGCATTTCCCACCCTAGGCTTATACTCGAGTCATTAAGTTTTCCCAGTTTTTTGTGGCAAAATTAGGGGGGGTCGGCTTATACTCGAGTATATACGGTAAAACAAAAACATTCAAGAATACTTAACCGCCGTCTTTCCACCTGAGGAACTTGGGCCCAAGTCAACTGCTCCTGCTCTAAGGCACTGGACTGTTCTGTAAAGAAAATACATGATTTTACCACGTGTCATACTGACATACATACCT
Organism: Ranitomeya imitator; assembly: GCF_032444005.1. NCBI lineage: Eukaryota > Metazoa > Chordata > Amphibia > Anura > Dendrobatidae > Ranitomeya > Ranitomeya imitator. Next base: position 2,279,841 of record NC_091285.1, read on the forward strand.
GTCAGTATAGCAAATGTCCTCACTTCATCAGTCTCCTGTCCGCTGTGGGAGGCATTCTGTTCTTCACTGGAGGACATCTTTGAAGAAGGCTGCAAGAGAGACACGAGTACAGACTGCAGTAACATTTTCATAGCGTGTATACATCTAGATGCATACATGCATCTAGAGTCTTGAGAGTCCCGAACTTCCTTTGCCCTCACCCCCTCTTATACCCTATGTAGTCTGATGTATGCACGCGTAGCGAACACATGTCCTTGCGTACCAATGCATTCCCACAGTATTGCGTTTTTCAACGCACTTATGCATGCGGACGATTGCGCAATATTGGACGCATCAAAAAATGCAACATATTGCGTTCGACAGACAGCGAAATAACGCATGCTGATCATACGCTGTGCACAGAAACGCTAATGTGAACCCAGTATGGGGGGAGAGCATGGTCGGTGTGGGGGGGGGGGGGGAAGAGCACGGTCGGTGTGGGGGGGGAAGAGAGCACGGTCTGTGTGTGGGGAGAGGAGAGCGCAGTCGGTGGGGGGGGAAGCACGGTGTGTGTGTGTGTGTTGGGGAGAGCACAGTCGGTGTGGGAGGAAGCATGGTGTGTGCGCGGGGGGGGGGCACGGTCAGTGTGGGAGGAAGCATGGTGTGGGGGGCACGGTCGGTGTGTGGGGGTCGGGAGAGCACGGTCGGTGGGGGGGGGGGGGGAAGCACGGTGTGTGTGTGTTGGGGAGAGCACAGTTGGTGTGGGAGGAAGCATGGTGTGTGCGCGGGGGGGGGGGCACGGTCAGTGTGGGAGGAAGCATGGTGTGGGGGGAGGGGGGCATCGTCGGTGTGTGGGGGTCGGGAGAGCACGGTCGGTGTGGGGGGGGGAAGCACGGTGTGTGTGTGTTGGGGAGAGCACAGTCGGTGTGGGAGGAAGCATGGTGTGTGCGCGGGGGGGGGCACGGTCAGTGTGGGAGGAAGCATGGTGTGGGGGGAGGGGGGCACGGTCGGTGTGTGGGGGTCGGGAGAGCACGGTCGGTGTGTGGGGGTCGGGAGAGCACGGTCGGTGGGGGGGGGGAAGCACGGTGTGTGTGTGTTGGGGAGAGCACAGTTGGTGTGGGAGGAAGCATGGTGTGTGCGCGGGGGGGGGGGGCACGGTCAGTGTGGGAGGAAGCATGGTGTGTGCGGGGGGGGGGGGGGGCACGGTCAGTGTGGGAGGAAGCATGGTGTGGGGGGAGGGGGGCATCGTCGGTGTGTGGGGGTCGGGAGAGCACGGTCGGTGTGGGGGGGGGAAGCACGGTGTGTGTGTGTTGGGGAGAGCACAGTCGGTGTGGGAGGAAGCATGGTGTGTGCGCGGGGGGGGGCACGGTCAGTGTGGGAGGAAGCATGGTGTGGGGGGAGGGGGGCACGGTCGGTGGGGGGGGGTCGGGAGAGCACGGTCGGTGGGGGGGAAGCACGGTGTGTGTGTGTTGGGGAGAGCACAGTTGGTGTGGGAGGAAGAATGGTGTGGGGGGAGGGGGGCACGGTCGGTGTGTGGGGGCGGGAGACCACGGTCAGTGTGTGGGGGTCGGGAGAGCATGGTCGGGGGGGGGGGGGGTAAGCACGGTGTGTGTGTTGGGGAGAGCAGTGTCGGCGTGGGAGGAAGCATGGTGTGTGCGCGGGGGGGGCACGGTCAGTGTGGGAGGAAGCATGGTGTGGGGGGAGGGGGGCACGGTCGGTGTGTGGGGGTCGGGAGAGCACGGTCGGTGGGGGGGGAAGCACGGTGTGTTGGGGAGAGCACAGTTGGTGTGGGAGGAAGCATGGTGTGGGGGGAGGGGGCACGGTCGGTGTGTGGTGGTCGGGAGAGCACGGTCGGTGGGGAAGCACGGTGCGTGTTGGGGAGAGCACAGTCGGTGTGGGAGGAAGCATGGTGTGGGGGGAGGGGGGCACGGTCGGTGTGTGGGGGGAAGCACGGTGTGTGTGTGTTGGGGAGAGCACAGTCGGTGTGGGAGGAAGCATGGTGTGGGGGGAAGCACGGTGTGTGTGTGTTGGGGAGAGCACAGTCGGTGTGGGAGGAAGCATGGTGTGGGGGGAGGGGGCACGGTCGGTGTGTGGTGGTCGGGAGAGCACGGTCGGTGGGGAAGCACGGTGCGTGTTGGGGAGAGCACAGTCGGTGTGGGAGGAAGCATGGTGTGGGGGGAGGGGGGCACGGTCGGTGTGTGGGGGGAAGCACGGTGTGTGTGTGTTGGGGAGAGCACAGTCGGTGTGGGAGGAAGCATGGTGTGGGGGGAAGCACGGTGTGTGTGTTGGGGAGAGCACAGTCGGTGTGGGAGGAAGCATGGTGTGGGGGGAGGGGGCACGGTCGGTGTGTGGTGGTCGGGAGAGCACGGTCGGTGGGGAAGCACGGTGCGTGTTGGGGAGAGCACAGTCGGCGTGGGAGGAAGCATGGTGTGGGGGGGGCACGGTCGGTGTGGGAGGAAGCATGGTGTGGGGGGGGGCACGGTCGGTGTGTGGGGGGAAGCACGGTGTGTGTGTGTTGGGGAGAGCACAGTCGGTGTGGGAGGAAGCATGGTGTGTGCGCGGGGGGGGGGGGCACGGTCGGTGTGGGGTGAGATCACGGTCACGCAGCTCCATCGTCCTCCTCAGATCTGTCACCTCACCTCAGAATGAGCGGGAAGGCGGGTGATACTTGTGGGGGCGTGGCTAGAATGCCCTCAGTGAAAGCCGCGCTCTGTGATTGGCCGGCTACTGCCAGTGAGCGGGAGCGCGCTGCGCGGTCTGTCCCAGCAGGCAGTGCGCGTCCCCGCTCCGTGACAGACATGGCGGCGGATCCGAGCCTGGAGTGGGTCAGCTCCCTGCCCTGGGCGTGGGGCTACGGCATCTCCGCGGGCGGCAGAGTCTTCTTCATCAAGTAACCGGGGCTCCGGGGGGAGGAGAGGAGACTGCGGCCCGGACCGCGCTCACTCATGTGTCTGCTCTCCCCACAGTGAGGAAGCTCAGAGCACGACCTGGCTGCACCCGGCGACCGGGGAGACCGTGCTGACCGGACACCGGAAGAGCCCCGGTGAGTGCGAGCGGATCTGTGTGCACGCTCCCCCTCTATACAGCTGTGTGCGCGCTCCCCCTCTCTATACAGCTGTGTGCGCGCTCCCCCTGTATACAGCTGTGTGCGTGCTCCCCCTCTATACAGCTGTGTGCGCTCCCCCTCTATACAGCTGTGTGCGTGCTCCCCCTCTATACAGCTGTGTGCGCTCCCCCTCTATACAGCTGTGTGCGCTCCCCCTCTCTATACAGCTGTGTGTGCGTGCTCCCCCTCTATACAGCTGTGTGCGCTCCCCCTCTCTATACAGCTGTGTGCGCGCTCCCCCTGTATACAGCTGTGTGCGTGCTCCCCCTCTATACAGCTGTGTGCGCTCCCCCTCTCTATACAGCTGTGTGCGCGCTCCCCCTGTATACAGCTGTGTGCGTGCTCCCCCTCTATACAGCTGTGTGCGTGCTCCCCCTCTATACAGCTGTGTGCGCTCCCCCTCTCTATACAGCTGTGTGTGCGTGCTCCCCCTCTATACAGCTGTGTGCGCTCCCCCTCTCTATACAGCTGTGTGCGCGCTCCCCCTGTATACAGCTGTGTGCGTGCTCCCCCTCTATACAGCTGTGTGCGTGCTCCCCCTCTATACAGCTGTGTGCGCTCCCCCTCTCTATACAGCTGTGTGTGCGCGCTCCCCCTGTATACAGCTGTGTGCGTGCTCCCCCTCTATACAGCTGTGTGCGTGCTCCCCCTCTCTATACAGCTGTGTGCGCGCTCCCCCTCTCTATACAGCTGTGTCCGCGCTCACCCTCTATACAGCTGTGTGTGCGCGCTCCCCCTCTATACAGCTGTGTGCGCTCCCCCTCTCTATACAGCTGTGTGTGCGCGCTCCCCCTGTATACAGCTGTGTGCGTGCTCCCCCTCTATACAGCTGTGTGCGTGCTCCCCCTCTCTATACAGCTGTGTGCGCGCTCCCCCTCTATACAGCTGTGTGCGCTCCCCCTCTCTATACAGCTGTGTGTGCGCGCTCCCCCTGTATACAGCTGTGTGCGTGCTCCCCCTCTATACAGCTGTGTGCGTGCTCCCCCTCTCTATACAGCTGTGTGCGTGCTCCCCCTCTATACAGCTGTGTGTGCGCGCTCCCCCTCTATACAGCTGTGTGCGTGCTCCCCCTGTATACAGCTGTGTGTGCGCTCCCCCTCTATACAGCTGTGTGCGCGCTCCCCCTGTATACAGCTGTGTGTGCGCGCTCCCCCTCTCTATACAGCTGTGTGCGTGCTCCCCCTGTATACAGCTGTGTGCGCGCTCCCCCTCTATACAGCTGTGTGCGTGCTCCCCCTGTATACAGCTATGTGTGTGCGCGCTCCCCCTCTATACAGCTGTGTGCGCGCTCCCCCTGTATACAGCTGTGTGTGCGCGCTCCCCCTCTCTATACAGCTGTGTGCGTGCTCCCCCTGTATACAGCTGTGTGTGCGCGCTCCCCCTCTATACAGCTGTGTGCGTGCTCCCCCTGTATACAGCTATGTGTGTGCGCTCCCCCTCTATACAGCTGTGTGCGCGCTCCCCCTGTATACAGCTGTGTGTGCGCGCTCCCCCTCTCTATACAGCTGTGTGCGTGCTCCCCCTGTATACAGCTGTGTGCGCGCTCCCCCTCTATACAGCTGTGTGCGTGCTCCCCCTGTATACAGCTATGTGTGTGCGCGCTCCCCCTCTATACAGCTGTGTGCGCGCTCCCCCTGTATACAGCTGTGTGTGCGCGCTCCCCCTCTCTATACAGCTGTGTGCGTGCTCCCCCTGTATACAGCTGTGTGCGCGCTCCCCCTCTCTATACAGCTGTGTGCGTGCTCCCCCTGTATACAGCTGTGTGCGCGCTCCCCCTCTCTATACAGCTGTGTGCGCGCTCCCCCTCTCTATACAGCTGTGTGCGCGCTCCCCCTGTATACAGCTGTGTGCGTGCTCCCCCTCTATACAGCTGTGTGCGTGCTCCCCCTGTATACAGCTATGTGTGTGCGCGCTCCCCCTCTATACAGCTGTGTGCGTGCTCCCCCTCTCTATACAGCTGTGTGTGCGCTCCCCCTGTATACAGCTGTGTGCGTGCTCCCCCTCTATACAGCTGTGTGCGTGCTCCCCCTGTATACAGCTATGTGTGTGCGCGCTCCCCCTCTATACAGCTGTGTGCGTGCTCCCCCTCTCTATACAGCTGTGTGCGCTCCCCCTGTATACAGCTGTGTGCGTGCTCCCCCTCTATACAGCTGTGTGCGTGCTCCCCCTGTATACAGCTATGTGTGTGCGCGCTCCCCCTCTATACAGCTGTGTGCGTGCTCCCCCTCTCTATACAGCTGTGTGTGCGCTCCCCCTGTATACAGCTGTGTGCGCGCTCCCCCTGTATACAGCTGTGTGCGCGCTCCCCCTGTATACAGCTGTGTGCGTGCTCCCCCTCTCTATACAGCTGTGTGTGCGCTCCCCCTGTATACAGCTGTGTGTGTGCGCTCCCCCTCTATACAGCTGTGTGCGTGCTCCCCCTCTCTATACAGCTGTGTGCGCTCCCCCTGTATACAGCTGTGTGCGCGCTCCCCCTCTCTATACAGCTGTGTGTGCGCGTGCTCCCCCTGTATACAGCTGTGTGTGTGCGCTCCCCCTGTATACAGCTATGTGTGCGCGCTCCCCCTCTCTATACAGCTGTGTGCGTGCTCCCCCTGTATACAGCTATGTGTGTGCGTGCTCCCCCTGTATACAGCTATGTGTGTGCGTGCTCCCCCTGTATACAGCTATGTGTGTGCGCTCCCCCTGTATACAGCTGTGTGTGCGTGCTCCCCCTCTATACAGCTGTGTGTGCGTGCTCCCCCTCTATACAGCTGTGTGCGCGCTCCCCCTCTCTATACAGCTGTGCGCTCCCCCTCTCTATACAGCTGTGTGCGCGCTCCCCCTCTCTATACAGCTGTGTGCGCGCTCCCCCTCTCTATACAGCTGTGTGCGCGCTCCCCCTCTCTATACAGCTGTGTGCGCGCTCCCCCTCTCTATACAGCTGTGTGTGCGCGCTCCCCCTCTATACAGCTGTGTGCGTGCTCCCCCTCTCTATACAGCTGTGTGTGTGTGTGCGCTCCCCCTGTATACAGCTGTGTGCGTGCTCCCCCTGTATACAGCTATGTGTGTGCGTGCTCCCCCTGTATACAGCTATGTGTGTGCGCTCCCCCTGTATACAGCTGTGTGTGCGTGCTCCCCCTCTATACAGCTGTGTGCGCGCTCCCCCTCTCTATACAGCTGTGTGCGCTCCCCCTCTATACAGCTGTGTGTGCGCGCTCCCCCTCTCTATACAGCTGTGTGTGTGCGCTCCCCCTCTCTATACAGCTGTGTGTGTGCGCGCTCCCCCTCTATACAGCTGTGTGTGTGCGCGCTCCCCCTCTATACAGCTGTGTGCGCTCCCCCTGTATACAGCTGTGTGTGCGCGCTCCCCCTCTCTATACAGCTGTGTGTGTGCGCGCTCCCCCTCTATACAGCTGTGTGCGCGCTCCCCCTCTATACAGCTGTGTGTGTGCGCGCTCCCCCTCTCTATACAGCTGTGTGTGTGCGCGCTCCCCCTCTATACAGCTGTGTGTGCGCGCTCCCCCTCTATACAGCTGTGTGCGCGCTCCCCCTCTATACAGCTGTGTGCGCGCTCCCCCTCTATACAGCTGTGTGTGCGCGCTCCCCCTCTCTATACAGCTGTGTGTGTGCGCGCTCCCCCTCTATACAGCTGTGTGTGCGCGCTCCCCCTCTCTATACAGCTGTGTGTGTGCGCGCTCCCCCTCTATACAGCTGTGTGTGCGCGCTCCCCCTCTCTATACAGCTGTGTGTGTGCGCTCCCCCTCTCTATACAGCTGTGTGTGTGCGCTCCCCCTCTATACAGCTGTGTGTGTGCGCTCCCCCTCTCTATACAGCTGTGTGTGCGCGCTCCCCCTCTATACAGCTGTGTGTGTGCGCGCTCCCCCTCTATACAGCTGTGTGCGCGCTCCCCCTCTATACAGCTGTGTGTGCGCGCTCCCCCTCTATACAGCTGTGTGTGCGCTCCCCCTCTCTATACAGCTGTGTGTGTGCGCGCTCCCCCCTCTATACAGCTGTGTGTGCGCGCTCCCCCTCTCTATACAGCTGTGTGTGCGCGCTCCCCCTGTATACAGCTGTGTGTGCGCGCTCCCCCTCTCTATACAGCTGTGTGTGCGCTCCCCCTCTATACAGCTGTGTGTGTGCGCGCTCCCCCTGTATACAGCTGTGTGCGCGCTCCCCCTCTCTATGCGCGCTCCCCCTCTCTATACAGCTGTGTGTGCGTGCTCCCTCTGTATACAGCTGTGTGTGTGCTCCCCCTGTATACAGCTGTGTGTGCGCTCCCCCTCTCTATACAGCTGTGTGCGCGCTCCCCCTGTATACAGCTGTGTGTGAGCGCTCCCCCTCTCTATACAGCTGTGTGCGCGCTCCCCCTCTCTATACAGCTGTGTGCGCGCGCTCCCCCTGTATACAGCTGTGTGCGTGCTCCCCCTGTATACAGCTGTGTGTGTGCTCCCCCTGTATACAGCTGTGTGCGCGCGCTCCCCCTCTCTATACAGCTGTGTGCGCGCTCCCCCTCTATACAGCTGTGTGCGCGCTCCCCCTCTCTATACAGCTGTGTGTGTGCGCGCTCCCCCTCTATACAGCTGTGTGTGCGCTCCCCCTGTATACAGCTGTGTGTGTGTGCTCCCCCTCTCTATACAGCTGTGTGTGTGCGCGCTCCCCCTGTATACAGCTGTGTGTGTGCGCTCCCCCTCTATACAGCTGTGTTTGTGCGCTCCCCCTCTATACAGCTGTGTGTGCGTGCTCCCCCTCTCTATACAGCTGTGTGTGTGCGCGCTCCCCCTCTATACAGCTGTGTGTGCGCGCTCCCCCTGTATACAGCTGTGTGTGTGTGCGTGCTCCCCCTGTATACAGCTGTGTGCGTGCTCCCCCTCTATACAGCTGTGTGTGCGTGCTCCCCCTCTATACAGCTGTGTGCGTGCTCCCCCTCTCTATACAGCTGTGTGTGCGCTCCCCCTGTATACAGCTGTGTGTGCGTGCTCCCCCTCTATACAGCTGTGTGTGCGTGCTCCCCCTCTATACAGCTGTGTGCGTGCTCCCCCTCTCTATACAGCTGTGTGTGCGCTCCCCCTGTATACAGCTGTGTGCGTGCTCCCCCTCTCTATACAGCTGTGTGTGTGCGCGCTCCCCCTCTATACAGCTGTGTGTGCGCGCTCCCCCTCTCTATACAGCTGTGTGTGTGCGCTCCCCCTCTCTATACAGCTGTGTGTGTGCGCTCCCCCTCTATACAGCTGTGTGTGTGCGCTCCCCCTCTCTATACAGCTGTGTGTGCGCGCTCCCCCTCTATACAGCTGTGTGTGTGCGCGCTCCCCCTCTATACAGCTGTGTGCGCGCTCCCCCTCTATACAGCTGTGTGTGCGCGCTCCCCCTCTATACAGCTGTGTGTGCGCGCTCCCCCTCTCTATACAGCTGTGTGTGTGCGCGCTCCCCCTCTATACAGCTGTGTGTGCGCGCTCCCCCTCTCTATACAGCTGTGTGTGCGCGCTCCCCCTGTATACAGCTGTGTGTGCGCGCTCCCCCTCTCTATACAGCTGTGTGTGCGCTCCCCCTCTATACAGCTGTGTGTGTGCGCGCTCCCCCTGTATACAGCTGTGTGTGCGCGCTCCCCCTCTCTATGCGCGCTCCCCCTCTCTATACAGCTGTGTGTGCGTGCTCCCCCTGTATACAGCTGTGTGTGTGCTCCCCCTGTATACAGCTGTGTGTGCGCTCCCCCTCTCTATACAGCTGTGTGCGCGCTCCCCCTGTATACAGCTGTGTGTGAGCGCTCCCCCTCTCTATACAGCTGTGTGCGCGCTCCCCCTCTCTATACAGCTGTGTGCGCGCGCTCCCCCTGTATACAGCTGTGTGCGTGCTCCCCCTGTATACAGCTGTGTGTGTGCTCCCCCTGTATACAGCTGTGTGCGCGCGCTCCCCCTCTCTATACAGCTGTGTGCGCGCTCCCCCTCTATACAGCTGTGTGCGCGCTCCCCCTCTCTATACAGCTGTGTGTGCGCTCCCCCTGTATACAGCTGTGTGTGTGTGCTCCCCCTCTCTATACAGCTGTGTGTGTGCGCGCTCCCCCTGTATACAGCTGTGTGTGTGCGCGCTCCCCCTCTATACAGCTGTGTTTGTGCGCTCCCCCTCTATACAGCTGTGTGTGCGTGCTCCCCCTCTCTATACAGCTGTGTGTGCGCGCTCCCCCTCTATACAGCTGTGTGTGCGCGCTCCCCCTGTATACAGCTGTGTGTGTGTGCGTGCTCCCCCTGTATACAGCTGTGTGCGTGCTCCCCCTCTATACAGCTGTGTGTGCGTGCTCCCCCTCTATACAGCTGTGTGCGTGCTCCCCCTCTCTATACAGCTGTGTGTGCGCTCCCCCTGTATACAGCTGTGTGTGCGTGCTCCCCCTCTATACAGCTGTGTGTGCGTGCTCCCCCTCTATACAGCTGTGTGCGTGCTCCCCCTCTCTATACAGCTGTGTGTGCGCTCCCCCTGTATACAGCTGTGTGCGTGCTCCCCCTCTATACAGCTGTGTGCGTGCTCCCCCTGTATACAGCTATGTGTGTGCGCGCTCCCCCTCTATACAGCTGTGTGCGTGCTCCCCCTCTCTATACAGCTGTGTGTGCGCTCCCCCTGTATACAGCTGTGTGCGCGCTCCCCCTGTATACAGCTGTGTGCGTGCTCCCCCTCTCTATACAGCTGTGTGTGCGCTCCCCCTGTATACAGCTGTGTGTGTGCGCTCCCCCTCTCTATACAGCTGTGTGTGCGCGTGCTCCCCCTGTATACAGCTGTGTGTGTGCGCTCCCCCTGTATACAGCTATGTGTGCGCGCTCCCCCTCTCTATACAGCTGTGTGCGTGCTCCCCCTGTATACAGCTATGTGTGTGCGTGCTCCCCCTGTATACAGCTATGTGTGTGCGTGCTCCCCCTGTATACAGCTATGTGTGTGCGCTCCCCCTGTATACAGCTGTGTGTGCGTGCTCCCCCTCTATACAGCTGTGTGTGCGTGCTCCCCCTCTATACAGCTGTGTGCGCGCTCCCCCTCTCTATACAGCTGTGTGCGCGCTCCCCCTCTCTATACAGCTGTGTGCGCGCTCCCCCTCTCTATACAGCTGTGTGCGCGCTCCCCCTCTCTATACAGCTGTGTGCGCGCTCCCCCTCTCTATACAGCTGTGTGCGCGCTCCCCCTCTCTATACAGCTGTGTGCGCGCTCCCCCTCTCTATACAGCTGTGTGCGCGCTCCCCCTCTCTATACAGCTGTGTGTGTGCGCGCTCCCCCTCTATACAGCTGTGTGCGTGCTCCCCCTCTCTATACAGCTGTGTGTGTGTGTGCGCTCCCCCTGTATACAGCTGTGTGCGTGCTCCCCCTGTATACAGCTATGTGTGTGCGTGCTCCCCCTGTATACAGCTATGTGTGTGCGCTCCCCCTGTATACAGCTGTGTGTGCGTGCTCCCCCTCTATACAGCTGTGTGCGCGCTCCCCCTCTCTATACAGCTGTGTGTGCGCTCCCCCTCTATACAGCTGTGTGTGCGCGCTCCCCCTCTCTATACAGCTGTGTGTGTGCGCGCTCCCCCTCTATACAGCTGTGTGTGCGCGCTCCCCCTCTATACAGCTGTGTGCGCGCTCCCCCTGTATACAGCTGTGTGTGCGCGCTCCCCCTCTCTATACAGCTGTGTGTGTGCGCGCTCCCCCTCTATACAGCTGTGTGCGCGCGCTCCCCCTCTATACAGCTGTGTGTGTGCGCTCCCCCTCTCTATACAGCTGTGTGTGTGCGCGCTCCCCCTCTATACAGCTGTGTGCGCGCTCCCCCTCTATACAGCTGTGTGCGCGCTCCCCCTCTATACAGCTGTGTGCGCGCTCCCCCTGTATACAGCTATGTGTGTGCGCGCTCCCCCTCTATACAGCTGTGTGCGTGCTCCCCCTCTCTATACAGCTGTGTGTGCGCTCCCCCTGTATACAGCTGTGTGCGCGCTCCCCCTGTATACAGCTGTGTGCGTGCTCCCCCTCTCTATACAGCTGTGTGTGCGCTCCCCCTGTATACAGCTGTGTGTGCGCTCCCCCTCTCTATACAGCTGTGTGTGCGCGTGCTCCCCCTGTATACAGCTGTGTGTGTGCGCTCCCCCTGTATACAGCTATGTGTGCGCGCTCCCCCTCTCTATACAGCTGTGTGCGTGCTCCCCCTGTATACAGCTATGTGTGTGCGTGCTCCCCCTGTATACAGCTATGTGTGTGCGTGCTCCCCCTGTATACAGCTATGTGTGGGCGCTCCCCCTGTATACAGCTGTGTGTGCGTGCTCCCCCTCTATACAGCTGTGTGTGCGTGCTCCCCCTCTATACAGCTGTGTGCGCGCTCCCCCTCTCTATACAGCTGTGTGCGCGCTCCCCCTCTCTATACAGCTGTGTGCGCGCTCCCCCTCTCTATACAGCTGTGTGCGCGCTCCCCCTCTCTATACAGCTGTGTGCGCGCTCCCCCTCTCTATACAGCTGTGTGCGCGCTCCCCCTCTCTATACAGCTGTGTGTGTGCGCGCTCCCCCTCTATACAGCTGTGTGCGTGCTCCCCCTCTCTATACAGCTGTGTGTGTGTGTGCGCTCCCCCTGTATACAGCTGTGTGCGTGCTCCCCCTGTATACAGCTATGTGTGTGCGTGCTCCCCCTGTATACAGCTATGTGTGTGCGCTCCCCCTGTATACAGCTGTGTGTGCGTGCTCCCCCTCTATACAGCTGTGTGCGCGCTCCCCCTCTATACAGCTGTGTGCGCGCTCCCCCTCTCTATACAGCTGTGTGTGTGCGCGCTCCCCCTCTATACAGCTGTGTGTGTGCGCTCCCCCTCTATACAGCTGTGTGCGCGCTCCCCCTGTATACAGCTGTGTGTGCGCGCTCCCCCTCTCTATACAGCTGTGTGTGTGCGCGCTCCCCCTCTATACAGCTGTGTGCGCGCGCTCCCCCTCTATACAGCTGTGTGTGTGCGCTCCCCCTCTCTATACAGCTGTGTGTGTGCGCGCTCCCCCTCTATACAGCTGTGTGCGCGCTCCCCCTCTATACAGCTGTGTGCGCGCTCCCCCTCTATACAGCTGTGTGCGCGCTCCCCCTCTATACAGCTGTGTGCGCGCTCCCCCTCTATACAGCTGTGTGTGCGCGCTCCCCCTCTCTATACAGCTGTGTGTGCGCGCTCCCCCTCTATACAGCTGTGTGTGTGCGCGCTCCCCCTCTATACAGCTGTGTGTGCGCGCTCCCCCTCTCTATACAGCTGTGTGTGTGCGCGCTCCCCCTCTATACAGCTGTGTGTGTGCGCGCTCCCCCTCTCTATACAGCTGTGTGTGTGCGCGCTCCCCCTCTATACAGCTGTGTGTGTGCGCGCTCCCCCTCTATACAGCTGTGTGTGCGCGCTCCCCCTCTCTATACAGCTGTGTGTGTGCGCGCTCCCCCTCTATACAGCTGTGTGTGTGCGCGCTCCCCCTCTCTATACAGCTGTGTGTGCGCGCTCCCCCTGTATACAGCTGTGTGCGCGCTCCCCCTCTCTATACAGCTGTGTGTGTGCGCTCCCCCTCTATACAGCTGTGTGTGTGCGCGCTCCCCCTGTATACAGCTGTGTGTGCGCGCTCCCCCTCTCTATGCGCGCTCCCCCTCTCTATACAGCTGTGTGTGCGTGCTCCCCCTGTATACAGCTGTGTGTGAGCGCTCCCCCTCTCTATACAGCTGTGTGCGCGCTCCCCCTCTCTATACAGCTGTGTGCGCGCGCTCCCCCTCTCTATACAGCTGTGTGTGTGTGCTCCCCCTGTATACAGCTGTGTGTGCGCTCCCCCTCTCTATACAGCTGTGTGCGCGCTCCCCCTGTATACAGCTGTGTGTGAGCGCTCCCCCTCTCTATACAGCTGTGTGCGCGCTCCCCCTCTCTATACAGCTGTGTGCGCGCGCTCCCCCTGTATACAGCTGTGTGCGTGCTCCCCCTGTATACAGCTGTGTGTGTGCTCCCCCTGTATACAGCTGTGTGCGTGCTCCCCCTGTATACAGCTGTGTGTGTGCTCCCCCTCTCTATACAGCTGTGTGCGCGCTCCCCCTCTCTATACAGCTGTGTGCGCGCTCCCCCTGTATACAGCTGTGTGTGCGCGCTCCCCCTGTATACAGCTGTGTGCGCGCTCCCCCTGTATACAGCTGTGTGTGTGCGTGCTCCCCCTCTCTATACAGCTATGTGTGTGCGCGCTCCCCCTCTCTATACAGCTGTGTGTGCGTGCTCCCCCTGTATACAGCTGTGTGCGTGCTCCCCCTGTATACAGCTGTGTGTGCGCGCTCCCCCTCTCTATACAGCTGTGTGTGCGCGCTCCCCCTCTCTATACAGCTGTGTGCGCTCCCCCTCTCTATACAGCTGTGTGTGTGCGTGCTCCCCCTGTATACAGCTGTGTGTGCGCGCTCCCCCTGTATACAGCTGTGTGCGTGCTCCCCCTCTCTATACAGCTGTGTGTGCGCGCTCCCCCTGTATACAGCTGTGTGTGCGTGCTCCCCCTGTATACAGCTGTGTATGCGCGCTCCCCCTCTCTATACAGCTGTGTGTGTGCGCTCCCCCTCTCTATACAGCTGTCTGCGTGCTCTCCCTGTATACAGCTGTGTGTATGCTCCCCCTGTATACAGCTGTGTGTGCGCGCTCCCCCTGTATACAGCTGTGTGTGTGCGTGCTCCCCCTCTCTATACAGCTGTGTGTGCGTGCTCCCCCTGTATACAGCTGTGTGTGCGTGCGCTCCCCCTGTATACAGCTGTGTGTGTGCGTGCTCCCCCTGTATACAGCTGTGTGCGTGCTCCCCCTGTATACAGCTGTGTGTGCGCGCTCCCCCTCTATACAGCTCTGTGCGCGCTCCCCCTCTCTATACAGCTGTGTGTGTGCGCTCCTCCTCTCTATACGGCTGTGTGTGTGTGCGCTCCCCCTCTATACGGCTGTGTGTGTGTGTGCTCCCCCTCTCTATACGGCTGTGTGTGTGTGTGCTCCCCCTCTCTATACGGCTGTGTGTGTGTGCGCGCTCCCCCTCTTTATACAGCTGTGTGCGCGCTCCCCCTCTTTATACGGCTGTGTGCGCGCTCCCCCTCTTTATACGGCTGTGTGCGCGCTCCCCCTCTTTATACGGCTGTGTGCGCGCTCCCCCTCTTTATACAGCTGTGTGCGCGCTCCCCCTCTTTATACAGCTGTGTGCGCGCTCCCCCTCTTTATACAGCTGTGTGCGCGCTCCCCCTCTCCATACAGCTGTGTGTGAGCGCTCCCCCTCTCTATACAGCTGTTTCCCCAGTATACAGCTGTGTACGTGTGCCCCCTGTATACAGCTGTGTGCTCCCCCTCTCTATACAGCTGTGCATGTGCGTGCTTCCCCTCTATACAGCTGTGCATGTGCGTGCTCCCCTCTCTATACAGCTGTGTGTGCCCCCCGTATACGGCTGTGTATGTGCGTTCCCCCTCTCTATACAGCTGTGTACGTGTTCCCACTGTATACAGCTGTGCGCACTCCCCCCTCTATACAGCTGTGTATGTGTGCCCCCTGTATACAGCTGTGCGCGCTCCCCCTCTATACAGCTTTGTGTACGTGTGCCCCTGTATACAGCTGTGCGCGCTCCTCTATACAGCTGTGTACGTGCCCCCGTATACAGCTGTGTGCGCTTCCCCTCTTTATACAGCTGTGAGTGCGCTCCCCCTCTATACAACTGTGTACGTGTGCTCCTCCGTATACAGCTGTGTGTGCGCTCCCCCTCTCTATACAGCTGTGTACGTGTTCCCTGTATACAGCTGTGCGCGCTCCCCCTCTGTATACAGCTGTGTACGTGTGCCCCCCGTATACAGCTGTGTGCGCTTCCCCTCTACAGCTGTGCGCTTCCCCTCTCTATACAGCTGTGCGTCCTCCCCCTCTATACAGCTGTGTGTGTGTGTGCTCCCCCTGTATACGGCTGTGTGTGCGCTCCTCTCTATACAGGAGTGCGCGCTCCCCCTCTCTATACGGCTGTGTGCGCGCTCCCCCTCTATACGGCTGTGTGCGCGCTCCCCCTCTATACGGCTGTGTGCGCGCTCCCCTCTCTATACGGCTGTGTGCGCGCTCCCCCTCTCTATACGGCTGTGTGCGCGCTCCCCCTCTCTATACGGCTGTGTGCGCGCTCCCCCTCTCTATACGGCTGTTTTCCCCAGTATACAGTGTGTACGTGCTCCCCCTCTATACAGCTGTTTCCCCCAGTATACAGTGTGTACGTGTTCCCCCTCTATACAGCTGTGTATGTGCACCCCCGTATACAGCTGTGTATGTATGTGTGCCCCCCCCATGTACTACATATAACAAGTATTAGTGATGAGTAAAGGAAATGATATGGGGTGTACTAATTATTGTACAGCTAGAAATCTGAATACTGTGCATTAGTATTCGGCCCCCTGTAGTCTGATGCCCCTAAATAACATCCTGAGTGACCGATCGCCCCCAGAAGTCACATCATTAGTACCCTGCGTCCCCCTGGGTGTGATTCCTCCTCAGTATAACGACAGCTGTTCTGTGAAGGCCTCAGAGGTTTGTGTGAGAACATCAGGGATCATGAAAACCAAGGAGCCCACCAGACAAGTCAGGGATAAAGTGGTGGAGAGGAGGAAAGCAGGGTTAGGTTATAGAAAATAGCCCAAGCTCTGAACATCTCACAGAGCATCAATCCATCATCCAAACATGGAGGGAGAATGGCACAACTGCAAACCTACCAAGACATGGCTGTCCACCTAACCTGACATCTGAAGGAAGGAGAGGATTAATGAGAGAAGCAGCCGAGAGGCCCATGGTCACTGGAGGAGCCGCAGATCCACAGGGGGGAGAAACTGTCCACAGGAGAACTATTAGTCGTGTGCTCCACAAATCTGCCCTTTATGGAAGAGGAGCAAGTAGAAAGGCATTGTGGAAGCCCCAAGAAGTCCCATGTAGGGGACACAGTGAGTATGTGGTGGAAAACGAACACTGCATATCACCCTGAAAACACCATCCCCACCGTCTTGCGTGGTGGCAGCATCATGCTGTGGGGAGGCTTTTCTTCAGCAGTGGCAGGGAATCTGGTCAGAGGTGATGGGTCGATAGATGTAGCTAAATACAAGGCGATCCTGGAGGAAAACCTGTTAGAGACAGCGAAATTCTTGAGACTGGGGCGTAGGTTCACCTTCCAGCATGGGAACAGCCCTCAACATCCTGCCAGAGCCACCATAGAGGGTTTAGAGAGGAGCAGTCACCGTCCAGACCCAAATCCCAGAGAATCTGTGACGAGACGGGAAAATGACTGATCACAGACGTCACTGAGAGAGCAAAATGTCACTTCTAGATGGGCAAATCTGCAGAGACAGACCCCAAAGACTGCAGAGAAAAGTGGGAGAGACAGACCCCAAAGACTGCAGAGACAGACCCCAAAGACTGCAGAGAAAGGTGGGAGAGACAAACCCCAAAGACTGCAGAGAAAGGTGAAGACAGACCCCAAAATACTGCAGAGAAAGGAGGGAGAGACAGACCCCAAAATACTGCAGAGAAGAGGGGAGAGACAGACCCCAAAAGACTGCAGAGAAAAGTGGCAGAGACAAACCCCAAAGACTGCAGAGAAAGGTGAAGACAGACCCCAAAAGACTGCAGAGAAGGGGGGAGAGACAAACCCAAAATACTGCAGAGAAAGGAGGAGAGACAGACCCCAAAAGACTGCAGAGAAAGGAGGGAGAGACAGACCCCAAAGACTGCAGAGAAAGGAGGAGAGACAGACCCCAAAAGACTGCAGAGAAAGGAGGAGAGACAGACCCCAAAAGACTGGAGAGAAAGGAGGAGAGACAGACCCCAAGGACTGCAGAGAAAGGAGGGAGAGACAGACCCCAAAAGACTGCAGAGAAAGGTGGAGAGACAGACCCCAAAAGACTGCAGAGAAAGGTGGAGAGACAGACCCCAAAAGACTGCAGAGAAAGGTGGAGAGACAGACCCCAATAGACTGCAGAGAAAGGAGGAGAGACAGACCCCAAAAGACTGCAGAGAAAGGTGGAGAGACAGACCCCAAAAGACTGCTGAGAAAGGTGGGAGAGACAGACCCCAAAAGACTGCAGAGAAAGGAGGAGAGACAGACCCCAAAAGACTGCTGAGAAAGGAGGAGAGACAGACCCCCAAAAGACTGCAGAGAGAGGTGGAGAGACAGACCCCAAAAGACTGCTGAGAAAGGAGGAGAGACAGACCCCAAAAGACTGCTGAGAAAGGTGGAGAGACAGACCCCAAAAGACTGCAGAGAAAGGAGGAGAGACAGACCCCCAAAAGACTGCAGAGAGAGGTGGAGAGACAGACTCCAAAAGACTGCAGAGAGAGGTGGAGAGACAGACCCCAAGGACTGCAGAGAAAGGAGGGAGAGACAGACCCCAAAAGACTGCAGAGAAAGGTGGAGAGACAGACCCCAATAGACTGCAGAGAAAGGAGGGAGAGACAGACCCCAAAAGACTGCAGAGAAAGGTGGAGAGACAGACCCCAAAAGACTGCAGAGAAAGGTGGAGAGACAGACCCCAATAGACTGCAGAGAAAGGAGGAGAGACAGACCCCAAAAGACTGCTGAGAAAGGAGGAGAGACAGACCCCCAAAAGACTGCAGAGAGAGGTGGAGAGACAGACTCCAAAAGACTGCAGAGAGAGGTGGAGAGACAGACCCCAAAAGACTGCTGAGAAAGGAGGAGAGACAGACCCCAAAAGACTGCTGAGAAAGGAGGAGAGACAGACCCCAAAAGACTGCTGAGAAAGGAGGAGAGACAGACCCCAAAAGACTGCTGAGAAAGGAGGAGAGACAGACCCCAAAAGACTGCTGAGAAAGGAGAGACAGACCCCAAAAGACTGCTGAGAAAGGAGGAGAGACAGACCCCAAAAGACTGCTGAGAGAGGAGAGACAGACCCCAAAAGACTGCTGAGAAAGGAGGAGAGACAGACCCCAAAAGACTGCAGAGAAAGTTGGAGAGACAGACCCCAAAAGACTGCAGAGAAAGGTGGAGACAGACCCCAAAAGACTGCAGAGAAAGATGGGAGAGACAGACCCCCAAAAGACTGCAGCAGTGACTGCAAAGAAAGGTAGAAAGGTGGTCCTATAAAGTACTTACTACAGGGGGGGCTGAATACTAATGCACAGCACAATGTTCAGATTTATATTTGTACAATAGTTAGTACACCCTGTATCATTCCCTTTACTCGTCACTAATACTTGTTACTTTGTGTCACAGAAAATCCCAATAAAATACATAGAAGTTTGTGACTGTAAAATGGAAAAAATGTGAAAAAGTTAATTGGGTGTGAAGACTTTTTCAGGACACTATGTAGATATCTGCCCCTATATACAGCTTGGTGCTCCATCCACCCGGTTTAAGCTTAGTTCTTTAATGTGCCCACTCCATGAGTTTACTGTGTACAGTCGTTCTAGTGTGTAGAGAGAACACCCAGACTGTCTGGTGGTGAGTTCTGAGGTATAGTGGTGGCATTGTATGGTGGTGAGCTCTGAGGTCTAGTGGTGGCATTGTATGGTGGTGAGCTGTGAGATCTAGTAGTGGCATTGTATGGTGGTGAGCTGTGAGGTCTATTGGTGGCACTGTATGGTGGTGAGCTGCGAGGTCTAGCGGTGGCATTGTGTTGTGATGAGTTCTGAGATCTAGTTGTTGCACTGTATGGTGATTTTTGAGGTCTAGTGGTGTCATTGTATGGTGGTGAGCTCTGAGGTCTAGTGGTGGCATTGTATGGTCGTGAGCTCTGCGGTTTAGTGGTGGCACTGTATGGTGGTGAACTGTGAGGTATAGTGGTGGCACTGTGTATGGTTGTGAGGTCTATTGGTGGCACTGTATGGTGGTGAGCTCGGAGGTCTAGTGGTGGCACTATATGGTGGTCAACTGTGAGGTGGTATAGTGGTGGCATTGTATGGTGATGAGCTCAGCGGTGTATTGGTGGCACTATGGTGGTGAGCTCGGAGGTCTAGTGGTGGCACTATATGGTGGTCAACTGTGAGGTGGTATAGTGGTGGCATTGTATGGTGATGAGCTCAGCGGTGTATTGGTGGCACTATGGTGGTGAGCTCTGAGGACTATTGGTGGCATTGTATGGTGGTGAGCTCTGGGGTCTAGTGTAGAGTTGAGCTCCGCGGTGTGGTGATGGCTCTGTAGAGGGTTGAGCTCCGCGGTGTGTAACTCATGTATTGACCATCAGGTGATTCGACCTCTGGTTGCTGGCAGTCAGTAACATCCAATCAGGTTGGGTGTTGTACTTCGGTTTCAGGAGACCAGAGCTGCTTTGTGATTGGCTGCTCCAGTTCCTGTTTTCCAGGCAGTTATAGGGGAAGTTGCTGGCTGTTGTACACACTGTGCAGCTGGCGGTGATGTACGGCCGCCCTGAAGCTCTCGCCACACACAGCTCTGTGTAAATATTTACAGGGTGCAGAGCTTTCCTCTCGGCTGCAATGTTCTGCAGCAGACGTCCATCTGGCTCTGCTCCAGATTGGCTCGTGGAGTTGAGAGGTGACGGCCTGGACCCGTGCCCGTTGTCTGTCTGCGGAGTGAGCTGTCTGTGTAGACTGGCACTGTCTGCCAGCAGGGTTGGCCCCCAGTCCGCTCCTCATATCTCTGTGGATGCTGTTTCTAGGGGGCACAGATGGCATTCGCCTCCTCCTATAAATAACGTGGAGCTGCCAGTGCAAGCAACGATCTGTGCCGTACGACTGTGCGGGGTCCACCTGCCACCCCCTGCACCCTAGTAACGAATATACAGCATTGTGGATTGACTGTACCTATACCTCCCACCTACCCCAGATACAGAAACGGAATATACAGCAGTGTGGATCGACTGTACCTCCCACCTACCAGGACCCTGATACTGAATATACAGCATTGTGGATCGACTGTACCTATACTCCTCACCTGCCAGGACCCTGATACTGAATATACAGCATTGTGGATCGACTGTACCTATACTCCGCACCTACCAGGACCCTGATACTAAATATACAGCATTGTGGATCGACTTTACCTATACTCCTCACCTGCCAGGACCCTGATACTGAATATACAGCATTGTGGATCGACTGTACCTATACTCCGCACCTACCAGGACCCTGATACTGAATATACAGCATTGTGGATCGACTGTACCTATACTCCGCACCTACCAGGACCCTGATACTGAATATACAGCATTGTGGACCGACTGTACCTATACTCCTCACCTGCCAGGACCCTGATACTGAATATACAGCATTGTGGATCGACTGTACCTATACTCCGCACCTACCAGGACCCTGATACTGAATATACAGCATTGTGGACCGACTGTACCTATACTCCTCACCTGCCAGGACCCTGATACTGAATATACAGCATTGTGGATCGACTGTACCTAAACTCCTCACCTGCCAGGACCCTGATACTGAATATACAGCATCGTGGACCGACTGTACCTATACTCCTCACCTGCCAGGACCCTGATACTGAATATACAGCATTGTGGATCGACTGTACCTATACTCCGCACCTACCAGGACCCTGATACTGAATATACAGCATTGTGGATCGACTGTACCTATACTCCTCACCTGCCAGGACCCTGATACTGAATATAAAGCATTGTGGACCAACTGTACCTATACTCCGCACCTGCCAGGACCCTGATACTGAATATAAAGCATTGTGGACCGACTGTACCTATACTCCTCACCTGCATTGGACCCTGATACTGAATATACAGCATTGTGGACCGACTGTACCTATACTCCTCACCTGCCAGGACCCTGATACTGAATATACAGCATTGTGGATCGACTGTACCTATACTCCTCACCTGCCAGGATCCTGATACTGAATATACAGCATTGTGGATCGACTGTACCTATACTCCTCACCTGCCAGGATCCTGATACTGAATATACAGCATTGTGGATCGACTGTACCTAGACCTCTCACCTTCCCTGAACCCTGATAATGAATATACAGCATTGTGGATCGACTGTACCTATACTCCTCACCTGCCAGGACCCTGATACTGAATATACAGCATTGTGGATCAACTATACCTATACTCCTCACCTGCCAGGACCCTGATACTGAATATACAGCATTGTGGATCGACTGTACCTATACTCCGCACCTGCCAGGACCCTGATACTGAATATACAGCATTGTGGATCGACTGTACCTATACTCCTCACCTGCATTGGACCCTGATACTGAATATACAGCATTGTACCTAGACCTCTCACCTTCCCTGAACCCTGATAATGAATATACAGCATTGTGGATCGACTGTACCTATACTCCTCACCTGCCAGGACCCTGATACTGAATATACAGCATTGTGGATTGACTGTACCTATACTCCTCACCTGCCAGGACCCTGATACTGAATATACAGCATTGTGGATCGACTGTACCTATACTCCGCACCTGCCAGGACCCTGATACTGAATATACAGCATTGTGGATCGACTGTACCTATACTCCTCACCTGCCAGGACCCTGATACTGAATATACAGCATTGTGGATCGACTGTACCTATACTCCTCACCTGCCAGGATCCTGATACTGAATATACAGCATTGTGGACCGACTGTACCTATGCTCCTCACCTGCCAGGATCCTGATACTAAATATACAGCATTGTGGATCGACTGTACCTATACTCCGCACCTGCCAGGACCCTGATACTGAATATACAGCATTGTGGATCGACTGTACCTATACTCCTCACCTGCCAGGATCCTGATACTGAATATACAGCATTGTGGACCGACTGTACCTATACTCCTCACCTGCCAGGACCCTGATACTGAATATACAGCATTGTGGACCGACTGTACCTATATTCCGCACCTGCCAGGATCCTGATACTAAATATACAGCATTGTACCTAGACCTCTCACCTTCCCCAAACCCTGATAATGAATATACAGCATTGTTGATCGACTGTACCTATACTTCCCACCTGACCTGGATACAGAATGTACAGCATTGTGGACCAATTGTTGCTATACCCCTCATCTGCCCCGGACCCTGATTCCTAATATACAGCATTGTGGATCAACTGTACCTATATCCCTCGCCTGCCCTGGACCCTGATACCGAATATACAACATTGTGGACCGACTGTCTATACCCCTCTTCTGCCCTGTACCTCGATACAGATTATACAGCATGACAGACTGTACCTATACCCCCCCACCTACCCTGGACCCTGATAACAAATATACAGCATTGTGGACCAACTGTACCTGTATCCCCACTGGACCCCGATACCGAATATACAGCATTGTGGACTGACTTTACCTATACCCCCCACCTGTCCTGTACCTCGATAGTAAATTTACAGCATTGTGAACCGACTATACCTATGCCTTCCACCTGCCCTGGACATGGATAACGAATATACCGCATTATGTACCGATTGTACCTATACCCCTCACATGCCCTTGACCCTGATACCGAATATACAGCATTGTGAACAGACTGTACCTCCTTCACCTGCCCGGATCTTGATGCCGAATTTACAGCATTGTGGACCGACTGTAAAAATACCCGTCACCTGCCCCAGACACGGAAACCGAACATATAGCATTGTGGATCTCACCCTCCCCGTACCTTGATACAGGATATACATCATTGTGGACCGACTGTACCTATACTCCCCCACCTGGCCTGGACCCTGATAACGAATATACAGCATTGTGCTCAGATTGTACCTATATCCCCCACCTGCCTCGGATCCTGATGCCGAATATACAGCATTGTGGACCGACTGTACCTATACCCCTCACCTGCCCCGGCCACCGAATATACAGCATTGTGATCTGACTGTACCTATACCCCTCATCTGTCCTTTATTATACAACATTGTGGATCGACTGTACCTATACCCCTCACCTACCCCGGACCCTGATACTGAATATACAGCATTGTGGATCGACCGTACCTATACCCCTCACCTACGTGTGTGTGTGTGTGTAGTGGACTATCTATACATTTATTGTCACTGGCAATAATGTAACATCTGTCCTGAAGGCTGCAGGTTCGCACCCAGGTGTTAATAAGTATTTTCCTGGGACAAGTAGAATTTTGTCTCCAATCTTGCCAAGGGGTCATGCTGGAACCCAAGAAGAAATGTAACATTTGACACCACCTAGCTCTTGGAAGGGAGATGTTAATTACAGCCTGATGGTATCTCTGGGAGAGCTGTTACACAAAGGATCTCAAGAGAAAATAATATAGTCATTGGGGGGCGCGGCCATGGTCCTATCAAAAACCAAGCAATTATGTTATGAACCTGAGGGGCTGGTCTAGAAACCTGATCATCAGACCAAAGCTATAAATTACGGCTGTATAAAGACAAGTGTTCACATGTGAGGGCAGCCCGAGAAGCTGATGTGTTCCATCAACTCCACTCACCCCAACTCAGGGAGCAGAAAGCAAACTACCAGTTAGATGATTTCTATAAGTTCCTCCTGTTTATTTTTATACTGTTTTGCATAAGTTGTATGTCTTGTCATGTTTTTACCTTTTCTTACTGTAAGCACTGAACAGTTTTTGTATTAAAGTATAAAACTTTAACAAGTTGAACCTTGAATGTTCTAAAAGAATCCATAGCCTAAAGGTGTGTGAGCCTTATGAGTGGTAGACATTATTAGTATTAATATTTCCGGGACTCGTCGCCCGTGTATTCGATGAGTGGTGGCAGCGTGTATGAGCTGGTGTGTGTCCTGGGTCGGTGTGTGATTTATGCTCCCATTACAGCATAGGACAGAGGTTGAATGCTGGACTGAGTGGGGATATAGATTAACCCTTGCAGGCCCAACCCTCCCAAGTCACGTGCTGAGAGCTGGCGACACCATGGAGCAGCGATCCGTGACAATTGGTGGCAGAGCGGTGGGATAGAATTATTTCTATTAGAGCATTAGTGCATGGTTTAAGCAATTATTCCCTGTACTAAAGAATTGGTATCCTTGCGAGGAGTGCACCAGTTCTTCAAGGTTCAACTCGGTGCTTACTTAGACATACTTGTAAACAGTTTCCCCTCCCCGTTTTTCTTTTCTATCTTTTATTTGGCAAAGGCTGTTCATCGATATGGCAGCTAAGTACAGGAAGCAGAGCAGAGAGGCTCTGACCGACCTCTGAGCAGAGAGGAATAGAAATGTCCGAGAGATCCAAGGAGCTGCTGATACGTGCCTTGTCATGCAGGACATTGAGCAAAGTGCTGAAGCATCTGGCCAAGGAGAGCGCCCACCTCAGAGAGACCAAGCAATGCCAGCTCTTGCACCGGAGATACCTGATGGAAATGCCAGCAATGCCAGTGCGAGGAGCCTATGGACTGTACTTTACAAATGGACTATAAACATAAGGATGAATGACCTCGGGGAGATCAAAACATCCAACACCGCGGAGACACCATCACGTGTTTCTCAACGCAGTGCTCCAGAACACTGCCTCCATCCCTTATGGGAAATATGCACATGCATGTAGAAAAGCCACGGAGACACCATCACGTGTTTCTCAACGCAAGCAATAAATAGCCAGGTCTTTCACCGGGAAGGAACAACCACGGGAAGGGCAGCATCCAAAAAGGAAAACCACCTATGCCAAAACATGGTATCCATCCACAGACAGCTGTTTCGGTTTATTTGCCCCTCATCAGTGTGGAGTAGGACACTGGCTATTAGAAGCAGTGCCTAGTAAAAGGACTATAAACATAAGGATGAATGACCTCGGGGAGATCAAAACATCCAACACCGCGGAGACACCATCACATGTTTCTCTACGCAGTGATCCAGAACACTGCCCCCATCCCTTATGGGTTGCTCCTTCCCGGTGAAAGACCTGGCTATTTATTGCTTGCGTTGAGAAACGTGATGGTGTCTCCGCAGCTTTTCTACATGCATGTACTTTACAAATGGACTTCCAACGGCTGGGAACAAGCGATCCCAATCTGAGCCTGTCGTTACTCTACAGCACCGACAGGCTGAGAGAGAGGCTGCAGAACGCCAGGCCCGAGAGGCTGCAGAACTCCGGGACCGACAGGCTGAGAGAGAGGCTGCAGAACCCCGGGATCCGACAGGCTGAGAGAGAGGCTGCAGAACCCCGGGACCGACAGGCTGAGAGAGAGGCTGCAAAACCCCGGGACCGACAGGCTGAGAGAGAGGCTGCAGAACCCCGGGACCGACAGGCTGAGAGAGAGGCTGCAGAACCCCGGGACCGACAGGCTGAGAGAGAGGCTGCAGAACCCCGGGACCGACAGGCTGAGAGAGAGGCTGCAGAACCCCGGGACCGACAGGCTGAGAGAGAGGCTGCAGAACCCCGGGACCGACAGGCTGAGAGAGAGGCTGCAGAACCCCGGGGCCGACAGGCTGAGAGAGAGGCTGCAGAACCCCGGGACCGACAGGCTGAGAGAGAGGCTGCAGAACCCCGGGACCGACAGGCTGAGAGAGAGGCTGCAGAACCCCGGGACCGACAGGCTGAGAGAGAGGCTGCAGAACCCCGGGACCGACAGGCTGAGAGAGAGGCTGCAGAACCCCGGGACCGACAGGCTGAGAGAGAGGCTGCAGAACCCCGGGACCGACAGGCTGAGAGAGAGGCTGCAGAACACCGGGAGGACAGAGCTTTCCAGCTTCAGATGGCTCAAATAGAGCTGGGTATCAGTCCTCAGATAAGCTCCTCCCAAGACATAAATCCAAGGAGACAACGTCTGTAAATCTTCCGTATG
The DNA here is from genome assembly GCF_032444005.1 of Ranitomeya imitator. Classification (NCBI taxonomy): domain Eukaryota; kingdom Metazoa; phylum Chordata; class Amphibia; order Anura; family Dendrobatidae; genus Ranitomeya; species Ranitomeya imitator. The sequence goes on from NC_091285.1 coordinate 2,305,597, forward strand.
ATGAAGGATACGGACTTAGATACTTTCCTTTGGGGGTTTGAAAAAACCTGCAGGCAATACCATCTACCCCGTGAGCAGTGGGCTCCAGTATCTAACCCCAGGGTTGAGAGGCAAAGCCCTGGAAGTTTTTGCTGGCCTCCCACCTGAGCTAGATGGGAACTATGAGGCCATAAAAGAGGCCCTGATCAGGAAATACAACCTAACACCAGAAGTGTATCGGAGAAAGTTCCGGAACCTACAACGTGGATCAACTGACAGCTAAGCGGATGCTGTGAGCACCTTGAGGACCACGTTCCACCAATGGATGAGGGGACTTTCTGTTAACAGTTTTGAGGACTTAACGGATCTTATGGTTAAGGATCAATTTCTTCACATGTGCCCCACGGATGTACGACAATCTGTGTGTGATCGGGAGCCACAAACTGCGGATCAGGCTGCAAGGATTGCGGACTGCTATGCGGCTAACAGGATGCCTGAGGTGCGGAAGCCATCGGGATTCAGCTGGAGGGGAGGTAAGCCAAACGGGGACCTTTCTCCCTCTGCCGGCCGATCACCAGTGCTGTCCAAGCCCACCTTCTATGGGGCCCCGGGAAATAGACATTCTCTAGGTGATGCACGCCGGTGCTTCTTCTGCAACTAAGTGGGACATGTTAGAGCTGTCTGCCCTGATAGGGAGAAATGCCCAACTACCACCACAAAGCTGTCTGTGCCCCCACCGTCTGTCCGCTTTGCAGCCGGCTCTGCGAGGGCTAATGAGAACTGTCAATCTGTCACTGTTGGCAATAAAGTCACCATTGGTGTCAGAGACACTGGAGCAGAGGTGACCCTGGTGCGTCCATCCAGAATAACCCCTGCCGATATCATACCAGGAAAGACGATGTCTATAACCGGGATTGGAGGGGTCAGCCGTGCCGTGCCCATGCCCCGTGTGTACCTGGACTGGGGAGCAGGGAAGGGACTGAGAGAAGTGGGAGTATCAGAGGCTAATCCCACCAATGTGTTAAGCACGGACCTGGGGAGGATGGTGTCCCACTATGTTCCTCCCTTGCAAGTAAATGCTACAGAGAATGTGGAAGCAAGTGACCCACCTGAGATCCCGTGCGAGGAGGGAAAATGTCCAAATGCACAGGACTGTAATTATGTGGCAGCTGTGACCCGGAGTCAGGCTGCGGCTCAGACTCAGGCCCAAAGATTAGAGGATGAGTCTCAGACAGAACTACCAGGACAGGAGGCCCATACTGTGGTCCCGGAGCCTCCATACATGGCAGACCCACCACGGTCCCTGATAACAGACACTGGAAACTCCGCTTCAGACCAGGGCCTGGCAGTCACACTAGGCCGGGGCCTGCAGGCTGACCGTCAGAGCTTCCAGGAGGCCCTGCAGACAGATGTCAGTCTGGAGGAGCTCAGATGTCTTGCAGACCAACCCCCTGCTGCTTCTGGCAAAGAGAGAGTATACTGGGACCAGGGCAGACTGTATACAGAGACTATCCCACGGACACTACAGAATCTTGGGACTATGAACGGCGGCTGATCGTCCTTTATCCATTTAGGGAACAATTATTGAGAATTGCCCATGAAATTCCTCTGGCCGGACACCTTGGAATACAAAAGACTAAAGCTCGCCTGGCACATAACTTCTATTGGCCCAAGATGGGGACAGATATTGCCAATTACTGCCGATCATGTGTAGTTTGTCAGAAAGTTGGAAAGTCCGGGAATATACAGAAAGCTCCATTGATACCACTGCCTGTGATCGATGAACCTTTCCAGCGAGGGGCTGTGGATATCATAGGGCCACTTGCAATCCCTAGCAGCTCTGGCAAAAAGTACATCCTCACAGTGGTGGACTATGCTCCACGATACCCGGAAGCTGTGGCACTATCCTCCATCCGAGCAAAGTGGCGGATGCTTTACTGACTGTGTTCTCTCGTGTGGGTTTCCCCAGGGAAATGTTGACCGATCAGGGAACCCAGTTCATGTCTGATCTGATGGAAAGCCTCTGTGAAAGAATACAAGTACAGCATGTTGTGGCCAGCGCCTATCCTCCCCAAACCAACGGACTCTGCGAGCGCTTCAATGGAACATTAAAGCAAATGTTCAAAATGCTGGTGGAGACTGAAGGGAGAGACTGGGAGCGGTACCTCCCCCATCTGCTGTTTGCCTACAGAGAGGTACCCCAGGCGTCTACTGGATTCTCCCCCTTTGAACTGGTCTATGGGAGGAGGGTCAGGAGGCCACTGGATTTGATTAAGGACTGTTGAGAGGACGACCCCAGAACTACTGGAGTCTCAGTGGTCGAATATGTACTGCGGCTCAGAGAGAGAATGCAAAAACTGAGCAACCTGGCCCATGAGAATGTGGCCCAGGCCCAAACCAACCAGAAGGTCTGGTACGACCGTAATGCCAGACTGAGGGCCTACGAGGAAGGGCAGAAGGTTTGGGTGTTGGTCCCTATGTTACAGAATAAATTGCAGGCCGCATGGGAGGGACCATATACTGTGCATAAGCGGCTGAATTATGTTAATTATGTGGTGACACTAGATGAGCATGCAAAGCGTCAGAAAGTGTTTCATGTAAATATGCTGAAGGCTCATCATGGCAGGGAGGCCTGTGTCTTACCTGTCTGTAGCCTGCCTGAAGAGGGGGAGGCTGATCTGTTACTGGCTGTGGGGGCCGGGACTCAGTACATGGAGTCCCTGGAGTCAGCAGAGTCTAACCCTGAGCTATCCCACAGTCAGAGGTCTGAGCTGATGGGGGCGCTCAGCGAGTTCACCGAAGTCTTCACAGGGGAGCCTGGGAGGACACACTTAGCAGTTCACCATGTGGACACTGGTACTAATCCCCCAGTACGGCAGTCTGCACACCGTGTGTCAGCAGAGGTGAAGGCACACATGAGGGAACAGGTAGAGGAGATGCTGAAACTCAAGGTGATACAAAAATCCCAGAGTGCCTGGGCCTCGCCTGTGGTTCTTGTCCCAAAAAAGGACCGTACTACCCGGTTCTGTGTAGTCTACAGGAAATTAAATGTACTGACTACATGTGAGGTCTACCCCATGCCGAGGATAGATGAGCTGTTAGAGCAGCTAGCTAAAGCATCGTACCTCACCATCATGGACCTAAGTAGAGGTCTGTACCTAAGCAGGAAACTCCTGCCCAGAGAAGTGGCCTATGCCACCATTGAAAAAGAATGTTTGGCAATCGCGTGGGCTCTGCAGAAGCTGCAACCATACCTCTATGGGTGCAACTTCACTGTGATAACAGATCATAACCCATTGAGTTGGCTCAGAGTAGTTGGGGACAATGGGAAATTGCTTACATGGAGTCTGATATTACAGCAGTATGATTTCACAATTCAGCATAAGAAGGGAGTCGATCATGGCAATACTGATGGCCTGTCTCACCAAGATGGGGCAGAATCAGATACCTGCTCCACTTGTAAGTCAACCCCCATGCACGTTCATAAGGAGCTAGGTGTATGTATGTTATGTGTGTGTGTGTGTATATATATATATATATATATATATATATATATATATATATACACAATTGTCTACTATGCAGCATCAATAGTAAAAATGTCATGTTAAAAATAATTTTAAAAAACCTGCTACACTTGCCCTCCGCCGCCCTTCTTGCTCCTCTCCACGCTCCCGGGACCGCGCCATTGCAAGCGGCAGCTTCCGCTCCCGTCCCAGGGCTGGTGTGTGACAAGGACCTGCCGTGACGTCACGGTCATGTGACCGCGACGTCATCATAGGTCCTGCTCACACCAGCCCTGGGACGGGAGCGGAAGCTGCCGCTCGCAATGGAGCGGTCCCGGGAGCGTGGAGAGGAGCGAGACAGGCGGCGGAGGGTAAGTATAGCAGGACTTCAACGGGCTATAGGTGAGTATATTTTTTGTTGTTGTTGTGTTTTTTTTTTTTTTTTTTAATTCTCTACTACGTGGCTCTGTGCTGGGCGATATACTATGTGGCTGGCCAATATACTACGTGGCTGGGCAATATACTACGTGGACATGCATATTCTAGAATACCCGATGCGTTAAAATCGGGCCACCATCTAGTGTGTGTGTGTGTGTATATATATGTATGTGTGTGTATATATGTATGTATGTATATGTATGTATATATATATATATATATATATATATATATATATATATATATATATATATATATATATAATATGTATGTGTAGTGGACTATGTGTAAATATATTGTCACTGGCAATAATGTAACATCTGTTCTGAAGGCTGCAGGTTTGCACCCAGGTGTTAATATGTATTTTCCTGGGACAAGTAGAATTCTGTCTCCAATATCAGCAGGGGGTCCTGCTGGAAGCCAAGAAGAAAGGTAACACTTGACACCTCCTAGCTCTTGGAAGAGAGATGTTAATTACGGCTGATGGTATCTGGGAGAGCTGTTACTCAAAGGATCTTAAGATAAAATAATATATTCATTGGGGAACGCGGCCGTGGTCCAATCAAAAACCAAGCAATTAGGATATTAACCTGAGGGGCAGTTCTAGAAACCTGACCTCCAGACCAAAGCTATAAATAACGGCTGTATACAGAGACACGTGTTCACATGTGAGGGCAGCCGACGCTTTATTTTGTTAATTTTTATACTGTTTTGCATATGTTGTATGTCTTTTTATTATATTTTTATACCTTTTCTTAGTGTAAGCACTGAACCTTTTTTGTATTAAAGTATAAAACTTTAACAAGTTGAACCTTGAATGTTCTAAAAGAGTCCATAGCTTAAGGTGTGTGAGCCTTATGAGTGGTAGACATTATTAGTATTAATATTTCCGGGACTCATCGCCCGTGTGTTCGATGAGTGGTGGCAGGGTTTATGAGCGGGTGTGTGGCCTGGGTCGATGTGTGATTTATGCTCCCATTACAGCATAGGACAGAGGTTGAATGCTGGACTGAGAGTGGGGAGATAGATTAACCCTTGCAGGCACAATCCAAGTCACGTGCTGAGAGCGGGCACGTGACGAATTAGTGGCAGCACGGAGTAGGAATCCGTGACACCCCTCACCTACCCTGGACCATGATACTGAATATACAGTATTGTTGACCAACTGTTCATATACCCCCCCTCGTGCCTCAGGAGCTGATACATAGTACACAGTTTTGTGAACTGATGACTTTTTTCCTTCCAGATTTGCCCACTGGCTGGGAAGAGGCGTACACGTTTGAAGGTGCCCGATACTACATCAAGTAAGTTCTTTTTCTTGTATTCTACCGTCTTGGTGCCACTGCTGCCTCCGCTGTAGTGCTGGCGTCTCTTCTCGGTGCGTCCTGTGTCTCCCTTTTGTACACTCCTCCTGTTCGTATCCTGGACACATTACGGTATTACAATCCCTGCAGAGGAGTGTCCCAACGACCCCAGAAGGGGAATGTAGCCGCAGATGATTGCCCTCCTGAGCCATCCACATTGGTCCCTGTTTTTTTTTTTTTTTTCCTGTCCTGGGCGCTGTACATTGGAAGGAGGGGATGTGCTATATGGGGAACAGGGGGCACTGTAAATCGGAAGGAGAGTGGAGTGTGCTATACGAGGAAGGGGGGCGCTGTATGGTTAAGGAGGTGGAGGGAGGCGCTGTATGGTTAAGGAGGTGGAGGGAGGCGCTGTCCGGAGGAGGAGGAGATGAGGCACACTGTACGGGGAAGGAGGTTGAATGGGCTCTGTATGGGACAAGAGGAACTCGCCGCTGTTTGGGGGTGTTTCACTCTTTGTCCCGCACACGAGCTCCTTCCCTCTGTGCGTCCCGCACACGAGCTCCTTCCCTGTGTGCGTCCCGCACACGAGCTCCTTCCCTTTGTGCGTCCCGCACACGAGCTCCTTCCCTCTGTGCGTCCCGCACACGAGCACCTTCCCTCTGTGCGTCCCGCACACGAGCACCTTCCCTCTGTGCGTCCCGCACACGAGCACCTTCCCTCTGTGCGTCCCGCACACGAGCTCCTTCCCTCTGTGCGTCCCGCACACGAGCTCCTTCCCTCTGTGCGTCCCGCACACGAGCTCCTTCCCTCTGTGCGTCCCGCACACGAGCTCCTTCCCTCTGTGCGTCCCGCACACGAGCTCCTTCCCTCTGTGCGTCCCGCACACGAGCTCCTTCCCTCTGTGCGTCCCGCACACGAGCTCCTTCCCTCTGTGCGTCCCGCACACGAGCTCCTTCCCTCTGTGCGTCCCGCACACGAGCTCCTTCCCTCTGTGCGTCCCCCACACGAGCACCTTCCCTCTGTGCGTCCCGCACACGAGCACCTTCCCTCTGTGCGTCCCGCACACGAGCTCCTTCCCTCTGTGCGTCCCGCACACGAGCTCCTTCCCTCTGTGCGTCCCGCACACGAGCTCCTTCCCTCTGTGCGTCCCGCACACGAGCTCCTTCCCTCTGTGCGTCCCGCACACGAGCTCCTTCCCTCTGTGCGTCCCGCACACGAGCTCCTTCCCTCTGTGCGTCCCGCACACGAGCTCCTTCCCTCTGTGCGTCCCCCACACGAGCACCTTCCCTCTGTGCGTCCCGCACACGAGCACCTTCCCTCTGCGCGGGAGTCACTAATCCATCTCCGATAGATGTCTGTCCAGCCTCAGTGTGAAGACTTCCATTGAAGGAGAACTCACCACCTCATGGCCGCCTGTTCCACTCATTGATAACTGTCATCCTTCTAATATCTAATCTGTATCTCCTCCCATTCAGTTTCATTCCGTTGCTTCTAGTCTTTCCATGTGCAAATGAGAATAAAGATGATCCCTCTACAATGTGACAGCCCTTCAGATATATGTAGACTGCTATTATCTCCTCAGTCTTCTTTTTTGCAGCTAAACATTCCCAGATCCTGTAACCGCTCCTCATAGGACATGGTTTGCAGGCCGGTCACCATTCTGGTCGCTCTTCTCTGAACTTGCTCCAGTTTGTTGATGTGTTTTTTAAAATGTGGAGCCCAAAACTGGACCCAGTATTCCAGATGAGGTCTGACCAAAGAGGAGTAGAGGGCAATAATGACTTCACGTGATGTAGACTCTGTGCTTCTCTTAACAGGGAAGGGGCGGTGCTGTATGGAGGTTGGCGTGGCGCCCTATGCGAGGAAGGGTATCGCTGTACACTGTGCAGCGCGTGGCTATTATGACATCTGCACAGTGTCCTAGCGCTCGCTGGCAGTCAATGGTGCATCATAAGAAGCGTCTATCTGCGGTGTCTCCTCTGCACTTGTTCTGTCCGGAGTCCTAATGCTTTTATAGAGTGGCCTCTGCTGCCTAGCGGTGCTCTATATTTGAGAAAGTCCTCATGATGTTGCGTCTTGTAGTGAGACGGCCGCCTCCACTCCGGTGTCCTGTACTGTGGGAGGGGGACAGTATCTTCTGATGTCGCGTCTGATCATGGGGTGCTGCTTCCTCTCTGGTGTCGCGTTCTGTGGGAGGGAGCCAGTATCCTCTCCGATGTTGCGTCCTGTGGAAGGGAGACGGTATCCTCTCCTTTGTTGCGTCCTGTGGGAGAGGGCTGCTTCCTCTCTGGTGTCGCGTTCTGTGGGAGGGAGCCAGTATCCTCTCCGATGTTGCGTCCTGTGGAAGGGAGACGGTATCCTCTCCTTTGTTGCGTCCTGTGGGAGAGGGCTGCTTCCTCTCTGGTGTCGCGTTCTGTGGGAGGGAGCCAGTATCCTCTCTGATGTTGCGTCCTGTGGGAGGGAGACGGTATCCTCTCCTTTGTTGCGTCCTGTGGGAGAGGGCTGCTTCCTCTCTGGTGTCGCACCCAATAATCATGGGGGCAGCCTCTCCAATTCCATAGCCCCCCCGCTGTCTGCTCCTGGACTAAGGTGATAAGGGTCACGATGCCGGTTTCTCCTGTTCTTCCGGTTTTCCGACACCTGGTTCCCTCTGTTTTCTGTGATCTCCTGGAGGGAGGAGGATGTGACTCATGGAGACTTCAGCTCAAATCTTTGTTGAGTAATCCCGTCAGGTTACTGCATGTCGGATAAGCCGTAGTGGGGCGAGGATGGAGATCTGACAGATCTCTGCTCTGAGCTGATTCCTGTGCCCCGAGTCCATGGTTATAACTTTGCTACTCCCATCGTAATGCTCCGCAGGGCCCGCATTGGTGTTTTTCCCTCTCGGTGGTGGGGGGTTGCGGTGTCTTCCCTCTCGGGGGTGGGGGGGTTTGCGGTGTCTTCCCTCTTGGGGGTTGGAGTGTGCTGTCTTCCCTCTAGGGGCGTGTGGGGGGGTTGCGGTGTCTTCCCTCTGGGGGGGTGGAGGTGTTGCGGTGTCTTCCCTCTGGGGGGGTGGGGGGGTTGCGGTGTCTTCCCTCTAGGGGGGTTGCGGTGTCTTCCCTCTAGGGGCGTGTGGGGGGGTTGCGGTGTCTTTCCTCTGGGGGGGTTGCGGCGTCTTCCCTCTAGGGGCGTGTGTGGGGGGGGTTACGGTGTCTTCCCTCTCGGGGGTTGGAGTGCGCTGTCTTCCCTCTAGGGGCGTGTGGGGGGGTTGCGGTGTCTTCCCTCTAGGGGCGTGTAGGGGGGGGTTGCGGTGTCTTCCCTCTGGGGGGGTGGGGGTTTTGCGGTGTCTTCCCTCTGGGGGGGTGGGGGGGTTGCGGTGTCTTCCCTCTGGGGGGGTGGGGGGGTTGCGGTGTCTTCCCTCTGGGGGGGTAGGGGGGGTTGCGGTGTCTTCCCTCTGGAGGGGTGGGGGGGTTGCGGTTTCTTCCCTCTGGGGGGGTTGCGGTGTCTTCCCTCTGGGGGGGTGGGGGGGGGGTTGCGGTGTCTTCCCTCTGGGGGGTGGGGGGGGGGTTGCGGTGTCTTCCCTCTGGAGGGGTGGGGGGGGGGTTGCGGTTTCTTCCCTCTGGGGGGGTGGGGGGGTTGCGGTGTCTTCCCTCTGGGGGGGTGGGGGGGTTGCGGTTTCTTCCCTCTGGGGGGGTGGGGGGGTTGCGGTGTCTTCCCTCTGGGGGGGTGGGGGGGTTGCGGTGTCTTCCCTCTGGGGGGGTGGGGGGGGTTGTGGTTTCTTCCCTCTGGGGGGGGGGTGGGGGGGTTGCGGTGTCTTCCCTCTGGGGAAGGTGGGGGGGGGTTGCGGTGTCTTCCCTCTGGAGGGGTGGGGGGGGTTGCGGTGTCTTCCCTCTGGAGGGGTGGGGGGGTTGCGGTGTCTTCCCTCTGGAGGGGTGGGGGGGGTTGCGGTGTCTTCCCTCTGGAGGGGTGGGGGGGTTGCGGTGTCTTCCCTCTGGGGGGGTTGCGGTTTCCTCCCTCTGGGGGGGGGGGTGGGGGGTTATGCGGTGTCTTCCCTCTGGGGAGGGTGGGGGGTTATGCGGTGTCTTCCCTCTGGGGAGGGTGGGGGGGTTGCGGTGTCTTCTCTCTGGGGGGGTGGGGGGGGTTGCGGTGTCTTCCCTCTGGGGGGGTGGGGGGGTTGCGGTGTCTTCCCTCTGGGGAGGGTGGGGGGGTTGCGGTTTCTTCCCTCTGGGGGGGTGGGGGGGTTGCGGTGTCTTCCCTCTGGGGGGGTGGGGGGGTTGCGGTGTCTTCCCTCTGGGGGGGTGGGGGGGGTTGCGGTGTCTTCCCTCTGGGGGGGTGGGGGGTTGTGGTTTCTTCCCTCTGGGGGGGGTGGGGGGGTTGCGGTGTCTTCCCTCTTGGGAGGGTGGGGGGGGGTTGCGGTGTCTTCTCTCTGGGGGGGGTGGGGAGCGCGGTGTCGTCCGTCTCCGGAGCTTCGCTCATATTTGGGATTCTGCTGTTTCTCCTGCATCCTGCTGCCCCCGTTCCCAGGCTCTGATGTATCACACACAGCTGACAGTTCGTAGGGTCCGTGTTCCCACCGGATGCGCCGTCTTCCAGAAGTATCTTGCGATCCCTGCTCTGACGACAATGCGTGCCTAATATATTTTCTTAAAGGAACTCTCCAGAAAACTCTATTCCTTGGGGGCGGGGACTCAAGGGCCTGGACATGGGTAATGACCTGCTAACTAATTAATCTTCCTCCGGTCTGATCGTCAAGCGCATTGGTTTTTGTAGTTCATTTAACCTCTCGTTCTGGCTGAGCTTCTCCCCAACCTGTGGCTGCAGGAAGTGAAGATAAATCCGAGGTGACGGATGTGATTACTTGGAACTCGCTGTGTCCTCCCTGCTGTCACCATGGTGATAAATGACCACAATGTCACTAACCAGGACCACTGTGTATGAATGGTGCAAAACATGTCCGTGTAAGGTCGTAAGACTGTCCACATCTGTCAATCAGGTGTTAATATATACAGGGAGCTCCCCCTAGTGGTGACTGCAGACAGGACCTTATCATGTATCTCTGTATACAGGGAGCTCCCCCTAGTGGTGGCTGCAGACAGGATATTATCATGTATCTCAGTGTACAGGGAGCTCCCCCTAGTGGTGGCTGCAGACAGGATCTTAACATGTAACTCTGTATACAGGGAGCTCCCCCTAGTGGTGGCTGCAGACAGGACCTTATCATGTATCTCTGTATACAGGGAGCTCTCCCTAGTGGTGACTGCAGACAGGATCTTAACATGTATCTCTGTATACAGGGAGCTCCCCCTAGTGGTGGCTGCAGACAGGATCTTATCATGTATCTCTGTATACAGGGAGCTCTCCCTAGTGGTGACTGCAGACAGGATCTTATCTTGTATCTCTGTATACAGGGAGCTCCCCCTAGTGGTGACTGCAGACAGGATCTTATCATGTATCTCTGTATACAGGGAGCTCTCCCTAGTGGTGACTGCAGACAGGATCTTAACATGTATCTCTGTATACAGGGAGCTCCCCCTAGTGGTGGCCGCAGACAGGATCTTATCATGTATCTCTGTATACAGGGAGCTCCCCCTAGTGGTGACTGCAGACAGGACCTTATCATGTATCTCTGTATACAGGGAGCTCCCTCTAGTGGTGACTGCAGACAGGATCTTATGTATCTCTGTATACAGGGAGCTCCCCCTACTGGTGGCTGCAGACAGGATCTTATCATGTATCTCTGTATACAGGGAGCTCCCCCTAGTGGTGACTGCAGACAGGACCTTATCATGTATCTCTGTATACAGGGAGCTCCCTCTAGTGGTGACTGCAGACAGGATCTTATGTATCTCTGTATACAGGGAGCTCCCCCTACTGGTGGCTGCAGACAGGATCTTATCATGTATCTCTGTACACAGGGAGATCCCCCTAGTGGTGGCTGCGGACAGGATCTTATCATGTATCTCTGTATACAGGGAGCTCCCCCTAGTGGTGACTGCAGACAGGAGCTTATTATATATCTCTATATACAGTGAGCTCCCCCTAGTGATGGCTGCAGACAGGATCTTATCACGTATCTCTGTATACAGGGAGCTCCCCCTAGTGGTGGCTGCAGACAGGAGCTTATTATATATCTCTATATACAGTGAGCTCCCCCTAGTGGTGGCTGCAGACAGGATCTTGTGTATTTCTGTATACAGGGAGCTCCCCCTAGTGGTGACTGCAGACAGGAGCTTATTATATATCTCTATATACAGTGAGCTCCCCCTAGTGGTGGCTGCAGACAGGATCTTATCATGTATCTCTGTATACAGGGAGCTCCCCCTAGTGGTGACTGCAGACAGGAGCTTATTATATATCTCTATATACAGTGAGCTCCCCCTAGTGGTGGCTGCAGACAGAATCTTATCATGTATCTGTATACAGGGAGCTCCCCCTAGTGGTGACTGCAGACAGGATCTTATCATGTATCTCTGTATACAGGGAGCTCCCCCTAGTGGTGGCTGCAGACAGGATCTTATCACATAGTAACATAGTTAGTAAGGCCGAAAAAAGACATTTGTCCATCCAGTTCAGCCTATATTCCATCATAATAAATCCCCAGATCTACGTCCTTCTACAGAACCTAATAATTGTATGATACAATATTGTTCTGCTCCAGGAAGACATCCAGGCCTCTCTTGAACCCCTCGACTGAGTTCGCCATCACCACCTCCTCAGGCAAGCAATTCCAGATTCTCACTGCCCTAACAGTAAAGAATCCTCTTCTATGTTGGTGGAAAAACCTTCTCTCCTCCAGACGCAAAGAATGCCCCCTTGTGCCCGTCACCTTCCTTGGTATAAACAGATCCTCAGCGAGATATTTGTATTGTCCCCTTATATACTTATACATGGTTATTAGATCGCCCCTCAGTCGTCTTTTTTCTAGACTAAATAATCCTAATTTCGCTAATCTATCTGGGTATTGTAGTTCTCCCATCCCCTTTATTAATTTTGTTGCCCTCCTTTGTACTCTCTCTAGTTCCATTATATCCTTCCTGAGCACCGGTGCCCAAAACTGGACACAGTACTCCATGTGCGGTCTAACTAGGGATTTGTACAGAGGCAGTATAATGCTCTCATCATGTGTATCCAGACCTCTTTTAATGCACCCCATGATCCTGTTTGCCTTGGCAGCTGCTGCCTGGCACTGGCTGCTCCAGGTAAGTTTATCATTAACTAGGATCCCCAAGTCCTTCTCCCTGTCAGATTTACCCAGTGGTTTCCCGTTCAGTGTGTAATGGTGACATTGATTCCTTCTTCCCATGTGTATAACCTTACATTTATCATTGTTAAACCTCATCTGCCACCTTTCAGCCCAAGTTTCCAACTTATCCAGATCCATCTGTAGCAGAATACTATCTTCTCTTGTATTAACTGCTTTACATAGTTTTGTATCATCTGCAAATATCGATATTTTACTGTGTAAACCTTCTACCAGATCATTAATGAATATGTTGAAGAGAACAGGTCCCAATACTGACCCCTGCGGTACCCCACTGGTCACAGCGACCCAGTTAGAGACTATACCATTTATAACCACCCTCTGCTTTCTATCACTAAGCCAGTTACTAACCCATTTACACACATTTTCCCCCAGACCAAGCATTCTCATTTTGTGTACCAACCTCTTGTGCGGCACGGTATCAAACGCTTTGGAAAAATCGAGATATACCACGTCCAGTGACTCACCGTGGTCCAGCCTATAGCTTACCTCTTCATAAAAACTGATTAGATTGGTTTGACAGGAGCGATTTCTCATAAACCCATGCTGATATGGAGTTAAACAGTTATTCTCATTGAGATAATCCAGAATAACATCCCTCAGAAACCCTTCAAATATTTTACCAACAATAGAGGTGAGACTTACTGGCCTATAATTTCCAGGTTCACTTTTAGAGCCCTTTTTGAATATTGGCACCACATTTGCTATGCGCCAGTCCTGCGGAACAGATCCCGTTGCTATAGAGTCTGGTGACCATTAATATAGGGTTTTCATTGTTTCTTGGGATTTCACCTAGCATTTCATTTTCCACCGTGAATACCGTGGAGAAGAAGGTGTTTAATGTTAGCTTTTTCCTCGTCATCTACAACCATTCTTTCCTCACTATTTTTTAAGGGGCCTACATTTTCAGTTTTTATTCTTTTACTATTGATATAGTTGAAGAACAGTTTGGGATTAGTTTTACTCTCCTTAGCAATGTGCTTCTCTGTTTCCTTTTTGGCAGCTTTAATTAGTTTTTTAGATAAAGTATTTTTCTCCCTATAGTTTTTTAGAGCTTCAATGGTGCCATCCTGCTTTAGTAGTGCAAATGCTTTCTTTTTACTGTTAATTGCCTGTCTTACTTCTTTGTTTAGCCACATTGGGTTTTTCCTATTTCTAGTCCTTTTATTCCCACAAGGTATAAACCGCTTACACTGCCTATTTAGGATGTTCTTAAACATTTCCCATTTATTATCTGTATTCTCATTTCTGAGGATATTGTCCCAGTCTACCAGATTAAGGGCATCTCTAAGCTGGTCAAACTTTGCCTTCCTAAAGTTCAGTGTTTTTGTGACTCCCTGACAAGTCCCCCTAGTGAAAGACAGGTGAAACTGCACAATATTGTGGTCGCTATTTCCTAAATGCCCGACCACCTGCAGATTTGTTATTCTGTCAGGTCTATTAGATAGTATTAGGTCTAAAAGTGCTGCTCCTCTGGTTGGATTCTGCACCAATTGTGAAAGATAATTTTTCTTGGTTATTAGCAGAAACCTGTTGCCTTTATGGGTTTCACAGGTTTCTGTTTCCCAGTTAATATCCGGGTAGTTAAAGTCCCCCATAACCAGGACCTCATTATGGGTTGCAGCTTCATCTATCTGCTTTAGAAGTAGACTTTCCATGGTTTCTGTTATATTTGGGGGTTTGTAACAGACCCCAATGAGAATTTTGTTACCATTTTTCCCTCCATGAATTTCGACCCATATGGACTCGACATCCTCATTTCCTTCGCTAATATCCTCCCTTAAAGTGGACTTTAGACAAGACTTTACATAGAGACAAACCCCTCCTCCTCTCCGATTTTTACGATCCTTTCTAAACAGACTGTAACCCTGTAAGTTAACTGCCCAGTCATAGCTTTCATCTAACCATGTCTCGGTTATTCCCACTATGTCAAAGTTACCTGTAGATATTTCTGCTTCTAGTTCTTCCATCTTGTTTGTCAGGCTTCTGGCGTTTGCGAGCATGCAGTTTAGAGGATTTTGTTTTGTTCCAATCTCCTCACTGTGGATTGTTTTAGAAATGTTCTTACCTCCCTTCTGAGTATGTTTTCCTGGGTCGTCTTTGTTCGAGTCTAATGCTTTTCTTCCCGTCCCCTCTTCTTCTAGTTTAACGCCCTCCTGATGAGTGTAGCGAGTCTTCTGGCGAATGTGTGTTTCCCAGGTTTGTTGAGGTGTAGTCCGTCTCTGGCGAGGAGTCCATCATACCAGTAATTCACACCGTGGTCCAGGAATCCAAATCCTTGTTGTCTGCACCATCGTCTTAGCCAGTTGTTTGCATCAAGGATCCTGTTCCATCTCCTGGTGCCATGCCCGTCTACTGGAAGGATAGAAGAAAAAACTACCTGTGCATCCAGTTCCTTTACTTTCTTCCCCAACTCTTCAAAGTCCTTGCAGATTGTCGGTAGGTCCTTCCTTGCCGTGTCATTGGTGCCAACATGTATCAGAAGAAATGGGTGGACGTCCTTGGAGCTGAAGAGCTTTGGTATCCTATCGGTCACATCCTTGATCATCGCACCTGGAAGGCAGCATACTTCTCTTGCAGTTATGTCCGGTCTGCAGATGGCTGCTTCTGTGCCTCTCAGTAGTGAGTCTCCCACCACCACCACTCTTCGTTGCTTCTTGGCTGTACTTTTTGCTGTCACTTGTTGCTGTGTGCCCTTTTCTTTTTTGCTTGCTGGTATTGCTTCATTCTTAGGTGTGCCATCTTCATCCTCTACAAAGATTTGATATCGGTTCTTCAGTTGTGTGGTTGGTGATTTCTCCATGGTCTTCTTGCTTCTTTTGGTCACATGCTTCCACTCATCTGCTTTTGGAGGTTCTCTGACACTTTTTGCACCTTCTGTGACCAGTAGAGATGCTTCTGTTCTGTCTAGAAAGTCTTCATTCTCTTTGATGAGTTTCAAAGTTGCTATTCTTTCTTCCAGACCCCGCACCTTTTCTTCTAAAAGGGCCACTAGTCTACACTTCTGACAGGTGAAATTTGATTCTTCTTCTGGTCGATCTGTGAACATGTAGCACATGCTGCAGCTCACCATGTAGGTTGTCACATCTGCCATGTTGCTCCTAGATCCTGCTGACTTGCTGTGTGTTTTCCTTCTTGTGTAATCTACTCAGCCAAGCTCTCTTGCAATAATGTCCTACAGGCAAAAATTAGCCTCCTGAAGCTTGAATCCCTGGTTTGGTGATGCTTTCGAAGCAGCTGGTCCCGGCTGTACCCAACGATCTTCTAGCTTAGGGAGACTTCGCTTCTCCCAGAAGGCACCTGGAATATGCAAATTAGCCTCCTGAAGCTTGAATCCCTTGTTTGGTGATGCTTTCGAAGCAGCTGGTCCCGGCTGTACCCAACGATCTTCTAGCTTAGGGAGACTTCGCTTCTCCCAGAAGGCACCTGGAATATGCAAATTAGCCTCCTGAAGCTTGAATCCCTGGTTTGGTGATGCTTTCGAAGCAGCTGGTCCCGGCTGTACCCAACGATCTTCTAGCTTAGGGAGACTTCGCTTCTCCCAGAAGGCACCTGGAATATGCAAATTAGCCTCCTGAAGCTTGAATCCCTGGTTCGGTGATGCTTTCGAAGCAGCTGGTCCCGGCTGTACCCAACGATCTTCTAGCTTAGGAAGACTTCGCTTCTCCCAGAAGGCACCTGGAATATGCAAATTAGCCTCCTGAAGCTTGAATCCCTGGTTTGGTGATGCTTTCGAAGCAGCTGGTCCCGGCTGTACCCAACGATCTTCTAGCTTAGGGAGACTTCGCTTCTCCCAGAAGGCACCTGGAATATGCAAATTAGCCTCCTGAAGCTTGAATCCCTGGTCACGTATCTCTGTATACAGGGAGCTCCCCCTAGTGGTGGCTGCAGACAGGATCTTGTGTATTTCTGTATACAGGGAGCTCCCCCTAGTGGTGACTGCAGACAGGATCTTATCATGTATCTCTGTATGCAGGGAGCTCCCCCTAGTGGTGGCTGCAGACAGGATCTTATCATGTATCTCTGTATACAGGGAGCTCCCCCTAGTGGTGACTGCAGACAGGATCTTATCATGTATCTCTGTATACAGGGAGCTCCCCCTAGTGGTGGCTGCAGACAGGATCTTATCATGTATCTCTGTATACAGGGAGCTCCCCCTAGTGGTGGCTGCAGACAGGATCTTATCATGTATCTCTGTATACAGGGAGCTCCCCCTAGTGGAGACTGCAGACAGGAGCTTATTATATATCTCTATATACAGTGAGCTCCCCCTAGTGATGGCTGCAGACAGGATCTTATCACGTATCTCTGTATACAGGGAGCTCCCCCTAGTGGTGGCTGCAGACAGGATCTTGCGTATTTCTGTGTACAGGGAGCTCCCCCTAGTGGAGACTGCAGACAGGAGCTTATTATATATATCTATATACAGTGAGCTCCCCCTAGTGGTGGCAGCAGACAGGATCTTATCATGTATCTCTGTATACAGGGAGCTCCCCCTAGTGGTGGCTGCAGACAGAATCTTATCATGTATCTGTATACAGTGAGCTCCCCCTAGTGGTGGCTGCAGACAGGATCTTATCACGTATCTCTGTATACAGGGAGCTCCCCCTAGTGGTGGCTGCAGACAGGATCTTGTGTATTTCTGTATACAGGGAGCTCCCCCTAGTGGAGACTGCAGACAGGATCTTATCATGTATCTCTGTATACAGGGAGCTCCCCCTAGTGGTGGCTGCAGACAGGATCTTATCATGTATCTCTGTATACAGGGAGCTCCCCCTAGTGGTGACTGCAGACAGGATCTTATCATGTATCTCTGTATACAGGGAGCTCCCCCTAGTGGTGGCTGCAGACAGGATGTTATCATGTATCTCTGTATACAGGGAGCTCCCCCTAGTGGTGGCTGCAGACAGGATCTTGTGTATTTCTGTATGGTTCTGCTTGATGTACGGCAGTCTATTGGGTTGGATTGGTGCAGGATAAAAGGTTGCGGTACTTTCTGAATGCTGGGGTCTCTGCACCTCTGGGGGCTTTGTCCTTGGCTTGGTTCTGAGGTGTGAAGGTCCTCGCAGTTTTGTATTGATTTGCTAATTCCAGCCTGGTTAGTGGTCGTCGGCCGCGGCGCTTTCATGGTATTAGTGTTTGCAGCGCTGTAATGAGACGTACAATGCATTCAGACTATTAATGTGCCTCCGGTCGGGGAGGACAGTGAAGGACAGCGGCTCCTCTCCTATAACCTCCCCCTGAGCGGCCGCTCAGAAATATAAAGTCATAGTCATCGCCTGCAGACTCTGTTCATCGGACCATTCCTCCACAATCCACTGTCACTCTGGTGGGTGTGTGGTCTGCGGCCCCTCTTTCCTTAGTCCCCTGCCTCCCTTCTCCCTGGTGGGTGTGTGGTCTGCGGCCCCTCTTTCCTTAGTCCCCTGCCGCCCTTCTCCCTGGTGGGTGTGTGGTCTGCGGCCCCTCTTTCCTTAGTCCCCTGCCTCCCTTCTCCCTGGTGGGTGTGTGGTCTTCGGCCCCTCTTTCCTTAGTCCCCTGCCTCCCTTCTCCCTGGTGGGTGTGTGGTCTTCGGCCCCTCTTTCCTTAGTCCCCTGCCTCCCTTCTCCCTGGTGGGTGTGTGGTCTGCGGCCCCTCTTTCCTTAGTCCCCTGCCGCCCTTCTCCCTGGTGGGTGTGTGGTCTGCGGCCCCTCTTTCCTTAGTCCCCTGCCGCCCTTCTCCCTGGTGGGTGTGTGGTCTGCGGCCCCTCTTTCCTTAGTCCCCTGCCTCCCTTCTCCCTGGTGGGTGTGTGGTCTGCGGCCCCTCTTTCCTTAGTCCCCTGCCGCCCTTCTCCCTGGTGGGTGTGTGGTCTGCGGCCCCTCTTTCCTTAGTCCCCTGCCTCCCTTCTCCCTGGTGGGTGTGTGGTCTGCGGCCCCTCTTTCCTTAGTCCCCTGCCTCCCTTCTCCCTGGTGGGTGTGTGGTCTGCGGCCCCTCTTTCCTTAGTCCCCTGCCTCCCTTCTCCCTGGTGGGTGTGTGGTCTGCGGCCCCTCTTTCCTTAGTCCCCTGCCGCCCTTCTCCCTGGTGGGTGTATGGTCTGCGGCCCCTCTTTCCTTAGTCCCCTGCCTCCCTTCTCCCTGGTGGGTGTGTGGTCTGCGGCCCCTCTTTCCTTAGTCCCCTGCCGCCCTTCTCCCTGGTGGGTGTATGGTCTGCGGCCCCTCTTTCCTTAGTCCCCTGCCTCCCTTCTCCCTGGTGGGTGTGTGGTCTGCGGCCCCTCTTTCCTTAGTCCCCTGCCGCCCTTCTCCCTGGTGGGTGTATGGTCTGCGGCCCCTCTTTCCTTAGTCCCCTGCCGCCCTTCTCCCTGGTGGGTGTGTGGTCTGCGGCCCCTCTTTCCTTAGTCCCCTGCCTCCCTTCTCCCTGGTGGGTGTGTGGTCTGCGGCCCCTCTTTCCTTAGTCCCCTGCCTCCCTTCTCCCTGGTGGGTGTGTGGTCTGCGGCCCCTCTTTCCTTAGTCCCCTGCCTCCCTTCTCCCTGGTGGGTGTGTGGTCTGCGGCCCCTCTTTCCTTAGTCCCCTGCCGCCCTTCTCCCTGGTGGGTGTATGGTCTGCGGCCCCTCTTTCCTTAGTCCCCTGCCTCCCTTCTCCCTGGTGGGTGTGTGGTCTGCGGCCCCTCTTTCCTTAGTCCCCTGCCGCCCTTCTCCCTGGTGGGTGTATGGTCTGCGGCCCCTCTTTCCTTAGTCCCCTGCCTCCCTTCTCCCTGGTGGGTGTGTGGTCTGCGGCCCCTCTTTCCTTAGTCCCCTGCCGCCCTTCTCCCTGGTGGGTGTATGGTCTGCGGCCCCTCTTTCCTTAGTCCCCTGCCTCCCTTCTCCCTGGTGGGTGTGTGGTCTGCACACAGCTGTCTCCTGTCCTGCAGTGACCTCTCAGGATCTACATATTTCTCTGCTCTTGGCGCCATCTACAGGAAGCGGAGGCATATTACAGCACCTGACCAGTCTGCTCTTTCATATTATGCCAATACTCAACCTGTTTTTACTACTACAAATCCCAGCATGTTGTGAAAGTCTGACAGGGTGTATGAAGTTGTACTGTGTGTTAAATGGCTGACAGAAGCTGAACCCTGGCGAGAAAATGCTCAATTATCAAAATATGAGTATGCAAAAGAAAGCCAAAGAATTGCTACCTCTTGTATTATACTCCAGAGCTGCACTCACTATTCTGCTGGTGCAGTCACTGTGTACGTACATTACATTACTGATCCTGAGTTACATCCTGTATTATACCCCAGAGCTGCACTCACTATTCTGCTGGTGCAGTCACTGTGTACATACATTACATTACTGATCCTGAGTTATATCCTGTATTATACCCCAGAGCTGCACTCACTATTCTGCTGGTGCAGTCACTGTGTACATACATTACATTACTGATCCTGAGTTACATCCTGTATTCTACTCCAGAGCTGCACTCACTATTCTGCTGGTGCAGTCACTGTGTACATACATTACATTACTGATCCTGAGTTACATCCTGTATTATACCCCAGAGCTGCACTCACTATTCTGCTGGTGCAGTCACTGTGTACATACATTACATTACTGATCCTGGGTTACATCCTGTATTATACCCCAGAGCTGCACTCACTATTCTGCTGGTGCAGTCACTGTGTACATACATGACATTACTGATCCTGAGCTACATCCTGTATTATACTCCAGAGCTGCACTCACTATTCTGCTGGTGCAGTCACTGTGTACATACATGCCAATACTGATCCTGAGTTACATCCTGTATTATACCCCAGAGCTGCAGTCGCTATTCTGCTGGTGCAGTCACTGTGTACATACATTACATTACTGATCCTGAGTTACATCCTGTATTATACCCCAGAGCTGCACTCACTATTCTGCTGGTGCAGTCACTGTGTACATACATTACATTACTGATCCTGAGTTACATTCTGTATTATACTCTGTCACGATTCACACCGTGACCGTCACCCCTACGTCACGGGTTGGGGTGACTTTAGCCCAACAGACGGCTATCACATGTGCAGGGGGACTTATCTTAGTTATCCCTCCACTCCACAATGTGATGAAAAAACACACACAGGGCTATTGACCTCTTAGTTTACAGCAGGAGCTTATTTTAGGTATCCCACTGCTCTTCAATATACCACAAACTGCAGGGATTTATGTATATCCCGCTTACAGTTCCACTTAAAACTTGCAGCTCTCTGGCGCCCCTCTTATTTTCAGGTCAGATTGGGTATTGCACCTGGGGCAATTAGTCGCCAGAAAGGCTGCCTGCTATGTACTGGCTATTGGGCACGCTGCAGCGACGCGATAAACCACTCCCACTCAGGCAGGAACAATAATTATCAACGCCGCAGTCGCTACAACATCACCCAAAAGCCTGCACACGGTATGCTGCCACCAGCTTCAATTAAATGGGTCCGAAGCTAACCCAACACAGTAGCGTAATTCCCTTCAGGAGACTTGGGGTACGTTTTTAGAGCATGGAGAAAGAACTAATATTAAATAATATACCCCACAAAATTTAGGCAGTGCTTTATCAAAATATTTTACAAAGATGTTACAAATGAGATAATTGCAAATATGTACAAGGTAATTATAACATAAAGGGATTACAGGAGAAAAGATAACACTCACATGTTCTCAGAGCATTGCAGGCAACCAGGCTAGTGGAGCTTCCATACGTCCCAGTTCATTGGACGTGCTCCAGGCTCTCCAGGAAAAAGACAAGAAGAGACTGCTGAGATCTGGGCAGACAGTTATAGCTGCAGCCTGTGACATCCCAGAAAGGGGTTGGATCACCTCGTCCCTCCTACCTCTTCAGTTAACTAATTTTACCCTAACTTTTATCTAATTTCTATAACTCCGCTACCACACATGTCATAGTCATAACAAACCCAGCATTCATCTCGGATTAACGTGGGCATTCTAATGAGATCAAATATGTCCTATCTGGGATACATATTTACAGAGAAATCCCTACTTCTTTACCAGATGGAGTTAAAAACTCAGGTTTACTGTGGTGGATAGATCCACCGAGGGAGATTAAGAATGTATATTTTCGTGTTCTTAACTTTAAATGGTTTGCCTAATATCTTACAAAAACAGAACAAAGAACTTCCATGGATTCTAGAGATTTCTAATCCAGTTATAGCTGGAGAAGAGTTGGAGCCTTCCAAAGCGATCGTAAATTCCTTTGCTCAATAAAACTCTCTTCCCCCATACCTTGGAAAGGAAAGCTCTTGGCTGAGTGAAAGGGAAGGGGGGCTTTTTTAGCCCGCAGCCTGGCTAACAAGAGAAACTCAACTTATATGATATTTCATACCATATCGTGACATACTCCAGAGCTGCACTCGCTATTCTGCTTTCACTGTATGTACATACATCGGCCTCTGGCGCTGCGTTCGCTGCCGTCCCCGGCGCCTCTGGCGCTGCATTCGCTGCTGTCCCCAGCGCCGCTGTGCTCGCTTCTGGCGCTGCCGTCCCCGGCGCTTCTGGCAGTGGAGCTTTGTGATCTTGTGACCCTGCGTGGTTATAAGGGGGTGATGACCTGGTAGATGTTGGATCAGCGGTCACACAGACGTGCGCGGCCGTCTGACACCTCTGTGCTGTTAGTGAGGAGTTGTTGCGCTACAGTGATGTCGGCACCGCCAGCAGGGAGTTTCCCTCTATGTGGGCGGAGTATTTGCTATGCGGGCGGGGCCTGTGTTATTGGGGAGGGGTTCTTTTCGGTGTGCCTCGCCCCAGTTATTCTACTTTTTGTCCCAGTGTCATTGGCTGCTGCTGAGTGCGGAAGTCACACGTCAAAGAGGGAATCTGTTACCCCATCTGGCAGCAGCCTGTGTGGGGGCAGAGACCCTGATCCCAGCGACGTGTCGCCCCACCACCCCCACTAAGGCGAGCCTTCTTCTGTCCTCATATAAGCGGGTGTTCGCCCCGTGGATGAGCCCTTCTCCTCTGGTATAAGCCGGTGTTCGCCCCTTGGATGAGCCCTTCCCCTCCTCTGGTATAAGCGGGTGTTCGCCCCGTGGATGAGCCCTTTCCCTCCTCTGGTATAAGCGGGTGTTCGCCCCGTGGATGAGTCCTTCCCCTCCTCTGGTATAAGCGGGTGTTCGCCCCGTGAATGAGCCCTTCCCCTCCTCTGGTATAAGCGGGTGTTCGCCCCGTGGATGAGTCCTTCCCATCCTCTGGTATAAGCGGGTGTTCGCCCCGTGGATGAGTCCTTTCCCTCCTCTGGTATAAGCGGTTGTTCGCCCCGTGGATGAGCCCTTTCCCTCCTCTGGTATAAGCGGGTGTTCGCCCCGTGGATGAGCCCTTTACCTCCTCTGGTATAAGCGGGTATTCGCCCCGTGGATGAGCCCTTCTCCTCCTCTGGTATAAGCGGGTGTTCGACCCGTGGATGAGTCCTTCCCATCCTCTGGTATAAGCGGGTGTTCGCCCCGTGGATGAGCCCTTCTCCTCCTCTGGTATAAGCGGGTGTTCGCCCCGTGAATCAGCCCTTCCCCTCCTCTGGTATAAGCGGGTGTTCGCCCCGTGGATGAGTCCTTCCCATCCTCTGGTATAAGCGGGTGTTCGCCCCGTGAATGAGTCCTTCCCCTCCTCTGGTATAAGCGGGTGTTCGCCCCGTGGATGAGTCCTTTCCCTCCTCTGGTATAAGCGGGTGTTCGCCCCGTGGATGAGTCCTTCCCATCCTCTGGTATAAGCGGGTGTTCGCCCCGTGGATGAGTCCATTCCCCCCTCCGCTGGTATAAGCGGGTGTTCGCCCCGTGGATGAGTCCTTCCCCTCCTCTGGTATAAGCGGGTGTTCGCCCCGTGGATGAGCCCTTCCCCTCCTCTGGTATAAGCGGGTGTTCACCCCGTGGATGAGTCCTTCCCATCCTCTGGTATAAGCGGGTGTTCGCCCCGTGGATGAGCCCTTCCCCTCCTCTGGTATAAGCGGGTGTTCGCCCCGTGGATGAGTCCTTTCCCCCCTCCGCTGGTATAAGCGGGTGTTCGCCCCGTGGATGAGCCCTTCCCCTCCTCTGGTATAAGCGGGTGTTCGCCCCGTGGATGAGCCCTTCCCCTCCTCTGGTATAAGCGGGTGTTCGCCCCGTGGATGAGTCCTTCCCATCCTCTGGTATAAGCGGGTGTTCGCCCCGTGAATGAGTCCTTCCCCTCCTCTGGTATAAGCGGGTGTTCGCCCCGTGGATGAGCCCTTCCCCTCCTCTGGTATAAGCGGGTGTTCGCCCCGTGGATGAGTCCTTGGTATAAGCGGGTGTTCGCCCCGTGGATGAGCCCTTCCCCTCCTCTGGTATAAGCGGGTGTTCGCCCCGTGGATGAGCCCTTCCCCTCCTCTGGTATAAGCGGGTGTTCACCCCGTGGATGAGTCCTTCCCATCCTCTGGTATAAGCGGGTGCTCGCCCCGTGGATTAGCCCTTTCCCTCCTCTGGTATAAGCGGGTGTTCGCCCCGTGGATGAGTCCTTCCCATCCTCTGGTATAGGCGGGTGTTCGCCCCGTGGATGAGCCCTTCCCCTCCTCTGGTATAAGCGGGTGTTCGCCCCGTGGATGAGCCCTTCCCCTCCTCTGGTATAAGCGGGTGTTCGCCCCGTGGATGAGCCCTTCCCCTCCTCTGGTATAAGCGGGTGTTCGCCCCGTGGATGAGCCCTTCCCCTCCTCTGGTATAAGCGGGTGTTCGCCCCGTGGATGAGTCCTTGGTATAAGCGGGTGTTCGCCCCGTGGATGAGCCCTTTCCCTCTGCTGCGTCTCCTGAGCTCCTGTCTCTTTAAATCTCCCCCACGTTTCTGATAGTTCTTTCCCACGATGGCGCCATGGCAACCAATGACACGTCCCCCGCCGGCTCTGCCGCGTCCTCCGGTGCTCGTTATTTTTAGCCGGTCACATGACTCCTTTCTGGACTTTTTTAGTCTTCCGGTGCCGCAGCCAATGAGTCCTGTGCCTGTAACGAGATCCGCCATTACTGCCAGGACGACCAGAGGGTCCGCTGCCACCGCCCACAGGGTCCGATGCTGCCGCTCAGAGGGTCCGCCACCCACAGGGTCCGATGCTGCCACCCAGATGGTCCGCCACCCACAGGGCCCGACGCTGCCACCCAGAGTCCGCCACCCAGAGAGGCCATCGCCCACAGGGTCCAATGCTGCCACCCAGAGAGGCCACCGCCCACAGGATCCGACGCTGCCACCCAGAGAGGCCACCGCCCACAGGGTCCGATGCTGCCGCCCACAGGGTCCGACGCTGCCGCCCAGAGTCCGCCACCCAGAGAGGCCACCGCCCACAGAGTCCGATGCTGCCACCCAGAGAGGCCACCGCCCACAGAGTCCAATGCTGCCGCCCAGAGGGTCCACCACCCACAGAGTCAGACGCTGCCACCCACAGGGTCTGACGCTGCCACCCAGAGTCCGCCACCCAGAGAGGCCACCGCCCACAGGGTCCGATGCTGCTGCCCAGAGGGTCATCCTCCGCCCAGAGGGTCCTCCACCCACGGGGTCCGACGCTGCCACCCAGAGTCCGCCACCCTGAGAGGCTACCGCCCACAGGGTCCACCGCTGCCACCGAGGGTCATCCTTCACCCACAGGGTCCGCTGCTGCCAACCAGAGAGTCTGCCGCCACCTAGAGGGTCCACCGCCCAGAGGTCTCCTGATAGCACAGTGAAATTACCCGGGGGGGGCTTGTGTGGAGCTGTGCAGTGCTGTGCAGATCTGGGGGTGTGTGGAGCTGGATGAGGCGGCACAGTGAATGGAGCTGTGTGCAGCTCTGGGGGTGTGCAGTGCTGTGCAGATCTGGGGGTGTGTAGAGATGGATGAGGCAGGCGGCACAGTGAATGGAGCTGTGTGCAGCTCTGGGGGTGTGCAGTGCTGTGCAGATCTGGGGGTGTGTGGAGCTGGATGAGGCGGCACAGTGAATGGAGCTGTGTGCAGCTCTGGGGGTTGTGGAGCTGAGTACAGATCTGGCAGTGTGCAGTGCTGTGCAGCTCTCGGGGGGTGTGGAGCTGGGTGAGGCGGCACAGTGAGCGGAGCGGTGTGCACTGAGCATGCTCTGCTCTTTCCTCCCCGCTCGATCTGTCAGTCAGTGGAGGCAGCTGCCACCGCCGGTCGCCTGGATGTTCTCATCTCTGGTGAGTGACGGTCTGCGCTGTGCCCCGTGTGTGTGGCCCCCTGTGTGTGTGTGTGTGTGTGGCCCCCTGTGTGTGTGTGTGTGGCCCCCTGTGTGTGTGTGTGTGTGTGTGTGGCCCCCTGTGTGTGTGTGTGTGTGGCCCCCTGTGTGTGTGTGTGGCCCCCTGTGTGTGTGTGTGTGGCCCCGTGTGTGTGTGTGGCCCCCTGTGTGTGTGTGTGTGTGTGTGTGGGCCCCCTGTGTGTGTGTGTGGGCCCCTGTGTGTGTGTGTGTGTGTGTGTGTGGTGGTGAGCAGGCCGCTGCTGCGGGGAGGCGGTGCGTGCACTGGGGGGATGTGGGCCCTGTGGTGGTGAGCAGGCCGCTGCTGCGGGGAGGCGGTGCGTGCACTGGGGGGGGATGTGGGCCCTGTGGTGGTGAGCAGGCCGCTGCTGCGGGGAGGCGGTGCGTGCACTGGGGGGATGTGGGCCCTGTGGTGGTGAGCAGGCCGCTGCTGCGGGGAGGCGGTGTGCGCTGGGGGATGTGGGCCCTGTGGTGGTGAGCAGGCCGCTGCTGCAGGAAGGCGGTGCGTGCACTGGGGGGATGTGGGCCCTTGGTGTGGTGGTGAGCAGGCCGCTGCTGCGGGGAGGCGGTGCGTGCACTGGGGGGGATGTGGGCCCTTGGTGTGGTGGTGAGCAGGCCGCTGCTGCGGGGAGGCGGTGCGTGCACTGGGGGTGGGCCCTGTGGTGGTGAGCAGGCCGCTGGTGTGGGGAGGCGGTGCGTGCACTGGGGGATGTGGGCCCTGTGGTGGTGAGCAGGCCGCTGCTGCTGGGAGGCGGTGCGTGCACTGGGGGATGTGGGCCCTTGGTGTGGTGGTGAGCAGGCCGCTGCTGCGGGGAGGCGGTGCGTGCACTGGGGGGGATGTGGGCCCTGTGGTGGTGAGCAGGCCGCTGGTGTGGGGAGGCGGTGCGTGCACTGGGGGGATGTGGGCCCTTGGTGTGGTGGTGAGCAGGCCGCTGCTGCGGGGAGGCGGTGCGTGCACTGGGGGGGATGTGGGCCCTGTGGTGGTGAGCAGGCCGCTGGTGTGGGGAGGCGGTGCGTGCACTGGGGGGATGTGGGCCCTTGGTGTGGTGGTGAGCAGGCCGCTGCTGCTGGGAGGCGGTGCGTGCACTGGGGGGATGTGGGCCCTGTGGTGGTGAGCAGGCCGCTGGTGTGGGGAGGCGGTGCGTGCACTGGGGGGATGTGGGCCCTTGGTGTGGTGGTGAGCAGGCCGCTGCTGCTGGGAGGCGGTGCGTGCACTGGGGGGATGTGGGCCCTGTGGTGGTGAGCAGGCCGCTGGTGTGGGGAGGCGGTGCGTGCACTGGGGGATGTGGGCCCTGTGGTGGTGAGCAGGCCGCTGCTGCTGGGAGGCGGTGCGTGCACTGGGGGATGTGGGCCCTTGGTGTGGTGGTGAGCAGGCCGCTGCTGCGGGGAGGCGGTGCGTGCACTGGGGGGGATGTGGGCCCTGTGGTGGTGAGCAGGCCGCTGGTGTGGGGAGGCGGTGCGTGCACTGGGGGGATGTGGGCCCTTGGTGTGGTGGTGAGCAGGCCGCTGCTGCGGGGAGGCGGTGCGTGCACTGGGGGGGATGTGGGCCCTGTGGTGGTGAGCAGGCCGCTGGTGTGGGGAGGCGGTGCGTGCACTGGGGGGATGTGGGCCCTTGGTGTGGTGGTGAGCAGGCCGCTGCTGCTGGGAGGCGGTGCGTGCACTGGGGGGATGTGGGCCCTGTGGTGGTGAGCAGGCCGCTGGTGTGGGGAGGCGGTGCGTGCACTGGGGGGATGTGGGCCCTTGGTGTGGTGGTGAGCAGGCCGCTGCTGCTGGGAGGCGGTGCGTGCACTGGGGGGATGTGGGCCCTGTGGTGGTGAGCAGGCCGCTGGTGTGGGGAGGCGGTGCGTGCACTGGGGGATGTGGGCCCTTGGTGTGGTGGTGAGCAGGCCGCTGCTGCGGGGAGGCGGTGCGTGCACTGGGGGGGATGTGGGCCCTGTGGTGGTGAGCAGGCCGCTGGTGTGGGGAGGCGGTGCGTGCACTGGGGGGATGTGGGCCCTGTGGTGGTGAGCAGGCCGCTGCTGCTGGGAGGCGGTGTGCGCTGGGGGATGTGGGCCCTGTGGTGGTGAGCAGGCTGCTGGTGTGGGGAGGCGGTGCGTGCACTGGGGGATGTGGGCCCCTCGTGGCCCTTGTGGTGTGGTGCGTGCTCCTGACATGCTAATTGTGCAGAGATGCGCGGTAACGAGGCGCAGATGCCTCTCGTCTCCTCAGGAGGCGCCCACTCATCGCTCCACAGCAGCTGGTGTTATTCTGCCGCGTTAACTCTTGGCTGTCCAGAGCAGTGGCTGCGTGTCGCCTCGTCCTATGGTCATCTTCTTGAGGGTAGCCATCAGCAGCACAGGGCCCGACCCCCGCAGACCTGGTCCCGACCCACACAGATGTGTTAAGGCTGCTTTCATATATCAGTTTTTTGCCGTGAGTAACAATCCGTCAAATGTTGAAAAAAACAAAAAAAAAACAGATCCGTTGCAGATTGTGAAAAACTGATTTAACAGATCCGTTTTTGTTTTTTTGCAGGATCCAACTAGCTGATTTGGCTAATTGGATCCTAAAAAAATCGGAGCGTGCTCAGTAAAAAAAAAAAAACGCAATCCGTCACCAGTGTTTTTTCTACAGACTATGTTCGTTTTCTCCGGCCGCCGGATCAACAAGTTTCGACAGATTTGGCGAACGACTGATGAAACGTGAGGCGATCTGTCGCTAATACAAGTCTATGAGAAAAAACATCCGGCGACAACATTCGTCGTATCCGTTTTTTTCAAAATTCGCCAGATTGAGACTGACGGCAAAATACTGATGTGTGAAAGCGGCCTAAGGCTTCTGTCCTCTGCTTGTTGTCAGTGAATTGACTTGGTGCTCAGAAGTCCTGCTCATCTGAGGCTCCGTGGTGGTGGTCTGTGGTTGTGGCCCCTCGTCATCATGCTCCTCCTCTGCTCTCACCAGACACGTCTACGATGATGGCTGTGGCGGTGTCTGGAGCCCCTACATTCGGGGTCCTTCTCCTTTTATTTTCATTATTTTTTTTGTGAAATTTAATTGAGGCCCCAGAAGAGCCCGAGGCCGGTGAGACGCGTGTGCGGCTGCTGATCAGTGAGCGCAGCTCTGACCTACATACCGCAGCGTGCTGCACCGTACAGAGCTACCGTGTCCTCAGTGCCAGGTGGAGCTGGAGGCCCTCTTTACCGTGCAAGGTGGAGCTGGGGGCCCCCATTACTGTGCAAGGTGGTGCTGGGGGCCCCGATACTGTGCGAGTGTCCAGAATCACAGGGGGGATATTTTTCTTATCCCACCGCTCACACTAATATGTCATGTATCAGAGGAGTTTGGTTGCCAAGTTCTATTCTGAAGGGGATTTATCTATATTCCACTTCCCAGTTCCGGTTTGGAACTTGCAGTACTCTGGCGCCCCCTTACCCTCAGGTCGGTCAGGGTACTGCACCTAGGGTAATTAGTCACCAGAAAGGCTGCCTGCTATGTACTGGCTATTGGGCACGCGGCAGGGCAATATAACTTCTCCCACTCAGGTAGGAAAAATAATTGTCAACGCCGTCGGTCGCTGCCAGTGTCCCCAAAAGCTCAGGACACTTCTGCTGCCA
This sequence comes from Ranitomeya imitator, assembly GCF_032444005.1. Classification (NCBI taxonomy): domain Eukaryota; kingdom Metazoa; phylum Chordata; class Amphibia; order Anura; family Dendrobatidae; genus Ranitomeya; species Ranitomeya imitator. The sequence continues at coordinate 2,334,827 of NC_091285.1, forward strand.
CCAGCTCCTGTTTCTCATTTAATAACAGGTCAGGAGCCTACCTAAACAGTAGCAATGACTTAGGTCAGAGGCTGTAGGGTAAGTTTTAGAGCAAGGAAAACAACGCTAGCAAATATTATAACTTTTACTCCAAAAAGATTAGGCAGTGTTTACAAAAGTTTGCACAACAAAGTAGAAAAATGCGGCACTCACCCAGGTTGCGAAGTGAATATCTTTAATCTGTCTTTAATCCATGTACAGACTTAGCATAAAAGACAAGCGGAGACGACGAGGGTGCGGGGAGAGTGAGCTGGACCAGCTCACTCTCCCCGCACCCTCGTCGTCTCCGCTTGTCTTTTACGCAAAGTCTGTACATGGATTAAAGACAGATTAAAGATATTCACTTCGCAACCTGGGTGAGTGCCGCATTTTTCCACTTTGTTGTGCAAAGTTTTACTGTGCTGTTATGGCTGTTGATGCTGAGCACCACGCCCCAGTGCTGCATGGATACCGCGCGCTGTGGGTCTAAAGAGGTGTGTTTGATTCAGCGCTCCCAATACTGCAATGTTGAGTCCTGGTGCCGTTCGTCTCTTTGAACTTTTCAAGTGTTTACAAAAGTATATAAAAGATATTATAAAATGAGACAATTCTATATACAGACAATTACAAAATAAAAAGGGATTAAAAGGAAGAAAAGAAACTTGGTTCTCTCATATCATGGCTGACCATGCGGCTGGGTGGGGGGGAGTGGGAGGTGACATCAAAATGCACCACAGAGTCTCTCTTTAGCTGGCTCCCTGGGCAAGAACTAGTTCAAAATCAGCTCTCCCTGACTTATACCTCTGATTGTGACATCACTGGGTGAGCTGGATACACCCCCTTTTGAAAGGTATGGAAAACAATCTATTAAACATATATCGGCATATGAATCTCGTAGAAGGACAACACAATTACCGTTTTTCTCAGCACAAAACGGACTTTCATTTAAGTCCGTACACGGCTTGGCTATGAGACTCGGTTAAGCAGTAATGCGTTTCTCAATTTCTGCTAAGCACTGAGCTCCTCAAACCCACCAGCTGGGAGCCCTGTCCCTGCGGTTTCCAGAAATATGAACTGCCTATTTCTGTGAGTATCATGTGTTGATATAATCTGGTCCACTGTAGCTAAACAAAGGGATTGCCATGTGTTGCTACTCTTCACTTTTGGTTTCACAGCTGCATGCAGGAGGGAATGGTTTAGAATTACACAGAGCTGGCAGGCAGAGAAGTGTATTCACCCACAGGCAGCTGGGGAAGAGGAGGGTCAGAAAGCCCACGGCGTGTGTCTGTACACAGACCTAATGGATGTAGCAGAGCTCAGTGTGCGTGATAATATACAATCAAATGCATCATATTCCTGGCATCGAGGTGGAGCTCGGGCCCCCGATACTGTGTGGGGTGGAGCTGGGGACCCCCAATACTGTGCGGGGTGGTGCTGGGAGCCCCCGATACTGTGGTGGGTGAATCCAGGGCCCTTGATACTGTGGGGAGTGGAGCTGGGGGCCCCCGATACTGTGCGGGGTGGATTTGGACCTATGATGGTGTGCGGGGTGGAGCTGGGGGCCCCCCGATACTGTGCGGGGTGGATTTGGACCTATGATGGTGTGCGGGGTGGATTGGGGTCCTCGGCCCCCATCATGGTCCTCTGCGCTCTGCGGGAGTCTCCTGGGTGTGGTGTCCAGCAGGTGATGCATAGACCCCTGGGGGCCACGTAGGCCCCTCTCTCTCGTGGTGGGGGGCGGCCTCCATTCCTGTTGGATGATAATGAGCCCAGGCCGTAGAATTACGTGATTTTTCTCCTCACACCGAACGCCTCGGTGACCGCCGAAGGGGCCGATCATCCGGAAACCACGTGGCTGCTGGTCTTGTCGCCCACGGTATAGGATGTGATGTGGCCCCATCTCTGGCAGCGGGGCCACAACTTGCAGTTCTCATTACTCTGTGGTTACATTAATTCTGGGCATGGTTTGCTTGGCTCTGCCTTGGCGCCACCTGTCACGTCCCCCTTCCTCCTGCTTTGGCTCCATCTGTCGCTCCCCCATTTCCTCCTTCCTTGGCGCCACATGTTGCGCTCCACCTTTTTGCACCCCCCTTGGCACCACATGTTGCGCTCCATCTTTTGCGCTCCACCTCTCCCTGCCTTGGCACCACATATCCCTGCCTTGGCACCACATATCCCTCCACCCTTTGCGACCCCCCCCCCTTTCCTCCTGCCTTGGCTCCGCATGTTGCTCCCCCTCCCACTTGGCTCCTCCCCTCTGACTGTTTTGTGTTCTCTCTTGCAGTCACAATGAGCGGAAGGTAACGTGTAAGCACCCCGTGAGCGGGCAGCCCTCCCAGGACAACTGCATCTTTGTGGTGAATGACCAGTGAGTACCGCGGGGGCCACAGACCGGGGCATCGCTGCGGGGGCCACTATGGGGTGGGGCAGAAGTGTTCACTCCCTGTAAGTCCAGCTATCCACTGTGTGTGGGGCTAGAAAAAGCCATTTCAAGGGTCACATCCCATCAGCCGGCCCATGGTTATAGCATCTCTATCATTGGGGTCATGTGGTCGTCTCATGTCTTCTAGGCCCCCGGCAGCGATGACCTCTCAGGAGACAAAGGACAGAACGGTCAGCGTGACGAGCGACAGCTCCAACACCGTGCCCACTGTCAACCCCACCAGCCCCCCATCCAGGGTAAGTGGTCCTCAGCCTGGCCCCCTCACCCTCCGTCCAGACAGTGTGTCCCCTGGGCTGGCCCCCTCTCCCTCCGGCCAGGCCGTGTCTTATCCCCCAGGCTGGTCCCCTCACCCTCCGTCCAGGCAGTGTGTCCCCCAGGCTGGCCCCCTCTCCCTCTGTCCAGGCAGTCTGTCCCACGGGCTGGTCCCCTCACCCTCCGTCCAGGCAGTGTGTCCCCCAGGCCGGCCCCCTCGCCCTCTGTCCAGACAGTGTGTCCCCCAGGCTGGTGCCCTCACCCTCTGGCCAGGCAGTGTGTCCCCCAGGCTGGCCCCCTCTCCCTCTGTCCAGGCAGTCTGTCCCACGGGCTGGTCCCCTCACCCTCCGTCCAGGCAGTGTGTCCCCCAGGCCGGCCCCCTCGCCCTCTGTCCAGGCAGTGTGTCCCCCAGGCTGGTGCCCTCACCCTCTGGCCAGGCAGTGTGTCCCCCAGGCTGGCCCCCTCACCCTCCGTCCAGGCAGTGTGTCCCCCTGGCTGGCCCCCTCACCCTCCGTCCAGGCAGTGTGTCCCCCGGGCTGGCCCCTTCACCCTCCGTCCAGGCAGTGTGTCCCCCGGGCTGGCCCCCTCTCCCTCCGGCCAGGCCGTTCTCCCACCCACCCACCCCCACCCCCGGCTGGCCTTCTCTCCCTTCGGCCAGGCCGTGTCCTGTCCCCCGGCTGGTCCCCTCACCCTCCGTCCAGGCGATGTGTCCCCCGGGCTGGCCCCCTCTCTTCAGGCCAGGCCGTTTCCCCCCCGCCCCCCCGGCCGGCCCCCTCTCCTTCCGTCCAGGCAGTCTGTCCCCCAGGCTGGTCCCCTCACCCTCCGTCCAGGCAGTGTGTCCCCCGGGTTGGCCCCCTCTCCCTCCGGCCAGGCGGTCCAACCCCCTGGCTGGCCTTCTCTCCCTCCGGCCAGGCCGTGTCCTGTACTCCGGCTGGTCCCCTCACCCTCCGTCCAGTCAGTGTGTCCCCTGGGCTGGCCACCTCTCCCTCCGGCCAGGCCGTGTCCTGTCCCCCGGCTGGCCCCCTCTCCCTCCGGCAAGGCCGTGTACCCCAGCCCGGCCCCCTTGCCCTCCGGCCAGGCCGTGAATCATCTGGGGTTACTGTGTAACGTGGGTGGTTGCCATTGAGGGTCTCTCTCCTCCACAGCCCTCCAGATCCTCTGGCAAGGTGCACAACTTTGGGAAGAGATCAAACTCCATAAAGAGGAACCCGAACGCCCCGGTGTCGATGCGCGGCTGGCTGTATAAGAAGGTGCGTCCCCCTGCTGTTTGCTGTATGTAGGTGGAGGGCCCCCCGGGCTCCGGACCCTTGCTGCACTCTCAGGTTCTGGTGCTGTGAGGGAGTTAATCCAGCAGCGTCTACAGTGATGACGTTCCCGCGATGTGTCTGTGACACTAGACAAGGGGCGTGACTCTTTGACCCCTTCACTACCTGGCCCCAGTACATGTGATTGAGAAGCTGGGACTTACAGTGCTTCTCGCCCGCTTCTCTCAGCTCCAGTTCATGTTTTTTGCAGGCGAATTCGGGGATGAAGTTATGGAAGAAACGCTGGTTTGTGCTGTGCGACCTGTGTCTCTTCTACTACCGAGGTGAGCCACTGACCCCCACGCTCCACCCCGTACTGACCAGGCACGGGCCACGCTCACTGGTGGTCTTCTGACTCCAGCGGATTTGTGCATGCTGGCCTTCTGAGTGAGAAGTCAGCAGATTCTAAAGAGACGAGTGGGTGTGACGGGACACAATAGGGATGAGATGTGATGTGACATGATAGGGGTGAGACAAGCTGGGGTGACGAGACACGATACGGGTGAGAATGGGACATGGAAGGGGTGAAACGAGCTGGGGTGACGACACGATAGGGGTGAGATGAGCCGGGGTGACTGGACACAACAGGGAGTAGACAAGCCAGGGTGACTGGACACAAAAGGGGTGAGACAAGCCAGGGTGACTGGACACGATAGGGGTGAGACGAGCCGGGGTGACAGGACACGATACAGGTCAGAATGGGACATGATAGGGGCGAGAATGAGCCGAGGTGACGGGACACGATAGGGGTGGGATGAGCCTGGGTGATGGGACATGATATAGGGGTGTGACGTGACGGGACACGATAGGGGTTTGACGAGCCGGGGTGACGGAACACGATAGGGGTGAGACAAGCCAGGGTGACAGAACATGATAGGGGTGAGACAAGCCAAGGTGACGGGACACGATAGGAGTGAGACAAGCCGGGGTGACGGGACACGATAGGGGTGAGACAAGCCGGGGTGACGGGACATGATAGGGGTGAGACGAGCCAGGGTAACTGGATACGATAGGGGTGAGACGAGCCAGGGTAACTGGATACGATAGGGGTGAGACATTCCGGGGTGACGGGACATGATAGGGGTGAGACAAGCCAGGGTGACAGAACATGATAGGGGTGAGACGAGCCAGGGTGACGGGACACGATAGGGGTGAGACAAGCCAAGGTGACGGGACACGATAGGAGTGAGACAAGCCGGGGTGACGGGACACGATAGGGGTGAGACAAGCCGGGGTGACGGGACACGATAGGGGTGAGACAAGCCGGGGTGACGGGACATGATAGGGGTGAGACGAGCCAGGGTAACTGGATACGATAGGGGTGAGACGAGCCAGGGTGACAGAACATGATAGGGGTGAGACAAGCCGGGGTGATTGGATACGATAGGGGTGAGACAAGCCAAGGTGACGGGACACGATAGGAGTGAGACAAGCCGGGGTGACGGGACACGATAGGGGTGAGACAAGCCGGGGTGACGGGACATGATAGGGGTGAGACGAGCCAGGGTGACAGAACATGATAGGGGTGAGACAACCCGGGGTGATTGGATACGATAGGGGTGAGACAAGCCATGGTGACAGAACATGATAGGGGTGAGACATGCCAGGGTGACAGAACACGATAGGGGTGAGACGAGCCAGGGTGACAGGACACGATGGGGTGAGACAAGCCAAGGTGACGGGACACGATAGGATTGAGACAAGCCGGGGTGACAGGACACGATGGGGTGAGACATGCCGGGGTGACGGGACACGATAGGGGTGAGACAAGCCGGGGTGACAGGATACATGAGGGACGAGACAACCCGGGGTGATGGCGAGGGCTGCCGGTGACTTCTCTCTCTCTCTGCAGATGACAAGGAGGAGGGCGTCCTGGGCAGCATCTTACTTCCGAGCTTTCAGATATCATCAGTGACGGCAGATGATCACATTAACCGTGCACACGCCTTCAAGGTGAACGCTCCTCGGCCGCCGGGCCTCTGCTCTGATAATGGGGGTAGTAGTCCTTGTCTGACGATGTCTCATGTTCTGTCTCTTCTCTCCTTGGCATCGATGTGCCACCACATCTGAGGAGGAAGATCAACACCTTTATCCTGGTAAGATGTGCATCTCAGGGGCCCCACATCAGCCGCACCTCGGGGCTTCACAATATAACACCTACATATCTTGCCCTCTGGCATCCACTGACGGACGCTCTTCTTCCCCACAGATGACTCTTTGTGTCCACCAGGCGGCGCACTCCAACATGCGGACGTATTACTTCTACTGTGACACCATAAAGGAGATGGAGCTGTGGATGAGAGCGATGACCGGAGCATCCCTGGTGCACGCCGAGCCTGTGAGACGGTGCGTGTACGGGGTGTACCCAGGGGGCTGCGTTGTATATGGGGTGTGTAGCCAGGGAGCTGTGCTGTATGTATGGGGGGTGTACCCAGGGGACTGTGCTGTTATGTATTGGGTGTTCTCAGGAAAATATGAATTAGTTTCCATTGTTCTGGGGATACAATCAGAGCTGTTCTGTTACTCCACCCACCAATGGTTTCTGTAGGACCAAATGCCACATACAGCCCCTCTTTCGCTTTGTGAATTTCCACAGCCCTCCTCCCCCGCCCTTCAAGAAAATGATCAGATTGGAATGCTGAGTTTTATTGCCTGCCAGTATTAGCAGAGCTGAATGCATTTTTCCCCTCAAAAAAAAAAAACTGTACTGTATATAGGTGGTGTGACGACACAGCATTTTGTCTTAATCATCCAGAAGTCTATTCTCAGTAAGCCAGGAGGAGTAGACTTTCTATATGTTGACTTTTAAATTTGTGTTTGTTGTTTTGTTCCTCAAGAAAACAGACTATTGTTCATATAATCCTGTAATATTGACTTTTAAGTTGACGTTTGTTGTAACATATTGTGCTGTTATCCTGGATGACAGAGATGCACGTTAATTGAACAATAGATGCACATTGTCCAGGCCAGCTAGTTTGGTGACCTGCAAAACCACAAAAGACGAGCCATGCAAATTGATTAAATACTCAAACAATGCTTGTTAATCTCATCACATCTTCGTCTTGACCTCTGGATGATGGCTTGAGGGACAACAGTTGTGAATAATATAAGTGAGATATCACGAGGGACACGGATTTGACATTTTACAGGATGCCATCTTGGGGGACTATGGCCCTGGCTGAAAGAATGCTGATCTGCTCCATTGATCATCACTCAACCATGGATATGTCAGGATTTGGACCCACCGGTCACCTGGCCTTATACCTCAGTGGACTGTCATCTTCCTAACGTCATTTGAGCAGGACTGTCAAGCTAACCAACAGAAACCCCACCAGGACAACTGTTTACAAACAGGACCATTGATTTACCCAATTCAAGCCGCTCTTATACTTGTGGGCACCTTGTATGCATGGCCAACGATCATCTACAGGGCCCCATGCCTGGAGCCAGTCCTCATTTCAGAGCTTATATGAGCGAAGCTGGAGATGTCTGTCCTTATGCATGCTGATGTGCACAAGGATGGCATGGTGATTGTGGAGTTAATTCACAAGGAAGACATGGAATATGCTTTGAGGAAACTGGATGATACAAACTTCTCATGAAGGTGAGACCTTTTACATTAGTGTCTGTGCTTAGACATGCTGGTGGACTGTCCCCGATAAGTGGAGAAGGATGATTGTAAGCCTATTATGTCTGGCTAATTAAGATGAGGGAGGTATGTGGCAACACCGCATGTGATATTAATTATCCAGACATCTAATTTTAGTAGATGTGGAGGCATAGACTTTTAAATTTGTTGACTTTTGAATTTGTGTTTTTCTTTGGATGCTCAAACACAGGCCACTGTTCATATGACCCTTTAACATTGATGTTTGTTGCAGCATATTGAGTTATTACCTTGGATGACAGGGACACAGGGTAGTTGAGCAATAGATGTTTAATATGTTGTTTATACATTGTACCAGGAAAGCTAGTTTGTTGACTTGCATAACAGAGGAGGAAAAACTATGCAAATTGATTAAATAGTCAAACGATGAGAGTTAAACTCGTCCCATCTCCCCCCTGACCTGCTGATGATGATCTGAGCCACAGATATGAGTATAAAAAGGGATTTTCTATCTTTATGGAATCAGAGAGATACTTTACCAAATCACAGCCAGGACAACATGGCTCCATCAAGAGGAACAAAGATTTTTCTTTCTACAAGATGCCAGCTGAAGGGACCACGGCCCCGGCTGGAAAAATACAGAGGTGCTCCATTGACGTTTGGAGAATCCAGGTTGTGACCCTCCGGTCACCTGGCTTTCTATCTGAATGGACTGCAATCTTCCTACTCTTGTCGTTACCTCCTCTCTGTGTGCGTGCCACAGGTGCGGTAATTGACCCTGGAAGATGTAGCCAGGTTGTGACCCTTCGGTCAACTGGCCGTTACCCCCAAGTGGACTGTCTTCTTCCTACGCTTGTCATTGTTACCTCATCTCTGTGTATACCACAGGTGGGATAATCGGCACTGGAAGATGAAGCCAGGTTGTGACCCTCCGGTCAACTGGCTCTTGTACCCGAGTGGCCTGTCATCTTCCTACACTTGACATTGTTACCTCCTCTGTGTGTGTGTGTACCACAGGTGGAGCAACCGACCCTGGGAGCTCTGACGTAACAGCTGGCTTTATCCCAACGGGTCAGCGGAAGGGTGAGACTCTGATTTGCACCATCTTGGGTATTGTGCTGGGACTTTCTACGTGTTATCTGCCTTTTTTGTGGTTCAGTAAAGTACTTCCACACTGTTACCCTTTCTGAATGGTATTCTGCCCACTGGAAAGAGCAGGCGTTCAGTGGGATGATCCCTGGTCCATGCGGTCTCCGGCCAGCGGACGAAAACATCCAGTGACCTCCCATGTCTCCAGGGTGATGTGCTGTGTATAAGGGGGTGTACCGAAGGAGCTGTGCTGTATATAGCAGGGTGTACCCAAGGGCCTGTGCTGTGGTGGCAGCGTGTATGAGCGGGTGTGTGGCCTGGGTCAGTGTGTGATTTATGCTCCCATTACAGCATAAGACAGAGTTTAAATGCTGAACTGAGTGAGAGGAGCTAGATTAACCCTTGCAGGTGCAGCCCCCAGTCACGTGCTGAGAAGCGGGTACGTGGCATATTGGTGGCAGAGCGGTGGGATAGAATGATTTCAATTAGAGCATTCGTGCATGGTTTAACCCCTTCCTAACCTGTGACAGTGTATGCGTCCTAAAAGTCTGTGCCAATCCAACCTGTGATGCATATGCTGTGTCACAGAATGATCGCGTTCCTGCAGATCGGGTGAAAGGGTTAACTGTAATTTCACCTGACCTGCAGAGACAGGGAAAGTGGTACTTCAGCCCTGGGGGGTGGCTTTGCCCCTCCCGTGACTGCGATCGCTCTGATTGGTTGTTGAAAGTGACTGTTTCACTTTCAATCAGAGCAATCGTAATATTTCACTAACGAAAATTGGCCGATGCTGCAATTTCCATTGGCCATGGCTGGAGCCCACGATCTGCCACCGCCACAGATCTCCCCCCCCTCCTTCCTGTCTTCTGCTCCCCTCTGTCCTCCTGTCCGCTCCTCCCGTGCTCCGATCCCAACCCCCCATACTTACCAACATCCGGTGTCAATCCATCTTCTGCATGGGCGCCCATCTTCCAAAATGGCGGGCGCGTGTGCAGTGCGTCCGCCGAGTCGGCCGGCAGATTCTTTACAGGTACATTTTGATCACTGTGATAGAACATATCACAGTGATTAACCCCTTCCCGACCTTTGACGCCACGTAGGCGTCATGAAAGTCGGTGCCAATCCGACCCATGACGCCTATGCGGCATCATGGAAAGATCGCGTCCCTGCAGATCGGGTGAAAGGGTTAACTCCCATTTCACCCGATCTGCAGGGACAGGGGGAGTGGTAGTTTAGCCCAGGGGGGGTGGCTTCACCCCCTCGTGGCTACGATCGCTCTGATTGGCTGTTGAAAGTGAAACTGCCAATCAGAGCGATTTGTAATATTTCACCCATTATAACGGGTGAAATATTACAATCCAGCCATGGCCGATGCTGAAATATCATCGGCCATGGCTGGAAATACTAGTGTGCCCCCACCCCACCCCTCCGATCGCCCCCCCACCCCCCCGATCTGGCCGGTACACTGCTCCGGCTCCCCTCCGCCCTGTGCTCCGCTCCCCCCCGTGCTCGTGTCCGCTCCCCCCGTGCTCCAATCACCCCCCCGTGCTCCAATCACCCCCCCTGCACTCCGATCCACCCCCCCCCGTGCTCCGTTCCACCCCCCCGTGCTCCATTCCAGCCCCCCCGTGCTCCGTTCCACGCCCCCCGCGCTCCGTTCCACCCCTCCCGCGCTCCGATTCCCCCCCCCGTGCTCCGATCCCCCCCCCCGTGGTCCCCCCCCACCCTATCATACTTACCGATCCAGCCGTGGTCCCGTCCGTCTTCTCCCGGGCGCCGCCATCTTCCAAAATGGCGGGCGCATGTGCAGTGCGCCCGCCGAATCTGCCGGCCGGCAGATTCGTTCCAAAGTGCATTTTGATCACTGAGATATAACCTATCTCAGTGATCAAAATAAAAAAAATAATAAATGACCCCCCCCCTTTGTCACCCCCATAGGTAGGGACAATAAAAAAATAAAGAAATTTTTTTTTTTCCACTAATGTTAGAATAGGGTTAGGGTTAGGGGTAGGGTTAGGGGTAGGGTTAGGGTTAGGGCTAGGGTTAGGGGTAGGGTTAGGGGTAGGGTTAGGGTTAGGAATGTGCACACGTATTCTGGTCCTCTGCGGATTTTTCCGCTGCGGATTTGATAAATCCGCAGTGCTAAACCGCTGCGGATTTATGGCGGATTTACCGCGTTTTTTTCTGCGCATTTCACTGCGGTTTTACAATTGCGATTTTCTATTGGAGCAGTTGTAAAACCGCTGCGGAATCCGCACAAAGAAGTGACATGCTGCGGAATGTAAACCGCTGCGTTTCCGTGCAGTTTTTCCGCAGCATGTGTACAGCGATTTTTGTTTCCCATAGGTTTACATTGAACTGTACACTCATGGGAAACTGCTGCGGATCCGCAGCGTTTTCCGCAGCGTGTGCACATACCTTTAGAATTAGGCTATGTGCACACGGTGCGGATTTGGCTGCGGATTCGCAGCAGTGTTCCATCAGGTTTACAGTACCATGTAAACATATGAAAAACCAAATCCGCTGTGCCCGTGATGCGGAAAATACCGCGCGGGAACGCTGCGTTGTATTTTCCGCAGCATGTGAATTCTTTGTGCGGATTCCGCAGCGTTTTACACCTGTTCCTCAATAGGAATCCGCAGGTGAAATCCGCACAAAAAACACTGGAAATCCGCGGAAAATCCGCAGGTAAAACACAGTGCCTTTTACCCGCAGATTTTTCAAAAATGGTGCGGAAATATCTCACACGAATCCGCAACGTGGGCACATAGCCTTAGGGTTAGGGTTGGAATTAGTGTTGTGGTTAGGGGTGTGTTGGGGTTAGGGTTGTGATTAGGATTATGGCTACAGTTGGGATTAGGGTTAGGGGTGTGTTGGGGTTAGTGTTGGAGTTAGAATTGAGGGGTTACCACTGTTTAGGCACATCAGGGGTCTCCAAACGCAACATGGCGCCACCATTGATTCCAGCCAATCTCGTATTCAAAAAGTCAAATGGTGCTCCCTCACTTCCGAGCCCTGACGTGTGCCCAAACAGTGGTTTACCCCCACATATGGGGTACCAGCATACTCAGGACAAACTGCGCAACAATTACTGGGGTCCAATTTCTCCTGTTACCCTTGTGAATCTAAAAAAATGCTTGCTAAAACATAATTTTTGAGGAAAGAAAAATGATTTTTTATTTTCACGGATCTGTGTTGTAAACGTCTGTGAAGCACTTGGGGGTTCAAAGTGCTCACCACATATCTAGATAAGTTCCTTGGGGGGTCTAGTTTCTAAAATGGGGTCACTTGTGGGGGGTTTCTACTGTTTAGGCACACCAGGGGCTCTGCAAACGCAACGTGACACCCGCAGACCATTCCATCAAAGTCTGCATTTCAAAAGTCACTACTTCCCTTCTGAGCCCCGACGTGTGCCCAAACAGTGGTTTACCCCCACATATGGGGTATCAGCGTACTCAGGAGAAACTGGACAACAACTTTTGGGGTCCAATTTCTCCTGTAACCCTTGGGAAAATAAAAAATTCTGGGCTAAATAATTATTTTTGAGGAAAGAAAACGTATTTATTATTTTCACGGCTCTGCATTATAAACTTCTATGAAGCACTTGGGGGTTCAAAGTGCTCACCACACATCTAGATAAGTTCCTTTCAGGGTCTAGTTTCCAAAATGGGGTCACTTGTGGGGGGTTTCTACTGTTTAGGCACATCAGGGGCTCTGCAAACGCAACGTGACGCCCGCAGAGCATTCCATCAAAGTCTGCATTTCAAAACGTCACTACTTCAATTCCAAGCCCCGGCATGTGCCCAAACAGTAGTTTACCCCCACATATGGGGTATCACCGTACTCAGGAGAAACTGGACAACAAATATTGGGGTCAAATTTCTCCTGTTACCCTTGGGAAAAATAAAAAACTCTGGGCTAAATAATTATTTTTGAGGAAAGAAAACGTATTTATTATTTTCACGGCTCTGCATTATAAACTTCTATGAAGCACTTGGGGGTTCAAAGTGCTCACCACACATCTAGATAAGTTCCTTTGGGGGTCTAGTTTCCAAAATGGGGTCACTTGTGGGGGGTTTCTACTGTTAAGCCACATCAGGGGCTCTGCAAACGCAACGTGACGCCCACAGAGCATTCCATCAAAGTCTGCATTTCAAAACGTCACTACTTCACTTCCGAGCCCCGGCATGTGCCCAAACAGTGATTTACCCCCACATATGGGGTATCAGCGTACTCAGGAGAAACTGGACAACAACTTTTGGGGTCAAATTTCTCCTGTTACCCTTGGGAAAATAAAAAATTGCAGGCTAAAAGATCATTTTTGAGAAAATAATTTTTTTTTTTTTTTTCATGGCTCTGCGTTATAAACTTCTGTGAAGCACTTGGGGGTTCAAAGTCCTCACCACACATCTAGATTAGTTCCTTTGGGGGTCTAGTTTCTAAAATGGTGTCATTTCTGGGGGATCTCCAATGTTTAGGCACACAGGGGCTCTCCAAACGTGACATGGTGTCCGCTAATGATTGGAGCTAATTTTCCATTTAAAAAGCCAAATGGCGTGCCATCCCTTCCGAGCCCTGCCGTGCGCCCAAACAGTGGTTTACCCCCACATATGGGGTATCAGCGTACTCAGGACAAACTGGACAACAATATTTGGGGTCCAATTTCTCCTATTATCCTTGGCAAAATAGGAAATTCCAGGCTAAAAAATCATTTTTGAGGAAAGAAAAATTATTTTTTATTTTCATGGCTCTGCGTTATAAACTTCTGTGAAGCACCTGGGGGTTTAAAGTGCTCAATATGCATCTAGATAAGTTCCTTGGGGGGTCTAGTTTCCAAAATGGGGTCACTTGTGCGGGAGCTCCAATGTTTAGGCACACAGGGGCTCTCCAAACGCGACATGGTGTCCGCTAACAATTGGAGCTAATTTTCCATTCAAAAAGTCAAATGGCGCGCCTTCTCTTCCGAGCCCTGCCGAGTGCCCAAACAGTGGTTTACCCCCACATATGAGGTATCGGCGTACTCGGGAGAAATTGCCCAACAAATTTTATGATCCATTTTATCCTACTGCCCATGTGAAAATGAAAAAATTGAGGCGAAAAGAATTTTTTTGTGAAAAAAAAGTACTTTTTCATTTTTACAGATCAATTTGTGAAGCACCTGAGGGTTTAAAGTGCTCACTAGGCATCTAAATTAGTTCCTTGGGGGGTCTAGTTTCCAAAATGGGGTCACTTGTGGGGGAGCGCCAATGTTTAGGCACACAGGAGCTATCCAAACGCGACATGGTGTCCGCTAACGATGGAAATAATTTTTCATTCAAAAAGTCAAATGGCGCTCCTTCCCTTCCGAGCCTTACCATGTGCCCAAACAGTGGTTTACCTCCACATGTGAGGTATTGGTGTACTCAGGAGAAATTGCCCAACACATTTTAGGATCCATTTTATCCTGTTGCCCATGTGAAAATGAAAAAATTGAGGCTAAAAGAATTTTTTTGTGAAAAAAAAGTACTTTTTCATTTTTACGGATCAATTTGTGAAGCACCTGGGGGTTCAAAGTGCTCACTATGCATCTAGATAAGTTCCTTGGGGCGTCTAGTTTCCAAAATGGGGTCACTTGTGGGGGAGCTCCAATTTTTAGGCACACGGGGGCTCTCCAAACGTGACATGGTGTCCGCTAAAGAGTGGAGCCAATTTTTGATTCAAAAAGTCAAATGGCGCTCCTTCCCTTCCAAGCCCTGCCGTGCGCCAAAACAGTGGTTTACCCCCACATATGAGGTATCAGCGTACTCAGGACAAATTGGACAACAACTTTCGTGGTTCAGTTTCTCCTTTTACCATTGGGAAAATAAAAAAATTGTTGCTAAAAGATAATTTTTGTGACTAAAAAGTTAAATGTTCATTTTTTCCTTCCATGTTGCTTCTGCTGCTGTGAAGCACCTGAAGGGTTAATAAACTTCTTGAATGTGGTTTTGAGTACCTTGAGGGGTGCAGTTTTTAGAATGGTGTCACTTTTGGGTATTTTCAGCCATATAGACCCCTCAAACTGACTTCAAATGTGAGGTGGTCCCTAAAAAAAATGGTTTTGTAAATTTCGTTGTAAAAATGACAAATCGCTGGTCGAATTTTAACCCTTATAACTTCCTAACAAAAAAAAATTTTGTTTCCAAAATTGTGCTGATGTAAAGTAAACATGTGGGAAATGTTATTTATTAACTATTTTGTGTCACATATCTCTCTGGTTTAACAGAATAAAAATTCAAAATGTGAAAATTGCGAAATTTTCAAAATTTTCGCCAAATTTCCGTGTTTATCACAAATAAATGCAGAATTTATTGACCTAAATTTACCACTAACATGAAGCCCAATATGTCACGAAAAAACAATCTCAGAACCGCTAGGATCCGTTGAAGCGTTCCTGAGTTATTACCTCATAAAGGGACACTGGTCAGAATTGCAAAAAACGGCAAGGTCTTTAAGGTCAAAATAGGCTGGGTCTTGAAGGGGTTAAAATAGAAAAAATAGTAATTAACCCAACTTTATCACCCCATAGGTAGGGATAGTAATAAAATAAAGAAAATATATATACTTTTATTTTTCCACTAGGGTTAGGGTTAGAACTAGGGTTAGGGTTAGAACTAGGGTTAGGGTTAGAACTAGGGTTAGGGTTAGGGTGAGAACTAGGGTTAGGGTTAGAACTAGGGTTAGGGTTAGAACTAGGGTTAGGGTTAGAACTAGGGTTAGGGTTAGAACTAGGGTTAGGGTGAGAACTAGGGTTAGGGTGAGAACTAGGGTTAGGGTGAGAACTAGGGTTAGGGTGAGAACTAGGGTTAGGGTTAGAACTAGGGTTAGGGTTAGAACTAGGGTTAGGGTTAGAACTAGGGTTAGGGTTAGAACTAGGGTTAAGGATGTGTTGGGGTTAGGGTTGTGGTTAGGGGTGTGTTGGGGTTAGGGTTGTGGTTAGGGGTGTGTTGGGGTTAGGGTTGTGATTGGGTTATGGCTAGAGTTGGGGTTAGGGGTGTGGGGGGGGTTAGTGTTGGCTTTAGAATTGAGGGGTTTCCACTGTTTATGCACATCAGGGGTCTCCAAACGCAATATGGCACCACCGTTGATTGCAGCAAATCTTGCGTTCAAAAAGTCAAATGGTGCTCCCTCACTTCCGAGCCCCGATGTGCGCCCAAACAGTGGTTTACCCAAACATATGGGGCATAACCTTACTCATGAAAAATTGCATAACAACTTTGGCAGTCTAATTTCTCCTGTTACCCTTGAGAAAATAAAAAAATGGGGGCTAAAAAATTATTTTTGTGGGAAAAATAATTTTTTATTTTCACGGCTCTGCGTTATAACACTCAGTGAAGTACTTGGTGGTTCAAAGTTCTCACCACAAATCTAGATAAGTTCCTTGGGGGGTCTAGTTTCCAAAATGGGGTCACTTGTGGGGGGTTTCTACTGTTTAGGCACATCAGGGGCTCTGCAAACGTAACATGACGCCTGCAGACCATTCCATCAGAGTATGCATTCCAAAACGTCACGACTTCACTTCTGAGCCCCGACGTGCGCCCAAACAGTGGTTTACCCCCACATATGGGGTATCCGCGTACTCAGGACAAACTGGACAACAGCTTTTGGAGTCCAATTTCTCCTGTTACCCTTGGGAAAATAAAAAATTGCGGGCTACAGAATGATTTTTGAGGAAAGAGAAATTATTTTTTATTTGCACGGCTCTGCGTTATAAACTTCTGTGAAGCCCTTGAGGGTTTAAAGTGGTCACCGCACATCTAGATAAGCTCCTTGGGGGGTCTAGTTTCCAAAATGGGGTCACTTGTGGGGGAGCTCCAATGTTTAGGCACACAGGGGCTCTCCAAACGTGACATGGTGTCCGCTAACGATTGGAGCCAATTTTTCATTGAAAAAGTCAAATGGCGCTCCTTCCTTTCAGAGCCCTGTCGTGCGCCCAAACAGTGGTTCCCCCCCACATATGAGGTATCAGCGTACTCAGGACAAATTGTACAATAACGTTTGGGGTCCAGTTTCTCCTTTTACCCTTGGGGGGGAAAAAATGTTGCTAAAAGATCATTTTTGTGACTTAAAAGTTAAATGTTCATTTTTTCCTTCCATATTGCTTCTGCTGCTGTGAAGCACCTGAAGGGTTAACAAACTTCTTGAATGTGGTTTTGAGCATCTTGAGTGGTGCAGTTTATAGAATGGTGTCACTTTTGGGTATTTTCAGCCATATAGACCCCTCAAAGTGACTTCAAATGTGAGGTGGTCACTGAAAAAATAGAAAAAAAAGGTTTTGTAAATTTTGTTGTAAAAATGAGAAATCGCTGGTCAAATTTTAACCCTTATAACTTCCTAGCAAAAAAAAAATTGTTTCCAAAATTGTGCTGATGTAAAGTAAACATGTGGGTAATGTTATTTATTAACTATTTTGTGTCACATAACTCTCTGGTTTAACAGAATAAAAATTCAAAATTTGAAAATTGCTAATTTTTCAATTTTTTTGCCAAATTTCCATTTTTTTCACAAACAAACGCAAAAATTATCGAACTAAATTTACTACTAACATGAAGGCCAATTTGTCACGAAAAAACAATCTGAGAATCGCTAGGATCCGCTGAAGCGTTCCTGAGTTATTACCTGATAAAGGGACAGTGGTCAGAATTACAAAAAATGGCCAGGTCATTAAGGTCAAAATAGGCTGGGTCATGAAGGGGTTAAGCAATTATTCCCTGTACTAAAGAATTGGTATCCTTGCGAGGAGTGCACCAGTTCTTCAAGGTTCACCTCGGTGCTTACTTAGATATACTTGTAAACAGTTTCCCCTCCCCGTTTTTCTTTTCTGTCTTTTATTTGGCAAAGGCTGTTCATTAATATTGCAGCCCAGTACAAGAAGCCGAGCAAAGAAGCCCTGACCGACCTCTGTGAGCAGAGAGGAGTAGAGACAGCCGACAGATCCAAGGAGCTGCTGATACGCGCCTTGGTCGAGCAGGACATAGAGCAAAGTGCTGGAACATCTGGGCAAGGAGAGAGCCCACCTCAGAGAGACCCAGCAATGCCAGCTCTTGCACCGGAGATGCCTGATGGAAATGCCAGCAATGCCAGTGCGAGGAGCCTATGGACTGTACTTTGCAAATGGACTTACAACGGCTGGGAACAAGTGATCCTAATCTGCGCATGCAGCTGATTCTACAGTACCGACAGGCTGAGAGAGAGGCTGCAGAACGCCGGGACCGACAGGCTGAGAGAGAGGCTGCAGAACGCCGGGACCGACAGGCTGAGAGAGAGGCTGCAGAACGCCGGGACCGACAGGCTGAGAGAGAGGCTGCAGAACGCCGGGAGGAGAGAGCTTTCCAGCTTCAGATGGCTCAAATCGAGACTGGTATCAATCCTCAGATAACCTCCTGCCAGGACATAAATCCAAGGAGACCACGTCTAGAAAACTTCCCTGTGATGGAGAAGGATACGGACTTGGATACTTTCCTTCGGGGATTTGAAGAAACCTGCAGGCAGTACCATCTACCCCGTGAGCAGTGGGCTCCAGTATCTAACCCCAGGGTTGAGAGGCAAAGCCCTGGAAGTTTTTGCTGGCCTCCCACCAGAGCTAGATGGGAACTATGAGGCCATAAAAGAGGCCCTGATCAGGAAATACAACCTAACACCAGAAGTGTATTGGAGAAAGTTCCGGAACCTACAATGTGGATCAACTGACAGCTATGCAGATGTTGTGAGCACCTTGAGGACCACGTTCCACCAATGGGTTACGGGACTTTCTGTTAACAGTTTTGAGGACTTAACGGATCTTATGGTCAAGGATCAATTTCTTCACATGTGCCCCACGGATGTACGACAATTTGTGTGTGATCGGGAGCCACAAACTGCGGATCAGGCTGCAAGGATTGCGGACTATGTGGCTAACAGGATGCCTGAGGTGCGGAAGCCATCGGGATTCATCTGGAGGGGAGGTAAGCCAAACGGGGACCTTTCTCCCTCTGCCAGCCGATCACCAGTGCTGTCCAAGCCCACCGTCTATGGTGTCCCGGGGAATAGACATTCTCTAGGTGATGCACGCCGGTGCTTCTCCTGCAACAAAGTGGGACATGTTAGCGCTGTCTGCCCTGATAGGGAGAAACGCCCAACTACCACCACAAAGCCGACTGTGCCCCCACCGTCAGTCCTCTTTGTAGCCGGCTCTGATGCGAGGGCTAATGAAAACTGTCAATCTGTCACTGTTGGCAATAAAGTCACCATTGGTCTCAGACACTGGGGCAGAGGTGACCCTGGCGCGTCCAGCCATGATAACCCCTGCCGATATCATACCAGGAAAGACTATGTCTATAACCGGGATTGGAGGGGTCAGCCGTGCCCATGGCCCATGTGTATCTGGACAGGGGAGCAGGGAAAGGACTGAGAGAAGTGGGAGTATCAGAGGCTATTCCCACCAATGTGTTGCTAGGCACGGACCTGGGGAGGATGGTGTCCCACTATGTTCCTCCCTTGCAAGTGAATGATGCAGAGAAGGTGGAAGAAAGTGACCCACCTGAGATCCCGTGCGAGGAGGGAAAATGTCCCAATGCACAGGACTGTAATTATGTGGCAGCTGTGACCCGGAGTCAGGCTGCGGCTCAGACTCAGGCCCAGAGATTAGAGGATGAGTCTCAGACAGAACTGCCAGAACAGGAGGCACATACTGTGGTCCCAGAGCCTCCATACCTGGCAGACCCACCACGGTCCCTGATAACAGACACTGGAAACTCCGCTTCAGACCAGGGCCTGGCAGTCACACTAGGCCGGGGCCTGCAGGCTGACCGTCAGAGCTTCCAGGAGGCCCTGCAGACAGATGTCAGTCTGGAGGAGCTCAGATGTCTTGCAGACCAACCCCCTGCTGCTTCTGGCAAAGAGTATACTGGGTCCAGCTCAGACTGTATACAGAGACTATCCCCACGGATACTACAGAATCTTGGGACTATGAACGGCGGCTGATCGTCCCTTATCCATTTAGGGAACAATTATTGAGGATTGCCCATGAAATTCCTTTGGCCGAACACCTTGGAATCCAAAAGACTAAAGCTCGCCTGACACATAACTTCTATTGGCCCAAGATGGGGACAGATATTGCCAATTACTGCCGATCATGTGTAGTTTGTCAGAGAGTTGGGAAGTCCGGGAATATACAGAAAGCTCCATTGATACCACTGCCTGTGATCGATGAACCTTTCCAGCGAGGGGCTGTGGATATCATAGGGCCACTTGCAATCCCTAGCAGCTCTGGCAAAAAGTACATCCTCACAGTGGTGGACTATGCTCCACGATACCCGGAAGCTGTGGCACTGTCCTCCATCCGAGCAGACAAAGTGGCGGATGCTTTACTGACTGTGTTCTCGTGTGGGTTTCCCCAGGGAAATGTTGACCGATCAGGTAACCCTGTTCATGTCTGATCTGATGGAAAGCCTCTGTGAAAGAATACAAGTACAGCATCTTGTGGCCAGCGCCTATCATCCACAAACCAACGGACTCTGCGAGCGCTTCAATGGAACATTAAAGCAAATGTTCAAAATGCTGGTGGAGACTGAAGGGAGAGACTGGGAGCGGTACCTCCCCCATCTGCTGTTTGCCTAGAGAGAGGTACCCCAGGCGTCTACTGGATTCTCCCCCTTTGAACTGGTCTATGGGAGGAGGGTCAGGGGGCCACTTGATTTGATTAAGGACTGTTGGGAGGACGACCCCAGCACTACTGGAGTCTGTGGTCGAATATGTACTGCGGCTCAGAGAATGCAAAAACTGAGCAACCTGGCCCATGAGAACGTGACCCAGGCCCAAACCAACCAGAAGGTCTGGTACGACCGTAATGCCAGACTAAGGGCCTACGAGGAAGGACAGAAGGTTTGGCTGTTGGTCCCTATGTTACAGAATAAATTTCAGGCCACATGGGAGGGACCATATACTGTATATAAGCAGCTGAATGATGTTAATTATGTGGTGACCCTAGATGAGCATGCAAAGCGTCAGAAAGTGTTTCATGTAAATATGCTGAAGGCTCATCATGCCAGGGAGGCCTGTGTCTTACCTGCCTGTAGCCTGCCTGAAGAGGGGGAGGCTGATCTGTTACTGGCTGTGGGGGCCGGGACTCTCTACATGGAGTCCCTGGAGTCAGCAGAGTTTAACCCTGAGCTATCCCACAGTCAGAGGTCTGAGCTGATGGGGGCGCTCAGCGAGTTCACCGAAGTCTTCACAGGGGAGCCTGGGAGGACACACTTAGTAGTTCACCATGTGGACACAGGTACTAATCCCCCAGTACGGCAGTCTGCATACCGTGTCAGCAGAGGTGAAGGCACACATGAGGGAACAGGTAGAGGAGATGCTGAACCAACAAGGAGAGGAACACTGTTGTGAATTCTGTGGCAGAGCTCCCTCCTGTGGTCACAAGTGGTACTTCGGCTGATTCTCTCTGTGAGCTTCCGTTGGTGGAGGAAAGTGGTACTGCGGCTTCTGAGTTTCCTTCCTCAGGTGATGTGGTGAAGTCGTTAGGTGCTGCTCTATTTAACTCCACCTAGTGCTTTGATCCTGGCCTCCAGTCAATGTTCTAGTATTGGACCTGTTTCCTCCTGGATCGTTCCTGTGGCCTGCTGCTCTGCATAGCTAAGTTCTGCTTTGCTATTTTGTTTGCTGTTTTTTTCTGTCCAGCTTGTCTATTTGTTTTTTCCTGCTTGCTGGTAGCTCTGGGACGCAGAGGGTGTACCTCCGTGCCGTTAGTTCGGTACGGAGGGTCTTTTTGCCCCCTTTGCGTGGTTTTTGTAGGGTTTTGTGTTGACCGCAAAGTTACCTTTCCTATCCTCGCTCTGTTCAGAAAGTCGGGCCTCACTTTGCTAAATCTATTTCATCTCTACGTTTGTCTTTTCATCTTAACTCAGTCATTATATGTGGGGGCTGCCTTTTCCTTTGGGGTATTTCTCTGAGGCAAGGTAGGCTTATTTTCTATCTTCAGGCTAGCTAGTTTCTCAGGCTGTGCCGAGTTGCATAGGGAGCGTTAGGCGCAATCCACGGCTGCCTCTGGTGTGGTTGGAGAGGATTAGGGTCAGCAGAGTTTCCACGTCTCAGAGCTCGTTCTATGTTTTTGGGTTATTGTCAGATCACTGTATGTGCTCTGACCTCTATGTCCATTGTGGTACTGAATTACCTTATCATAACAGAACACCCAATTCTGTACCTAAGAAGGAAACTCCTGCCCAGAGAGGTGGCTTATGCCACAATTGAGAAGGAATGTTTGGCAATTGTGTGGGCTCTGCAGAAGCTGCAACCATACCTCTATGGGCGCAACTTCACCGTGATCACAGATCATTCATTACCCATTGAGTTGGCTCAACAGAGTTGTTGGGGACAACGGGAAATTGCTTAGATGGAGTCTGATATTACGGCAATATGACTAGCAGTAATTTAAAATCTGTTCTGTGACTGCAGGTCTTACAGGGGTCACAGCATATGTTATCCTGAGATAGCGGTCTACTGTCTCCAATCTCGCCAGGGGGTCTGGCTAAGAACCAAGAAGGGGAAACATTTCACACCTTCTTTCTCTTTTGAAGAGAGATGTCAATCACAGTCTGACAGTCTATATCTGTGAGAAACTTACACAGAGATTTTAAGAGGAAATAATATATTAATTAATGGAGTGACCATGGTCCAGTCACAAGCAAGTGATTATAAATATTTAACATGAGGCTGGTCTAGAAATTAGACATAGTAACATAGTTAGTAAGGCCGAAAAAAGACATTTGTCCATCCAGTTCAGCCTATATTCCATCATAATAAATCCCCAGATCTACGTCCTTCTACAGAACCTAATAATTGTATGATACAATATTGTTCTGCTCCAGGAAGACATCCAGGCCTCTCTTGAACCCCTCGACTGAGTTCGCCATCACCACCTCCTCAGGCAAGCAATTCCAGATTCTCACTGCCCTAACAGTAAAGAATCCTCTTCTATGTTGGTGGAAAAACCTTCTCTCCTCCAGACGCAAAGAATGCCCCCTTGTGCCCGTCACCTTCCTTGGTATAAACAGATCCTCAGCGAGATATTTGTATTGTCCCCTTATATACTTATACATGGTTATTAGATCGCCCCTCAGTCGTCTTTTTTCTAGACTAAATAATCCTAATTTCGCTAATCTATCTGGGTATTGTAGTTCTCCCATCCCCTTTATTAATTTTGTTGCCCTCCTTTGTACTCTCTCTAGTTCCATTATATCCTTCCTGAGCACCGGTGCCCAAAACTGGACACAGTACTCCATGTGCGGTCTAACTAGGGATTTGTACAGAGGCAGTATAATGCTCTCATCATGTGTATCCAGACCTCTTTTAATGCACCCCATGATCCTGTTTGCCTTGGCAGCTGCTGCCTGGCACTGGCTGCTCCAGGTAAGTTTATCATTAACTAGGATCCCCAAGTCCTTCTCCAGGGTGACTTTATAAATTACAGCTATACACAAAGGGTGTGTTCACAGATTGAGGGGCAGCCAAGCTGATATGTTCCAGTCCTTATTCGTCCCTCCACCCCCCCCCCCCCTCAGTGAGCAGAAAGCAAACTACAAAGTTAGATATTTCTGTCAGTTTTCTCCCTTTTATTTTCATACTGTTTTGCATATTTGTATGGCTAAAAAGACATACAATTATGCAAAACACTATGAGGTAATAACAATTACCATACTTTTATACCTTTTTTCTTTATTGTAAGCACTGTACCTTTTCTATTAAAGCATAAAACTTTAAGTTGATCCTTGCATGTTGTAAAGAATCCATAGCCTTAAACTGTGTGAGCCTTATGATTTGCAGACTGTAGTTGTCATATTTCCGGGACTCCTCGCCCGTCTGTTCGGTGAGTGGTGGCAGCGTGTATGAGCGGGTGTGTGGTCTGGGTCTGTGTGTGATTTATGCTCCCATTATAGCATAGAACAGAGGTTGAATGCTGGACTGAAAGAGGGGAGATAAATTAACCCTTGCAGGCACAACCCCAAGTCACGTGCTGAGAAGTGGGTACGTGACACGGGGGCTCCGGTGCTGAGGTGAGGCCGGTTTAGTGGTTTGTGGTTTTTGGTGATGAGGCAGTGGCGGGGCTGGGTTGGCGGCTTGCGGTCTGCGATGCTGAGGCGGGGTCGGGTTGGCGGCTCATGGTGCTTGATGTTGAGGCCGGGTTGGGGGATTCCTGTGATTTTTCAGCTCTTTTCATTATCCTTTTTCTTGTTTCTCTCCAGAATGGACGTCACCAGACTGGATCATCCTCCTCCACAAGAAATAAATCACGTGGCGAATCACCGACTGCTAATCCGACCGGAGGCCAATAACAATCAGAAAAATCGGGAGCTGACTCTCTCCCGGGGGGAGGAGAAGGTGACAAGAGAGGCCGAGATGTACGGTTTCCAGAAGGACGGCCAGGAGCGTCCGCTGACCAAAATAAGCAGCGCCAGGCATCAGTCCTGCGTGTCCAACTACGACATCCTGGCGGTCAGCGCCGTGCATTGCCGGACTGCCCACCTCAATGGCCCTGAGAGCAGAATTCAAGATGGACAGGGCCACGTCTCAGAGACCGACTCCAGGGGGGTCCAGCAGGTCTCTGTGACAGTGCAGGGGGAGGCCAGCCGGGTCATCCAGCGAACCAACTCCATGCTGCAGCTGGAGCAGTGGATCCGGAGCCAGCGAGAGAAGAGCCCGGAGGAGGATGCCCCCGGCGGGTGAGTGTCGGAGGGTCCCCTAAAGCCCTACCCTGGAGTCTGTCGCCCCGGAGTCAGTGTTCCCTCACTTCCCACCCAGAGTCGGTGTATCAGAGACTTCCCCCCACCCGGAGTCGGTGTGGCCCCCTGCCCCAGAGTTGGTGTGTGACCTCCTACCATGACTTTCTCTCTTCACAGAGTCATGTCCTATCAGACATTACCCCGGAATATGCCCAGCTACAGGGCTCCAGTGGTGCCACGTTACCCTGAGGGATACAAGACGCTGCCACGGAACCTGAAGCCACGTCCAGACAGTGTGTGCAGCACCACAGGCATGTTGTATGAGCGGACGTTGATCCCAGTGACCCCCGCGGCAGAGGAGAAGCGGAGGTCCGTGCGGGACGATACCATGTGGCAGTTGTATGAATGGCAGCAGAGACAGTTCTACAATAAACAGTGCACGCTGCGGCGGCACTCGTCTCTGAACAGCCCCAAGACCATGGTTCAACTTTCCGACCAGACCTTGCACTCCATCCCAATGTCACCATCCCATGGCTCCATCTCTGGTTACCATACGTACTCCCCCCACCGGACCTACCGCTCCGAAGTGTCTTCCCCGGTGCAGAGGGGCGACCTGACCATAGAGAGAAGGCCGAAGCCACAGTCCAGTAAGGTGAGAACGACTCCGGTGTGTGGCGCTGGCCAGGGGGGCTGACCTACGTATAACCTATACCAGCTGTGTGATATAACTGATATCTGGGGAGCGGTGATGTCACTGCTGTATAATATAACTGATATCTGGGGAGCGGTGATGTCACTGCTGTATAATATAACTGATATCTGGGGAGCGGTGATGTCACTGCTGTATAATATAACGGATATCTGGAGAGCGGTGATGTCACTGCTGTATAATATAACTGATATCTGGAGAGCGGTGATGTCACTGCTGTATAATATAACTGATATCTGGAGAGCGGTGATGTCACTGCTGTATGATATAACTGATATCTGGGGAGCGGTGATGTCACTGCTGTATAATATAACTGATATCTGGAGAGCGGTGATGTCACTGCTGTATGATATAACGGATATGTGGGGAGCGGTGATGTCACTGCTGTATAATATAACTGATATCTAGAGAACGGTGATGTCACTGCTGTATAATATAACTGATATCTGGGGAGCGGTGATGTCACTGCTGTATAATATAACTGATATCTGGGGAGCGGTGATGTCACTGCTGTATAATATAACTGATATCTGGGGAGCGGTGATGTCACTGCTGTATAATATAACTGATATCTGGGGAGCGGTGATGTCACTGCTGTATAATATAACTGATATCTGGGGAGCGGTGATGTCACTGCTGTATAATATAACTGATATCTGGAGAGCGGTGATGTCACTGCTGTATAATATAACTGATATCTGGGGAGCGGTGATGTCACTGCTGTATAATATAACTGATATCTGGGGAGCGGTGATGTCACTGCTGTATAATATAACTGATATCTGGGGAGCGGTGATGTCACCGCTGTATAATATAACTGATATCTGGGGAGCGGTGATGTCACTGCTGTATAATATAACTGATATCTGGGGAGCGGTGATGTCACTGCTGTATAATATAACTGATATCTGGGGAGCGGTGATGTCACTGCTGTATGGAGGACCCTGCCCGCGAGGGCTCACAATCTACAAGGGATGGGTGAGGATACAGGAGGAGAGAGGACCCTGCCCGCGAGGGCACACAATCTACAAGGGATGGGTGAGGATACAGGAGGAGAGAGGACCCTGCCCGCGAGGGCTCACAATCTACAAGGGATGGGTGAGGATACAGGAGGAGAGAGGACCCTGCCCGCGAGGGCTCACAATCTACAAGGGATGGGTGAGGATACAGGAGGAGAGAGGACTCTGCCCGCGAAGACTCACAATCTACAAGGGATGGGTGAGGATACAAAAGGAGAGAGGACCCTGCCCGCGAGGGCTCACAATCTACAAGGGATGGGTGAGGATACAAAAGGAGAGAGGACCCTGCCCGCGAGGGCTCACAATCTACAACGGCTGGGTGAGGGTAGAGCTGGTCATGGTCGATCGGTGGTTACTGCAGGTTGTAGGCTTGTTGGAAGAGGTGGGTCTTCAGGCTCTTTTTGAAGGTTTCGATGGTAGGCGAGAGTCTGATGTGTTGTGGTAGAGAGTTCCAGAGTAGGGGTGATACGCGAGAGAAATCTTGTATACGATTGTGGGAAGAGGAGATAAGAGGGGAGTAGAGCAGGAGATCTTGTGAGGATCGGAGGTTGCGTGCAGGAAAGTACCGGGAGACGAGGTCACAGATGTATGGAGGAGACAGGTTGTGGATGGCTTTGTATGTCATGGTTAGGGTTTTGTACTGGAGTCTCTGGGCAATGGGGAGCCAGTGAAGGGATTGACAGAGGGGAGAGGCCGGGGAATAGCGGGGGGACAGGTGGATTAGTCGGGCACAAACCTACAAAAAAATGTACACATCAGACCTCAAAGTACAAAGAGATACCAAAACTTTATTAGATGTACAATTGTAAGAAACAACAATGATGGTGATGTCTACCAGTATAAAACACCATAGACCTGAGGCACATATTATAACCATAGTCCTTCCTGCCACATATATAGATCTCCCTTGTCATAACAAATCATTACGCCAGATGGCATGTTTGGCAATATTCCCACAATACTGAGTCTCTAAAGTGGCAATATAAGTAACACAAATCCAGCTACATTACCTCAGGTCTGATGGTGCCAGGTCCCCTACGCGCGTTTCGGCTGCGTGTGCCTTCTTCCGGGGGCAGCAGAGTTTAGAATAGATTAGAAGGGTGCGAGAGTGTTACAGGGGAGGCCACAGAGTAGGAGGTTGCAGTAGTCAATGCGAGAGATGAGGGCATGGACTAGGGTTTTTGCAGATTCTTGGGTGAAGAATGAACGGATCCGTGAAATATTTTTGAGTTGATATCGGCAGGAAGTGGAAAGGGTTTGGATATGTGGTTTGAAGGAGAGATCAGCGTCAAGGATTACCCCGAGGCAGCGAGCTTGTGGGACTGGGGAGAGTGGGCAGCCATTTACTGTAATGGATAGGTTCGTTGGGGGGGTCACGTGAGATGAGGGAAAGATGATGAATTCTGTTTTGTCCATGTTAAGTTTCAGAAAATTGGTGGAGAAGAAGGATGAAATAGCGGACAGACATTGAGGGATTCTGGTTAGTAGGGAGGTGATATCTGGTCCAGAGATGTAGATCTGTGTGTCATCAGCATAGAGGTGATACTGAAAACTGTGAGATTCTATGAGCTGTCCCAGGCCAAAGGTGTAAATGGAGAAGAGCAAGGGCCCAAGGACTGAACCTTGTGGGACTCCGACAGATAGAGGGCGAGGTGAGGAGGTGGTGTGTGAGTGGGAGACGCTGAATGTCCGGTCTGTTAGGTATGACGAGATCCAGGATAGGGCCAAGTCTGTGATGCCAAGGGATGAGAGGGTCTGTAATAATAGGGAATGGTCCACTGTGTCAAAGGCAGCCAACAGGTCCAGGAGGAGGAGGACAGAGTAGTGTCGCTTGCTCTTGGCGGTTAAGAGGTCATTGGTGACTTTTTTTTTTTGTTTAAATAGTTTTTTATTGAAAGCAAACATGCACAATACAATTTATGCACTGTCCAGTATTTTACAAAAATTTTAACATTTTCCAAACCCCCAACAATCCCAACCATACCCAAACCTCCCCCTCCCCTGACAGCTCCTTCCCAGTTATACTTTTGTTACCAGTATTGATGGTTCCTTGAGCCATTTGACTCACTTATGTCCGCTTGTTCTTTAGCACTCTCTTCCTTTCAGAGGCTCTCACTCTCCCATTTTCCATAACTACTCATCCCAGCTCGAGCCACGGAGACCACATTTTGTCAAACGTTTCTATTTTCCCACGTCTTTTATAGACCCCCTTTTCCAGATTGAGACCATGTTTAACATAATTCAGGAATTCTCCCCTTGTAGGCGGTTCCTCCTTGATCCAGCTCCTTGCTATTACCTTCCTTGCCATGTATAATAGCCTAGCTATTGCTATCTTCCAGATGTTATCCACTCTAATTTCCTCTACATGTCCCAGTATACACACTATCGGATCTCTCGGCACTCTGCATTTATACGCCCCTTCCACACGGCTCATTACCACCAACCAGAAAGCAACCAGTCTTGGACATGTCCACATCATGTGGTATATTCCTGCATTCCCAGTCTTACATCTCGGGCATTCAGAGTCAGCACGCAACCCCGCTCTGCACAACACTTCCGGTGATTTATAGACTCTGTGCAAGATGTACAGCTGCGATAGTCTATACGGCTCGCTCAGTGACACTCGTGGAACCGACTCCAACACCGACTCCCAGGTTTCATCCTCCATTGGGCCTAAATCTCTTTCCCATTTCGCTCTCGCTTTTAAAGGGAAGTCTAGCAAATATGCATGTAGAAGGTCCTTATAAAGGGTGGTAATGACTCCCCTTGTGGACCCTTCCCCACACACGTATTCCAGAACTATGTCCTCTTGGATCTCAACACCACCGCCCCTGTTTTGAGCTTTAAAAGCATGTTTCATCTGAGCATATTGATACTCCCCAGTCGGTCTCAGTCCAAACTCCCCCTGCAGCTGCGAAAAGGACTTTAATCCTCGTTGTTGAACTATCTGAGCCACCAAGTGGATTCCTTTGGCCCTCCACTCCGCCAGCACTCCAAGGGCCGCAAACTCAACCAAATTATTATTAAACCATATCGGTGTAAATTTAGTCAGCCCCGTAACCCCCCGAATCTGTCGCAGTCTGGTCCATAATTTATATATCAAAAACATAGTTGGGTATAATTTCCCCAATACTCCCAAGGAACCATCCTCCAGACACTGCGCTACCGGTCGTCGGTCTGTCACCCTCTCCATCAAGTGCTGTACCGCACTGGAGGACACCTCCCGTGCCCAGCCCTTCAAATGTTGGCTCTGGGCTGCAAGAAAATATAACTCAGGATTGGGTAAAGCCAATCCTCCATCTTCCTTGGGTCGCTGAAGCGTCTCCAGGCGAATACGTGGGCACCGCCTCCCCCATATCAGACTTCTAAATAGAGCATTAATCTGCCGGAATTTCCCACGTGGAATCCAAACTGGCGCGTTATGTAGGACGTAGAGTAATTTGGGCATCAGAACCATTTTAATTAGATTAACCCTCCCCACCACCGATAAGTGCAATTTATTCCATGCATCCACTTTTGCTTTAAGGGCGCCCACGAGAGGTGTCAAATTCCTATACAAATACTCTGTAACTGGCATCGAGATCCATATTCCCAGGTATCTGAAAAGGGATACTACCCTAAGCCGCCCCTCTCCCAATGGCTCACTTCTGCTCTCCTCCACCCCATCCACCTCAAAGAGGACCGATTTATCCCAGTTTATCCTCAATCCCGATAAGTCTCCAAATTTCCCAACGATCTCGATAGCCCCATTCAAGGCTTCATCCGGGTCCGCTAGGAACAGTAGGATGTCGTCTGCATATAACGCAATCTTCTCCTCAACACTCCCATAACTGAACCCAGGGACTTCATCCGACTGTCGGATCTTGGCGGCCAATGGCTCCACAGCTAAGGCAAACAGAAGGGGTGACAGTGGGCAACCCTGCCTCGTACCTCTGGCCAGCTTTATAGGCTGAGAAAGTTCCCCATTCACTCTAATTCTAGCTGTTGGTAGTGAGTATAACAGTTGAGTCCACGCCACAAATTGCGGGCCAATACCCATACATTTCAACACCCGCCAGAGATATCCCCACTCCACACTGTCAAACGCCTTATGGGCGTCCAAGGATGCAATAACCCTTCGGCCACAATTGTCAGACTTCAGCTGCAGGTTCATATGCAGCCTCCGCAGATTAACCGCTGTAGATCTGTCAGGCATAAAACCAGACTGATCCGGATGCACAAGGTTAGTAATGACACTAGACAAACGGGTAGCCAACACCTTGGCCAAGAGTTTGACATCAATGGTTAACAGAGAGATTGGCCGATATGACTCAGGCTTCCCCAGATCCTTATCCTCCTTCGGAATAACCACTATAATAGCCTCCCTCATAGATGCTGGGAGATACCCTTTACATCCAGCCTCCTCCAGTACTAACTTTAATCTGGGAATCAGCACTTCCTCCAAACTTTTATAGATTTCGGCTGGTAACCCATCAACCCCAGGTGCCTTCCCATTGGCCATAGACTTCAGCGCCCGACTCAGTTCCTCCTCGGTGATAGGGGCATCGAGGCTCACTCTATCCTCCTCACTCAATTTCGGAAGACCCAGACTCTCAAGGAAAGTCTCCGTATCTCCGGCTGACTCATTGACCCTGGAGGAATATAAGTCCGCGTAAAAGTCCGCAAAGACCTTTATAATATCAGGTGTTTCAGATACCCTGCTCCCCCCATCCGAAACCAACGAGTGTACATATGAGGTACTACGCTGAGCCGCGGCTACCACCGATAGCATGTGTCCCACTGTTTCTCCCTCCTGAAAATAAGCCACCCTCTGAAACTCCCGCTTCCTTTCAGCTTTTCCCAGCAGAATCTTTTCCATACAATTTTGCGCTGTTCTCAACCTTTTCTCTGCCTCGGAGGTCCCCAGTACTACCATCTCGTCCTCCGCGGCTTTCAACTCTTCCAATGCCACTCTCTCCGCTTCCCTTGTCCTCCTCTTACACCTACTAATGTCTCTAAATAGTAACCCTCTCAGGTACGCTTTCATTGCATCCCAAACAGTCAGAGCATCTGTACTCCCATCATTTAACGCAAAGAATTCCGTCACCTCCTTCCCTATACCGTCCAAGTCAATACTCTGTAACCAGTTAGGATGGATCTTCCATTCTCTCCCGCTTGTAGTCCGTGTCCCCAACAACCTAACCTCCACCTCAATTGGACTATGATCCGAAAGGGCCCTCGGCAGATAACGCACCTCCCCCACCATTGTGTCCAACAGGCGGTTACCCAGTGCCATATCAATTCTGGATAGCGTAGCTTGAGCCGGCGAATAGCACGAGTATCCTCTCTCCCCAACATGTCTGACTCTCCATAGATCAATCATGCCTAATTCACGCACATAGGTTCCAAATGTTGTAGTGTGCCCCTCCGACCTGTTCTGGGTGTTCTTATTTTTATCCCAAAAGTCATCGCATATATTGTTCAAATCCCCAATAATTAAGAGTGGCAGTGGTTCCCATCGTTCCACCCTCTCCAATACCTCCCTGATCTTCTTACTTGAATATGGAGGTGGAATATACATTGCCGCAACACACAATCTCACTCCATACAATATACATTGTATCACCACATACTGACCCTCAGCATCCACGCATACTTTCACCTCTTCATACTGCACTCCCACCGGCACCAACACTGACACCCCTCTTGAGTACGTCGAGAAGGTAGAATGATACCCCTTCTGTATCCAACGTCTATTTAGTACGTCCACTTTCTCCTGTATCAAGTGCGTCTCTAGCAAGCATATCATAGAAGCCCGCTGATCCTTCGCATACTGCAAGCTCGCAGCTCTCCTAGATTTATCCGCCAGGCCTCTCACATTCCAGCTCAATATCTTAAAGCGGTCCCCTATTATGTGACTCATCATCTTTAGTTGTGTCGTTACTCCCGGTTCTGAGCTGTCTAACTTCCCTCCCCACCCTCACCCCTCCCCCCCCTCCCCCACACCCCCCAATATTATACATTCTGCCTCTTGTCAAGAGTGGGGCACCATCACCCGTTGCAAACACTCTTGCTAAACCTTCTCTTTCCGCCTCCCGCTACCGTTTATAACAGAATTCGGCGCAATTCTTGGAAGAACAGTATAATTAAACCTGTATTATATTACAACTGCAAGAAACTAAATAAACTTTTTAGTACGCTGCACACCCTTCCTCCCTCATATTTCACCGCCGCACCAGCTCTCCCAGTGCGTTCCCTGAGTAATACCCAACTCCACCCTTCAACCTTCACATTTCAATTACCAGTGTACTGTCAGTCAATCTCTTTTTTTCCCTTTTTGAAAGAATTAAGATACCTCCCGACCAACCCGCCCCACATTTTCAATCTCCTTTCCCTTTAAGTTTTTTAGCGTTAAGATCTATCCACTGGGTAGCGTCCTCCGGCGTCTGGAAAAAGTGAATCTTATCCATCGCTACCACTCTCAGTCGTGCCGGAAACATCATGGAGTATTGCACTCCCAGTTCTCTCAGCCGTCTCTTGATACCCGTGAACATCATCCGTTGTTTCTGTACCAGGGCGGAATAGTCAGGGTAAATAGCGATTCTTTGACCTCCAATTGTCAGATCCGTCATGTCTCTAGCCTTCCTCAGGATAATGTCTCTGTCTCTGTAGTTTAGGATTTTGGCAAGCACGGTACGGGGACTTGCTCCAGGGACAGGTGGTTTCGGTGGGACCCTGTGGGCTCTCTCTACCGCAAATACTTTTGTCAGTGCTGCATCACCAAAAGTCTCAAGGAGCCAGCTTTCAATATACTCCGTGGGATTCCTCCCCTCAGTTTTTTCAGGGACACCCACTATGCGAATGTTATTTCTTCTGGACCTATTCTCCAGATCCTCATTTTTTGCAGCTAGCTCCGATATTGTTTGAGCAAACTTCCTCTCCGCTTTCTGCAGCTGCACTATATGGTCTTCTGCCGTGCTCACTCTTTCCTCCACAGCCCCCACACGTTTGTCAATCTTCTGCAGGGCTGCATTTATCTGGGCTGTATCCCCTTTAACCTCCTGTAGCTGCTGGGTCAGGGATTGTTTGCAGGATGATACCAGTGCAAAGACATCTCTAAGGGTGGGCTCTGCTCCTGACTCCTTATCTTCAGGTCCCCCTACTACCACCGCCATGTCACCATCCCTGCTCCCCTGTTGTACCTCCTGCTCCTCTGCTGGGCTTTCCTCCTCTCCTTCTGTGTCTGTGTCCACTCCGTCGTCCTCCTCTGCTTTTCCTGTGTTCCCTGCGGCTTCCACTCTAGCAAACTGCTGGAGCTTTGCCGCCGCCGACATTCTCTTCTGGCATGCCGCGTTGTCCTTCTCCGCCTTCTCCCTGGCGTCGGCGCCATCTTGGCTGGTCCCTGCCTCGCCGGCTCCGGCGTCTTTGTCTCCTCCTGGTCATGTTCACCGACCTCGGGGCCGCCGCTATTCACCGCCGCACTCCCGGGACTCTCCTGCAGTCGGTAAGCGCTGTGAATCGCCGCTCAGCTGCGGCTTATAAGGATAATATTAACTTTGGCAGCGGGAGCGCTCTGTCACGCGTCCGCTCACATGGACGTTCAGGCCACGCCCGTCATTGGTGACTTTAGTTAGGGCAGTTTCAGTGGAGTGGTGTGACCGGATGCCAGATTGTAAGCGGTCAAAGAGGGAGCAAGAAGAGAGATGGGAGGACAGTTCAAGGTAGATGTGTTGTTCCAGTAGTTTGAAGGCATAGGGGAGAAGTGATATAGGGCGATAGCTAGATACAGAGGATGGGTCAAGAGAAGGCTTTTTGAGGATAGGTGTGATGGAGGCATGTTTAAAGCTTGAGGGGAAAACACCAGTTGTAAGTGATAGGTTGAAGAGATGGGTTAGGGTTGGGATGAAGACTGTGGTGAGGTTTGGGATGAAGTGGGATGCGATTGGGTCAAGTGCACAGGTGGTGAGATGTGATCTTGAGAGTAGAGTGGAGAGTCGATCTTCTGTAATGGTGGAGAAGTTGGTTTTTGGAGGTGGAGGGCTGGGAAGTCGGGAGGAAGGGCTCTGGGGGTTGTTGACCAAAACTGTCTCTGATGTTATCAATCTTCTGCTTGAAAAATGAGGCAAAGTCTTCAGCTGAGATGAGTGGGGAGGGAGAAGGTACTGGGGGACGGAGGAGAGAATTGAAGGTGTTGAATAACTGTTTTTGGTTGTGAGACAGGGAGGATATGAGAGATGAGAAGTAGGTTTGTTTTGCTGTGGCTATTCTGGCCTTGAAAGTAGTGAAGGACTGTTTGAATGCGATAAAGTGCTCGTTGGAGTGGGATCATTTCCATCTGCCCTCAGCAGCCCTGGAAGCTCGCCTCAGTTCTTTGGTCAGGCTGGTGTGCCAGGGCTGTCTGTTGATTTTGCGAGCTTTGGTATGTGTAAGTGCGGCAGCAGATTCCAAAGCTACAGCCATTGTGGTGTTATATAGAGCGGCAGCGTCATCCGCATTGTGTATGGAACTTGTATCTGTGAGAGGGAGGAGGGAGTCAGAGAATGAGTGCAGGTCAAGGTGTTTAAGATTTCTGCGAGGGTGTGAAAGTTTGTGGGGTGGGGATTGTAGACATGGAGTGGAGAGGGAAGAGAATGTGAGAAGGTTAAGGTCAGAAAGAGGAAGAGGTGAGTTAGAGAGGTTAGATAGGGAGCAGAGGCAGGTGAAGATAAGGTCCAGTGTGTGACCATCTTTGTGAGTGGCTGCAGAAGACAATTGAGTGAGGCCGAAGGAGGAAGTGAGAGATAGAAGTTTAGTGGCAGCTGAGAGGGAAGTGTCAATAGGGATGTTGAAGTCGCCCATGATGATAGTGGGGATGTAGCCAGGTGGTGAAGTGGTCAAAGAAGGTGGTGGCTGGCCCTGGGGGGCGGTAAATGACAGCCAGTTGGAGGTAAGTGGGGGCATAGAGGTGCACAGAGTGCACCTCAAAGGAAGGGAGGGTAACAGAAGGTGGCAGTGGGATTGGGGTGAAGGAGCAGTTATCTGACAGGAGAAAACCAACTACTCCGCCATGTTTGCTGCTGGGGAGGGGGGTGTGAGAAAGGTGGAAGCCACCGTACGAAAGTGCAGCAG
This sequence comes from Ranitomeya imitator, assembly GCF_032444005.1. Lineage (NCBI taxonomy): Eukaryota > Metazoa > Chordata > Amphibia > Anura > Dendrobatidae > Ranitomeya > Ranitomeya imitator. The sequence goes on from NC_091285.1 coordinate 2,370,074, forward strand.
AAGAGGCTGTGTCAGAAGGGGTGAGCCAGGTTTCGGTGATGGCGAGGAAGGAAAGTTTGGTAGTAACAAAAAGATCATGGATGTAAGAAAGCTTGTTGCAGACAGAGCGAGCGTTCCACAGAGCTCCCGTTAGTGGGACTGGGGAAGCGGGGGCTGGGCGAATGGGTATAAGGTTAGAGGGGTTACGGAAGTTTGTGATAGATTGTGGATGGGAGGTAGAACTGACTGTGGGAATGTGGTGAGGAGGACCAGGATTTGGAGAGATATCACCAGCAGTAAGAAGGAGCAGAGAAAGTGTTAGCAGGTGGGAGCAGGAGAGGGCATGAGGGGCTGTCTGTGCTTGGAGACAGAGGATTGTATGTTAAGTAACAGTTCTGAGGAGGAGGTGAGATGGATGGGGAGGATTGAAGAGGAGATGAACAGTTCTTTACTAGGAGTAGGGATTAGGGGAGTTTGCAGAAAGTGAAGGATTATAGGGGTGAAAGTGAAAACAAACAAACATTGATTGCAGTGACTGGCCAGTTACCTTCAGTTCCCTTCTGGTTCAATTCTGGTTTTAATTCTAAATTAATCTTCACACTTATAGGACACAGGTATAGGAATCACACTGCAGACTGAATTCTATGCAGACTTGTGCTATGCAATATATGTACAACTACGTGCATTCAGGGTATACAGTATATATACTGCAGTACGTCTGTGTTTGTTGTTTTGGGGTCCCCTCATCCAGTCATGGCTTGTCCTCTGTTTCGGCAGCTCGGCTTTGCTCCGGAGAGACGGTCGGTGGCGGTGAGTTTGTCTGTGTCGCCCATTACACCGCAAGTTCTTCAAGGCAAAACGGTGAGTGCTGCATTTCTCTGTATTGTGCACGATCCCCGGCCTCCGTACCGCACAGCCCTACTGACTGCAGAGGGTGCAGCGACCGGCACAGATCAGTCACATGGCTGCCCACTTGTTCTGACGCCAGAATGGTCGGCATTAGCACCTCATCATCACCATTAGAATCAGAACTTGGGGTCCCCTCTTCGCTTCCTGAAATGATAGCCAGATAGAAAAGTTTTGGCACAGCCCCCCAGGAAGAGAGGTGCGTGACAACCCCCCGAGATGCAGAGGTGCGTGATCCTCCCCAGTAGAGAGGTGAGCGACCCCACTAACCCCCCCCCCCCCCCCCCGGTACAGAGGTGAACGACCCTTAAACCCCTAACACCCCCCCCCCCCCCCCCCCCCCCAGGTACAGAGGTGAGCAACCCCCAGGTACAGAGGTGAGCAAACCTCCCCCCCCCACCAGGTAGAGAGGTGCACGACCCCCCAGGTGAAGGCAGCGGCTGTGTAGGAGGATTATTCCCGCTCCTCTACCCTCCTGGGAACATGTGTTGGAGGTTACCCGCTAGTCTGTGTGGGTCTCTCCAGCCCTGGTGGAGTTATTCCATGCACCCGTCCTGCCCTGGTGGAGTTATTCCTTGCACCCGCCCTGCCCTGGTGGAGTTATTCCATGCACCCCTCCTGCCCTGGTGGAGTTATTCCATGCACCCGTCCTGCCCTGGTGGCGTTATTCCATGCACCCGCCCTGCCCTGGTGGAGTTATTCCATGCACCCGCCCTGCCCTGGTGGAGTTATTCCATGCACCCGCCCTGCCCTGGTGGCGTTATTCCATGTACCCGTCCTTCCCTGGTGGAGTTATTCCATGCACCCGCCCTGCCCTGGTGGAGTTATTCCATGCACCCGCCCTGCCCTGGTGGAGTTATTCCATGCACCCGTCCTGCCCTGGTGGAGTTATTCCATGCACCCGTCCTGCCCTGGTGGAGTTATTCCATGCACCCGCCCTGCCCTGGTGGAGTTATTCCATGCACCCGTCCTGCCCTGGTGGAGTTATTCCATGCACCCGTCCTGCCCTGGTGGCGTTATTCCATGCACCCGCCCTGCCCTGGTGGAGTTATTCCATGCACCCGCCCTGCCCTGGTGGAGTTATTCCATGCACCCGCCCTGCCCTGGTGGCGTTATTCCATGTACCCGTCCTGCCCTGGTGGAGTTATTCCTTGCACCCGTCCTTCCCTGGTGGAGTTATTCCTTGCACCCGTCCTGCCCTGGTGGAGTTATTCCATGCACCCGTCCTGCCCTGGTGGAGTTATTCCATGCACCCGTCCTGCCCTGGTGGAGTTATTCCTTGCACCCGTCCTGCCCTGGTGGAGTTATTCCTTGCACCCGTCCTGCCCTGGTGGAGTTATTCCTTGCACCCGTCCTTCCCTGGTGGAGTTATTCCTTGCACCCGTCCTGCCCTGGTGGAGTTATTCCATGCACCCGTCCTACCCTGGTGGAGTTATTCCATGCACCCGTCCTGCCCTGGTGGAGTTATTCCTTGCACCCGTCCTGCCCTGGTGGAGTTATTCCATGCACCCGTCCTGCCCTGGTGGCGTTATTCCATGTACCCGTCCTGCCCTGGTGGAGTTATTCCATGCACCCGTCCTGCCCTGGTGGAGTTATTCCATGCACCCGTCCTGCCCTGGTGGAGTTATTCCTTGCACCCGTCCTGCCCTGGTGGAGTTATTCCATGCACCCGTCCTGCCCTGGTGGAGTTATTCCTTGCACCCGTCCTGCCCTGGTGGAGTTATTCCATGCACCCGCCCTGCCCTGGTGGCGTTATTCCATGTACCCGTCCTGCCCTGGTGGCGTTATTCCATGTACCCGTCCTGCCCTGGTGGAGTTATTCCATGCACCCGTCCTGCCCTGGTGGAGTTATTCCATGCACCCGTCCTGCCCTGGTGGAGTTATTCCATGTACCCGTCCTGCCCTGGTGGAGTTATTCCATGCACCCGCCCTGCCCTGGTGGAGTTATTCCATGCACCCGTCCTGCCCTGGTGGAGTTATTCCATGCACTCGTCCTGCCCTGGTGGAGTTATTCCATGCACCCGTCCTGCCCTGGTGGAGTTATTCCATGCACCCGTCCTGCCCTGGTGGCGTTATTCCATGCACCCGCCCTGCCCTGGTAGCGTTATTCCTTGCACCCGTCCTGCCCTGGTGGAGTTATTCCATGCACCCGTCCTGCCCTGGTGGAGTTATTCCATGCACCCGTCCTGCCCTGGTGGCGTTATTCCATGCACCCGTCCTGCCCTGGTGGAGTTATTCCATGCACCCGTCCTGCCCTGGTGGAGTTATTCCATGCACCCGCCCTGCCCTGGTGGAGTTATTCCATGCACCCGTCCTGCCCTGGTGGCGTTATTCCATGCACCCGTCCTGCCCTGGTGGAGTTATTCCATGCACCTGTCCTGCCCTGGTGGAGTTATTCCATGCACCCGCCCTGCCCTGGTGGAGTTATTCCATGCACCCGTCCTGCCCTGGTGGAGTTATTCCATGCACCCGTCCTGCCCTGGTGGAGTTATTCCATGCACCCGTCCTGCCCTGGTGGAGTTATTCCTTGCACCCGTCCTGCCCTGGTGGAGTTATTCCATGCACCCGTCCTGCCCTGGTGGCGTTATTCCATGCACCCGTCCTGCCCTGGTGGAGTTATTCCATGCACCCGTCCTGCCCTGGTGGAGTTATTCCATGCACCCGTCCTCCCCTGGTGGAGTTATTCCATGCACCCGTCCTGCCCTGGTGGAGTTATTCCATGCACCCGTCCTGCCCTGGTGGCGTTATTCCTTGCACCCGTCCTGCCCTGGTGGAGTTATTCCATGCACCCGCCCTGCCCTGGTGGAGTTATTCCATGCACCCGTCCTGCCCTGGTGGCGTTATTCCATGCACCCGCCCTGCCCTGGTGGAGTTATTCCATGCACTCGTCCTGCCCTGGTGGAGTTATTCCATGCACCCGTCCTGCCCTGGTGGAGTTATTCCATGCACCCGTCCTGCCCTGGTGGCGTTATTCCATGCACCCGTCCTGCCCTGGTGGCGTTATTCCATGCACCCGTCCTGCCCTGGTGGCGTTATTCCATGCACCCGTCCTGCCCTGGTGGAGTTATTCCATGCACCCGTCCTTCCCTGGTGGCGTTATTCCATGCACCCGTCCTGCCCTGGTGGCGTTATTCCATGCACCCGTCCTTCCCTGGTGGCGTTATTCCATGCACCCGTCCTGCCCTGGTGGAGTTATTCCATGCACCCGTCCTGCCCTGGTGGAGTTATTCCATGCACCCGTCCTGCCCTGGTGGAGTTATTCCATGCACCCGTCCTGCCCTGGTGGAGTTATTCCATGTACCTGCCCTGGTGGAGTTATTCCATGCACCCGTCCTGCCCTGGTGGAGTTATTCCATGCACTCGTCCTGCCCTGGTGGAGTTATTCCTTGCACCCGTCCTGCCCTGGTGGAGTTATTCCATGCACCCGCCCTGCCCTGGTGGAGTTATTCCATGCACCCGCCCTGCCCTGGTGGAGTTATTCCATGCACCCGTCCTGCCCTGGTGGAGTTATTCCTTGCACCCGTCCTGCCCTGGTGGAGTTATTCCATGCACCCGCCCTGCCCTGGTGGAGTTATTCCATGCACCCGCCCTGCCCTGGTGGAGTTATTCCATGCACCCGTCCTGCCCTGGTGGAGTTATTCCTTGCACCCGTCCTGCCCTGGTGGAGTTATTCCATGCACCCGTCCTGCCCTGGTGGAGTTATTCCTTGCACCCGCCCTGCCCTGGTGGAGTTATTCCATGCACCCGTCCTGCCCTGGTGGAGTTATTCCATGCACCCGTCCTGCCCTGGTGGAGTTATTCCATGCACTCGTCCTGCCCTGGTGGAGTTATTCCTTGCACCCGTCCTGCCCTGGTGGAGTTATTCCATGCACCCGCCCTGCCCTGGTGGAGTTATTCCATGCACCCGCCCTGCCCTGGTGGAGTTATTCCATGCACCCGTCCTGCCCTGGTGGAGTTATTCCTTGCACCCGTCCTGCCCTGGTGGAGTTATTCCTTGCACCCGTCTTGCCCTGGTGGAGTTATTCCATGCACCCGCCCTGCCCTGGTGGAGTTATTCCATGCACCCGCCCTGCCCTGGTGGCGTTATTCCATGCACCCGCCCTGCCCTGGTGGAGTTATTCCATGCACCCGTCCTGCCCTGGTGGCGTTATTCCTTGCACCCGTCCTGCCCTGGTGGAGTTATTCCTTGCACCCGTCCTGCCCTGGTGGAGTTATTCCATGCACCCGTCCTGCCCTGGTGGAGTTATTCCATGCACCCGCCCTGCCCTGGTGGAGTTATTCCATGCACCCGTCCTGCCCTGATGGAGTTATTCCATGCACCCGCCCTGCCCTGGTGGAGTTATTCCATGCACCCGTCCTGCCCTGGTGGAGTTATTCCATGCACCCGTCCTGCCCTGGTGGAGTTATTCCATGCACCTGTCCTGCCCTGATGGAGTTATTCCTTGCACCCGTCCTGCCCTGGTGGAGTTATTCCATGCACCCGTCCTGCCCTGGTGGAGTTATTCCATGCACCCGTCCTGCCCTGGTGGAGTTATTCCATGCACCTGTCCTGCCCTGATGGAGTTATTCCTTGCACCCGTCCTGCCCTGGTGGAGTTATTCCATGCACCCGTCCTGCCCTGGTGGAGTTATTCCATGCACCCGTCCTGCCCTGGTGGAGTTATTCCATGCACCTGTCCTGCCCTGATGGAGTTATTCCTTGCACCCGTCCTGCCCTGGTGGAGTTATTCCTTGCACCCGTCCTGCCCTGGTGGAGTTATTCCTTGCACCCGTCCTGCCCTGGTGGAGTTATTCCTTGCACCCGTCCTGCCCTGGTGGAGTTATTCCATGCACCCGTCCTGCCCTGGTGGAGTTATTCCATGCACCCGCCCTGCCCTGGTGGAGTTATTCCATGCACCTGTCCTGCCCTGATGGAGTTATTCCATGCACCCGCCCTGCCCTGGTGGAGTTATTCCATGCACCCGTCCTGCCCTGGTGGAGTTATTCCATGCACCCGTCCTGCCCTGGTGGAGTTATTCCATGCACCTGTCCTGCCCTGATGGAGTTATTCCTTGCACCCGTCCTGCCCTGGTGGAGTTATTCCTTGCACCCGTCCTGCCCTGGTGGAGTTATTCCATGCACCCGGTAAGGAGCATGTTTCGGGGGAGTGTGTTCCTGCCCAGAGCTCTGCGGCAGCTTCCTGATGTTAAGCTTATCTTCTCTTCTCTCCGCTGCTCTCCAGCCTGAGGAGCTGACACTCTTACTAATCAAACTGCGGAGACAGCAAGCGGAGCTGAGCAGCATCCGGGAGCACACACTGTCCCAGCTCCTGCACTTCCAGCAGTCGTGCAGCCCCAAGGTCAGCACCGATCGCTGTCAGTAATGGCGCCCTCACCCTTCACTGTCTACATTTATCCGACTCCATGTGTGAAGTTTCTCTCCTTCTGCCTGGGATGTGTGCCGGTGTGTCACCCCTTCACCACATTCTCATACCTACATGTTTCTGGGCCTACCGTGTGAGGTTCAGGTCTGTGCAGATGGCGCTCCAGCCTTATCCAGGGGTTTGCTGGAGACCTCAGACCTGGGCTCATGGAGATGTTATGGACAAGTCTTGTACATTGCACCAAGGGCTCTTTTATTACAGTAGGGGTGACTAAATGGGGTAGGATGAGGACAAACTGCCTATTCATGGAGGGTTAAAGGAGACCACTCCTGTGTGTCATCTTTTCATTTTTTTGAGAAGATGGAGCCATATTCCTTTTGATGAATGTTGAGTTGTTCATGTTTTACCTCTCTGAAGGTCCGCTGCAGAAACTGGATTCCTGATCTATGCAGATGTAGGGGAGTTAGTAGTCTGGAGGTGACCACAGGCCACACGTCTTTCCCCCACCGCTGGTCACACCACGTCTGCAATTATTGGTCCAGCCTGCTGGAGGAAGAGATCTGGGAAGAAAAGAGCATATAGGTCGGACGTCCACCACCTTAGCCATAGAAGAGCTCACGTCTTTTCTACAAGTATATGTTCAGCCTACTGGAGAAGCAGAGCTGTGAAGGGAAGAGCATGTAGAGGCAACCAGAGGGCAGACGTCCACCACCTGAGCCATAGCAGAGCTCATGCCAGGCCTACAAGTATCTGTTCAGTCTGGAGAAGCAGAGATGAGAAGGAGGAGCATATAAAGGAAAGTGGAGGCTGGACGTCCACCACCTGAGCCAAAGAAGAGCCCAGACCAGGTCTAAAAGTATCTGTCCACCCTGCTGGAGAAGCAGAGCTGGGAAGGAAGGACCATGTAGAGGAAACTGGAGGTCAGACGTACACCACCTGAGCCATAGAAGAGCTCACACCAGGTCTACAAGAAACTGTCCAGCCTGCTGGAGGAGCAGAGCTGGGATGTAAGGAGCATGTAGAGGAAACCGGGAACCGGACGTCCACCACCTGAGCCATAGAAGAGCTCACACCAGGTCTACAAGAAACTGTCCAGCCTGCTGGAGAAGCAGAGCTGGGATGTAAGGAGCATGTAGAGGAAACTGGAGGCCAGACGTCCACCACCTGAGCCTTAGATGAGCTCACGCTAGGTCTACAAGTATCTGTCCAGCCTGCTGGAGGAGCAGAGTTGGGAAGGAAGGAGCATGTAGAGGAAACTGGGGGCCAGACGTCCACCACCTGAGCCTTAGATGAGCTCACGCTAGGTCTACAAGTATCTGTCCAGCCTGCTGGAGGAGCAGAGTTGGGAAGGAAGGAGCATGTAGAGGAAACTGGGGGCCAGACGTCCACCACCTGAGCCTTAGATGAGCTCACGCTAGGTCTACAAGTATCTGTCCAGCCTGCTGGAGGAGCAGAGCTGGGATGTAAGGACCATGTAGAGGAAACTGGGGGCCGGACGTCCACCACCTGAGCCTTAGATGAGCTCACGCTAGGTCTACAAGTATCTGTCCAGCCTGCTGGAGGAGCAGAGCTGGGAAGGAAGGAGCATGCAGAGGAAACTGGGGGCCAGACGTCCACCACCTGAGCCTTAGATGAGCTCACGCTAGGTCTACAAGTATCTGTCCAGCCTTCTGGAGGAGCAGAGTTGGGAAGGAAGGAGCATGTAGAGGAAACTGGGGGCCAGACGTCCACCACCTGAGCCTTAGATGAGCTCACGCTAGGTCTACAAGTATCTGTCCAGCCTGCTGGAGGAGTTGGGAAGGAAGGACCATGTAGAGGAAACTGGAGGTCAGACGTACACCACCTGAGCCATAGAAGAGCTCACACCAGGTCTACAAGAAACTGTCCAGCCTGCTGGAGGAGCAGAGCTGGGATGTAAGGAGCATGTAGAGGAAACCGGGAACCGGACGTCCACCACCTGAGCCATAGAAGAGCTCACACCAGGTCTACAATAAACTGTCCAGCCTGCTGGAGAAGCAGAGCTGGGATGTAAGGAGCATGTAGAGGAAACTGGAGGCCAGACGTCCACCACCTGAGCCTTAGATGAGCTCACGCTAGGTCTACAAGTATCTGTCCAGCCTGCTGGAGGAGCAGAGTTGGGAAGGAAGGAGCATGTAGAGGAAACTGGAGGCCAGACGTCCACCACCTGAGCCTTAGATGAGCTCACGCTAGGTCTACAAGTATCTGTCCAGCCTGCTGGAGGAGCAGAGCTGGGAAGGAAGGAGCATGTAGAGGAAATTAGGGACTGAATGTCCACTGCCTCAGCTGGTCTAGTAGTGGAGGGGATATGAGAGTTGTACATAAAGTACCTAACAAAAGTGAGTACACCTCTCACATTTTTGTAAATATTTATTTCTATCTTCTCATGGGACTGCATTGAAGATCTGACCGTGATGGAGGACAGTAGTCAGTGTAAGGCTTGTGTGACAGTGTAAATGTGGTGTTCCCCGTAAATGCCTCAACACCGCCATTAATGTCTAAACCTCTGGCAACAAAAGTGAGTACACCACTATGAAAATTAGCCCTTTTCCCTCCCCAGTGTCAGGTGTGAATGGGGTGCAGGGGTTTGGTGTGATCGCTGTCGTTCTCCCCTACCTGTCACTGGAGTCATCATGGCAAAGAACTGAGGATCTGAGTGAAAGAATTGTTACTGTACATGAAGATGGCCGAGGCTATAAGAAGACCGCCGACACCCTGACACTGAGCCGCAGCACAGGGGCCACGACCAGACAGCGGTGTAACGAGACTGGGTCCGCTCAGGACCGGCCTCACCATAGAAGACCACAGACGTGTGCATGCTCAGCATCATAACCAGAGGTCACCTGGTCAGAAGAGACGTATGAGTGCTGCCAGCATTGCTGCAGAGGGTGTAGGATTGGGGGGGGTCCGCCTGCCAGTGCTCAGACCATACACATTGGTGGGGGGTCCGCCTGCCAGTGCTCAGACCGCACATGGGTGGGAGATCCGCCTGTCGGCGATCAGACCATACATGGGTGGGAGATCCGCCTGTCAGCGATCAGACCATACATGGGTGGGAGATCCGCCTGTCAGCGATCAGACCATACACAGGTGGGGGGTCCGCCGGTCAGCGCTCAGACCATACACAGGTGGGGGGTCCGCCTATCGGCGCTCAGACCATACACGGGTGGGGGGTCCACCTGTTAGCTCCACACTGCATCACATTGTCTGGCGGTCATCCCAGAAGGAAGCCTCTAACAGAAGGTGTTGGAGCGCAAGCTCTCCATCATTCACCGGCTCCATGATGTCCCGGAGGAAAGAGGAGGATTCCGGGACCACCGATGTCGCTCTCGTGACCTCCATGCCCAAGAGAGATGAGGCAGAAAATAAGAGTGGCCTCACAAAATAGTCACGCTTTTGGCACAATTTGGACCTTTTCACTTAGGGGTGTACTCACTTTGACATTAATGTCTGTGTTAGAGGGCATTTTACACCGTTATACAAGCCATGCACTGACTACTGTGCATTGTCAGATCTTCAGTTTGGTCAAATGCTAAGATATAAAATAATTCCTAAAATGTGAGGGGTGTACTCACTTGTAGGATAATTCTGCATGTCTGTAATATTCCTCTGGGGGTCTCTGGCTTCTGCACAGTCCTTTACATCTCTGTAGCGCCTGGTATAGTGGGTAGTGTGCTCCTGTTCACACTGGCGTCCTCACCGCTGACGATGGCGGCGTGAGTGATGGCGGCGTGAGTGATGGCGGCGTGAGTGATGGCGGCGCGAGTGATGGCGGCGCGAGTGATGGCGGTGTGACCATGCTTCTGCTCTCTGACCGCTCTCTCGCTCGCTCTCTCCTTTCTCTCTTTCTCTCTCGCTGCCGGTAGAATGAGATCCTCTCCCATCATCTGCAGAGGACCCTCGTCTGTGTGGATCGCCAGGTGGGATTTGGATATTTTCCTTTGTGTTTACAGGATTTTAGCGCCGTTGAGTCTTGGAGCTGAACAGCGGCTAAGCATGATTACCACCTTGCTCGTTCTGTCTGCTAGACTTGGCCTCGCTAGATTCAGAATATACGTTTTTTTCTTTAGCTATTGTCCACCTGTTTCTATTGAAACCCCTGCCCCAGCCGAGTGCAGTTATCAGAGGGGCGAGAAGCCAGAACGGGACTTGATCAACTGCGCTTTCTACTAATCCTACCTACTGTTGTCTGCACCTTCCTCTTCTCTCCATTGTCACCTCCGCCCACTCTTCTCCCTCCGATCTCCCGGTTCTCACCCCCTCTCTTCTGTCGATCTCCCGATTATCATCATTTGTCTTCTTCCAATCTCGAGGCGGTCATCCCCCCCCTTCTCCCTTTGATCTCCCGGCCATCAGCCTTCCTCTGATCACCAAGCAATGACTTGCCTCTCGGTGGTGGTTCCCTCCCTCCCTGTCTATCTCCCGGCGTTGGCTCCCTCCCTGTCGATCTCTGGGCCATCACGCACTCCCTCCGATCTTTAGGCTGTCGCTCCTTTGCCTCCGGGCTCCTCGGGCCGTCGCTCCTTTGCCTCCGGGCTACTCGGACCGTCGCTCCGTTGCCTCGGGGCTCCTCGGGCCGTCGCTCCTTTGCCTCTGGGCTCCTCGGGCCGTCTCTCCTTTGCCTCCGGGCTCCTCGGGCCGTCGCTCCTTTGCCTCCGGGCTCCTTGGGCCGTCTCTCCTTTGCCTCCGGGCTCCTCGGGCCGTTGCCTCCGGGCTCCTCGGGCCGTTGCCTCCGAGCTCCTCAGGCCGTTGCCTCCGGGCTCCTCGGGCCGTTGCCTCCGGGCTCCTCGGGCTGTTGCCCCGTTGCCTCCGGGCTCCTCGGACCGTCGCTCCGTTGCCTACGCGCTCCTCGGGCCGTCGCTCCGTTGCCTCCGCGCTCCTCGGGCCGTCGCTCCGTTGCCTCCGGGCTCCTCGGGCCGTCGCTCCGTTGCCTCCGGGCTCCTCGGGCCGTCGCTTCTTTGCCTTCGGGCCGTCGCTCCGTTGCCTCCGGGCTCCTCGGGCCGTCGTTCCGTTGCCTCCGGGCTCCTCGGGCCGTCTCTCCGTTGCCTCCGGGCTCCTCGGGCCGTGGCTCCGCTGCCTCCGGGCTCCTCGGGCCGTCGCTCCGTTGCCTCCGGGCTCCTCGGGCCGTCGCTCCGTTGCCTCCGGGCTCCTCGGGCCGTCGCTCCTTTGCCTTCGGGCTCCTTTGCCTTCGGGCTCCTCGGGCCGTCTCTTCTTTGCCTCCGGGCTCCTCGGGCTGTCGCTCCGTTGCCTTCGGGCTCCTCGGGCCGTTGCCTCCGGGCTCCTCGGGCCGTCGCTCCTTTGCCTTCGGGCTCCTCGGGCCGTCTCTTCTTTGCCTCCGGGCTCCTCGGGCCGTCGCTCCTTTGCCTCCGGGCTCCTCGGGCCGTCGCTCCTTTGCCTCCGGGCTCCTCGGGCCGTCGCTCCTTTGCCTCCGGGCTCCTCGGGCCGTCGCTCCTTTGCCTCCGGGCTCCTCGGGCCGTCGCTCCGTTGCCTTCGGGCTCCTCGGGCCGTCGCTCCGTTGCCTTCGGGCTCCTCGGGCCGTCGCTCCGTTGCCTCCGGGCTCCTCTGGCCGTCGCTCCGTTGCCTCCGGGCTCCTCTGGCCGTCGCTCCGTTGCCTTCGGGCTCCTCGGGCCGTTGCCTTCGGGCTCCTCGGGCCGTTGCCTCCGGGCTCCTCGAGCCGTCGCTCCTTTGCCTTTGGGCTCCTCGCGCCGTCTGTTCTTTGCCTCCGGGCTCGTCTGGCCGTCGCTCCGTTGCCTTCGGGCTCCTCGGGCCGTTGCCTTCAGGCTCCTCGGGCCGTTGCCTTCGGGCTCCTCGGGCCGTCGCTCCTTTGCCTTCGGGCTCCTCGGGCCGTCTCTTCTTTGCCTCCGGGCTCCTCTGGCCGTCGCGCCGTTGCCTTCGGGCTCCTCGGGCCGTTGCCTCCGGGCTCCTCGGGCCGTCGCTCCTTTGCCTTCGGGCTCCTCGGGCCGTCGCTCCTTTGCCTCCGGGCTCCTCGGGCCGTCGCTCCTTTGCCTCCGGGCTCCTCGGGCCGTCGCTCCTTTGCCTCCGGGCTCCTCGGGCCGTCGCTCCTTTGCCTCCGGGCTCCTCGGGCCGTCGCTCCGTTGCCTCCGGGCTCCTCGGGCCGTCGCTCCTTTGCCTTCGGGCTCCTCGGGCCGTCGCTCCGTTGCCTTCGGGCTCCTCGGGCCGTCGCTCCGTTGCCTCCGGGCTCCTCGGGCCGTCGCTCCGTTGCCTCCGGGCTCCTCGGGCAGTCGCTCCTTTGCCTCCGGGCTCCTCGGGCTGTCGCTCCTTTGCCTCCGGGCTCCTCGGGCCGTCGTTTCTTTGCCTCCGGGCTCCTCGGGCCGTCGTTTCTTTGCCTCCGGGCTCCTCTGGCCGTCGCTCCGTTGCCTCCAGGCTCCTGTCAGTTCACTAAGCTCTGCGCTGTCAGACTCTGCCCTCTTACTTGCGCTGTTGTTCCCAGTACCTAGCCACCCCATAGTTACTGGTGACTGTAGTCTTTGCCCAGGGTCAGATAAGTGTCTCCTGGGGCAGTTATGGCTTGTGGGGTGATGTCGCTGTGAGATTTTTGCAGCCGTCTATTAAACCTTGTGCTCCTCCATGTTTGACATAGATGAAAGACAATGAGCCGCTAATCAGCATGGTTCACACCATGATTGAGAACTCCGCGCTCAGACCGCAGCTGTTTCAGCAAGTAAGCTCAGTCATCATCTGCACCCTCACCCGCCAAGTGTTTCTCCCACAGTGACGTCATGTGCAATGTGTCCCTTCTGCTATATCATATGTAGAGGCTGTTCCCCCCACTATATCGTGTCGTGTACTCCTTTCGCCATACCATATGCAGTGGCTCCTCCCTCCGCTATATCATATGTTGCGTGCTCCTCCCCTGCGATATATGTATTTTCATCACATGAAGAGGCTTCTCCCCTGCTAGATTTACATGTATAAGCTCCTCCTCATGCTATGTGCCATGCAGAGGCTTCTCCCCTGCTCCTCTATATCACATGTATAGGTTTATCCCACCACTATATCACATGAAGAGGCTCCTCCCTCTCACATGTAGAAAAGACACCCCTGCTATGTCACATGGAGGCTCCTCCCCTGCTATGTCACATGGAGGCTCCTCCCCTGCTATGTCACATGGAGGCTCCTCCCCTGCTATGTCACATGGAGGCTCCTCCCCTGCTATGTCACATGGAGGCTCCTCCCCTGCTATGTCACATGGCGGCTCCTCCCCTGCTGCCACATATGGAGGCTCCTCCCTATATCACATGTAGAGGCTCCTCCCCTGCCATGTCACATGTGGAAGCTCCTCCCCTGCTGTCACATGTGGAGGCTCCTCCCTCTCTCATGTAGAAGCTCCTCCCCTGCTGTCACATGTGGAGGCAACTCCCTCTGTCACATGTGGAGGCTCCTCCCTCTGTCACATGTGGAGGCTCCTCCCCCTGTCACATGTGGAGGCTCCTCCCCCTGTCACATGTGGAGGCTCCTCCCCTGCTATGTCACATGTGGAGGCTCCTCCCCTGCTATGTCACATGTGGAGGCTCCTCCCCTGCTATGTCACATGTGGAGGCTCCTCCCCTGCTATGTCACATGTGGAGGCTCCTCCCCTGCTATGTCACATGTGGAGGCTCCTTTCCCCTGCTCTATTTACATGTATAAGCTCTTCCTTCCACTATATCATAAGTAAAGGCTCCTTCCCTGCTATATAATTTGTAGATTCCTCTCTCCACTATATCACATGCAGAGGCTCCTCCCTTCACTATATCACATGTAGAGGCTCCTCCCTCCACGATCTCACATGTAGAGGCTCCTCCCTCCACTGTATCACATGTGGAGTCTCCTCCCTCCACTGTATCACATGTAGAGTCTCCTCCCTCCACTATCTCACATGTAGAGGCTCCTCCCTCCACTATCTCACATGTAGAGGCTCCTCCCTCCACTGTATCACATGTGGAGTCTCCTCCCTCCACTGTATCACATGTAGAGTCTCCTCCCTCCACTATATCACATGCAGAGGCTCCTCCCTCCACTATATCACATGCAGAGGCTCCTCCCTCCACTATCTCACATGTAGAGGCTCCTCCCTCCACTGTATCACATGCAGAGGCTCCTCCCTCCACTATATCACATGTAAAGGCTCCTCCCCATGACCTCATGCTTGGCCCTGCATGGTTGTGTGTTGCACTCTTCCCCGGGTGTGCGCTCTGTGTGATCCCGCTGCCCATGTCACACTTACCCCAGCCTGGTGGTCTGCCATAGAGCAGGGTTGGGGGGAGCTGACAGATTGGGGAGTGCTGTGCTCATTTGCCATCATAACAAAAGAATTGCTTGCTTTCTGTTTCCAATTTCCCCCATGACAACACTTGTGTTTCTGCTTGTACAGCCTTACAAGGCATCAGTTAGACCTGGATTTAAGGTCTATGTGCTATATCACATGTAGAGACTCCTCCCTCCACTATATCACATGTAGAGACTCCTCCCTCCACTATATCACATGTAGAGACTCCTCCCTCCACTATATCACATGTAGAGGCTCCTCCCTCCACTATATCACATGTAGAGACTCCTCCCTTTGCTATATCACATGTAGAGGCTCCTCCCTCCTCTCACATATAGAGGCTCCTCCCTTTGTTATATCACATGTAGAGACTCCTCCCTCCACTATATCACATGTAGAGGCTCCTCCCTCCTCTCACATATAGAGGCTCCTCCCTTTGTTATATCACATGTAGAGACTCCTCCCTCCACTATATCACATGTAGAGGCTCCTCCCTCTATATCACATGTAGAGGCTCCTCCCTTTGATATATCTCATTTAGAGACCCTAGGAGCTTAAGGTCCGTACACAACGGGGGCAATGAATCTAGGACCTTACGGTCCATACACATCGGTGGGAAGGGCGGGGGGGCCTGACTTTACGGTCCATACACATCGATGGGGGGTGGGCGGGGGGGGCCTGACTTTACGGGCCATACACATTGGGGCAATGAACCTAGGAGCTTGCGGTCCGTGTACACCAGTGGGCCCTGACCCTAGGCCTTTATGGTTCGTATGCATTGGGGTACAGTGAACCTAGAAGCTTACAGTCCTTACACACCTGTGGGCCCTGACCCTAGTACTCTACGGGCCGTACACATTGGGGGGCCCTGACCCTAGGAGCTTACTGTCCTTACACACCTGTGGGCCCTGACCCTAGTACTCTACGGGCCGTACACATTGGGGGGCCCTGACCCTAGGAGCTTACTGTCCTTACACACCTGTGGGCCCTGACCCTAGTACTCTATGGGCCGTACACATTGGGGGGCCCTGACCCTAGGAGCTTACTGTCCTTACACACCGGTGGGCCCTGACCCTAGTACTCTATGGGCCGTACACATTGGGGGGCACTGACCCTAGTACTCTACGGGCCGTACACATTGGGGGGCCCTGACCCTAGGAGCTTACTGTCCTTACACACCTGTGGGCCCTGACCCTAGTACTCTATGGGCCGTACACATTGGGGGGCCCTGACCCTAGGAGCTTACTGTCCTTACACACCGGTGGGCCCTGACCCTAGTACTCTATGGGCCGTACACATTGGGGGGCACTGACCCTAGTACTCTACGGGCCGTACACATTGGGGGGCCCTGACCCTAGGAGCTTACTGTCCTTACACACCTGTGGGCCCTGACCCTAGTACTCTATGGGCCGTACACATTGGGGGGCCCTGACCCTAGGAGCTTACTGTCCTTACACACCGGTGGGCCCTGACCCTAGTACTCTATGGGCCGTACACATTGGGGGGCACTGACCCTAGTACTCTACGGGCCGTACACATTGGGGGGCCCTGACCCTAGGAGCTTACTGTCCTTACACACCGGTGGTCCCTGACCCTAGTACTCTATGGGCCGTACACATTGGGGGGCCCTGACCCTAGGAGCTTACTGTCCTTACACACCGGTGGTCCCTGACCCTAGTACTCTATGGGCCGTACACATTGGGGGGCACTGACCCTAGTACTCTACGGGCCGTACACATTGGGGGGCCCTTACCCTAGGAGCTTACTGTCCTTACACACCGGTGGTCCCTGACCCTAGTACTCTATGGGCCGTACACATTGGGGGGCACTGACCCTAGTACTCTATGGGCCGTACACATTGGGGGGCTCTGACCCTAGGAGCTTACAGTCCTTACACGCCGGTGGTCCCTGACCCTAGTACTCTATGGGCCGTACACATTGGGGGGCACTGACCCTAGTACTCTACGGGCCGTACACATTGGGGGGCCCTGAACCTAGTACTCTACGGGCCGTACACATTGGGGGGCCCTGACCCTAGGAGCTTACAGTCCTTACACGCCGGTGGTCCCTGACCCTAGTACTCTATGGGCCGTACACATTGGGGGGCACTGACCCTAGGAGCTTACAGTCCTTACACACCGGTGGTCCCTGACCCTAGTACTCTACGGGCCGTACACATTGGGGGGCCCTGACCCTAGGAGCTTACTGTCCTTACACACCGATAGGACCGTAAGCCCC
Organism: Ranitomeya imitator; assembly: GCF_032444005.1. NCBI lineage: Eukaryota > Metazoa > Chordata > Amphibia > Anura > Dendrobatidae > Ranitomeya > Ranitomeya imitator. The sequence continues at coordinate 2,386,845 of NC_091285.1, forward strand.
TGTGGTGAACGTTGGGGGTCCTCCTCCCCTCCAGGGTGTGTCCTGATGCTGCCGGCCTCCATTATCGCCCCTCAGCCCTGGATGTGCCTGTCAGTCATGTAATTGTGTTGTTTCCTTTACAGATGACTCAGGACGACTGCAGGACGTCGACGTATAAGCACCGGACTGAGGAGCTGGACGTCGATGTGAGTAGCCAGTCCACCAGCCGCTGGGTGTAGTAGTGCCACGTACAATGAGCGAGACCTCGGCAAGCAAACGCAACTCTCATCATTACTGGTTCACACTGCCGTTCAGTGCTTCGTCGTGTCCAGGCCTCAGGCATTATATGTCCAGGCTAAACCATTTTAATGGATAAATACGTGCAGCACTCTGTCTTTAATGAGGCTCCAACCCCAGTGTGAACCTCGCCCAGATGGAGCTGCTGCAGGGAGTCTGTCAGCAGGTTTGTGCTGCCCCATCTGAGAGCAGCCTGCTGTCGGGGCAGAGATCCTGTTCCCAAAGATGTCGCTGAAGATCTGGCAGTGTTCTAAATGCTGATTTGGTTAGAACTCTGCCCCCACCACTGATTAACGCCTCTGTGTACTGTGCATAGGCAGAAAATATTGTTTGGTGCACCCTCCTGTGCACTGTTTTAGCAGTTTGAGTAGTCGTTAAGTTACCGCTCACATGCGCTCTGCACACATGCCGACGAGCTGATCTTCCTAATGCTCACAATGTTCACAAGGAAAAACTACAACCGCTGCCTCATTGAGAGGAGCAGGAAGAGAGGCTCATCAGCACGACTCTGAGTATATTACACTTGTTTAGGATCTGGCATGCTATAGTGCTGAATTTTATAATTATGGTTGCTCACATTAACTTGTCAGACGCAATAGTTTTAGATATGGAACAGCGTATCGGACAAGTTATATACTTCATGTGTGCAGGATCAGAACCAATAAAAGCACATGAATACACAACCAGAACCATTATTAGTACATCATACAGCACCGGAACCATCATCAGTACATCTATACATCACTAGAACCACCATCAGCACTGAAATACGTACATGAATACATCATATGTACATGAACACATCCCCATCAGTTCGTGTATACATCACGAAAACCACCTTTAATACATAAATACCCGAAACCACCATCAATACAGCATCGGAATCACCTGACAGTACCGGAATAGTTTCCCGGAACCACTATCAGTACAGGAATACAGTATCGGAAACCCCATTAGTACTGAGATCTGTCATAGCAAAAACCACCCGTACAGGGAGACGTCACTGGAACCATCATCAGTGCAGGGACGTGTCACCGGAACCACCATCAGTACAGAGACATGTCATCGGAACCACCATCACTACCGGGATACAGCATCCGAACAGCCATTAGTAGAGGGATACGTCACCAGAACTTCAATCAGTAAAGGACTATTTCATTAAAACTACCATCAATACATGAATACATCTCCAGAACCACCATCAGTACACGAATACAAGAATTGAGCTTAGTACAGCAATCAATTGTCAGGTCAGCCCTCCCAGTATGTCATTAACAATGGTAAGAAGATACTGGGAGTTGTTGCCAGTCATCATGAGACTGCTGACCTTACAGGAACCACAGTGCTGACGAGACACAGGCAGGAAAACAAAGATTTACATCCAGGTACATTTACAGACCGTGCCCTCTTCTTCTGTGCAGTCTCTATTCTGCCCCTCACACTTACCCACATTATAACTCTAAGGGTCCATTGTGGCGCTCCCCTCATCACTGCCCTTCTCTGCGGCACAGAAGTGATGTCAGTGGTGTGGTCAGGTGACCTCATCGCCGTATCCTCTGCGGCACAGGAGTGGTCAGTGGTGTGATCAGGTGACTGCATCATCCCCCTCCTCTGCCGCACAGGAGTGGTAGCCTTTGCCCCTGTAGCGACGGTCAAAGCTTCTGGAAATCAGTGGGAGCAGGCTCTATAAATGTTCTCCCAGTGGCTCAGAGGACAGACGAATCCCACTTGAGCCTGCATGAGCAAGTGCTGGCCCCAGGGGAAATGCCCCTCCGGTCCTTAGCTGCACCCCTGTGATTATCTGCAGTGCCCAGTAAGTTACATGCCTGGGTCCCGGTCTCTGCATCACATCGTACTACCGCTGAGGTCTCTGCCCCTCGTCGTGCTGCCTCTGAGGTCTCTGCCCCTCGTCATGCTGCCTCTGAGGTCTCTGCCCCTCGTCATGCTGCCTCTGAGGTCTCTGCCCCTCATCGTGCTGCTGCTGAAGTCTCTGCCCCTCGTCATGCTGCCTCTGAGGTCTCTGCCCCTCACCATTGAAGCTCTAAAAAACTATAGGGAGAAAAATACTTTATCTAAAAAACTAATTAAAGCTGCCAAAAAGGAAACAGAGAAGCACATTGCTAAGGAGAGTAAAACTAATCCCAAACTGTTCTTCAACTATATCAATAGTAAAAGAATAAAAACTGAAAATGTAGGCCCCTTAAAAAATAGTGAGGAAAGAATGGTTGTAGATGACGAGGAAAAAGCTAACATATTAAACACCTTCTTCTCCACCGTATTCACGGTGGAAAATGAAATGCTAGGTGAAATCCCAAGAAACAATGAAAACCCTATATTAAGGGTCACCAATCTAACCCAAGAAGAGGTGCGAAACCGGCTAAATAAGATTAAAATAGATAAATCTCCGGGTCCGGATGGCATACACCCACGAGTACTAAGAGAACTAAGTAATGTAATAGATAAACCATTATTTCTTATTTTTAGGGACTCTATAGCGACAGGGTCTGTTCCGCAGGACTGGCGCATAGCAAATGTGGTGCCAATATTCAAAAAGGGCTCTAAAAGTGAACCTGGAAATTATAGGCCAGTAAGCCTAACCTCTATTGTTGGTAAAATATTTGAAGGGTTTCTGAGGGATGTTATTCTGGATTATCTCAATGAGAATAACTGTTTAACTCCATATCAGCATGGGTTTATGAGAAATCGCTCCTGTCAAACCAATCTAATCAGTTTTTATGAAGAGGTAAGCTATAGACTGGACCACGGTGAGTCATTGGACGTGGTATATCTCGATTTTTCCAAAGCGTTTGATACCGTGCCGCACAAGAGGTTGGTACACAAAATGAGAATGCTTGGTCTGGGGGAAAATGTGTGTAAATGGGTTAGTAACTGGCTTAGTGATAGAAAGCAGAGGGTGGTTATAAATGGTATAGTCTCTAACTGGGTCGCTGTGACCAGTGGGGTACCGCAGGGGTCAGTATTGGGACCTGTTCTCTTCAGCATATTCATTAATGATCTGGTAGAAGGTTTACACAGTAAAATATCGATATTTGCAGATGATACAAAACTATGTAAAGCAGTTAATACAAGAGAAGATAGTATTCTGCTACAGATGGATCTGGATAAGTTGGAAACTTGGGCTGAAAGGTGGCAGATGAGGTTTAACAATGATAAATGTAAGGTTATACACATGGGAAGAGGGAATCAATATCACCATTACACACTGAACGGGAAACCACTGGGTAAATCTGACAGGGAGAAGGACTTGGGGATCCTAGTTAATGATAAACTTACCTGGGGCAGCCAGTGCCAGGCAGCAGCTGCCAAGGCAAACAGGATCATGGGGTGCATTAAAAGAGGTCTGGATACACATGATGAGAGCATTATACTGCCTCTGTACAAATCCCTAGTTAGACCGCACATGGAGTACTGTGTCCAGTTTTGGGCACCGGTGCTCAGGAAGGATATAATGGAACTAGAGAGAGTACAAAGGAGGGCAACAAAATTAATAAAGGGGATGGGAGAACTACAATACCCAGATAGATTAGCGAAATTAGGATTATTTAGTCTAGAAAAAAGACGACTGAGGGGCGATCTAATAACCATGTATAAGTATATAAGGGGACAATACAAATATCTCGCTGAGGATCTGTTTATACCAAGGAAGGTGACGGGCACAAGGGGGCATTCTTTGCGTCTGGAGGAGAGAAGGTTTTTCCACCAACATAGAAGAGGATTCTTTACTGTTAGGGCAGTGAGAATCTGGAATTGCTTGCCTGAGGAGGTGGTGATGGTGAACTCAGCCGAGGGGTTCAAGAGAGGCCTGGATGTCTTCCTGGAGCAGAACAATATTGTATCATACAATTATTAGGTTCTGTAGAAGGACGTAGATCTGGGGATTTATTATGATGGAATATAGGCTGAACTGGATGGACAAATGTCTTTTTTCGGCCTTACTAACTATGTTACTATGTTACTATGCTGCCTCTGAGGTCTCTGCCCCTCATCGTGCTGCTGCTGAAGTCTCTGCCCCTCGTCGCGCTGCCTCTGAGGTCTCTGCCCCTCGTTGCGCTGCTGCTGAGGTCTCTGCCCCTCGTTGCGCTGCCGCTGAGGTCTCTGCCCCTCGTTGCGCTGCCACTGAGGTCTCTGCCCCTCGTTGCGCTGCCAACATATTCTGCAGCACTTTACATTATAGAGGGGACTTGTACAGACAATAGACATTACAGCATAACAGAAATACAGTTCAAAACAGATACAGGAGGAGTGAGGACCCCGATCACCAGATACAGGAGGAGTGAGGGCCCCGATCACCAGATACAGGAGGAGCGAGGACCCCGACCACCAGATACAGGAGGAGTGAGGGCCCCGATCACCAGATACAGGAGCAGTGAGGGCCCCGATCACCAGATACAGGAGGAGTGAGGGCCCCGATCACCAGATACAGGAGGAGTGAGGGCCCCGATCACCAGATACAGGAGGAATGAGGTCCCCGATCACCAGATACAGGAGGAGTGAGGGCCCCGATCACCAGATACAGGAGGAGCGAGGACCCCGATCACCAGATACAGGAGCAGTGAGGGCCCCGATCACCAGATACAGGAGGAATGAGGTCCCCGATCACCAGATACAGGAGGAGTGAGGGCCCCGATCACCAGATACAGGAGGAGTGAGGGCCCCGATCACCAGATACAGGAGGAGCGAGGACCCCGATCACCAGATACAGGAGGAGTGAGGGCCCCGACCACCAGATACAGGAGGAGTGAGGACCCCGATCACCAGATACAGGAGGAGCGAGGGCCCCGATCACCAGATACAGGAGGAGTGAGGACCCCGATCACCAGATACAGGAGGAGTGAGGGCCCCGATCACCAGATACAGGAGGAGTGAGGGCCCCGATCACCAGATACAGGAGGAGTGAGGGCCCCGATCACCAGATACAGGAGGAGTGAGGGCCCCGATCACCAGATACAGGAGGAGTGAGGGCCCCGATCACCAGATACAGGAGGAGTGAGGGCCCCGATCACCAGATACAGGAGGAGTGAGGGCCCCGATCACCAGATACAGGAGGAGTGAGGGCCCCGATCACCAGATACAGGAGGAATGAGGTCCCCGATCACCAGATACAGGAGGAGTGAGGGCCCCGATCACCAGATACAGGAGGAGCGAGGACCCCGATCACCAGATACAGGAGCAGTGAGGGCCCCGATCACCAGATACAGGAGGAATGAGGTCCCCGATCACCAGATACAGGAGGAGTGAGGGCCCCGATCACCAGATACAGGAGGAGTGAGGGCCCCGATCACCAGATACAGGAGGAGCGAGGACCCCGATCACCAGATACAGGAGGAGTGAGGGCCCCGACCACCAGATACAGGAGGAGTGAGGACCCCGATCACCAGATACAGGAGGAGCGAGGGCCCCGATCACCAGATACAGGAGGAGTGAGGACCCCGATCACCAGATACAGGAGGAGTGAGGGCCCCGATCACCAGATACAGGAGGAGTGAGGGCCCCGATCACCAGATACAGGAGGAGTGAGGGCCCCGATCACCAGATACAGGAGGAGTGAGGGCCCCGATCACCAGATACAGGAGGAGTGAGGGCCCCGATCACCAGATACAAGAGGAGTGAGGGCCCCGATCACCAGATACAGGAGGAGCGAGGGCCCCGATCACCAGATACAGGAGTGAGGACCCCGACCACCAGATACAGGAGGAGTGAGGGCCCCGACCACCAGATACAGGAGGAGTGAGGACCCCGATCACCAGATACAGGAGGAGCGAGGGCCCCGATCACCAGATACAGGAGGAGTGAGGACCCCGATCACCAGATACAGGAGGAGTGAGGGCCCCGATCACCAGATACAGGAGGAGTGAGGGCCCCGATCACCAGATACAGGAGGAGTGAGGGCCCCGATCACCAGATACAGGAGGAGTGAGGGCCCCGATCACCAGATACAGGAGGAGTGAGGACCCCGATCACCAGATACAGGAGGAGTGAGGGCCCCGATCACCAGATACAGGAGGAGTGAGGGCCCCGACCACCAGATACAGGAGGAGTGAGGGCCCCGATCACCAGATACAGGAGGAGTGAGGGCCCCGATCACCAGATACAGGAGGAGTGAGGACCCCGATCACCAGATACAGGAGGAATGAGGGCCCCGATCACCAGATACAGGAGGAGCGAGGGCCCCGATCACCAGATACAGGAGGAGCGAGGGCCCCGATCACCAGATACAGGAGGAGTGAGGGCCCCGATCACCAGATACAGGAGGAATGAGGGCCCCGATCACCAGATACAGGAGGAGTGAGGACCCCGATCACCAGATACAGGAGGAGTGAGGGCCCCGATCACCAGATACAGGAGGAGTGAGGGCCCCGATCACCAGATACAGGAGGAGTGAGGGCCCCGATCACCAGATACAGGAGGAGTGAGGGCCCCGATCACCAGATACAGGAGGAGTGAGGGCCCCGATCACCAGATACAGGAGGAGTGAGGACCCCGATCACCAGATACAGGAGGAGTGAGGGCCCCGATCACCAGATACAGGAGGAGTGAGGACCCCGATCACCAGATACAGGAGGAGTGAGGGCCCCGATCACCAGATACAGGAGGAGTGAGGGCCCCGACCACCAGATACAGGAGGAGTGAGGGCCCCGATCACCAGATACAGGAGGAGTGAGGGCCCCGATCACCAGATACAGGAGGAGTGAGGGCCCCGATCACCAGATACAGGAGGAGTGAGGGCCCCGATCACCAGATACAGGAGGAGTGAGGGCCCCGATCACCAGATACAGGAGGAGCGAGGGCCCCGATCACCAGATACAGGAGGAGCGAGGGCCCCGATCACCAGATACAAGAGGAGTGAGGGCCCCGATCACCAGATACAGGAGGAATGAGGGCCCCGATCACCAGATACAGGAGGAGTGAGGGCCCCGATCACCAGATACAGGAGGAGTGAGGACCCCGATCACCAGATACAGGAGGAGTGAGGGCCCCGATCACCAGATACAGGAGGAGCGAGGGCCCCGATCACCAGATACAGGAGGAGTGAGGGCCCTGCTGCTCGCAAGCTACAAACTATGAGGAAAAGGGGAGACACGAGAGGTGGATGGTAACAATTGCTTTAGTTATTCGGACCAGCTATAGTGTAAGGCTCGGGTGTTCATGTAAAGCTGCATGAACCAGTTATCAGCCTAAATATGTAACAGTACAGACACACAGGGCTAAGAACTGCATAAAGTGTATGAGAACATGATGCGAGGAACCTGATTATGGTTTAAGGTTTTTGACTGGGCCACACAGGGATAGTTTGGCTTACCGCCTCAACGCATTAATCTATCTGAACAAATGAGTTTTTAGGGCACGCTTAAAACTGTGGGGATTGGGGATTAATCGTATTAACCTGGGTAGTGAATTCCAAAGAATCAGCGCAGCACGTGTAAAGTCTTGCAGACGGGAGTGGGAGGTTCTGATTATTCAGGATGCTAACCTGAGGTCATTAGCAGAACGGAGAGCACGGGTAGGGTGGTAGGCTGAGACCAGGGAGGAGATGTAGGGTGGTGCTGAGCCATGGAGGGCATGGGTAGGGTGGTATACTGAGACCAGAGAGGATATGTAGGGTGGTGCTGAGCCATGGAGGGCATGGGTAGGGTGGTAGACTGAGACCAGGGAGGAGATGTAGGGTGGTGCTGAGCCATGGAGTGCTTTGTGGATGAGGGTAGTAGTTTTGTACTGGATTCTGGAGTGGATGGGTAACCAGTGTAATGACTGGCACAGGGTAGAGGCATCGGTGTAACGATTGGTGAGGAATATGATCCTGGCAGCAGCATTCAGGACAGATTGGAGCGGGGAAAGTTTGGTAAGAGGGAGGCCGATTAGTAGAGAGTTACAATAGTCCAGACGAGAATGAATAAGTGAAACAGTCAGAGTTTTTGCAGAGTTGAAAGTAAGAAAAGGGCGAATTCTAGAAATGTTTTTGAGGTGCAGATAATAAGAGCGAACCAGTGATCGGATGTAGGGGGTGAATGAAAGCTCGGAATCAAGGATGACCCCAAGGCAGCGGGCATGTTGCTTTGGAGTAATGGTGGAACCGCACACGGAGATGGCAATGTCATACATTGTGACAAACCCTCAGATGAGCGAGAAAAGAAGCTTCGGGCGTCCATCAGCGAGCACAGCAGGATTACTGTATAGCGTTTCCCTCTTTCCCTCCTTGCTGACAGCCTCCCTCTCTTTCCCTCCTTGCTGATGGTGTCCCTCTTTCCCTCAGCCTCCCTCTGTCCCTCCTTGCTGACGGCCTCCCTCTCTTTCCCTCAGCCTCCCTCTGTCCCTCCTTGCTGACGGCCTCCCTCTCTTTCCCTCAGCCTCCCTCTGTCCCTCCTTGCTGACAGCCTCCCTCTCTTTCCCTCAGTCTCCCTCTGTCCCTCCTTGCTCACGGCCTCCCTCTTTCCCTCAGCCTCCCTCTGTCCCTCCTTGCTCACGGCCTCCCTCTTTCCCTCAACCTCCCTCTGTCCCTCCTTGCTGACAGCCTCCCTCTCTTTCCCTCAGCCTCCCTCTCTTTTCCTCCTTGCTGACGGAATCCCTCTCTTTCCCTCCTTGCTGACGGCCTCCCGCTTTCCCTCAGCCTCCTTCTGTCCCTCCTTGCTGATGGCCTCCCTCTCTTTCCCTCAGTCTCCCTCTTTCCCTCCTTGCTGACAGCCTCCCTCTCTTTCCCTCCTTGCTGATGGCGTCCCTCTTTCCCTCAGCCTCCCTCTGTCCCTCCTTGCTGACGGCCTCCCGCTTTCCCTCAGCCTCCCTCTGTCCCTCCTTGCTGACGGCCTCCCTCTCTTTCCCTCAGCCTCCCTCTGTCCCTCCTTGCTGACGGCCTCCCTCTCTTTCCCTCAGCCTCCCTCTGTCCCTCCTTGCTGACGGCCTCCCGCTTTCCCTCAGCCTCCCTCTGTCCCTCCTTGCTGACGGCCTCCCTCTCTTTCCCTCAGTCTCCCTCTGTCCCTCCTTGCTCACGGCCTCCCTCAGTCTCCCTCTTTCCCTCCTTGCTGACAGCCTCCCTCTCTTTCCCTCCTTGCTGATGGCGTCCCTCTTTCCCTCAGCCTCCCTCTGTCCCTCCTTGCTGACGGCCTCCCGCTTTCCCTCAGCCTCCCTCTGTCCCTCCTTGCTGACGGCCTCCCTCTCTTTCCCTCAGCCTCCCTCTGTCCCTCCTTGCTGACGGCCTCCCTCTCTTTCCCTCAGTCTCCCTCTGTCCCTCCTTGCTCACGGCCTACCTCTTTCCCTCAGCCTCCCTCTGTCCCTCCTTGCTGACAGCCTCCCTCTTTCCCTCAGCCTCCCTCTCTTTTCCTCCTTGCTGACGGTTTCCCTCCTTTCTGACGGCCCCCCCTTTTTCAGCTGACTGCATTTCTATCCTCTAGGCCACGCTCAGCAGACTGTGTGAGCAGGACAAGGCGGTGCAGGCCCTGGAGCAGAAGCTGCAGCAGCTGCACAAGGAGAAGGTGAGAGCGCCCCGGTGGTGGTCGTCCTCTGCTGCCACCCTCCCCGGGTCACTGACTTGCTGTGTTCCTGCAGTACACACTGGAGCAAGCGCTGCTGTCCGCCAGTCAAGAGATTGAGATGAACACGGAGACCCCGACCGCTGTGCAGAGTGTGGTACTGCAGCGCGACGATCTGCAGAGCGGACTGCTGAGTACCTGCCGCGAGGTGTCCCGGGCCACGGCGGTGAGTGCCGCACACAGACCTTCCTGCACTGCCAGCGGCTGCCACTAGGGGGACTGTACGGCGCTGTCGCCCCATGAAGGTGGCTGCAGGCTGTCACTGCCTATCCCCAATCACTGTCACTAGGGGATCTGTACGGCGCTGTCGCCCCTGGTGGTGGCCGCAGCCAGTGCAGGATGTCGCGCCTGTAACGTTCGGCTCTTGCCGTTAATGCAGGAGTTGGAGCAATCCTGGAGGGAGTACGACAAGTTAGAACGAGAGGTCACCACCGCGAGAAACGGGATGCGGGAGCGGTTAGAACGTCTGGGGGAGGTCCAGGTAAGAGCCTCAGCCTCCTCTGCGGGGTGGAAGTGGCCTAAGGGATGCGGTACTGCTGGCTGCTTCCAGAGGGCAGCAGCAGTATATGGGGCTGCGCTTATCTCGTTCTCTTTGTAGACGGAGGCCGCCGGCATCCAGCGAGCGCAGATGCAGAAGGAGATCTGGAGGATCCAGGACGTGATGGAGGGTCTCAGTAAGCACAAGCAGCGGAGGCTGCAGACAGGTGAGGGCTGGAGCTGAGCCGAAGTGTAAAGCATGGAGGAGGCCGGCCACAGGCTGATTAACTTACTGTGTCTTACAGGAGACCCCAAGCAGCCGTCATCAGGGCTGACTTCTGGAGAGGTGAGTGCTGCGCCTTCAGGGGCAGGGTCCGCAAGATGCATGTGTCCGCGAGCATTTCGGTGTAGGGGGGCTGTGCAGTCCTGACCGTGGGTCCTCGTGGCATAGTCAGTGCTCCAGCCGGAGACGTGTCGTCTGCTGCATGCTTGGTGTGAATTATCGGCTGTGATGATGGCAGTCTGGTGTTGGTGGTGATGATGATGGCACGGTCTGTGATCATGATGATCGTGAGCTGTGATCATGATTGTGAGATGTGGTAATGATGGAGGGATGTCAAACGAATCACGGTGGAAATTTTTATCATCCCAACCACTCACACCAATGTCATGATTTGGGGTTGTTTGGTTGCCCCTGGTTCTTTTCTGAAGGGGTTTTATCTATATCCCACTTCCCAGTTCCGGTTTGGAACTTGCAGCTCTCTAGTGCCCCCCTTACCCTTGGGTCAGTCAGGCTACTGCACCTAGGGTAATTAGTCGCCAGAAAGGCTGCCTGCTATTTACTGGCTATTGGGCACACACTGCAGCGAGGGTGATATAATTATTCGCAGCCGAGCAATACACTTACAAAACCCCGTTCCGTCGCTGCCAGCTTTACCCAACAAGTTCAGTACGGTCCACTGCCACCAGCTCCTATTCCTAAATCAATAATGGGTCAGGAGCCAATCCAATTAGTAGCGTAATTTACTTCAGAGGACGTGACAGTACGTTATAGAGCAAAAAGAAATGAAGCTAGCCATTTTATATATTTTACTCCAAAAGGTAGGCAGGGTTTACAAAAGTGGAACAAGATATTATAAAATGAGACAATTAAACAATTATGAGACGCCACTCATCTTTTTAAGTGGTGGAACTTGCACTATTGCTGACTGACTAAATACTTTTTTGCCCCACTGTGTATATATATATATATATATATATATATATATACACACACACACACACACACACACACACACACACACACACACACACACACACACACACACACACACACGCAAAAAAGTATTTAGTCAGTCAGCAATAGTGCAAGTTCCACCACTTAAAAAGATGAGAGGCGTCTGTAATTTACATCATAGGTAGACCTCAACTATGGGAGACAAACTGAGAAAAAAAAATCCAGAAAATCACATTGTCTGTTTTTTTTAACATTTTATTTGCATATTATGGTGGAAAATAAGTATTTGGTCAGAAACAAACAATCAAGATTTCTGGCTGTCACAGACCTGTAACTTCTTCTTTAAGAGTCTCCTCTGTCCTCCACTCATTACCTGTAGTAATGGCACCTGTTTAAACTTGTTATCAGTATAAAAAGACACCTGTGCACACCCTCAAACAGTCTGACTCCAAACTCCACTATGGTGAAGACCAAAGAGCTGTCAAAGGACACCAGAAACAAAATTATAGCCCTGCACCAGGCTGGGAAGACTGAATCTGCAATAGCCAACCAGCTTGGAGTGAAGAAATCAACAGTGGGAGCAATAATTAGAAAATGGAAGACATACAAGACCACTGATAATCTCCCTTGATCTGGGGCTCCACGCAAAATCCCACCCCGTGGGGTCAGAATGATCACAAGAACGGTGAGCAAAAATCCCAGAACCACGCGGGGGGACCTAGTGAATGAACTGCAGAGAGCTGGGACCAATGTAACAAGGCCTACCATAAGTAACACACTACGCCACCATGGACTCAGATCCTGCAGTGCCAGACGTGTCCCACTGCTTAAGCCAGTACATGTCCGGGCCCGTCTGAAGTTTGCTAGAGAGCATTTGGATGATCCAGAGGAGTTTTGGGAGAATGTCCTATGGTCTGATGAAACCAAACTGGAACTGTTTGGTAGAAACACAACTTGTCGTGTTTGGAGGAAAAAGAATACTGAGTTGCATCCATCAAACACCATACCTACTGTAAAGCATGGTGGTGGAAACATCATGCTTTGGGGCTGTTTCTCTGCAAAGGGGCCAGGACGACTGATCCGGGTACATGAAAGAATGAATGGGGCCATGTATCGTGAGATTTTGAGTGCAAACCTCCTTCCATCAGCAAGGGCATTGAAGATGAAACGTGGCTGGGTCTTTGAACATGACAATGATCCAAAGCACACCGCCAGGGCAATGAAGGAGTGGCTTCGTAAGAAGCATTTCAAGGTCCTGGAGTGGCCTAGCCAGTCTCCAGATCTCAACCCTATAGAAAACCTTTGGAGGGAGTTGAAAGTCCGTGTTGCCAAGCGAAAAGCCAAAAACATCACTGCTCTAGAGGAGATCTGCATGGAGGAATGGGCCAAGATACCAACAACAGTGTGTGGCAACCTTGTGAAGACTTACAGAAAACGTTTGACCTCTGTCATTGCCAACAAAGGATATATTACAAAGTATTAAGATGAAATTTTGTTTCTGACCAAATACTTATTTTCCACCATAATATGCAAATAAAATGTTAAAAAAACAGACAATGTGATTTTCTGGATTTTTTTTTCTCAGTTTGTCTCCCATAGTTGAGGTCTACCTATGATGTAAATTGCAGACGCCTCTCATCTTTTTAAGTGGTGGAACTTGCACTATTGCTGACTGACTAAATACTTTTTTGCCCCACTGTATGTATATATGTATGTATGTATATATATATATATATATATATATATATATATATATATATATATATATATATATATATATATATATATATATATACATACATACATACAGAACTCTTACAACTAAAAAGGATTAACGAAAGAAAATAGACTTACAGTTCTTTCATATCATGGCTGACCATGCGGCTGGGTAGGAGCAAATGTCCCAGTGCATCAGAGCAGCTTGCAGAGCTGCTGTTAGCTCTTTTCCTGGGCAAAAGGTAACTCATAACAGCTGGTTTAAGATATACCCTCTGGTTGTGATATCATACCAAATATATAGCTTTCATATCTCTGTTACTAATTGGAGTCAAGTCATGCCTTAGGCTAGGGTCACATTGCGTTAGTGCAATCCGTTTAGCGCTAGCGGATTGCGCTAACGCAATGTTTTTTATGGGGCCGCGTTCGGGGTCGCGGTAACGTCCCCGCTCTCGCAGATCCCCGATCTGCGAGAGCGGGGAACGGACCGCGGGCGCGCCTCGGACACTGCAAGCAGCGTCCGCGGCGCGCCAGGAATCTCCGGCGCGTCGCTAGCGCGTGCCGATCATTGCACGCGCTAGTGTAGCGCGTTCCCATTAGCGTGAATGGGCGCGTTAACGGACGCGTTGCACGGCGTTAATTTCGCTATGCAACGCTGTCCGTTTAACGCGGTCCCATAACGCAATGGGAACCCAGCCTAACTATGAAGTCTTTACATGCACAAAAAAGCACATGGTACTATAGCTGCCTTTAGCCAGCTTAAAGCCATAAACTACTCAGTGGGGGCTGCTGCACATTGGTATCAAGTTGCAGCGTGTCTAGTGAGAAGACAGTTTCCTATGCAGCTGAAGAGGGGGGTCAGAGAGCCCACAGCGTGTGTCTGCCATAGGAAAAAAAGGAGGGGGGTCAAATCTACACCGTGTGTGTGCGCCATGGAACCTTCTAGAACTATACTCATAATATGGCATAGTTTAGTATTGTGACACCTCCCCATTTTGGACTGCGCTGCGGAGGCAGGACCTCTCGGTACTCCTCCATACGCATTTCGGCAGGTTCGCCGCGGTGAGACAATCTGTCAGCATTGCCATACTCTGGCCTCATGGAGCCCCCCCCACCCCCCTCCCTACCCGGTGCCCCAGGTAGTGGACCTCACTCATGCCCATCTGGCATTTTCCTGGCTTTGTGGTCAGTCCTGCTTGTTGAATTCGCCTGAGCACCTCTTGTAGATGCTGCAGGTGTTCCTCCCAGGAGGAACTGAAGATGGCAATGTTTTCCAAGCACTCCACTGCGTACTCTCCAGTCCCTGAAGCAGGTGGTTGACCATTTGCTGGAAAGTGGCAGGGGCATTCTTCATGCCGAAGGGCATGACCGTGGACTCGTACAGTCCGAAGGGAGTGATAAAGGCGGACTTCTCCTGCGCCTCGGGGCTCAGGGAAATCTGCCAGTATCCCCGACTCAAATCCGTAATGGACAGATATTTTCCACCAGCTAACCGCTCAAGCAGCTCCTTGATGCGTGGCATTGGGTGAGCATCAGAGGCTGTGATGGTGTTGAGCCCCCTGTAGTCCACACAGAACCGGGCGGTCCGATCCTTCTTTGGCACGAGGACTACAGGTGAGGCCCACGCGTTTTTGGACCATTGAATCAACCCCAGCTGTAACATCGTGTCGATCTCCTGGCGCATAACCTGCTGCACCTCGTCGGAGATCCAATAGGGTGTTCGCTGTAGTGGGGCATGATTCCCAGTGTCCACCTCGTGGACCAATAACTCAGTCCAGGTCGGTTGGAGAACAGTGCCCAGAAGGGTTCCAGTATTGTCCGCAACTGCGACCGCTGGGGTTCGGTTAACAAGGCACTTACCTCCATGTCCTCGATGGACCCACCTGCCTTGGCTTGGGCCAGCATGTCCAGGAAGGGGTCTTCCTCCCCGTCTTTGGGCAGGTTGCAGACCGGTAGGACGTAGGCTTCAGGTTCCGTTATGAGCCTTCATCATATTGACGTGAAAGGCCTCTGGCCTGCCTGAGCGTGGTCATGTGTGACCACGTAGGTGACTGGGTTGAGCTGTTGGTGGACGACGTATGGGCCTTCCCAGGCTGCCTGAAGCTTATCCTTTGGTACGGGACCAGCACCTACACCTTTTGACCCACCTGGAAGGTCTGCTCCCGGGTGTTCTGGTCATACAAGTGCTTCTGGTTAGCCTGAGGCTTTGTTATGTTGTCATGCACCAACTGAGTCACGGTCTGTAATTTGTCACGGAAGCGAATGACATACTCTACGATGGACACTTCAGAAGGGTTTGGCTCCTCTCCCCAGGATTCCCTTACCAACCCAAGGGGTCCTCGGACTCGCCTGCCGTACAGGAGCTCAAAGGGGGAGAACCCTGTTGAGGCCTGTGGAACCTCTCAGTAAGCGAATAGCAGGTGTGGGAGATACCGCTCCCAGTCGCGTCCTTGGGTCTCAACCAGCATTCGTAGCATCTGTTTGAGGGTACCGTTGAAGCGCTCACACAAACCATTGGTCTTTGGGTGATAGGCACTCAATACCAGACGCTTCACCTGCATTCTCTTACAGAGAGCCTCCATTAGACAAGACATGAATTGGGTCCCTTGGTCGGTAAGCATCCCCTTGGGAAATCCTACCCGTGAAAAGATGGCCAACAGTGCATCCGCCACCTTATCCGCCCTAGTTAAGGACAGAGCCACTGCCTCTGGGTACCATGTAGTGTAGTCTACCACAGTGAGGACATATTGCTTTCCAGAGCTGCTGGGGATGGCTAGTGGGCCCACAGTGTCCTCCGTGATCCTCTCTATTTTTATCATCCCCACCACTCACACCAATATCTCATGAACCGGGGTTGTTTGGTTGCCCTCGGTTCTTTTCTGAAGGGGATTTATCTATATCCCACTTGCTAGTTCCGGCTTGGAACTTGCAGCTCTCTGAAGCCCCCCTGACCCTCAGGTCAGTCAGGGAACTGCACCTAGGCAGCCTTTCTGGCGACTAATTATCCTATCTACTGGCTGTGGGGCACACACTGCAGTGAGGGTGATATAATTATTTCTAGCCGCAGCCAAGCAATACACTTATAAACCCCTTTCCGTCGCTGCCAGCTTTACCCAACAAGCTCAGTACGGTCTGCTGCCACCAGCTCCTATACCTAAATCAATAATGGGTCAGGAGCCAACCCAATTAGTAGCGTAATTTACTTCAGAGGACGTGACAGTACGTTATAGAGCAAGGAGAAACGAAGCTAGCCATTTTATTTATTTTACTCCAAAAGTTAGTGTGTTTACACAAGTGGTGCAAGATATTATAAAATGAGATAATTATATACAGTACAGACAAAAAGTTTGGACACACCTTCTCTTTAAAAGATTTTTCTGTATTTTCATGACTATGACTAACATGACATGACTAATTCACACTGAAGGCATCAAAACTATGAAATAACACATGTGGAATTATATTCTTAACAAAAAAGTGTGAAACTGTGTCACGGATCCCTTCTCCGTGGCGTCACTTATTCGTCACGTGCCTGCTCACACGTGACTTGGGGTTGTGCCTGCAAGGGTTAATCTATCTCCCCACTCTGTCCAGCATTCAACCTCTGTCCTACGCTGTAATGGGAGCATAAATCACACACCGACCCAGGCCACACACCCGCTCATATGCGCTGCCACCACTCATCGAATACACGGGCGATGAGTCCCGGACTAATAATAATACTAATAAAAATCTGTCTATCACTCATAAGGGTCACACACCTTTAGGCTATGGATTCTTTTAGAACATTCAAGGTTCAACTTGTTAAAGTTTTATACTTTAATAGCAAAAGGTTCAGTGCTTACAATAAGAAAAATGTATAAAAATATGATAATAAAAAGACATACAACTTATGCAAAACAGTGTCAAAATAAACAGGAGAAAAACTTACAGAAATCATCTAACTGGTAGTTGCTTTCTGCTCCCTGAGGGGGGGTGAATGGAGTTGGTGGAACACATCAGCTTCTCAGGCTGCCCTCACATGTGAACACAATTCTCTGTCTGCAGCCTAAATTTATAACTTTGGTCTGAGGTCAGGTTTCTCAACCGGCCTCCCAGGTTAATATCATAATTGCTGCCTGTTTGATTAGGCCACGGCCGCGCCCCCAATGAATATATTATTTTCTCTTGTGAAAAGGTTCTCAGGAATAGATTCCCTCAGGCCGAAATTATCACCTCCCCTCCAAGACCTAGTAGGTGCCAAATGTTGGCTTCTTCTTGGCCCTAGCTAGACCTCCTGGGGAGATATGGAGACACAATTTCTACTAGTCCCATGGAAGTACCTATTAACACCTAGGTGCGACTTGTCTTCAGGACAGATGTTACATTATCACTAGTCACACATAGAACCCTAGACATATGTCCCTACACATATATATATACACACATATTTCACCCCAAACTGAAAATATGTCTTGTATTCTAGGTTCTTCTAAGTAGCCACCTTTTGCTTTGATGACGGCTTTGCACACTCTTGGCATTCTCTTGATGAGCTTCAAGAGGTAGTCACCGGGAATGGTCTTCCACCAATCTTGAAGGAGTTCCCAGAGATGCTTAGCACTTGTTGGCCCTTTCGCCTTCACTCTGCGGTCCAGCTCACCCAAACCATCCCGATTGGGTTCAGTTTGGTGACTGTGGAGGCCAGGTCATCTGGTGTAGCACCCCATCACTCTGCTTCTTGGTCAAATAGCCCTTACACAGCCTGGAGGTGTGTTTGAGGTCATTGGAATAGCATGCCGCTGCAAGATGCTGTGGTAGCCATGCTGGTTCAGTATGCCTTCACTTTTGAATAAATCCCCAACAGTATCACCAGCAAAGCACCTTCACACCTCCTCGTCCATGCTTCACGGTGGGAACCAGGCATGTAGAGTCCATCCGTTCACCTTTTCTGCGTCGCACAAAGACACTGTGGTTGGAACCAAAGATCTCAAATCTGGACTCATCAGACCAAAGCAGATTTCCACTGGTCTAATGTCTATTCCTTGTGCTCTTTAGCCCAAACAAGTCTCTTCTGCTTGTTGCCTGTCCTTAGCAGTGGTTTCCTAGCAGCTATTTTACCATGAATGCCTTCTGCACAAAGTTTCCTCTTAACAGTTGTTGTAGAGATGTGTCTGCTGCTAGAACTCTGTGTGGCATTGACCTGGTCTCTTATCTGAGCTGCTGTTAACCTGCGATTTCTGAGGCTGGTGACTCAGATAAACTTATCCTCAGAAGCAGAGGTGACTCTTGGTCTTCCTTTCCTGGGGCGGTCCTCATGTGAGCCAGTTTCTTTGTAGCGCTTGATGGTTTTTGCAACTGCACTTGGGGACACTTATCGGACTGACTGACCTTCATTTCTTAAAGTAAAGATGGCCACCCGTTTTTCTTTACTTAGCTGCTTTTTTCTTGCCATAATACAAATTCTTAACAGTCTATTCAGTAGGACTATCACCTGTGTATCCACCAGACTTCTGCACAACACAACTGATGGTCACAACCCCATTTATAAGGCAAGAAATCCCACTTATTAAACCTGACAGGGCATACCTGTGAAGTGAAAACCATTCCCGGTGACTACCTCTTGAAGCTCATCAAGAGAATGCCAAGAGTGTGCAAAGCCATCATCAAAGCAAAAGGTGGCTACTTTGTAGAACCTAGAATATGACATATTTTCAGTTGTTTCACACTTTTTTTTAAGTATTTAATTCCACATGTGTTAATTCATAGTTTTGGTGCCTTCAGTGTGAATTTATAATTTTCATAGTTATGAAAATACAGAAAAATCTTTAAATGAGGTGTGTCCAAACTTTTGGTCTGTACAGTATATGTACAGATCGATTACAAATAAAAAGGGATTAACGGAAGAAAATAGACTTGCGGTTCTTTCATATCATGGCTGACCATGCGGCTGGGGAGGAGCATATGTCCCAGTGCATCAGAGCAGCTTGCAGAGCTGCTGTTAGCTCTTTTCCTGGGCAAAAGCTAACTCATAACAGCTGGTTTAAGATATACCCTCTGGTCGGGGCATCACTGAGTAGACTGAGGTATGACATGCACTCCTCTCTTCTGCCATCGTAGCTCGCGGATGGCACCCTGTATAGTGACCATGGAACTACCATTCTTCAGTGCATGAGCTGGGCGTTAATTTGAGCCCAAACGAAGTGGACATGAGCAGTAACCCGTTTCTTCGTTTCTGCTGGGCGCTGCGCTTAGAAAACGCACTGGTGTGTAGCCCTATTGCACATACCAAATATATAACTTTCATATCTCTGTCACTAATTGGGGTCAAGTAATGCCTTCCTATGAAGTCTTTACATGAACAAAAGAGCACATAGTACTACAGCTGCCTTTAGCCATCTTAAAGCCATAAACTACTCACTGGGGCTGCTGCACATTGGTATCAAGTTGCACAGAGTGTGTAGTGAGAAGAAGAGTTTCCTATGCAGCTGAAGAGGGGAGTCGGAGAGCCCACAGCGCGTGTCTGCCATAGGAAAAAAGGAAGGGGGTCGAGTCTGCAGCGTGTGTGCGCCATGGAACATTCTAGAACTATAATATGGCATAGTTATAATATCGTGAATGGATGTGATCATGATAGTGGGATGTGATCATGATGGTGGGTTGTGATCATGATGGTGGTCTGTGATCATGATGGTGGTCTGTGATCATGATGGTGGGCTGCTCCAGGCCCTGGTGCCTATGAGGGTGGACGCCTCGATTACATGTCCCTGTGTGTAGCGAGTGCCTCTTGGTGGTGGACGCTGAGTGCGGGTTTGGCAGTTGTGTGGGGCCAGGCAGTGTGGTCTCCTGTTGGCCCATGTTGTATTCCGGTGAGATGACGATGTGCCGCCCGCATTCCCTTCGTCTCTGTAATGACCTGTTCTGCAATCTGCAGGAAGAGGAGCGCGTTCCTCCGCGTCCTCCGCTCCCGCGCTCCTATGACTTTGCTGATGCAGCTCCCTCTCTTCCCCATGTACCAAGTGATAGCAGCTCGTCCTTGCTGTGTTACAGCAGGGGCCCCGTCCACCTCCCCGACGACAAGACCGCCCATCACGTGCAGGCTTATCAGAGAAACGGATCCCACTGTGTAAGAGCCGTGCCCTCCGCCCGGGCCTGTCGCTCCATCTCATCTCTTCACCCACAGTGCCCTCTACCTGGGCTTGTCACTCAACCTCATCTAATCTACCGCAGTGCCCTCCCCCCTGGCCTGTCGCTCAACCCCATCTCAGCGCCCGCAACACCCCTCCGCCCAGGCCTGTCGCTCTACCCCATCTTAGTGCCCGCAGTATCCTCTGTCTGCGCCTGTCACTACACCCCATCTCATCGCCTGCAGTGCCCTCTGCCCAAGCCTGTCATTCCACCCCATCTCATTGCCCGCAGTACCCTCCACTGGCCTATCGCTCCATCCATACGCCTGCAGTGCCATATGCCTAGCCTCTCGCTCCACCTCATATAACACGCTCAGTTCCCTCAGCCCAGGCTTGTTCCTCCATCCTATCTTATTACCCGCAGTGCCCTCCCCCCAGGCCTGTCACTCCATCCCAAATCATCGACTGCTGTGCCCTCCACCCGGGCCTGTCGCTCCACCCTATCTCAGCACCCGCAGTGCCCTCCGCTGGGCCTAACACTCCACCCTATATAATGTCCACACTGCTCTCTGCCCAGGCCTGTTGCTCCACCTCATCTTACTACCCGCAGTGCGCTCCGACCTGGCCTGTCTCTCCACCCCATCTCATCGTCCACAGTGCCCTCTGCCCGGGCCTGTCGCTCCACCTCATTTCATCGTCCGCATTTCCCACCGCTCGAGCCTGTCGCTCCACCCCATCTCATCGTCCACAGTGCCCTCCGCCCGGACCTGTCGCTCCACACAATCTCATCGTTCTCAGTTCCATCCGTCCGGGCCTGTCGTTCCACCCCATCCCACCACTTTGCAGTGCCCTCCTCCCAGGCCTGTCGCTCCACCCCATCTCATCGTCCCCCGTGCCCTCCGCCCTGGCCTGTCGCTCCACCCAATTTCATCGTCCGCAGTTCCCTCTGTCTGGGCGTGTCACTCCATCTCATCCACAGTTCCCTCCTGCTGCGCCTGTCGCTCCACCGCATCCCACCACTTTGCAGTCCCTCCGCCCTGGCCTGTCGCTCCACCTCATGTCATTGTCCGCAGGTCCCTCCGCCTGGGTCTGTCGCTCCACACCATCTTATTGTAAGTAGTTCCCTCCGCCCTGGCCTGTCACTCCACCCCATCCCACCACTTTGCAGTGCCCTGTGCCTGTTGCTCCACACCATCTCATCACCTGGCAGGCACCTCCTGGCTGTGGGTCTTGTACCTCCATGTTTGAGGACTTCTGGCAGTGGTTGTGAGGAGCACACGGGGCGAGAGATGGGCGGACTCCACGATCTATGATGGGAGGGACAATGTTTGGTGTTTTCCCTGCAGATAACTTCATCATGGTCATTCACTGCTCCCATCCTCATCCTCGCCCGTCTATCACTGTCGCCCATCCTCCTTCTCGCCCATCTATCACTGTCGCTCATCCTCGCCCGTCTATCCCTGTCGCCCATCCTCGCCCATCTATCACTTTCGCCCATCTATCACTGTCGCTCATCCTCGCCCATCTATCCCTGTCGCTCATCCTCGCCCGTCTATCCCTGTCGCCCATCCTCGCCCATCTATCACTGTCACCCATCCTCCTCGCCCATCTATCACTGTCGCCCATCCTCATCCTCACCCGTCTATCACTGTCGCTCATCCTCACCCGTCTATCACTACACCATCCTCATCTTCGCCCGTCTGTCTTTGCGCTCATCCTCGCCCGTCTGTCACTGTCGCTCATCCTCACCCGTCTATCATTACTCATCCTTGCCCATCTATCACTGTCGCTCATCCTCACCCGTCTATCACTACACCCATCCTCATCTTCGCCCGTCTGTCTTTGCGCCCATTCTCATCCTCGCCCGTCTGTCAGTGTCGCCCATCCTCATCCTCGCCCATCCTCACCCGTCTATCATTACTCATCCTCGCCCGTCTTTGTGCCCATTCTCATCCTCTCATCTAATTGCCCAAGAAAGCAAAAAATGTGATGCCACTAATTATCAATATCCCACCAAACGATAATGTAATACAGCAAAGGTGAGACTTAAAACATAACTTTTAATATGTACATTAAAAGATACCAAAAAGAAAATGTCAGCCCAAGTGAAATATCAAACAAGGGATTGTTTCAATCATGAGTAAGAAAACGACTATGAAACAATCCCCCTCAGGATAAACCGATCTCTCTAGGCTACAGAGAAATCGGTGTAAACCAAGGTGTAAGATCCCGGATATAGATGTCCATGCAAGTAACCTATGCAGGTAACAAAAACATCCTTCTCACCTTGGCTATATATATATATATATATATATATATATATATATATATATATATATATATATATATATATATATATATATATATATATATATATATAATATATATCTACAGGTCCTTCTCAAAAAATTAGCATATAGTGTTAAATTTCATTATTTACCATAATGTAATGATTACAATTAAACTTTCATATATTATAGATTCATTATCCACCAACTGAAATTTGTCAGGTCTTTTATTGTTTTAATACTGATGATTTTGGCATACAACTCCTGATAACCCAAAAAACCTGTCTCAATAAATTAGCATATCAAGAAAAGGTTCTCTAAACGACCTATTACCCTAATCTTCTGAATCAACTAATTAACTCTAAACACATGCAAAAGATACCTGAGGCTTTTATAAACTCCCTGCCTGGTTCATTACTCAAAACCCCCATCATGGGTAAGACTAGCGACCTGACAGATGTCAAGAAGGCCATCATTGACACCCTCAAGCAAGAGGGTAAGACCCAGAAAGAAATTTCTCAACAAATAGGCTGTTCCCAGAGTGCTGTATCAAGGCACCTCAATGGTAAGTCTGTTGGAAGGAAACAATGTGGCCGAAAACGCTGTACAACGAGAAGAGGAGACCGGACCCTGAGGAAGATTGTGGAGAAGGACCGATTCCAGACCTTGGGGAACCTGAGGAAGCAGTGGACTGAGTCTGGTGTGGAAACATCCAGAGCCACCGTGCACAGGCGTGTGCAGGAAATGGGCTACAGGTGCCGCATTCCCCAGGTAAAGCCACTTTTGAACCATAAACAGCGGCAGAGGCGCCTGACCTGGGCTACAGAGAAGCAGCACTGGACTGTTGCTAAGTGGTCCCAAGTACTTTTTTCTGATGAAAGCAAATTTTGCATGTCATTCGGAAATCAAGGTGCCAGAGTCTGGAGGAAGACTGGGGAGAAGGAAATGCCAAAATGCCTGAAGTCCAGTGTCAAGTACCCACAGTCAGTGATGGTGTGGGGTGCCATGTCAGCTGCTGGTGTTGGTCCACTGTGTTTCATCAAGGGCAGGGTCAATGCAGCTAGCTATCAGGAGATTTTGGAGCACTTCATGCTTCCATCGGCTGAAATGCTTTATGGAGATGAAGATTTCATTTTTCAGCACGACCTGGCAGCTGCTCACAGTGCCAAAACCACTGGTAAATGGTTTACTGACCATGGTATTACTGTGCTCAATTGGCCTGCCAACTCTCCTGACCTGAACCCCATAGAGAATCTGTGGGATATTGTGAAGAGAAAGTTGAGAGACGCAAGACCCAACACTCTGGATGAGCTTAAGGCCGCTATTGAAGCATCCTGGGCCTCCATAACATCTCAGCAGTGTCACAGGCTGATTGCCTCCATGCCACGCCGCATTGAAGCAGTCATTTCTGCCAAAGGATTCCCCACCAAGTATTGAGTGCATAACTGAACATTATTATTTGATGGTTTTTTTGTTTGTTATTAAAAAACACTTTT
Organism: Ranitomeya imitator; assembly: GCF_032444005.1. NCBI lineage: Eukaryota > Metazoa > Chordata > Amphibia > Anura > Dendrobatidae > Ranitomeya > Ranitomeya imitator. The sequence continues at coordinate 2,410,980 of NC_091285.1, forward strand.
ATTTGATTGGATGGGTGAAATATGCTAATTTATTGAGACAGGTTTTTTGGGTTATCAGGAGTTGTATGCCAAAATCATCAGTATTAAAACAATAAAAGACCTGACAAATTTCAGTTGGTGGATAATGAATCTATAATATATGAAAGTTTAATTGTAATCATTACATTATGGGAAATAATGAAATTTAACACTATATGCTAATTTTTTGAGAAGGACCTGTATATATCACATGAATATCATAGACCTAAAGATTTAGCAAAATATGCAATATGTGAGACTGAGGAATAAAAAAAAGAACCATCTCACCAAATCCAGTAGCTGAGTGTGGGAGAAAGGATTCTCCTGGGTCAAGGATGATCCATCAGCCAACGCGGGGAGAAGACAATACCCTGTCAATCCCTATGGGGCTAGCAGTAATCTATCCCCAAAACTCCCGCCCTGACAAGGGCAGTCCACAGCTACCCCTGTATTAAGCATGCCCTGCACTCTGCCTCATGGATTGTCCCAACGCGCTTCTTCCAAGCTGAATCATCAGGGGACTGCCTTGTGTTAGGAGACAAAGTGCCTACGTGCTAAATAGAGGGACATATAGTCCTGCCACTCTATGCTGAGCTGCATCCCTTGTTTTATATTTCACTTGGGGTGACACATTTTATTTTTGGTATCTTTTAATGTACATATTAAAAGTTATGTTTTAATTCTCACCTTTGCTGAATTTCATCTCATTGCCTGCACTGCCCTCCGTTGGGCCTTTTGCTCCGCGCCATCTTATCGCCCACAGTTTCCTCCGATCAAGCCTGTCGCTCCACCCCATCTCATCTCCCGCACTGCCCTGTCCCTGGCCTGTCGCTCCATCCAAACACCCGCAGTGCCCTCGGCCCAGCCTGTCGCTCCATCTAAACACCCGCAGTGCCCTCGGCCCAGCCTGTCGCTCCATCCAACCACCGGCAGTGCCCTCGGCCCAGCCTGTCACCCCATCTCATCTCCCGCATTGCCCTGTCCCTGGCCTATCGCTCCATCCAAAAAACACCCGCAGTGCCCTCAGCCCAGCCTGTCGCTCCATCCAACCACCAGCAGTGCCCTCGGCCCAGCCTGTCGCTCCATCCAACCACCGGCAGTGCCCTCGGCCCAGCCTGTCGCTCCATCCAACCACCGGCAGTGCCCTCGGCCCAGCCTGTTGCTCCATCCAAACACCCACAGTGCCCTCGGCCCAGCCTGTCACTCCATCTCATCTCCCGCATTGCCCTCGGCCCAGCCTGTCGCTCCATCCAAACACCCGCAGTGCCCTCGGCCCAGCCTGTCGCTCCATCCAAACACCCGCAGTGCCCTCGGCCCAGCCTGTCGCTCCATCCAAACACCCGCAGTGCCCTCGGCCCAGCCTGTCACTCCATCTCATCTCCCGCATTGCCCTCGGCCCAGCCTGTCGCTCCGTCCAACCACCCGCAGTGCCCTCGGCCCAGCCTGTCGCTCCATCCAACCACCCGCAGTGCCCTCGGCCCAGCCTGTCGCTCCATCCAACCACCCGCAGTGCCCTCGGCCCAGCCTGTCGCTCCGTCCAACCACCCGCAGTGCCCTCGGCCCAGCCTGTCGCTCCGTTCAACCACCCGCAGTGCCCTCGGCCCAGCCTGTCGCTCCATTCAACCACCAGCAATGGCCTCGGCCCAGCCTGTCACCCCATCTCATCTCCCGCATTGCCCTGTCCCTGGCCTGTCGCTCCATCCAAACACCCGCAGTGCCCTCGGCCCAGCCTGTCGCTCCATCCAACCACCAGCAATGGCCTCGGCCCAGCCTGTCACCCCATCTCATCTCCCGCATTGCCCTGTCCCTGGCCTGTCGCTCCATCCAAACACCCGCAGTGCCCTCGGCCCAGCCTGTCGCTCCATCCAAACACCCGCAGTGCCCTCGGCCCAGCCTGTCGCTCCATCCAAACACCCGCAGTGCCCTCGGCCCAGCCTGTCACCCCATCACATCTCCCGCATTGCCCTGTCCCTGGCCTATCGCTCCATCCAAACACCCGCAGTGCCCTCGGCCCAGCCTGTCGCTCCACCTCATACAACGCTCACAGTTCCCTCTGCCCAGGCTTGTTCCTCCACCCCATCTTATTACCTGCAGTGCCCTCCTCCCAGGCCTGTCGCTCCACCAAATTTCATCGTCCGCAGTTCCCTCCGTCCAGGCGTGTCACTCCATCCCATCTCATCATCCACAGTTCCCTCTTCCCGGGCCTGTCGCCCCAACGCATCCTACCACTTTGAAGTTCCCTCCACCTCATCTCATTGTCCGTAGTTCCCTCCGCCCGGGTCTGTCACTTCACCCCATCGCACCACTTTCAAGTGCCCTGGGCCTGTCGCTCCACCCCATCTCATCACCTGGCAGGCACCTCCTGGCTGTGGGTCTTGTACCTCCATGGATGAGGACATATGATGGTGGTTGTGAGGAGCACACGAGGCGAGAGATGGGCGGACTCCACAATCTATGATGGGAGGGACAATGTGTGGTGTTTTCCCTGCAGATAACTTCATCATGGTCATTCACTGCTCCCATCCTTATCCTCGCCCGTCTATCACTGTCGCCCATCCTCATCCATCTATCATTGTCGCCTATCCTCGCCCGTCTATCACTGCGCTAATCTATTTTTTCACCATCCTCATCTTCGCCCATCTATCACTTCACCCATCCTCGCCGGTCTATCACTGCCGCCCATCCTCATCCTCGCCGGTCTATCACTGCACCCATCCTCATCCTCATCTGCCTATCAATGCGATCATCCTCACCCGTCTATCACCACACCCATCCTTGTCTGTCCATCAGTGCCGCCCATCCTCGCCCGACTCACTGCGCCCATCCTCCTCGCCCACCTATCTCTGCGCCCATCCTCACCCATCTATCACTGTCCCAAACCCTCGCCTGTCTATCACTGCGCCCATCTTCATCCTTCCCCGTCTATTACTGCGCCCACTCTCACCCGTCTATCACTGCGCCCACCCTCGCCCGTCTATCACTGCGCCCATCCTCGCCCGTCTATCACTGCGCCCATCTATCACTGCGCCCATCCTCGCCCGTCTATCACTGCGCCCATCCTCGCCCGTCTATCACTGCACCAATCTATCACTTCACCCATCCTCATCCTCGCCCGTCTATCACTGCACCAATCTATCACTTCACCCATCCTCATTCTCGCCCGTCTATCACTGCACCAATCTCACTTCACCCATCCTCATCCTCGCCCATCTATCGCTGCACCCATCCTCATCCTTGCCCGTCTAGCAATGCGCCCATCCTCATCCTTGCCCGTCTATCACTATGCCCATCCTAATCAGTCTATGACTGCGCCTGTAGTGAAATATGTATAGATATATTGTGTGACTAGCAGTAATTTAGCATCTGTCCTGAGACTGCAGGTCTCACAGGGGTCACAACATATGTTATCCTGAGAATGCAAAGTTTTATATTTCTGTAAGTTTTCTCAGTTTTACTTTGTAAAAGTTTTTGCATATTTGTATAACTTTTTATTCCCATATTTTTATACCCTTTTTATTGTAAGCATTGTACCTTTTCTATTAAAGCTTTTAAAACTTTAATAAGTCTGAACTTTGTATGCTCCAAAGAATCCATTGCCTTACAGTGTGTGATCCTTATGATTGGCAGACAGTAGTAGTAATATTTCCAGGACTCATCGCCCGTGTGTTCGGTGAGTGGAGGCAGCGTGTATGAACGGGTGTGTGGCCTGGGTTGGTGTGTGGTTTATGCTCCCATTACAGCATAGGACAGAGGTTGAATGCTGGACAGAGAGTGGGGAGATAGATCCCTTGCAGGCGCAACCCCAAGTCACGTGCTGAGAAGCGGGTACGTGACAAATTGGTGGCGCAGGTGACTTGGGGTTGTGCCTGCAAGGGTTAATGTATCTCCCCACTCTCAGTCCAGCATTCAACCTCTGTCCTATGCTGTAATGGGAGCATAAATCCACCCCCCCCCCCCCCCCCCCCCGCCGACCCAGGCCACACACCCGCTCATACACGCTGCCACCAGTTACCGAATACACGGGCGATGTGTCCCAGAAATATTACTACTACTGTCTGCCAATCATAAGGATCACACACTTTAAGGCTATGGATTATTTGGAGCATACGAGGTTCAGACTTATTAAAGTTTTAAGTTTTAATAGAAAAGGTACAGTGCTTACAATAAAGAGTATACAAATATGGATATAAAAAGTGACATACAAATATGCAAAAACAGTTACGAAATAAAATGGAGAAAACTTACAGAAATATCAAACTTCGCATTCTGGTTCTCTGTCCCTGGGGAGGGAGAAATATGGACTGGATCACATCCGCTTCCAGGCTGCCCCCACATGTGAACATCTTTCTTTGTGTGTAGGCCTAATTTATAGAGTCAACCTGGAGGTCAAATTTGTAGACCAGCCTCTCAGGTTAATATTATAATTGCTGGTTTGTGACTGGACCATGGCCACTTTACCAATGAATATATTATTTTCTCTGAAACTCTTTGTGTAACTTTTCTCACAGATAGTGTCAGGCTGTAATTGGCATCTCTCTTCAAAAGAGCCAGAAGGTGTGAAACATTTCCCCTTCCTGGCTTTTAGCCAGACCCCCTGGCGAGATTGGAGACAGTAGACTGCCCTCTCAGGATAACATATGCTGCGAGCCCTGTGAGACCTGCAGTCTCAGGAATATATATATATATATATATATATCTATCCTGGGACAAGTAGACTGTCTCCAAATCTCACCAGCAGGTCTAGTTAGGGCCAAGAAGAAAGGGAACATTTGGCACCTCCTGGGTCTTGGAGGGGAGATGTTAATTGTGACCTGAGGGTATCTATCCATGAAAACCTTTAGGCCTGGATCACACATACGCGAGATACGGCCGAGTCTCGCAGGCGAAATCCCTCCTCTGGCGCCGGCACTTTGCAGCGGAGCGTGAAGCTCCATGTGTTGCTGTGCGGCTGCACGCTCCACTCCGGAGTGCCGCGCCAGAGGAGGGATTTCACCTGCGAGACTCGGAGTATGTGTGATCCCGGCCTTACACAGGGTGTCTCAAGAGAAAAAAATATATATTCATTGGGGGGCGCGGCCGTGGCCCAATCAAAAAGCCAGCAGTTATGATATTAACCTGAGGGGGCTGGCCTAGAAACCTGACCTCCAGACCAAGCTATAAATTATGGCTGTATACAGAGAATTGTGTTCACATAATGGGGCGGCCGAGCTGGTGTGATCCAATCTACATTTGTCCTACCCTCAGGTAGCAGAAAGCAAACTACCAGTTAGATAATTTCTGTAAGTTTCTCCTGTTTTATCTGATACTGTTTTGCATAAGTTGTATGTATTTTTAATATCATATTTTTATACTTTTTTCTTATTGTAAGCACTGAACCTTTTTGTATTAAAGTATAAAGCTTTAATAAGTTGAACCTTGAATGTTCTAAAAGAATCCATAGCCTAAGGTGTGTGAGCCTTATGAATGGTAGACATTATTAGTATTAATAGTCCGGGACTCATCGCCGTGTGTTCGGTGAGTTGTGGCAGCGTGTATGAGCGGGTGTGTGGCCTGGGTCGGTGTGTGATTTATGCTCCCATTACAGCATAGGACAGAGGTTGAGTGCTGGACAGAGAGTGAGGAGATAGATTAACCTTTTCAGGCACAACCCCAAGTCACGTGTGAGAGCGAGCACGTGATGAATTAGTGGCACCACGGAGTAGGGATCCGTGACACATGCCTATAAATATTTCACTACAGGCGCAGTGATAGATGGATGAGGATGGGCACAGTGATAGACGGGTGAGGATGACGATGGGTGCAGTGATAGGCGGGCGAGGATGAGGATGGGCACAGTGATAGACCTGCAGTCTCAGGACAGCTGTTAAATTACTGCTAGTCACACATTCATACCTATTCAGATTTCACTACAGCGCCCATCCTCATCCTCGCCGCTCTATCACTGCGCCCATCCTCACCGGTCTAGCACTGCGCCCATCCTCGCCGGTCTATCACTGCGCTCATCCTCGCCTGTCATCACTGCGCCCATCCTCATCCTCACCCGTCGCACATCCTCACCTGCCTATCACCGTGCCCATCCTCATTCTTCCCCGTCTATCACTGCGCCCATCGTCATCCTCGCTCACCTATCACTGTGCCCATCCTCCTCTCCTGTCTATCACTGCACTCATCCTCCTCCATGCCCGTCTATCACTGCACCCATCCTCATTCTTCCCCGTCTATCACTGCGCCCATTCTCATCCTCGCCCGTCCCTTGTTGCTTCGCCCCATCTTTATTCTCACCCTTTTCACCCACTTTTTCTGTGTCCTAGGGACCTGACTACAGATTGTACAAGAGCGAGCCCGAGCTGACCACGGTGGCCGAGGTGGATGAGTCCAATGGTGAAGAGAAGGCGGAGGTGATGCTGGACGTGGAGTCTGCGGCGAATAAAGGTTCCCACCTGTCCTGTGACTGCGCAGTGTCTGATGCATCCACTGATGGGCGCCACTAACCTCCTGTTCTGCAGGTTCACACTTTCCTGTGGGAGTTGTTCCCCCAAGGACCAGATCTCCCCCTCTGGAGTCCAGCACCATCGCCTCCTACGTCACATTACGCAAGAGCAAGAAGCCGGACAGCAAATCGGTCAGTACGTCAGCAGGGGCTCAGTGTGAGCCAGAGGCCACCAAGACCAGGGAGCTCGATGTGAGCCAGGGGCCAGCATGAGCGGAATGGCCAGTGTAAGCCAGGGGCCACCAAGGGCAGGGGGCTCTGTGTGAGCCAGAGGCCACCAAGAGCAAGGAGCTCTGTGTGAGCCAGAGGCCACCAAGAGCAGGGAGCTCTGTGTGAGCCAGGGGCCACCAAGAGCAGGGAGCTCTGTGTGAGCCAGAGGCCACCAAGAGCAGGGAGATCTGTGTGAGCCAGGGGCCACCAAGAGCAGGGAGCTCTGTGTGAGCCAGGGGCCACCAAGAGCAGGGGGCTCGTTGTGAGCCAGGGGCCACCAAGAGCAGGGGGCTCGGTGTGAGCCAGGGGCCACCAAGAGCAGGGAGCTCTGTGTGAGCCAGAGGCCACCAAGAGCAGGGAGATCTGTGTGAGCCAGGGGCCACCAAGAGCAGGGAGCTCTGTGTGAGCCAGGGGCCACCAAGAGCAGGGGGCTCGTTGTGAGCCAGGGGCCACCAAGAGCAGGGGGCTCGGTGTGAGCCAGGGGCCACCAAGAGCAGTGGGCTCAGTGTGAGTCAGGGGCCACCAAGGGCAAGGAATCCAGTGAGAGTCAGGGGCCACCAAGAGTAGGGGGCCCAGTAGGAGCTACCAAGAGTAAAAAGCAGGGTTAGGGTTCATGAGCCTGGGGCTGCGAGCCTGGGCTCTGGTCTGAGTTATGGCTGGAACTGCGCCTCCTCCAGATAGAGTTGTAGTACCTGGATCTCTGTACAGTCCCAGTAACCCCTCGTCTTCCTCTCCCTGGGAGTCAGGAGCGGCCACGCAGTGCAGTGGAACATCTCTGCATCATGGAGAGCCCACGACCACGGATGACTGTGGAGGAGCAGCTGGAGAGGATGCGCAGACATCAGGCTGCTTGTCTGAAGGAGAAGAAGCGTGGCTTCGGTTTCCTGGGGTCCACCGAACAATCCCCCTCACGAATTCCATCCTTCTCCAGAGAAAACTCAATAAAACTGAAACAGGTAATGGGGGTAAATCGTCATCCTGCACCCGCACACTGCTGCCTGCAGCTGCCGGATAACACCGCTCTGCTATTACAGCTACAGAAGAAGGAAGAAAAACCCTCTAGTAACAACAGAGATGCCGAAAACTTACATGAACAGGGTACTGAGCCACCAGCCCCAGACATCACCAAACTCAGGGGGTCCACCTGCCTGCTGGGGTCTCCAACAATCAGTGATAAAGAGGTAAGCACAAACAAGTGGCATGGGGCGAGCAGTCGGTGGTAGAAGGGGCGAGGTATAGGAGGGGCAAGGGAGGAGCGGTGAGTTATAGGAGGGATATGGGGCGAGTAGTGAGTTATAGGAGGGCCAAGAGGCGAGCAGTCAGTGGTAGAAGGGGAGAGCAGTGAGTTATAGGAGGGGCAAGGGGCGAGCAGTCAGTGGTAGAAGGGGCGAGCAGTGAGTTATAGAAGGGGCGAGCAGTGAGTTATAGAAGGGGCGAGCAGTGAGTTATAGGAGGGGCATGGGGCGAGCAGTCAGTGGTAGAAGGGGCGAGCAGTGAGTTATAGAAGGGGCGAGCAGTGAGTTATAGGAGGGGCATGGGGCGAGCAGTCGGTGGTAGAAGGGGCGAGCAGTGAGGTATAGGAGGGGCAAGGGAGGAGCGGTGAGTTATAGGAGGGATATGGGGAGAGCAGTGAGTTATAGGAGGGGCAAGGGGCGAGCAGTCAGTGGTAGAAGGGGCGAGCTGTGAGTTATAGAAGGGGCGAGCAGTGAGTTATAGGAGGGGCATGGGGCGAACAGTCAGTGGTGGAAGGGGCGAGCAGTGAGTTATAGGAGGGGCAAGGGACGAGCAGTGAGTTATAGGAGGGGCAAGGGACGAGCAGTGAGTTATAGGAGCGGCAAGGGGCGAGCAGTGAGTTATAGGAGCGGCAAGGGGCGAGCAGTGAGTTATAGGAGGAGCATGGGGCGAGCAGTCAGTGGTGGAAGTGGCGAGCAGTGAGTTATAGGAGGGGCAAGGGACGAGCAGTGAGTTATAGGAGGGGCAAGGGACGAGCAGTGAGTTATAGGAGCGGCAAGGGGCGAGCAGTCAGTGGTAGAAGGGGAGAGCAGTGAGTTAGGAGGGGCGAGCAGTGAGTGGTAGAACGGGCGAGCAGTGTTATAGGCGAGGCAAGGGGCGAGTAGTGAGTTATAGGAGGGCCAAGGGGCGAGCAGTGAGTGGTAGAAGGGGCGAGCAGTGAGTTATAGGAGGGGCAAGGGGCGAGCAGTGAGTTATAGGAGGGGCAAGGGGCGAGCAGTCAGTGGTAGAAGGGGCGAGCAGTGAGTTATAGAAGGGGCGAGCAGTGAGTTATAGAAGGGGCGAGCAGTGAGTTATAGAAGGGGCGAGCAGTGAGTTATAGAAGGGGCAAGGGGCGAGCAGTCAGTGGTAGAAGGGGCGAGCAGTGAGTTATAGAAGGGGCGAGCAGTGAGTTATAGAAGGGGCGAGCAGTGAGTTATAGAAGGGGCGAGCAGTGAGTTATAGAAGGGGCGAGCAGTGAGTTATAGAAGGGGCGAGCAGTGAGTTATAGAAGGGGCGAGCAGTGAGTTATAGGAGAGGCAAGGGGCGAGCAGTCAGTAGTAGAAGGGGAGAGCAGTGAGTTATAGGAGAGGCAAGGGGCGAGCAGTCAGTAGTAGAAGGGGAGAGCAGTGTTATACTAGAGGCAAGGGGCGAGCAGTGAGTTATAGGAGGGGCGAGCAGTGAGTTATAGGAGGGGCGAGCAGTGAGTTATAGGAGGGGCGAGCAGTGAGTTATAGGAGGGGCGAGCAGTGAGTTATAGGAGGGGCGAGCAGTGAGTTATAGGAGCGGCAAGGGACGAGCAGTGAGTTATAGGAGGGGCAAGGGACGAGCAGTGAGTTATAGGAGGGGCAAGGGACGAGCAGTGAGTTATAGGAGCGGCAAGGGGCGAGCAGTGAGTTATAGGAGCGGCAAGGGGCGAGCAGTGAGTTATAGGAGGGGCAAGGGACGAGCAGTGAGTTATAGGAGCGGCAAGGGGCGAGCAGTCAGTGGTGAAAGGGGCGAGCAGTGAGTTATAGGAGGGCCTGAGCAGTCAGTGTTAGAAGCAAGCAATGAGATATGAGGGGCAAGTGGCTAGCAGTTTTGGTGGGAGAGGCAAGGGGAGGTCTGTGGTGCAAGGGGCGAGCAGTCGGCGGAAGGGGCGGTCGGTGGTGTAAGGGACGAGCAGTCGGTGGCGGGAGGGGTGAGCAGTCTGTGGTGGGAGGGGCGGTGTATTCAATATTAATACAATATTTGCAATTAATGACAGCTCTGAGCAGGGTGCAGTTAGGAATAGAGGGTGACTGGTGGCCGCCATGCTCTACACTTCTTGTCCTCTCTGTGCAGGTAGAAGATTCCATCACTACTGAGAGGTCACCTGCACATGAAGCCAAAGATGAGAGAGCAGAAGATCCAGTGCTGGAGACGCGCACAAGCTGGTGAGTACTGAGCAGAATGCAGCGACTCCACAATATGGCATCACATGGGTGGAGACGAGAGCCCTGCGCACAGACGCCGGACCCCTGAGTAATAGGGGCTCTGGTTCTCAGTTTACAGGTTCTATCCTCACTCCCAAAACTGAAGGTTGAGAGCGGAGAGAGCGCGGTGCGGGAGGCGGAGCGCAGCGGCATCCTCTTCTCCTACGACTTCTCTGCGGATACTCTGAGGAGACAGACGGCGTTGGATGGTAGGAGGACGTCTGATAGTGCGGCACCCGCAGCTGGATCACTAGTTACCGATCTCTCGTCTTTCAGGTGGAAATATTCCTTCCCACTCTGAAGCCCAGGTGATGCCAGCACCGCCGGCGCAGCTGACCGAGGGCTCGCACTTCATGTGTGTGTAACCGGCACCCAGCCTTTTCTGGTAAGTGTGCAGATTCATGAGCTCCACCCCATCCAATGACATCACAGCTGTGCAGGGGCGGAGTCTACTGTGGTTCTCCAGATTCATAAGCTCCACCCCATCTGATGACATCACAGCTGTGCTGGGGCAGAGTCTGAGTATCCTGATTCATGAGCTCCGCCCCATTTAATGACCTCACATAACGCATTGTACAGACCCATCCTAAACTGGCTCTGCCGCAGCCCTCCGCTCTCGGTCCTCTGATTGCTGTCAGTGTATCATGCTGCCCTGTGCACAGCTGAGGGTTTGCCACCATTGTTCAGTATAAGGTTGGAAGCTTTCTGCATGCACTGATCCACAGTAACAAGCCCTTGGCCTAATGCGGTGCACCCTCGCAGTGTGTTGTGGTGGTCTCGTTTCTGACCCCCCGTTCCTTTCTCTCTTGCAGGTCGGAGGATGATCGTTACTGTACAGTTTATAACCAAATCTGGATCGGCGCCCCCATGTGACTCCCGCTTGCTGCTACATTCTTCTTGCACATGAAGAGGCAGAGCGGAGGAGGTCCGCACACCCTCGCTCCTCTCCTCTGCGCTCGCCCTCACCGCCGCCATGTCTGCTGCCATTCTTCCAGGGGCGTCCAGCAATAACGAGCTGTAAAAATGTAATTATGTTCATTGTACATGAGACGCCCGGACCCCCGCCTTTTATAGCAAATAAACATCAGCGTTGTTTACCCCGACTGTCTGATCTGTGGGGGGCAGGAAGGCGGAGGGGTCGCCTCCCAAGTTAAGGGGCGGGAAGGTAGAGGGGCTGCTCCATAAAGCGGGAAGGTAGAGGGGCCGCCTCACAAGGCGAGGGGCGGGAAGGTAGAGGGGCTGCTCCATAAGGCGGGGCAGGAAGGTAGAGGGGCCGCCTCACAAGGCGAGGGGCGGGAAGGTAGAGGGGCTGCTCCATAAGGCGGGGCAGGAAGGTAGAGGGGCCGCCTCACAAGGCGAGGGGCGGGAAGGTAGAGGGGCTGCTCCATAAGGCGGGGCTGGAAGGTAGAGGGGCCGCCTCACAAGGCGAGGGGCGGGAAGGTAGAGGGGCTGCTCCACAAGGCGGGAAGGTAGAGGGGCTGCTCCACAAGGCGGGGGCGGGAAGGTAGAGGGGCTGCTCCATAAGGCGGGGCAGGAAGGTAGAGGGGCCGCCTCACAAGGCGAGGGGCGGGAAGGTAGAGGGGCTGCTCCATAAGGCGGGGCAGGAAGGTAGAGGGGCCGCCTCACAAGGCGAGGGGCGGGAAGGTAGAGGGGCTGCTCCACAAGGCGGGAAGGTAGAGGGGCTGCTCCACAAGGTGGGGGTGGGAAGGTAGAGGGGCTGCTCCATAAGGCGGGGCAGGAAAGTAGAGGAGCCGCCTCACAAGGCGAGGGGCGGGAAGGTAGAGGGGCTGCTCCACAAGGCGGGAAGGTAGAGGGGCTGCTGCACAAGGTGGGGGTGGGAAGGTAGAGGGGCTGCTCCACAAGGTGGGGGTGGGAAGGTAGAGGGGCTGCTCCATAAGGCGGGGCAGGAAGGTAGAGGGGCCGCCTCACAAGGCGAGGGGTGGGAAGGTAGAGGGGCTGCTGTTGTGAATTCTGTGGCAGAGCTCCCTCCTGTGGTCACAAGTGGTACTTCGGCTGATTCTCTCTATGAGCTTCCGTTGGTGGAGGAAAGTGGTACTGCTGCTTCTGAGTTTCCTTCCTCAGGTATGTGGTGAAGTCGTTAGGTGCTGCTATTTAACTCCACCTAGTGCTTTGATCCAGGCCTCCAGTCAATGTTCTAGTATTGGACTTCCTTCCTCCTGGATCGTGTTCCTGTGGCCTGCTGCTCTGCATAGCTAAGTTTCGCTTGTGTTATTTTTGTTATGTTTTTTCTGTCCAGCTTGCTTTTTTGTTTTTTCTTGCCTGCTGGAAGCTCTGGGACGCAGAGGGTGTACCTCCGTGCCGTTAGTCGGTACGGAGGGTCTTTTTGCCCCCTTTGCGTGGTTGTTTGTAGGGTTTTGTGTTGACCGCAAAGTTATCTTTCCTATCCTCGCTCTGTTCAGAAAGTCGGGCCTCACTTTGCTAAATCTATTTCATCTCTACGTTTGTCTTTTCATCTTAACTCAGTCATTATATGTGGGGGGCTGCCTTTTCCTTTGGGGTATTTCTCTGAGGCAAGGTAGGCTTATTTTCTATCTTCAGGCTAGCTAGTTTCTCAGGCTGTGCCGAGTTGCATAGGGAGCGTTAGGCGCAATCCACGGCTGCCTCTAGTGTTGTTTGGAGAGGATTAGGGATTGCGGTCAACAGAGTTCCCACGTCTCAGAGCTCGTTCTATGTTTTTGGGTTTTGTCAGGTCACTGTATGTGCTCTGACTTCTATGTACATTGTGGTACTGAATTACCAAATCACAACAGGCTGCTCCACAAGGTGGGGGTGGGAAGGTAGAGGGGCTGCTCCATAAGGCGGGGCAGGAAGGTAGAGGGGCCGCCTCACAAGGCGAGAGGCGGGAAGGTAGAGGGGCTGCTCCACAAGGTGGGGGTGGGGAAGTAGAGGGGCTGCTCCACAAGGTGGGGGTGGGAAGGTAGAGGGGCTGCTCCACAAGGTGGGGGTGGGAAGGTAGAGGGGCCGCCTCACAAGGCGAGAGGCGGGAAGGTAGAGGGGCTGCTCCACAAGGTGGGGGTGGGAAGGTAGAGGGGCTGCTCCACAAGGTGGGGGTGGGAAGGTAGAGGGGCTGCTCCACAAGGTGGGGGCGGGAAGGTAGAGGGGCTGCTCCATAGGGGTGGGGAGGTAGAGGGGCTGCTCCACAAGGTGGGGGTGGGAAGGTAGAGGGGCTGCTCCACAAGGTGGGGGTGGGAAGGTAGAGGGGCTGCTCCACAAGGTGGGGGTGGGAAGGTAGAGGGGCTGCTCCACAAGGTGGGGGTGGGAAGGTAGAGGGGCTGCTCCACAAGGCGGGAAGGTAGAGGGGCTGCTCCACAAGGCGGGGGCGGGAAGGTAGAGGGGCTGCTCCATAAGGCGGGGCAGGAAGGTAGGGGGGCCGCCTCACAAGGTGGGGGCGGGAAGGTAGAGGGTCTGCTCCATAAGGCGGGGAGGTAGAGGGGCTGCTCCATAGGGGCTGGGAGGTAGAGGGGCTGCTCCATAAGGCGGGGCAGGAAGGTAGGGGGGCCGCCTCACAAGGCGGGGCAGGAAGGTAGGGGGGCCGCCTCACAAGAAGAGAATACTGGTAAGCTTCTCTTTAGCCACACAGATGACTGAATGTGGCTGATGCGACACACAGCCGAGCAGTCACCTATCAAACCTGTCAATCAGGAGCTGCCGCTACACTCCCCCTCCCGTAGGAGCACTGAGGAGAGTGGAACCCTCTCCTGATTGGTGGCGCTCCCTCCCTGCATTACTCACCTGTTTATAGTCCCACCTGTCTCCAGCCGACCACGCAAGTGACGTTCAGTGTGCGCTGGTGATGTCTGGTCCAATACGGACTTAAAGAAAGCCGGAGTCCTCCAATATAGGACGGACCCCTGCAGAGTCCAGACCCCCGCACGTGGCTCTGGTCACCGGCCCCTCCCCGTGCACAGCTCTGGTCCTCCAGCCCCTCCCCCAGGCACAGCTCTGGTCCTCTGGCCCCTCCAGAACACGGCTCTGGTCCCCTTCCACGCACATGGCTCTGGCTCCTCCCCAAGCACCTCTCTAGTCCTCCAGCCCCTCCCCGCATACAGCTCTGGTCCTCTGGCCCCTCCCCCGAACACAGATCTAGTCCCCCAGCCTCCCCCACACCGTTCTGGCCCCTCCCCCACGCACCTCTCTGGTCCTGCCACCCCTCCCCCGCGCACAGATCTGGTCCTCCGTCCCCTCCTCCTGCACAAGGCTCTGGCCCCTCCAGCACAAGGTTGTGGTTCTCCAGCATGCGGTTCTGGCCCCTCCCCCGAGCACCTCTCTGGTGTCCCGCCTCCAGCACATAGCTCTGGTCCCCCGGCCCCTCCCCCACCACAAGGTTCTGGTCCCCCAACCCCTCCCCCACCACAAGGTTCTGGTCCCCGGCCCCTCCCCCAGCACAAGGCTCTGGTCCCGGCCCCTCCCCCACAAGGCTCTGGTCCTCCAGCCCCTCCCCCAGCACATAGCTCTGGTCCTCCGGCCCCTCCCCCAGCACAAGGCTCTGGTCCTCCGGCCCCTCCCCCAGCACAAGGCTCTGGTCCTCCGGCCCCTCCCCCACCACAAGGCTCTGGTCCCCCGGCTCCTCCCCCACCACAAGGTTCTGGTCCCCGGCCCCTCCCCCACCACATAGCTCTGGTCCCCCGGCCCCTCCCCCAGCACAAGGTTCTGGTCCCCCGGCCCCTCCCCCAGCACAAGGCTCTGGTCCCCCGGCCCCTCCCCCAGCACAAGGCTCTGGTCCTCCGGCCCCTCCCCCAGCACAAGGCTCTGGTCCTCCGGCCCCTCCCCCAGCACAAGGCTCTGGTCCTCTGGCCCCTCCCCCAGCACAAGGCTCTGGTCCCTGGCCCCTCCCCCACCACAAGGCTCTGGTCCTCCGGCCCCTCCCCCAGCACAAGGCTCTGGTCCTCTGGCCCCTCCCCCAGCACAAGGCTCTGGTCCCTGGCCCCTCCCCCAGCACAAGGCTCTGGTCCTCCGGCCCCTCCCCCAGCACAAGGCTCTGGTCCCTGGCCCCTCCCCGAGCACAAGGCTCTGGTCCCCGGCCCCTCCCCCACCACAAGGTTCTGGTCCCCCGGCCCCTCCCCCACCACAAGGTTCTGGTCCCCGGCCCCTCCCCCAGCACAAGGCTCTGGTCCCCGGCCCCTCCCCCAGCACAAGGCTCTGGTCCTCCGGCCCCTCCCCCAGCACAAGGCTCTGGTCCCTGGCCCCTCCCCCAGCACAAGGCTATGGTCCCCGGCCCCTCCCCCACCACAAGGTTCTGGTCCCCGGCCCCTCCCCCAGCACAAGGCTCTGGTCCTCCGGCCCCTCCCCCAGCACAAGGCTCTGGTCCCTGGCCCCTCCCCCAGCACAAGGCTCTGGTCCCTGGCCCCTCCCCCAGCACAAGGCTCTGGTCCCTGGCCCCTCCCCCAGCACAAGGCTCTGGTCCCTGGCCCCTCCCCCAGCACAAGGCTCTGGTCCTCCGGCCCCTCCCCCAGCACAAGGCTCTGGTCCTCTGGCCCCTCCCCAGCACAAGGCTCTGGCCCCTCCCCCAGCACAAGGCTCTGGTCCTCCGGCCCCTCCCCCAGCACAAGGCTCTGGTCCTCCGGCCCCTCCCCCAGCACAAGGCTCTGGTCCTCCGGCCCCTCTCCCAGCACAAGGTTCTGGTCCCCCAACCCCTCACCCAGCACAAGGCTCTGGTCCTCCGGCCCCTCCCCCAGCACAAGGCTCTGGTCCTCCGGCCCCTCCCCCAGCACAAGGCTCTGGTCCCTGGCCCCTCCCCCAGCACAAGGCTCTGGTCCCTGGCCCCTCCCCCAGCACAAGGCTCTGGTCCCTGGCCCCTCCCCCAGCACAAGGCTCTGGCCCCTCCCCCAGCACAAGGCTCTGGTCCTCCGGCCCCTCCCCCAGCACAAGGCTCTGGTCCTCCGGCCCCTCCCCCAGCACAAGGCTCTGGTCCTCCGGCCCCTCCCCCAGCACAAGGCTCTGGTCCTCCGGCCCCTCCCCCACCACAAGGCTCTGGTCCTCCGGCCCCTCCCCCAGCACAAGGCTCTGGTCCTCCGGCCCCTCCCCCAGCACAAGGCTCTGGTCCCCGCACACACGCAGACTCCTCCCTCTGAGCCTTTTCCACCATGACCGGTGACGCCCCCTCTCCCCGTCACACATCGGGGCCCCGGCTCATCCGTCTCTCAGCAGAAACCCAGAGAGCCACGTGACCCTGACGTCACCCCCGGCCCTGTGACGTCACAGACGGTCCGCACCACGTGCTCCGCTCCTCCCCGCTCGCGGTTCCTGCTCTTCTGTCCCTCCCGACGCCCCGTAGCCGCCAGTGTCTCCAGCCCCGCCCCTGTGACGTCACGCTCGGTAGTCATGGCCGCCGCTAGCTCGGAGCCTCAGCCTTCCTCCGCCGGGAGCCCCGCACAGGCCGCAGCCCCGGAGCCGCCCGAGGAAGAGGCCGCGGGACGTGCGGAGGAGGATGAGGACGACGAGGAGGATGAAGAGGAGGACGAGGAGAGCAGCGGCGGCGGCTCCGAGCGCTCGGACAGCCCGGCCGGGAGCAGCCTGGACGGGGAGCGGGGGAGCAGCCGGCCGGAGGACGGGCCCAGCCCGGGGGGCAGCATCATCAGCGGCAGCAGCGCGCCCAGCACCGCCGGCAGCAGCACGGCCGGGAGCAGCTCCGGGGCCGACGACGGCTACAGCAGCGCCGGGCAGAGCGGCCGCAGGACCAGCCTGGAGGGCGACGGGGAGCCGCTGAGCCGCATGGACTCGGAGGACAGGTGAGCGGGAGGAGAGGGGCCGCCCGCTGACTGCGGGGCTCCGCCCACTGACTGCGGGACTCCGCCCACTGACTGCGGGACTCCGCCCACTGACTGCGGGACTCCGCCCACTGACTGCGGGACTCCGCCCACACCACTGACTCCGCCCACTGACTGCGGGACTCCGCCCACTGACTGCGGGACTCCGCCCACTGACTGCGGGACTCCGCCCACATGGGGGGGGGGGGGGGGGAATCACCGCTGACCCCGCCCACACCACTGACTCCGCCCACATGGGGGGGAAATCACCGCTGACCCCACCCACACCACTGACTCCGCCCACATGGGAGGGCGACGGGGAGCCGCTGAGCCGCATGGACTCGGAGGACAGGTGAGCGGGAGGAGAAGGGCCGCCCGCTGACTGCGGGGCTCCGCCCACTGACTGCGGGACTCCGCCCACATGGGGGGAAATCACCGCTGACCCCGCCCACACCACGGACTCCGCCCACTGACTGCGGGACTCCGCCCACTGACTGCGGGACTCCGCCCACATGGGGGGAAATCACCGCTGACCCCGCCCACACCACGGACTCCGCCCGCTGACTGCGGGGCTCCGCCCACTGACTGCGGGACTCCGCCCACATGGGGGGAAAATCACCACGGACTCCGCCCACACCACTGACTCCGCCCACATGGGAGGGCGACGGGGAGCCGCATGGACTCGGAGGACAGGTGAGCGGGAGGAGAGGGGCCGCCCGCTGACTGCGGGACTCCGCCCACTGACTGCGGGACTCCGCCCACATGGGAGGGCGACGGGGAGCCGCTGAGCCGCATGGACTCGGAGGACAGGTGAGCGGGAGGAGAGGGGCCGCCCACACCGCTGACTCCGCCCACATGGGGGGAAATCACCACTGACCCCGCCCACACCACTGACTCCGCCCACATGGGGGAAAAAATCACTGCTGACCCCGCCCACACCACTGACTCCGCCCACACGGTGGGGGGATCACTGCTGACCCCGCCCACACCACTGACTCCGCCCACATGGGAGGGCGACGGGGAGCCGCATGGACTCGGAGGACAGGTGAGCGGGAGGAGAGGGGCCGCCCACTGACTGCGGGACTCCGCCCACTGTGTTCAAATCACCGCTGACCCCGCCCACACCACTGACTCCGCCCACGTGGGGGGATCACCGCTGACCCCGCCCACACAACGGACTCCGCCCACATAGGGGAATCACCGCTGACTCCGCCCACTGCGTGCAAATCACCACTGACCCCGCCCACACAACGGACTCCGCCCACATAGGGGAATCACCGCTGACTCCGCCCACTGCGTTGAAATCACTGCCGGCCCCGCCCACTGCGGGACTCCGCCCACATAGGGGATCACCACTGACTCCGCCCACTTCTGGACTCCGCCCACATTGTGCAAATCATGACTGACTCCGCCCACTACTGGAGTCCGCTCACATAGTGTATATTACTACTGACTCCGCCTACTACTGGCCGCTGACTCCACCCATGTAGTGTAACTGCTGACTCCGCCCACAGTAGAAATCGCTGCTGTTCGTCCTACCGCGAACACCGCCCACATAGTGCCAACCACGGCTAACTCCACCCATTGCTGGCCACAGCTACCAGGGACTCCGCCCAAATAGTGCCAATTACAGCTGACTGGCCATGTAACTCCAAGGCTAGGACTGAGCCCGCCCCCGCCCACTGCAGACTCCGCCCCTATATCGCCGAGGATAGAGAGCCCCGTGTCAGCACGGTGGCTCAGTGGTTAGCTCTGTATGGTGGCTCAGTGGTTAGCTCTGTATGGTGGCTCAGTGGTTAGCTCTGTATGGTGGCTCAGTGGTTAGCTCTGTATGGTGGCTCAGTGATTAGCTCTGTATGGTGGCTCAGTGGTTAGCTCTGTATGGTGGCTCAGTGGTTAGCTCTGTACGGTGGCTCAGTGGTTAGCTCTGTATGGTGGCTCAGTGGTTAGCTCTGTACGGTGGCTCAGTGGTTAGCTCTGTATGGTGGCTCAGTGGTTAGCTCTGTATGGTGGCTCAGTGGTTAGCTCTGTATGGTGGCTCAGTGGTTAGCTCTGTATGGTGGCTCAGTGGTTAGCTCTGTACGGTGGCTCAGTGGTTAGCACTGTACGGTGGCTCAGTGGTTAGCTCTGTACGGTGTTCAGTGGTTAGCTCTGTACGGTGGCTCAGTGGTTAGCTCTGTATGGTGGCTCAGTGGTTAGCTCTGTACGGTGGCTCAGTGGTTAGCACTGTACGGTGGCTCAGTGGTTAGCTCTGTACGGTGTTCAGTGGTTAGCTCTGTACGGTGGCTCAGTGGTTAGCTCTGTATGGTGGCTCAGTGGTTAGCTCTGTATGGTGGCTCAGTGGTTAGCTCTGTATGGTGGCTCAGTGGTTAGCTCTACGGTGGCTCAGTGGTTAGCTCTGTATGGTGGCTCAGTGGTTAGCTCTGTACGGTGGCTCAGTGGTTAGCTCTGTACGGTGGCTCAGTGGTTAGCTCTGTACGGTGGCTCAGTGGTTAGCTCTGTACGGTGGCTCAGTGGTTAGCTCTGTACGATGGCTCAGTGATTAGCTCTGTACGGTGGCTCAGTGGTTAGCTCTGTACGGTGGCTCAGTGGTTAGCTCTGTACGGTGGCTCAGTGGTTAGCTCTGTACGGTGGCTCAGTGGTTAGCTCTGTACGGTGGCTCAGTGGTTAGCTCTGTACGGTGGCTCAGTGGTTAGCTCTGTATGGTGGCTCAGTGGTTAGCTCTGTATGGTGGCTCAGTGGTTAGCTCTGTACGGTGGCTCAGTGGTTAGCTCTGTACGGTGGCTCAGTGGTTAGCTCTGTACGGTGGCTCAGTGGTTAGCACTGTACGGTGGCTCTGTGGTTAGCTCTGTACGGTGGCTCAGTGGTTAGCTCTGTACGGTGGCTCAGTGGTTAGCTCTGTACGGTGGCTCAGTGGTTAGCTCTGTACGGTGGCTCACACTGTACGGTGGCTCAGTGGTTAGCTCTGTACGGTGGCTCAGCGGTTAGCTCTGTGCGGTGGCTCAGCGGTTAGCTCTGTGCGGTGGCTCAGCGGTTAGCTCTGTGCGGTGGCTCAGCGGTTAGTGGTCTAGCCTTGCAACGCTGGGGTCCTTGGTTCAACCCCACCAAGGACAACATATGCAAAGAGTTTGTATGCTCTCTCCATGTTTGCGTGGGTTTCCTCCGGGTTCTCCGGTTTCCTCCCACATTCCAGAGACTGATAGGGAATTTAGATTGTGAGCCCCAACGGGCACAGTGATGATAATGTGTGCAAACTGTAAAGCGCTGCGGAATATGTTAGCGCTATATAAAAATAAAGATTATTATATTATTACTAGATGGTGGCTCGATTCTAACGCATCGGGTATTCTAGAATATGTATGTATATAGCAGCCACATAGTATATAGCACAGGCCACGTAGTATAGAGGAGTACTACGTGGCCTGTGGTATATACCATGTGGCTGCTATATACATACATATTGTAGAATACCCGATGCGTTAGGCCACGTAGTATATAGCACAGCCCACGTAGTATATCGCACAGCCCACGTAGTATATAGCACAGCCCACTTAGTATATAGCACAGCCCACGTAGTATATAACACAGCCCACATAGCAACTAACAGTGGCCATGTAGTATATAGCATGCAGTATAGAACACAGCCACGTAGTATATAACACTGCCCACGTAGTATCTAACAGTGGCCACGTAGTATATAGCACGCAGTATAGAACACAGCCACGTAGTATATAACACTGCCCACGTAGTATATTGCAGCCATGTAGTATATAACACAGCCCACATAGTATCTAACAGTGGCCACGTAGTATATAGCACGCAGTATAGAACACAGCCACGTAGTATATAACACTGCCCACGTAGTATCTAACAGTGGCCACGTAGTATATAGCACGCAGTATAGAACACAGCCACGTAGTATATAACACTGCACACGTATTATATTGCAGCCATGTAGTATATAACACAGCCCACATAGTATCTAACAGTGGCCACGTAGTATATAGCACGCAGTATAGAACACAGCCACATAGTATATAACACAGCCCACATAGTAACTAACAGTGGCCACGTAGTATATATCACGCAGTATAGAACACAGCCACGTAGTATATAACACTGCCCACGTAGTATCTAACAGGGGCCACGTAGTATATAGCATGCAGTATAGAACACAGCCACGTAGTATATAACACTGCCCACGTAGTATATTGCAGCCATGTAGTATATAACACAGCCCACATAGTATATAACACAGCCCACATAGTATCTAACAGTGGTTACGTAGTATATAGCACGCTGTATAGAACACAGCCACGTAGTATATAACACTGCACACGTATTATATTGCAGCCATGTAGTATATAACACAGCCCACATAGTATCTAACAGTGGCCACGTAGTATATAGCACGCACTATAGAACACAGCCACGTAGTATATAACACAGCCCACATAGTATCTAACAGTGGCCATGCAGTACATAACACAGCCCACATAGTATATAACACTGGCTAGGTAGTATATAGCAGCCACGCGGTATATAACACAGCCCACATAGTATGTAACACTGGCTAGGTAGTATATAGCAGCCACGCGGTATATAACACAGCCCACGTAGTATTTAGCAGTGTGGGCACCATATCCCATGTTAAAAAAAATAATTAAAATAAAAAATAGTTATATACTCACCCTCCGGCGGGATCCAGCGTAGATCCAGCGAACTTCTGGCGATGCACTCGGTTGTCGCCATCTTGCGTTCCCAGGATGCATTGCGAAATTATCCAGATCACTTAACGGTTTCGCGCGTCCGCTAAGTCTTCTGGGTAATTTCGCAATGCATCTCTGGGACCGGAAGATGGTGGGAGGCACGAGCGCATCGTCGGACTACGGAAGGTGAGAATAGCAGGTTTTTTGTTTTTTTTAATTGTTTTTAACATTAGATGTTTTTACTATTGACACTGCATAGGCCGCCTCAATAGTAAGAACTTGGTCACACAGGGTTAATAGCGGCGGTAACGAAGTGTGTTACCTGCGGCATAACGCAGTCCGTTACCGCTGGCATTAACCCTGTGTGAGCGGTAACTGGAGGGGAGTATGGAGCGGGCGCTGACTGTGGGGAGTATGGAGCAGGTGCCGGGCACTGACTGCAGGGGAGTAGGGAGGGACTTATCGGACTGTGGCCGTCGCTGATTGGTCGTGGCAGCCATGACAGGCAGCTTGCGAGACCAATCAGCGACTTGGATTTCCATAACTGACAGAGGCCGCGACCAATGAATATCCTAAACAGACAGACGGAAGTGACCCTTAGACAATTATATAGTAGATTTATCACAGCTGACTCCGCCCATATAACCCCAAGGATGGAGAGCTCCGCCCACTGTAGACCCCGCCCATATAGTACCAATCACAGCTGACTCCACCCACATAACCCCAAGGATGGAGAGCTCCGCCCACTGCAGACCCCGCCCATATATTACCAATCACAGCTGACTCCACCCACATAACCCCAAGGATGGAGAGCTCCGCCCACTGCAGACCCCGCCCATATAGTGTGTGTGAGGGAGATTTCTGAATTCAGGCCCCATAGATTACCCTGGATCTCCCTCTGCTCCTGAAGTGGCCCCCACCCTTGGGATAAGTACCCAATTCCCAAAAGATCAGAACTTTACCATCTGTCCAGAGAACTAGAGGCCGCTGTTATTGGGGGCGAGGAGGAGCAGCGCTGGGACCCCCTGCTGTCCTGTGTGTAAGGCGGCCCACACCATAGGAAATCTCTAGACAGAGCGTCACCGACATCTAGAGATGAATTATGAGAGCACCGTCCATCTCAGGGTGAAGAACCCTGGAGCCTCCGCACGCACCCCTGCCTCTCATATCTCTCCAGCGGTCCCGGATATATCAAGCCCGGCTCTCCAGAACCACTTAGCGGACCCGAGTTTGGACTCTCCATATCGGTCCAGCCCCAACGAACCCGTTGAGATGTCAGTCGCCCCGTTTGGACCTCCCACTAGGAAGTTATGACCCATCCTAGATATTGGGAATTATTTCAGCTAGGAGGAAAAGGGAGGAGAATTCAGTCCGGCCCAGAGGGGCGGTGGCGAATATGGGAGGGGGCGAGCTAAGGGTTAACAGCTGGAGTGACGGATCGCACAGGGGAAGAGGTGTTTTGACTCCACTCACCACTGGGGAGAGAAGGACGCAGCTGGGATCGTCTCTCTAGCGCCACCACTTGCCCCAGATCAGTCAGGGAACTGCACCGAGGGCAAATAGCCTCTGGAAGGCTTCTCTTATAGGTACAAGTTATTGAGGCGCTTCCAGTGAGGGGGGATATACATCACCAGTCTATATATATATATATATATATACATACAGTGGGGCAAAAAAGTATTTAGTCAGTCAGCAATAGTGCAAGTTCCACCACTTAAAAAGATGAGAGGCGTCTGTAATTTACATCATAGGTAGACCTCAACTATGGGAGACAAACTGAGAAAAAAAAATCCAGAAAATCACATTGTCTGTTTTTTTAACATTTTATTTGCATATTATGGTGGAAAATAAGTATTTGGTCAGAAACAAAATTTCATCTCAATACTTTGTAATATATCCTTTGTTGGCAATGACAGAGGTCAAACGTTTTCTGTAAGTCTTCACAAGGTTGCCACACACTGTTGTTGGTATGTTGGCCCATTCCTCCATGCAGATCTCCTCTAGAGCAGTGATGTTTTTGGCTTTTCGCTTGGCAACACGGACTTTCAACTCCCTCCAAAGGTTTTCTATAGGGTTGAGATCTGGAGACTGGCTAGGCCACTCCAGGACCTTGAAATGCTTCTTACGAAGCCACTCCTTCGTTGCCCTGGCGGTGTGCTTTGGATCATTGTCATGTTGAAAGACCCAGCCACGTTTCATCTTCAATGCCCTTGCTGATGGAAGGAGGTTTGCACTCAAAATCTCACGATACATGGCCCCATTCATTCTTTCATGTACCCGGATCAGTCGTCCTGGCCCCTTTGCAGAGAAACAGCCCCAAAGCATGATGTTTCCACCACCATGCTTTACAGTAGGTATGGTGTTTGATGGATGCAACTCAGTATTCTTTTTCCTCCAAACACGACAAGTTGTGTTTCTACCAAACAGTTCCAGTTTGGTTTCATCAGACCATAGGACATTCTCCCAAAACTCCTCTGGATCATCCAAATGCTCTCTAGCAAACTTCAGACGGGCCCGGACATGTACTGGCTTAAGCAGTGGGACACTTCTGGCACTGCAGGATCTGAGTCCATGGTGGCGTAGTGTGTTACTTATGGTAGGCCTTGTTACATTGGTCCCAGCTCTCTGAAGTTCATTCACTAGGTCCCCCCGTGTGGTTCTGGGATTTTTGCTCACAGTTCTTGACCCCACGGGGTGGGATTTTGCGTGGAGCCCCAGATCGAGGGAGATTATCAGTGGTCTTGTAGGTCTTCCATTTTCTAATTATTGCTCCCACTGTTGATTTCTTCACTCCAAGCTGGTTGGCTATTGCAGATTCAGTCTTCCCAGCCTGGTGCAGAGCTACAATTTTGTTTCTGGTGTCCTTTGACAGCTCTTTGGTCTTCACCAAAGGTAATGGCACCTGTTTAAACTTGTTATCAGTATAAAAAGACACCTGTGCACACCCTCAAACAGTCTGATTCCAAACTCCACTATGGTGAAGACCAAAGAGCTGTCAAAGGACACCAGAAACAAAATTGTAGCCCTGCACCAGGCTGGGAAGACTGAATCTGCAATAGCCAACCAGCTTGGAGTGAAGAAATCAACAGTGGGAGCAATAATTAGAAAATGGAAGACATACAAGACCACTGATAATCTCCCTCGACCTGGGGCTCCATGCAAAATCCCACCCCGTGGGGTCAAAATGATCACAAGAACGGTGAGCAAAAATCCCAGAACCACACGGGGGGACCTAGTGAATGAACTTCAGAGAGCTGGGACCAATGTAACAAGGCCTACCATAAGTAACACACTACGCCACCATGGACTCAGATCCTGCAGTGCCAGACGTGTCCCACTGCTTAAGCCAGTACATGTCCGGGCCCGTCTGAAGTTTGCTAGAGAGCATTTGGATGATCCAGAGGAGTTTTGGGAGAATGTCCTATGGTCTGATGAAACCAAACTGGAACTGTTTGGTAGAAACACAACTTGTCGTGTTTGGAGGAAAAAGAATACTGAGTTGCATCCATCAAACACCATACCTACTGTAAAGCATGGTGGTGGAAACATCATGCTTTGGGGCTGTTTCTCTGCAAAGGGGCCAGGACGACTGATCCGGGTACATGAAAGAATGAATGGGGCCATGTATCGTGAGATTTTGAGTGCAAACCTCCTTCCATCAGCAAGGGCATTGAAGATGAAACGTGGCTGGGTCTTTCAACATGACAATGATCCAAAGCACACCGCCAGGGCAATGAAGGAGTGGCTTCGTAAGAAGCATTTCAAGGTCCTGGAGTGGCCTAGCCAGTCTGCAGATCTCAACCCTATAGAAAACCTTTGGAGGGAGTTGAAAGTCCGTGTTGCCAAGCGAAAAGCCAAAAACATCACTGCTCTAGAGGAGATCTGCATGGAGGAATGGGCCAACATACCAACAACAGTGTGTGGCAACCTTGTGAAGACTTACAGAAAACGTTTGACCTCTGTCATTGCCAACAAAGGATATATTACAAAGTACTGAGATGAAATTTTGTTTCTGACCAAATACTTATTTTCCACCATAATATGCAAATAAAATGTTAAAAAAACAGACAATGTGATTTTCTGGATTTTTTTTTCTCAGTTTGTCTCCCATAGTTGAGGTCTACCTATGATGTAAATTACAGACGCCTCTCATCTTTTTAAGTGGTGGAACTTGCACTATTGCTGACTGACTAAATACTTTTTTGCCCCACTGTATATACATAGTCCAATATATATATATATATATATATATATATATATATATATATATATATATATATATATATATATATATATATATATATATATTAGTGATGCAGTGACCACTAGGGGGCGCTGTGAGTGCTCCTTGGGATGTGCATGGAGACATATCTATTGTGATAATCGTGATGAAAGTGACTGGCTGTGTTGTGAATGGCCGATATGTGTCGCAGAGGGAGTCTGCGTGGTAAGTCTGATGCAATGTTGTTGTTCTGGGACTTGTAGTCCCTCAAGAGTGTGTATATGTATGGTGTAGTTGTAAGGGAGACTTACTAGGTTAGTTGTGTGAGATGGGCGGGATAAACTAGCCACACACACTCCATAGTACATGCCTGCGCAAGGCAATCTTGCCTTATGCAGGCGTGTACTATGGAGGACAGATAATGAACTTCAAACCAATATTGCAGCCAGCATGCAGCCAGCGGGTAAGGAAAGGGTGAATCAAACACCCGAAAACTCCGCCCATATGACCCAAAACCAGTCCCGCCAAATTCAGGTGACAGGTTCCCTTTAACTCACAGTCATTATATGTGGGGGCTGCCTTTTCCTTTGGGGTATTTCTCTGAGGCAAGGTAGGCTTATTTTCTATCTTCAGGCTAGCTAGTTTCTCAGGCTGTGCCGAGTTGCATAGGGAGCGTTAGGCGCAATCCACGACTGCTTCTAGTGTGGTTGGAGAGGATTAGGGATTGCGGTCAGCAGAGTTCCCACGTCTCAGAGCTCGTTCTATGTTTTTGGGTTATTGTCAGGTCACTGTATGTGCTCTGACTTCTATGTCCATTGTGGTACTGAATTACCTAATCACAACAGGTCTCCCACGGTGACTGAACGGAGTGAGGTTCAGCGTGTTTAGAGACCGCCACCCAGTGTCGTATGCACTGTATGTGACTTGGGACATTGGTGAAGTGTACGGCCACCCATGATAACCATGATCATACCAGGAACGGGATAGGGCCAATTCATACCAGCAGGGGAATGGGGCCAATCAAGTCATACCAGGACCGGGATGGGGCCAATCAATCATACCAGGACCGGGATGGGGCCAATCAATCATACCAGGACTGGGATGGGGCCAATCAATCATACCAGGACTGGGATGGGGCCAATCAATCATACCAGGACTGGGATGGGGCCAATCAATCATACCAGGACTGGGATGGGGCTAATCAATCATACCAGGACTGGGATGGGGCCAATCAATCATACCAGGACTGGGATGGGGCCAATCAATCATACCAGGACTGGGATGGGGTCAATCAATCATACCAGGACTGGGATGGGGCCAATCAATCATACCAGGACTGGGATGGGGCCAATCAATCATACCAGGACTGGGATGGGGCCAATCAATCATACCAGGACTGGGATGGGGCCAATCAATCATACCAGCAAGGGGGATAAGGCCAATTAATCATACCAGGAATGGGATGGGGCCAATCAATCATACCAGCAGGGGGATGGAGCCAATCAATCATACCAGGAAAAGGATGGGGCCAATCAATCATACCAGCGGAGATGGGGCCAATCAATCATACCAGGACCGGGATGGGGCCAATCAATCATACCAGGACCGGGATGGGGCCAATCAATCATACCAGGACCGGGATGGGGCCAATCAATCATACCAGGACTGGGATGGGGCCAATCAATCATACCAGGACTGGGATGGGGCCAATCAAGTCATACCAGGACTGGGATGGGGCCAATCAATCATACCAGCAAGGGGGATGGGGCCAATCAATCATACCAGGAACGGGATAGGGCCAATTCATACCAGCAGGGGAATGGGGCCAATCAAGTCATACCAGGACTGGGATGGGGCCAATCAATCATACCAGCAAGGGGGATAAGGCCAATTAATCATACCAGGAATGGGATGGGGCCAATCAATCATACCAGCAGGGGGATGGAGCCAATCAATCATACCAGCAGAGGGATGGGGCCAATCAATCATACCAGCAGAGGGATGGGGCCAATCAATCATACCAGCAGGGATGGGGCCAATCAATCATACCAGCAGGGATGGGGCCAATCAATCATACCAGAATAAGGATGAATCCATGCATACCAGGATAGGGATGAGGGGACCATATTTACCATATTTAGGTCATCTTAAGTACAAAATTGACCACATTTTTTGCTTCAGTTTAATTTTTCCTAATTTCCTCCTCTAAAACCTGGGTGCGTCTTAAGGTCTGGTTCGTCTTATAGTCCGAAAAATACGGTATATTCCTGGCCTGGGACTGGTGATACATATACCGCCCTCACTACAGAGTGCCCCGATAACTAGTACGTGACAAGGCAGCCTCTCCGGCTACTACTTATTCTAGGTGCAGTTTCCTGACTAATAACCCCGGTCACATCACACGCTGATTCCTAATAACCCCGGTCACATCACAGGTCCTGACTCCTCCCCACTGATAACCCCGGTCACATCACAGGTCCTGACTCCTCCCCACTGATAACCCCGGTCACATCACAGGACCTGACTCCTCCCCACTGATAACCCCTGTCACATCACAGGCCCAGACTCCTCCCCACTAATAACCCTGGTCACATCATGGACCCTGACTCCTCCCCACTAATAACCCCGGTCACATCACAGGCCCGGACTCCTACATGCTAATAATCCTTGCCACATCACAAACTAAGGAAACGAGAACCGGGGGATACGAATATTGCCCCACCGTCACTAATCTGTGGCGGTGCTTACACAGTCATAGCTCTCTGGCGCACCCCTTACTAACAGGTTAGTCAGAACTGCACCTAGAATAAGTAGTTGCCGGAGCGGCTGCCCTTTCACGTACTGGTTATCAGGGCACTCTGCAGTGAGGGCGGTATATAGATCACCAGTCCCAGGCCGGGAATATATATATATATATATATATATATATATTCTCCGATCCATCACTGCCAGGATCCCCCAATAACACCAGGACGGTGCGCTGCCATCAGTTCCTCGTTAGATATAAGCCCGGTCTGTTAGCAAGCTAATGTTGGGTCAGAAACCAACCCCAGGTAGTGTATAAGTACTAGCCGGACTCACAGACGTAGGAAATCGGAATTTGAGATAAAAGAGCAGCCCAAAATTAATTGATATTTAAATTGTCGAAAGGCGAACTAGATACTACACATGTATACAGAGTAATATACAGAGATTACAGCCAGAGGTACAGATAAAGGGAGGGTACAGGTTGGGGATAGCAGTTAGCTGTATGTGTCACGTTACCGTTCCTTATAGTATGTGGGCCCAGAGAAGCGCTCAAGTCCACATGCACCTTCTTAGTTGCTGGTCCGTCTCCACACCTGACATGACATGACTTCCATGGCAGAACAATGACAAAGGCTAAAGGTGTGTAGCTAGCTTTTAACCTTTGACTCACCCCCTCCCATATTTCCCACCGCCCCTCTGCGTCGGGCTGAATTCTCCTCCCTTTTCCTCCTAGCTAAAGTAATTCCTAATATCTAGGATGGGTCATAACTTCCTAGCGTAAGGGACAACTGACATCTCAACGGGTTAGTTGGGGCTGGACCAATACAGAGTCCAAACATGGGTCGGCTAAGTGGTTCTGGAGAGCCGGTCTCAATAGGTCAGAATCCGGGACAGCGTGCAGGGGGCTCCCAGGGTTCTGGTGGTATATTGGTCTTCACTCTGAGATTTACGGTACTCTCATAATTAATCTCTTGGTGTCAGTGCCCAACTGTCTACCCCTTCAATTGATAGCTGATTGATGTTGGCCACCTTGCACAAAAGAAGGCAGGGGGTCCCAGCTCTGTTTCTTCTCTCATTAACAGGTGGCCTCTAATTCTCTGACCATATGGAATGTTCCTGTTCTTTTAGGAATTTGTGTACCTATCCCGTGGGTGGGGGCTACAGTTCCGGGAGCAGAAGGAGATCTCTGGATAATATATTGGGCCTGAATTAATAAATCCAAAATGGAGTCTCCCTCACAGAGGTCCTGAATCCTCCCCACTAATAACCCCAGACACATCACACACTGACTCCTCCCCACTAATAACCCCACCCACATCACAGGCCCTGACTCAACCCCACCAACATCAGAGGTCCTGACTCCTCCCCACTGATAACCCCACCCACATCACACACTGACTCCTCCCCACTAATAACCCTATCGACATCAGAGGTCCTGACTCCTCCCCACATCACAGGTCCTGACTCCTCCCCACTAATAACCCCACCAACATTACAGGCCCTGACTCCTCCACACTAATGACCCTGGTCACATCACAGGCCCTGACTCCTCCCCACTAATAACCCCACCGACATCACAGGTCCTGACTCCTCCACACTAATAACAGCGCCCACATCACCCTGACTCCTCTCCACTTATAGCCATGCCCATGACAGGTGATGACTCCTCCAACTAATAGTCCCACCTAGTTACACCAAGAGCCACACGTGGACCCGGCCTGAGAATGCACTGTGTAACGGGCCAGGCTCCGCCTACATGTCTAGTCCGTGGCTCCGCCTCTTCATACATGGGCTACACTGGCAGCTCCCTTATCCTCCTGTCTCCGCAGTATCAGCAGCACCCTGATGGACGTGGACAGCACCATCTCCAGTGGACGCTCCACCCCGGCCATGATGATCGGTCAGGGGTTATCGGCCACGTCCAGCAAGAGCCTCTCCTACAGCTGCTGCTGGGACCAGTGCCAGACCTGCTTCTCCTCCAGCCCCGACCTGGCCGAGCACCTCCGCAGCCTGCACGTGGACGGCCAGCGTGGAGGGGTGAGGCCTGCGCAAGCACGCTGTGCCCTGTGTGTGACCGGCCGTCTGTGGCCATCCTCTGTGTGACCGGCCGTCTGTGCCCATCCTTTATGTGACCTGCCATCTGTGCCCATCCTGTGTGTGACCGGCCGTCTGTGCCCATGCTCTGTGTGACCGGCCGTCTGTGCCCATGCTCTGTGTGACCGGCCGTCTGTGCCCATGCTCTGTGTGACCGACCGTCTGTGGCCATGCTCTGTGTGACCGGCCGTCTGTGCCCATCCTATGTGTGACCGGCCGTCTGTGCCCATGCTCTGTGTGACCGGCCGTCTGTGGCCATCCTCTGTGACTGCCCGTCTGTGCCCATCCTCTGTGTGACCGACTGTCTGTGGCCATGCTCTGTGTGACCGGCCGTCTGTGCCCATGCTCTGTGTGACCGGCCGTCTGTGGCCATCCTCTGTGACTGCCCGTCTGTGCCCATCCTCTGTGTGACCGACTGTTGCCATGCTCTGTGTGACCGGCCGTCTGTGCCCATGCTCTGTGTGACCGGCCGTCTGTGCCCATCCTCTGTGTGACCACCCATTTGTGTCCCTCCTCTGTGGTCTTCCGTCCCTCGTCCTCTGTAATGAAAACAACACACACGAGAGGACCGGGGGATACGGATATGCCCCCGCTGTCACTAATATGTGACGGAGCTTACACAGTCGCAGCTCTCTGGTGCTCCCCTTACCTTCAGGTCAGTCAGGGAACTGCACCTAGGATAAGTAGTTGCCGGAGAGGCTGCCCTGTCATGTACTGGTTATCTGGGCACTCTGCAGTGAGGGCGGTATATATACCACCAGTCCCAGGCCAGGAATATATATAATCTATATCCGATCCGTCACTGCCAGGATCCCCCAATAACACCAGGACGGTGTGCTGCCACCAGTTCCTCGTTGGATATAAGCCCAGCTTACGTACGTACTAGCCGGACTCACAGACGTGGGAAATCGGATTTCGAGATAAAAGAGCAGCCCAAAATTAATTGGTATTTTTATTGCCGAAAGGCGCACTAGATAATACAAATATATACAGGGTAATATACAGATATTACAGCTAGAGGTGCAGATAAAGGGAGGGTACAGGTTGGGATAGCAGTTAGCGGTATGTATCACGTTACCATTCCTTATAGCATGTGGATCCAGGGAAGCTCTCGTATCCACAGGAACCTTCTTAGTTCCTGGTCCGTCTCCACACGTGACGTGACATGGCTTCCTTGGCAGAACAAAGACCGGGCTAAAAGTGTGTAGCTAGCTTTTAACCCTTAGCTCGTGCCCTCCCATATTTGCCACCGCCCCTCTGGGTTGGGCTGAATTCTTCTCCCTTGACCTCCTAGCCAAAATAATTCCCAATATTTAGGATGGGTCATAACTCCATAGAGGGAGGTCCAAACGGGGCGACTGACATCTCAACAGGTTTGTCAGGGCTGGACCAATACAGAGAGTCCAAACTTGGGTCAGCTAAGTTGTTCTGGATGGCCAGTCTCTATAGCTCAGTATCCGGGACTGCTGGAGAAATATGAGACGCAGGGGTGTGTGCTGAGGGCTCCCAGGGTTCTGGTGCTATATTGGATTGAACCCTGAGATGCACGGTACTCTCAAAATTCATCTCTAGATGTCAGTGCCAAAGTCTAGAGGTTTCCCTTGAAGTAGGCAGACTTGCACAAAGACAGCAGGGGGTCCCAGCTCTGCTCCTCCCTGCCTTCATTAACACATGGCCTCTAATTCCCTGGCCAAATGGAAAAGTTCTGCTCTTTTGGGAATATGTGTACTTATCCCAAGGGTGGGGGCCACATTTTAGGAGTGGAGAGAGATCCTGGATAATCTATGTGGCCTGAATTTATAAATCCAAAATGGAGTCTCCCTCGTACCTCACACCCTCCTCTGTGTGGTCGCCCGTCCCAAGCCCTCCTCTGTGTGGTCGCCCGTCCCTGTCACGCACAGTCTGGGAAAGAGTAAGTGCAACACAAAGGGATGAGGGGAAGGGATCCCAACACTAGCGAAGGGGGAAGTGGAGACCCCTAAGCAGATCTAAAGTCACCCTGTCTGCCCTAAACATCTTTATATAGGTTCTACACGGTCACGTCCCCACTCTCAGCACGCGACTTGGGGTTGTGCCTGCAAGGGTTAATCTATCTCCCCACTCTCAGTCCAGCATTCAACCTCTGTTCTATGCTATAATGGGAGCATAAATCACCCAGGCCACACACCCGCTCATACACGCTGCCACCACTCACCAAACACACGGGCGATGAGTCCTGGAAATATGACTACTACTGTCCGCCAATCATAAGGATCACACAGTTTAAGGCTATGGATTCTTTAGAACATACAAGGTTCAACTTGTTAAGTTTTATGCTTTAATATAAAAGGTACATTGCTTACAATAAAAAGGGTCTAAAAATATGGTAATAAAAAGACATACAAGTATGCAAAACTGTTATAAAAGTAAACGGGAGAAACTACTAACTTTGTAGTCTGCTTTCTGCTCCCTGAGGGGGGAAGGGCGAATATGGACTGGATCACATCAGCTTAGCTGGACTGGAACACATCAGGTTGGCTGCCCCTCAATCTGTGAACACACCCCCGTGTAGGTCTAATTTATAGAGTCACCCTGAAGGTCATATTTCTAGACCAGCCTCTCATGTTAATATTTATAATTGCTTGCTTGTGACTGGACCATGGCCACTCCCCCAATGAATATATTATTTCCTCTTAAATTCTCTGTGTAAGTTTCTCATAGATAGATAGTGTCAGGCTGTAATTGACATCTCCCTTCAAAAGAGCCAAAGGTGTGAAACGTTTCCCCTTCCTGGTTCTTAGCAAGGCCCCCTGGTGGGATTAAAGACAGTAGACTGCTTTCTCAGGATAACATATGCTGTGACCCCTATAAGACCTGCAGCCTTCAGGACAGATGTTAAATTACTGCTAGTCACACAATATATCTATACATATTTCACTACATACACCTATCGCCGAGCAGGAACCTAATCCCTGCCTGACCCTAGCGATAAGCCCTGCTTAGAGAAGGACTGAAGGGTGATACTATTCAATCCCCACTACCGATAAAGACAAATGGGATAGACAAACAAGGGGAACACTTAAGTTGAGTAGACTCAGAGGTAACACAGACGTCGTCCAAACACCAAAGAACAAGATAAGCCGACTGCTGTAGCTCCAAGCCTCAACAAGGTAAAATGGAAATATCTCAGGCAACTCCCAGCAGCAGGCTGGGAGTCTATAAACACCCAGGTCCATGTGTATCAATTAGTGCTGGGGGCAGGTTGCCACTGGGTCCAGGAGTCAGAAGGACTATGAAGGTGTCTCCAAACTCAAGTGCAGACAACTTCTGCATCCAGATGCTGTGCGACTGTCTACAGCCTCTGACACACCCATGACAGTTGTTCGCTCTCTGTGTGTTTGCCCATCCCTCGTTCTCCTCTGTGTGTTTGCCCGTCCCTCGTTCTCATCTGTGTGTTCGCCCGTCCCTCGCTCTCCTCTGTCCGCCGGTCCCTCGCTCTCCTCTGTGTGTTCGCCTGTCTCTCGCTCTCCTCTGTGTGTTCGTCAGTCCCTTGCTCTCCTCTGTGTGTTCGTCCGTCCCTCGCTCTCCTCTGTGTTCGCCCGTCCCTCGCTCTCCTCTGTGTGTTCGCCCGTCTCTCGCTCTCCTCTGTGTGTTCGCCCGTCCCTCGTTCTCCTCTGTGTGTTCGCCCCTCCCTCGTTCTCCTCTGTGTGTTCGCCCGTCCATCGCTCTCCTCTGTGTGTTCGCCCGTCCCTCGTTCTCTGTGTGTCCGCCCGTCCCTCTTTCTCCTCTGTGTGTTCGCCCGTCCCTCGCTCTCCTCTGTGTGTTCGCCCGTCCCTCGCTCTCCTCTGTGTGTTCGCCCGTCCCTCGTTCTCCTCTGTGTGTTCGCACGTCCCTCGCTCTCCTCTGTGTGTTCGCCCCTCCCTCGTTCTCCTCTGTGTGTTCGCCCGTCCCTCGTTCTCTGTGTGTCCGCCCGTCCCTCTTTCTCCTCTGTGTGTTCGCCCGTCCCTCGCTCTCCTCTGTGTGTTCGCCCGTCCCTCGCTCTCCTCTGTGTGTTCGCCCGTCCCTCGCTCTCCTCTGTGTGTTCGCCCGTCCCTCGTTCTCCTCTGTGTGTTCGCACGTTCCTCGCTCTCCTCTGTGTGTTCGCCCCTCCCTCGTTCTCCTCTGTGTGTTCGCCCGTCCCTCGTTCTCCTCTGTGTGTTCGCCCGTCCCTCGTTCTCCTCTGTGTGTTCGCTCGTCCCTCGCTCTCCTCGGTGTGTTCGCTCGTCCCTCGCTCTCCTCTGTGTGTTCGCCCCTCCCTCGCTCTCCTCTGTGTGTTCTCCCCTCCCTCGCTCTCCTCTATGTGTTCGCACGTCCCTCGCTCTCCTCTGTGTGTTCGCACGTCCCTCGTTCTCCTCTGTGTGTTCGCACGTCCCTCGCTCTCCTCTGTGTGTTCGCCCGTCCCTTGCTCTCCTCTGTCCGCCCGTCCCTCGCTCTCCTCTGTGTTCGCCCGTCCCTCGCTCTCCTCTGTGTGTTCGCCCGTCTCTCGCTCTCCACTGTGTGTTCGCCCGTCCCTCGTTCTCTGTGTGTTCGCCCGTCCCTCGCTCTCCTCTGTGTGTTCGCCCGTCCCTCGCTCTCCTCTGTGTGTTCGCCCCTCCCTCGTTCTCCTCTGTGTGTTCGCCCGTCCATCGCTCTCCTCTGTGTGTTCACCCGTCCCTCGTTCTCCTCTGTGTTCGCACGTCCCTCGTTCTCCTCTGTGTGTTCGCCCGTCTCTCGCTCTCCTCTGTGTTCGCCCGTCCCTCGCTCTCCTCTGTGTGTTCGCCCCTCCCTCGTTCTCCTCTGTGTGTTCGCCCGTCCCTCGCTCTCCTCTGTGTGTTCGCACGTCCCTCGTTCTCCTCTGTGTGTTCGCACGTCCCTCGCTCTCCTCTGTGTGTTCGCCCGTCCCTCGCTCTCCTCTGTGTGTTCGCCCGTCCCTCGCTCTCCTCTGTGTGTTCGCACGTCCCTCGTTCTCCTCTGTGTGTTCGCCCGTCCCTTGCTCTCCTCTGTGTGTTCGCCCGTCCCTCGCTCTCCTCTGTGTGTTCGCCCCTCCCTCGTTCTCCTCTGTGTGTTCGCCCGTCCATCGCTCTCCTCTGTGTGTTCGCCCGTCCCTCGTTCTCCTCTGTGTTCGCACGTCCCTCGTTCTCCTCTGTGTGTTCGCCCGTCTCTCGCTCTCCTCTGTGTGTTCGCCCGTCCCTCGTTCTGTGTGTTCGCCCGTCCCTCTTTCTCCTCTGTGTGTTCGCCCGTCCCTCGCTCTCCTCTGTGTGTTCGCCCGTCCCTCGCTCTCCTCTGTGTGTTCGCCCGTCCCTCGTTCTCCTCTGTGTGTTCGCACGTCCCTCGCTCTCCTCTGTGTGTTCGCCCCTCCCTCGTTCTCCTCTGTGTGTTCGAACGTCCCTCGTTCTCCTCTGTGTGTTCGCCCGTCCCTTGCTCTCCTCTGTCCGCCCGTCCCTCGCTCTCCTCTGTGTGTTCGCCCGTCCCTTGCTCTCCTCTGTCCGCCCGTCCCTCGCTCTCCTCTATGTGTTCTCCCCTCCCTCGTTCTCCTCTGTGTGTTCGCCCGTCCCTCTTTCTCCTCTGTGTGTTCGCCCGTCCCTCGTTCTCCTCTGTGTGTTCGCACATCCCTCGTTCTCCTCTGTGTGTTCGCACGTCCCTCGTTCTCCTCTGTGTGTTCGCTCGTCCCTCGCTCTCCTCTGTGTGTTCGCCCGTCCCTCGCTCTCCTCTGTGTGTTCTCCCCTCCCTCGTTCTCCTCTGTGTGTTCGCCCGTCCCTCTTTCTCCTCTGTGTGTTCGCCCGTCCCTCGTTCTCCTCTGTGTGTTCGCACATCCCTCGTTCTCCTCTGTGTGTTCGCACGTCCCTCGTTCTCCTCTGTGTGTTCGCTCGTCCCTCGCTCTCCTCTGTGTGTTCGCCCCTCCCTCGTTCTCCTCTGTGTGTTCGCCCCTCCCTCGTTCTCCTCTGTGTGTTCTCCCCTCCCTCGCTCTCCTCTATGTGTTCGCACGTCCCTCGCTCTCCTCTGTGTGTTCGCACGTCCCTCGCTCTCCTCTGTGTGTTCGCACGTCCCTCGCTCTCCTCTGTGTGTTCGCACGTCCCTCGCTCTCCTCTGTGTGTTCGCACGTCCCTCGTTCTCCTCTATGTGTTCGCACGTCCCTCGTTCTCCTCTATGTGTTCGCACGTCCCTCGCTCTCCTCTGTGTGTTCGCACGTCCCTCGTTCTCCTCTGTGTGTTCGCCCCTCCCTCGCTCTCCTCTATGTGTTCGCCCGTCCCTCACCCTTCTCTTACATTGCGCTCTGTGTGTTGCAGGTTTTTGTTTGTTTCTGGAAGGGATGTAAGGTTTATAATCGTCCGTCTACCAGTCAGAGCTGGCTGCAGCGGCACATGCTGACTCACAGCGGAGACAAGCCCTTTAAGGTACTGGGATCTCCCATCCTAGAGGGGTACCTCTCCCTACCCCCTCCATCCTAGCGGGTGCCCCTCCATCCTACACAAGTGTATACAACTCCCATAGAGATGCATAATATCTTCCTCCAGTTACCGTTAGAGGGAGCTCACAGCACACAGTGTATTCAGCTCCCATAGAGATACATTATACATTCTACCTGCAGTCACCACTAGGGGGAGCTCACAGCACACAGTGTATACAGCTCCCATAGAGATACATTACACATTATACATTCTACCTGCAGTCACCACTAGGGGGAGCTCACAGCACACAGTGTATACAGCTCCCATAGAGATACATTATACATTCTACCTGCAGTCACCACTAGGGGGAGCTCACAGCACACAGTGTATACAGCTCCCATAGAGATACATTATACATTCTACCTGCAGTCACCACTAGGGGGAGCTCACAGCACACAGTCTATACAGCACCCATAGAGATACATTATACATTCTACCTACAGCCACCACTAGGGGGAGCTCACAGCACACAGTGTATACAGCTCCCATAGAGATACAGTCTACCTGCAGATACCACTAAGGGGAGCTCACAGCACACAGTGTATACAGCTCCCATAGAGATACAGTCTACCTGCAGTCACCACTAAGGGGAGCTCACAGCACACAGTGTATACAGCTCCCATAGAGATACATTATACTTTCTACCTGCAGTCACCACTAGGTGAAGCACACAGTGTATACACCCCCCGTCAGACCGGTGTTTCCCTGCGGGCGCTGGCTCTTTGCCTTCACTCTCTGACTTCTCCCCCTTGTCTCGCAGTGTGTTGTCGGTGGGTGTAACGCCAGCTTCGCCTCTCAGGGTGGTCTCGCCCGTCATGTTCCCACTCACTTCAGCCAGCAGAAC
This sequence comes from Ranitomeya imitator, assembly GCF_032444005.1. Taxonomy (NCBI): domain Eukaryota; kingdom Metazoa; phylum Chordata; class Amphibia; order Anura; family Dendrobatidae; genus Ranitomeya; species Ranitomeya imitator. The sequence continues at coordinate 2,448,971 of NC_091285.1, forward strand.
TCCTCTAAGTTGTCCGGTCACCCCAAGTCCAAGGAGGAGTCTCCATCGAAGGCCGGTCTGACCAAGCGTCGGAAGCTGAAGAATAAGCGGAAGCGCTCCCTACGTAAGTGGCCGGTGGTGTGCGCGCTGCTGGCGCTGCCTGGTATTTCCGCATGGTAATTGCCTTCTCTCTTGTCTTCAGCGGCAGCGCTGGGATCTTCTCCTTATTCCTCCGCCCCTGTACAGATGAAAGGTAGACCCCGCTTCTGTCTTCTCTCTAACCTGCAGATCTGCCGCCCCGCCATCCATTAACCCTTTGTGGAGCAGACGCCCTCTTATGGCTCCATGTAGGCCAGGTCATGTGACTGATGGTCTAATCCCCCATACACTGCGACTGTAACATAAGAGTGTCGGCTCCACCAAAGGAGAACTACAGCTCCCAGCATAATGGATGCTCTGTGGGGCATGCTGGCAGTTGTAGTTTCATCTGCAGTGATGACCTGAGCAGGTAGAGACGGCCTGTAACACGGGAAGTAATGTGTGTGCAATGCTCTGCAGATGACGTGTGTGCGAGGAGTGAGCGCAGCTCTGGTAGATAATGCAGGATCAGCACTGTAATGTATATACACAGTGACTGCACCAGCAGAATAATGAGTGCAGCTCTGGAGTATAATACAGGATGTAACTCAGGATCAGTAATGTAATGTATGTACACAGTGACTGCACCAGCAGAATAGTAAGTGCAGCTCTGGAGTATAATACAGGATGTAACTCAGGATCAGTAATGTACTGTATGTACACAGTGACTGCACCAGCAGAATAGTGAGTGCAGCTCTGGAGTATAATACAGGATGTAACTCAGGATCAGTAATGTAATTTATGTACACAGTGACTGCACCAGCAGAATAGTGAGTGCAGCTCTGGGGTATAATACAGGATGTAACTCAGGATCAGTAATGTAATGTATGTACACAGTGACTGCACCAGCAGAATAGTGAGTGCAGCTCTGGGGTATAATACAGCATTTGCCCGTCTTGTGTTTTTTTTTTTTGCGACCTGTGTAGATCTGTATTGTGTAATAATTAGTAAATGGATGATGTCATCAGATGGCTGAGATCTATTGGTTCGTTTAGATTTTATGTTTGTTGGGGACCTGCCCCTCTATCAGATACTAGGGTTCTGGCATCAGTTTGGTTTAGGGTCTCCCTTATGTCCTTCTGCCACATCTCACACCTTGTGCGCGCTGCTCGGATGGTGACGCTGTGCTCTGCGGATGGTGGTGACGCTGTGTTCTGCAGATGGTGACGCTGCGCTCTGTGGATGGTGGTGACGCTCTGCTCCAGTTTCACGCTTTTCTTTAAGAGCTGAAGCCCCTCCAGGAACATGTCCGAGCTCTTGGCGGTGTCCCTGGTGGGAACGGCGTCAGTAGTTTGGATGTCAGTCACCTGAGTTTGTAGGGGGCTCTAATTGGCTGCTGCTGTGACTTTTCTTAGGCACAAGAGGTGCTGCAGCAGCTTTTTCATCTCCGCAGATATTCATGCTCAGTATTTTGCACCACAGCCCGGCCACACGACTTCTTCGATGCACAGACTCTGGACGCCATCCGCCATCGCGCCATCTGCTTCAACCTCTCTGCTCAAATCGAGTCGTTAGGAAACGGCCACAGTGTGGTATTCCACAGCACGGTGAGTGTGGCCTCACGGCGGCCGCAGGACTCTAGCGAAGCCTCTTCACTGCTCCTGTGCTCCCCCCATACTGCTGCCATGGCCCATGTGCTCCACGTCCACCATAGAGCCGTCTCCCCACCCTCGTCCCGCCTCATACAGCCGTCGCCCCACCCTCGTCCTGCCTCATACAGCCGTCGCCCCACCCTCGTCCTGCCTCATACAGCCGTCGCCCCACCCTCGTCCTGCCTCATACAGCCGTCGCCCCACCCTCGTCCTGCTTCATACAGCCATCGCCCCGCCCCATACAGATGTCACCCCACCCTCATCCTGCCTTATACAGCCGTCGCCCCACCCTCGTCCTGCCTTATACAGCCGTCGCCCCACCCTCGTCCTGCCTTATACAGCCGTCGCCCCACCCTCGTCCTGCCTCATACAGCCATCGCCCCACCCTCGTCCTGCTTCATACAGCCATCGCCCCACCCTCATCCTGCCTTATACAACCGTCGCCCCACCCTCGTCCCACCTTATACAGCCGTCCACCCGCCCCATACAGACGTCACCCCACCCTCATCCTGCCTTATACAGCCATCGTCCCACCTTATACAGCCGTCGCCCCACCCTCGTCCCACCTTATACAGCCATCGCACCACTCTCATCCCGCCCCATAGAGCTGTATCCCCACCCTCGTCCTGCCTTATACAGCCGTCGCTCCACCCTCGTCCCGCCTTATACAGCCGTCGCTTCATCCTCATCCTGCCTTATACAGCCGTCGCCCCACCCCCGTCCCGCCTTATACAGCCGCCGCTCCACCCTCGTCCCACCTTATACAGCCGCCTCTCCAGCCTCGTCCCACCTTATACAGCCATCGCACCACCCTCATCCCACCTTATACAGTCGTCGCCCCACCTTATACAGCCATCGCCCCACCCTCGTCCCACCTTTTACAGCGGTCGCACCACCCTCGTCTCACCTTATACAGCCGTCGCCCCACCCTCATCTCGCCCCAGAGTCGTCGCCCCACCCTCATCCCGCCTTATACAGCCGTCCCCTCACCCTCGTCCCACCTTATACAGCCTTCGCACCACCCTCATCCCGCCCTATAGAGACGTCTCCCCACCCTCATCCTGCCTTATACAGCCGTCGCCCCACCCACGCTCCGCTTTATACAGCCGTCTCCCCACCCTCATCACGCCTTATACAGCCGTCGCCCCACCCTCATCCTGCCTTGTACAGCTGTCGCCCCACCCTTATCCTGCTCCATAGAGCCTTCGCCCCTCCCTCATCTTGCCTTATACAGCCGTTGCCCCACCCTCGTCCCACCTTATACAGCCGTCGCACCACCCTCGTCTCACCTTATACATCCGTTGCACCACCCTCGTCCCACCTTATACAGCCCTCTCCCTACCCTCATCCTACCTTATACAGCCGTCTCCCCACCCTCATCCTACCTTATACAGCCGTCGCGCCTCCCTCATCCTGCCTTATACAGCCGTCACCCCACCCTCGTCCTGCCTTATTCAGCCGTCGCCCCACCCTCATCCCGCCTTATATAGCCGTCTTCCCACCCATGTCCCTCCTCAGATCCGTCACCCCACCCTCGTCCCACCTTATACAGCCGTCACACCACCCTCATCCCGCCTTATACAGCTGTCGCCCCACCCTCATCCTGCCTGATACAGCCGTCGCCCCATACCCATAGAGCCGTTGCCCCTCCCTTATCCTGCCTTATACCGCCGTCACCCCACCCTCGTCCTGCTTTATACAGCCGTCGCCCCACCCTTATCCCGCCCCATAGAGCTGTTGCCCCTCCCTCATCCTGCCATATCCAGCCGTCGCACCACCCTCGTCACACCTTATACAGTCGTCGCCCCACCCTCGTCTTGTCTTATACAGCCGTCGCACCACCCTCGTCGCACCTTATACAGCCGTCGCCCCACCCTCATCCTGCCTTATACAGCCGTCACCCCGCCCTCATCCTGCCTTATACAGCCGTCTCCCCACCCTCATTCTGCCTTATGCAGCCGTCGCCCCGCCCTCATCCTGCCTTATGCAGCCGTCGCCCCGCCCTCATCCTGCCTTATACAGCCATCTCCCCACCCTCATCCTGCCTTATACAGCCATCTCCCCACCCTCATTCTGCCTTATACAGCCGTCGCCCCGCCCTCATCCTGCCTTATACAGCTGTCGCCCCACCCTCATCCTGCCTTATACAGCCGTCGCCCCGCCCTCATCCTGCCTTATACAGCCGTCACCCCACCCTCATCCTGCCTTATACAGCCGTCTCCCCACCCTCATTCTGCCTTATACAGCCGTCGCCCCGCCCTCATCCTGCCTTATACAGCCGTCTCCCCACCCTCATCCTGCCTTATACAGCCGTCGCCCCGCCCTCATCCTGCCTTATACAGCCGTCACCCCACCCTCATCCTGCCTTATACAGCCGTCTCCCCACCCTCATTCTGCCTTATACAGCCGTCGCCCCGCCCTCATCCTGCCTTATACAGCCGTCTCCCCACCCTCATTCTGCCTTATACAGCCGTCGCCCCACCCTCGCTTCGTCCTGCTGTGGCTTTAGTGTATGGAGTGATACCTCAGTAACCAATTACTGTATTATTTCTAGGTGATTGCGAAGAGAAAGGAGGATTCTGGGAAGATAAAGTTTCTGCTGCACTGGACTCCAGAGGACATGTAAGACCCCTGAGGAAACGGGCTGGGAGTGTGGAGGCTGGCATCGGGGGTTGGGTAGGGTCTGAAAGTGTGGAGGCTGGCATCGGGGGGAGGGGCTGGGGGTGTGGAGGCTGGCATCGGGGGTGGGGTAGGGTCTGAAAGTGTGGAGGCTGGCACCGGGGGGGAGGGGCTGGGGGTGTGGAGGCTGGCTGTTATGACCTGGTGGTTAGGAGCACCCGGTACGACCTGATAGTTAAACTCATACAGGACAAGCTCTGAGATGTGGGAGCTCTGCTGACCGCAACCCCTAATCCTATCACACAACTAGAAATAGCCGTGGAGCGTTCCTGACTCTCCCTAGACGCCTCTTCACAGCCTAAAGGTACCGTCACACTAAGCGACGCTGTAGCGATACCGACAACGATCCGGATCGCTGCAGCGTCGCTGTTTGGTCGCTGGAGAGCTGTCACACAGACAGCTCTCCAGCGACCAACGATCCCGAAGTCCCCGGGTAACCAGGGTAAACATCGGGTAACTAAGCGCAGGGCCGCGCTTAGTAACCCGATGTTTACCCTGGTTACCATCCTAAAAGTAAAAAAAACAAACGCTACATACTTACCTACCGCTGTCTGTCCCCGGTGCTCTGCTTCTCTGTACTGGCTGTGAGCGCCGGGCAGCCGGAAAGCAGAGCGATGACGTCACCACTCTGCTTTCCGGCCGCTGTGCTCACAGCCAGTACAGAGAAGCACAGAGCCGAGGACAGACAGCGGTAGGTAAGTATGTAGCGGTTGTTTTTTTTACTTTTAGGATGGTAACCAGGGTAAACATCGGGTTACTAAGCGCGGCCCTGCGCTTAGTTACCCGATGTTTACCCTGGTTACCAGCGAAGACATCGCTGAATCGGTGTCACACACGTCGATTCAGCGATGTCTGCGGGGAGTCCAGCGACGAAACAAAGTTCTGGACTTTCTTCCCCGACCAGCGACAGCACAGCAGGGGCCTGATCGCTGCTGCCTGTCACACTGGACAATATCGCTATCCAGGACGCTGCAACGTCACGGATCGCTAGCGATATCGTCTAGTGTGACGGTACCTTAAGAGCTAACTAGCCCTAGAGATAGAAAATAAAGCCTACCTTTCCTCAGAGAAATTCCCCAAAGGAAAAGGCAGCCCCCCACATATATTGACTGTGAGTAAAGATGAAAGTCACAAACGCAGAAATGAAACAGGTTTCAGCAAAGGGAGGCCAGACTTACTAAACAGACAGAGGATAGGAAAGGTATCTTTGCGGTCAGCACAAAAAACTACAAAAGACCACGCAGAGTGTGCAAAAAGACCTCCGCACCGACTAACGGTGCGGAGATGCCACTCTGCATCCCAGAGCTTCCAGCTAGCAAGACAAAAACATGAGAACCAGCTGGACAAGGAAACAATGAACAAATAATAACTATCAGGAACTTAGCTCCCGCTGGAGAAGACAGGTCACCAGAAAGATCCAAGAGCGAACTGAACCAATGCAGGAACATTGACAGCTGGCATGGAGTAACAATCTGAGAGGAGTTAAATAGAGCAGCCAACCAAAGGATAAACCACGTCACCTGTGTAAGGAACCTCAGAAGCAGCAGCTTCACTCACAGCCACCAGAGGGAGTCCATGGACAGAACTCGCCGAAGTACCATTCACGACCACAGGAGGGAGTTCGACAACAGAATTCACAACAGTACCCCCCCCCCCCTTCCTTGAGGAGGGGTCACCGAACCCTCACCAGATCCCCCAGGCCGATCAGGATGAGCCAAATGAAAGGCACGAACTAGATCGGCTGCATGAACATCAGAGGCAAAAACCCAGGAATTATCTTCCTGACCATAACCCTTCCACTTGACCAGGTACTGGAGTTTCCATCTTGAAACACGAGAATCCAAAATCTTCTCCACCACATACTCCAACTCCCCCTCGACCAACACCGGGGCAGGAGGATCAACGGAGGGAACCATAGGCGCCACGTATCTCCTCAACAACGACCTATGGAACACATTATGGATGGCATAAGAAGCTGGAAGGTCCAAACGAAATGACACAGGATTAAGAACTTCAGAAATCTTATATGGCCCAATGAAACGAGGCTTAAACTTAGGAGAGGAAACCTTCATAGGAACATGACGAGATGACAACCAAACCAAATCTCCAACACGAAGTCGGGGACCAACACAGCCCCGGCGGTTAGCGAAACGTTGAGCCTTCTCCTGGGACAATGTCAAATTGTCCACCACATAAGTCCAAATCTGCTGCAACCTGTCCACCACCGTATCCACACCAGGACAGTCCGAAGGCTCAACCTGCCCTGAAGAGAAACGAGGATGGAAACCAGAATTACAGAAAAAAGGAGAAACTAAAGTAGCCGAGCTGGCCCGATTATTAAGGGCGAACTCAGCCAAAGGCAAGAAGGACACCCAATCATCCTGATCAGCAGAAGCAAAGCATCTCAGATATGTTTGCAAAGTCTGATTAGTTCGTTCGGTTTGGCCATTAGTCTGAGGATGGAAAGCCGAAGAAAAAGACAAATCAATGCCCATCTTGGCACAAAAGGATCGCCAAAACCTCGAAACAAACTGGGAACCTCTGTCCGAGACGATGTTCTCTGGAATGCCATGCAAACGAACCACATGCTGGAAAAACAATGGCACCAAATCAGAGGAGGAAGGCAATTTAGACAAGGGTACCAAATGGACCATCTTAGAGAAGCGATCACAAACCACCCAAATGACCGACATCCTTTGAGACACAGGGAGATCAGAAATAAAATCCATGGAAATATGCGTCCAGGGCCTCTTCGGGACCGGCAAAGGCAAAAGCAACCCACTGGCACGAGAACAGCAGGGCTTAGCCCGAGCACAAGTCCCACAGGACTGCACAAAAGAACGCACATCCCGTGACAAAGAAGGCCACCAAAAGGATCTAGCGACCAAATCTCTGGTACCAAAGATTCCAGGATGACCCGCCAACACCGAACAATGAACCTCAGAGATAACTCTACTAGTCCATCTATCAGGGACAAACAGTTTCTCCGCAGCACAATGGTCAGGTCTATCAGCCTGAAACTTCTGCAGCACGCGCCGCAAATCAGGGGAGATGGCAGACAAAATTACCCCCTCTTTAAGAATACCCGCTGGCTCCGGAACACCCGGAGAGTCAGGCACAAAACTCCTTGACAGGGCATCAGCCTTCACATTCTTAGATCCTGGAAGGTATGAAACCACAAAATCAAAACGGGAGAAAAAGAGCGACCATCGATCCTGTCTAGGATTCAACCGTTTGGCAGACTCGAGATAAGTCAAATTCTTGTGATCCGTCAAGACCACCACGCGATGTTTAGCTCCTTCAAGCCAATGTCGCCACTCCTCGAATGCCCACTTCATGGCCAACAACTCTCGATTGCCAACATCATAATTGCGCTCAGCAGGCGAGAATTTTCTAGAAAAGAAGGCACATGGTTTCATCACCGAGCCATCAGAACTTCTTTGCGACAAAACAGCCCCTGCTCCAATGTCAGAAGCATCAACCTCGACCTGAAACGGGAGCGAAACATCTGGTTGGCACAACACAGGGGCAGAAGAAAAACGACGCTTCAACTCCTGAAAAGCCTCTACAGCCGCAGAAGACCAATTGACCACATCAGCACCTTTCTTGGTCAAATCAGTCAACGGTTTAGCAATACTAGAAAAATTAGCGGTGAAGCGACGGTAAAAATTAGCAAAGCCCAGGAACTTCTGCAGGCTCTTCACAGATGTCGGCTGAGTCCAATTATAAATGGCCTGAACTTTAACAGGGTCCATCTCGATAGTAGAAGGGGAAAAAATGAAACCCAAAAATGAAACCTTCTGAACTCCAAAGAGACACTTTGACCCCTTCACAAACAAGGAATTCGCACGAAGGACCTGGAACACCATTCTGACCTGCTTCACATGAGACTCCCAATCATCCGAAAAGACCAAAATATCATCCAAGTATACAATCAGGAATTTATCCAGGTACTCTCAGAAGATGTCATGCATAAAGGACTGAAACACAGATGGAGCATGAGAAAGCCCAAATGGCATAACCAGGTACTCAAAATGGCCCTCGGGCGTATTAAATGCTGTTTTCCATTCATCGCCTTGTTTAATTCGCACAAGATTATACGCACCACGAAGATCTATCTTGGTGAACCAACTAGCCCCCTTAATCCGAGCAAACAAATCAGACAGCAGCGGCAAAGGGTACTGAAATTTGACTGTGATCTTATTAAGAAGGCGGTAATCAATACAAGGTCTCAAAGAGCCATCCTTCTTGGCCACAAAAAAGAACCCTGCTCCCAATGGTGACGACGACGGGCGAATATGACCCTTCTCCAATGATTCCTTTATATAACTGCGCATAGCGGCGTGCTCTGGCACAGATAAATTAAACAGTCGGCCCTTAGGAAACTTACTACCAGGAATCAAATTAATTGCACAATCGCAATCCCTATGAGGAGGTAGGGCACCAGATTTGGGCTCTTCAAATACATCCCGGTAATCTGACAAAAACTCAGGGACTTCAGAAGGAGTGGAAGGCGAAATTGACAACAATGGAACATCACCATGTACCCCCTGGCAACCCCAGCTGGACACAGACATAGATTTCCAATCCAACACTGGATTATGGACCTGTAGCCATGGCAACCCCAAAACGAGCACATCATGCAGGTTATGCAACACCAAAAAGCGAATATCCTCCATGCACATGGTCAATTGAGTCCAGTACTGAGGCTTATTCTTGGCCAAAGGCGTAGCATCAATTCCTCTCAATGGAATAGGATACTGCAAGGGCTCCAAGAAAAAAACCACAGCGCCTGGCAAACTCCAAGTCCATCAAATTCAGGGCAGCGCCTGAATCCACAAATGCCATAACAGAATAGGACGACAGAGAGCAAATCAGAGTAACGGACAAAAGAAATTTAGACTGTACCGTACCAATGGTGGCAGACCTAGCGGACTGCTTAGTGCGCTTAGGACAATCGGAGATAGCATGAGGGGATTCACCACAGTAAAAAACACAGCCCATTCCGACGTCTGTGTTCTTGCCATTCAGCTCTGGTCAAAGTCCTATCACACTGCATAGGCTCAGGCCTATGCTCAGAGAATACCGCCAAATGGTGCACAGCTTTACGCTCACGCAAGCGCCGATCGATCTGAATGGCCAAGGACATAGACTCATTCAGACCAGCAGGCGTGGGAAATCCCACCATGACATCCTTAAGGGCTTCAGAAAGACCCTTTCTGAAAATTGCCGCCAGGGCACATTCATTCCACTGAGTAAGCACAGACCACTTTCTAAACTTCTAACAGTACACCTCCGCTTCATCCTGACCCTGACACAAAGCCAGCAAGATTTTCTCTGCCTGATCCACTGAATTTGGTTCATCATAAAGCAATCCAAGCGCCAGAAAAAACGCATCAACATCACGCAATGCAGGATCTTCTGGCGCAAGGGAAAATGCCCAGTCTTGAGGGTCACCACGCAACAAAGAAATAATGATTTTTACTTGTTGAACGGGGTCACCAGAGGAGCGGGGTTTCAAAGCTAGTAACAGTTTACAATTATTTTTGAAATTCAAGAACTTAGATCTATCCCCAGAAAACAAATCAGGAATAGGAATTCTAGGCTCTAACATCGGATTCTGAACCACAAAATCTTGAATGTTTTGTACCCTTGCAGAGAGATGATCCACACAAGAGGACAGACCTTGAATGTCCATGTCTACACCTGTGTCATGAACCACCCAAAGGTTTAGGGGAAAAGAAAGACAAAACACAGTGCAAAGAAAAAAAATGGTCTCAGAACTTCTCTTATCCCTCTATTAAGATGCATTAATACTTTGGGCAGCTGTACTGTTATGGACCTGGTGGTTAGGAGCACCCGGCCTACCTTACCTCAAAGAAATTCCCCAAAGGAAAAGGCAGCCCCCCACATATATTGACTGTGAGTAAAGATGAAAGTCACAAACGCAGAAATGAAACAGGTTTCAGCAAAGGGAGGCCAGACTTACTAAACAGACTGAGGATAGGAAAGGTATCTTTGCGGTCAGCACAAAAAACTCCAAAAGACCACGCAGAGTGTGCAAAAAGACCTCCGCACCGACTAACGGTGCGGAGATGCCACTCTGCATCCCAGAGCTTCCAGCTAGCAAGACAAAATCATGATAACCAGCTGGACAAGAAAACCGTGAACAATTAATGACTATCAGGAACTTAGCTTCTGCAGGAGAAGGCAGGTCACCAGAGAGATCCAGGAGCGAACTGAACAAATGCAAAAACATAGACAGCTGGCATGGAGTAACGATCTGAGAGGAGTTAAATAGAGCAGCCAAACAAAGGATAAACCACGTCACCTGTGTAAGGAACCTCAGAAGCAGCAGCTTCACTCATAGCCACCAGAGGGAGTCCATAGACAGAACTCACCGAAGTACCATTCACGACCACAGGAGGGAGTTCGACAACAGAATTCACAACAGCTGGCACCGGGGGATGGGCTTGGAGTGTGTAGGCTGGCACCAGGTTAGGGGGGTAGGGGCTGGGAGTGTGGAGGCTGGGTGGGGGAGGGGCTGGGAGCGTAGAGGCTGGCACCGGGAGGAGGGGCTGGGAGTGTGGAGGCTGGCACCAGGGGGATAAGCTAGGAGTGTGGAGGCTGGCACCAGGGGGATAAGCTAGGAGTGTGGAGGCTGGCACCGAGGGGGGTGGGGCTGGGAGTGTGGAGACTGGTACCAGGGTTGGGAGGGAGGGGCTGGGGGTGTGGAGGCTGGCATCGGGGTTGGGGATGGTAGGGGCTGGGCTGGAGTCTGCCGGTGTTGGGGGGCATAGTCCTGCGTTGGCGTACCCCTCACGTGCCCCTTCTCCCCACAGTCTTCCTGATGTCTGGGTGAATGAGGGCGACTGGCACCAGCTGAAGACAAAGGTTGTTCATCTGTCCAAGCTCCCTAAAGACACGGCCCTGCTGCTGGACCCCAACATCTACAGGTAATCTTGGGGGCCGCTCTCCTCTCACTCGTTGCTGATTTCTCGTGTTTGCAGAAGTCCAGGACCCCCGGGGCCCAGACCCTTTATTGGTAGAGAAAAGTGACAACATTTCAGCTTCACGAAAAAGAGAGATTCTTTATGGCTCAATGATTCCCTGTGGCCATTGCTACCACCCCCAGTGAGGGGGCCCCGGCCGGCATCATTGCGTGGAGGGGGCGCCGTCCAGTACAAGGAATTTCCCAAGTGATCGTCTTCTCATTAATGCACAGATTCTTATTCCCAGCAGATCCCCGGGGATCACTTCTGGGGATCCTCTGGTTTGTATGACATGTATTATGATGCATTCTTGTCATGTGACTAATCAGTGGGGCAGAGCGAAAGCTGCTGGGACAGAGCAGGGACGGCGAGGCTGCTGGGGCAGAGCGGAGGCTGCTGGAGCAGAGGGGAGGCTGCTGGGGCAGAGTGGAGGCTGCTGGGGCAGTGCAGGGACGGCGAGGCTGCTGGGGCAGAGCGGAGGCTGCTGGGGCAGTGCAGGGACAGCGAGGCTGCTGGGGCAGAGTGGAGGCTGCTGGGGCAGAGCGGAGGCTGCTGGGGCAGTGCAGGGACGGCGAGGCTGCTGGGGCAGAGCGGAGGCTGCTGGGGCAGTGCAGGGACAGCGAGGCTGCTGGGGCAGTGCAGGGACAGCGAGGCTGCTGGGGCAGAGGGGAGGCTGCTGGGGCAGAGGGGAGGCTGCTGGGGCAGAGCGGAGGCTGCTGCGGCAGTGCAGGGACAGCGAGCGAAGGCCGCTGGGACGGGCACCATGAGGACCACTCTTGGTTGTGGTGGTGTACTATCTTCTGCCATATACACAGTAACGGCTCCTCAGCTCTTCGCAGGACTGGGGTGCAGCACTTTTATAGTTTAGTATTAATATTTGTTTTCGCTGACGGCACACAGAGATTTCCAGTGATAACTCTTAGTGTCGAGCATGTGCCGTCTGAACTGTCGGGGTTTGTGCTGTGGAGGCCATGTTGTCTGCACTTTGCATGCTGGAAGAGTTGTGTGCTGACGCTTTGTGTCCTTTTGTTGCAGAGCCGTTCCCTAGGAGTAGGAGATGACTGCGGCAGAGAGTGTGCGGCGCCCTGACCCCTCCTTCTCCAGTGATTGTCCGTGTCTCGTAGGGTGATGTCCGCTTCCCATGCATGGCGACTTCTGTGTCCTGTCTGCCGTAATATGTGCCGCAACGTCCAAGTGCGACGTGCTCAGACCGTAGCTGTGACTCGGTCACTTGACTGCCCCCCTTGTAATCAATGGTAATTGATCTATAGGAAACCATAACCTGCGCCAAAGTTAGAAACTGCTGTGAAATGTGACCCGCCCCTGAGGATGCTGAAATCAATGCTCTGCCGATGTGGCCCGCCCTGGAGTATGCCGCCATCTGCGCCCTGCCGATGTGGCCCGCCCCTGAGGATGCCGCCATCTGCGCTCTGCCGATGTGACCCGCCCCGGAGTATGCCGCCATCTGCGCCCTACCGATGTGGCCCGCCCCTGAGGATGCCGCCATCTGCGCCCTACCGATGTGGCCCGCCCCTGAGGATGCCGCCATCTGCGCCCTACCGATGTGGCCCGCCCCTGAGGATGCCATCTGCGCCCTGCCGATGTGGCCTGCCCCTGAGGATGCCGCCATCTGCGCCCTGCCGATGTGGTTTGCCCCTGAGGATGCCGCCATCTGCGCCCTGCCGATGTGGCCCGCCCCTGAGGATGCCGCCATCTGCGCCCTGCCGATGTGGCCAGCCCCTGAGGATGCCGCCATCTGCGCCCTGCCGATGTGGCCCGCCCCTGAGGATGCCGCCATCTGCGCCCTGCCGATGTGGCCCGCCCCTGAGGATGCAGCCATTTGCACCTTGAAAATGTGGCCCGCCTCTGAGGATGCCGTCATCTGTGCCCTGCCGATGTGGCTTGCCTCTGAGGATGCCGCCATCTGCGCCCTGCCGATGTGGCCCGCCTCTGAGGATGCCGCCATCTGCGCCCTGCCGATGTGGCCCGCCTCTGAGGATGCCGCCATCTGCGCCCTGCCGATGTGGCCCGCCCCTGAGGATGCAGCCATTTGCACCTTGAAAATGTGGCCCGCCTCTGAGGATGCCGTCATCTGTGCCCTGCCGATGTGGCTTGCCTCTGAGGATGCCGCCATCTGCGCCCTGCCGATGTGGCCCGCCTCTGAGGATGCCGCCATCTGCGCCCTGCCGATGTGGCCCGCCTCTGAGGATGCAGCCATTTGCACCTTGAAGATGTGGCCCGCCCCTGAGGATGCCGCCATCTGCGCCCTGCTGATGTGGCCCACCTCTGAGTATGCTGCCATCTGCGCCCTGCTGATGTGGCCCGCCCCTGAGGATGCAGCCATCAGCGCCCTGCAATCTATGGACTGCATATTTGTAATATATTTTTGTATCATGAAGTCACTTATAGAAATTTGCTTTTAGTATTGAGATTCCTATAAATAATGTAACGGTGAGAAACGTCCTTCATGCCTCCGACAAGCACCTTGTATCCGTATATGAATTATGTAGACGATCAGCCACCGGCGCCAATGAATTCTGAAAATTCCCTTGTACCTTGAATAGAAATGAAGGTGATGGGGAGGAGCCAAAGTCCACAGAAGCCCCTCCCCCATGGTGACTGCTGCCTATAATGACCAGGGGAGGGGTGACCGCTGAGCCCCCATAGTGATGCCGACGTGCATAGAATGGGCACAGCCGGAAGCGCTACTGCCCCTGCAGGCCGCCCTGGCTGTTGTCTGCTGTACTCAGCATTGATCATGAGCGACCGCAAAATATTTTATTATTTCTGTGCATTTTTTAAAATAAAATATCAGAAATTGGAATTTTGAATCAATGCGATGTCTGGAGCAGAGACCTGAGCAGATCACAGGCGCCCAGTCCTTCTGTTCTGGGTGACCACCCAAAAATCAATATGGAGACTGGACCGCGAGGAGCAGCAATTACCGATCACACAAAAAACACCAAGCAGGAGACCGCGTCTGTGCCAACCAACATGGAAGGAACGTAAATTGCCCCCGGGCCAAAAAATGTATCATCAGTCCTGCAACTGGGGAATTGTGACAGTGTGCCAGCGAAGCTATCATCACCCAAGAGGCCAGAACTAGAAGAATACAGGACCAGAAACAAACCACAGCACACAGTGTATACAGCTCCCATAGAGATACATTCTACCTGTAGTCACTAGGAGGAGCTCACAATACACAGTGTATACAGCTCCCATAGAGATACATTTTACCTGCAGTCACCACTAGGAGGAGGTCACAGCACACAGTGTATACAGCTCCCATAGAGATACATTATACATTCTACCTGTAGTCACCACTAGGAGGAACTCACAGTACACAGTGTATACAGCTCCCATAGAGATACATTATACATTCTACCTGTAGTCACTAGGAGGAGCTCACAGCACACAGTATATACAGCTCTCATAGAGATACATTATACATTCTACCTGTAGTCACCACTAGGAGGAGCTCACGGCACACAGTGTATACAGCTCCCATAGAGATATATTATACATTCTACCTGTAGTCACCACTAGGAGGAGCTCACGGCACACAGTGTATACAGCTCCCATAGAGATACATTATACATTCTCCCTGCAGTCACCACTAGGAGGAGGTCACAGCACACAGTGTATACAGCTCCCATAGAGATACATTATACATTCTACCTGTAGTCACCACTAGGAGGAACTCACAGTACACAGTGTATACAGCTCCCATAGAGATACATTATACATTCTACCTGTAGTCACTAGGAGGAGCTCACAGCACACAGTATATACAGCTCTCATAGAGATACATTATACATTCTACCTGTAGTCACCACTAGGAGGAGCTCACGGCACACAGTGTATACAGCTCCCATAGAGATATATTATACATTCTACCTGCAGTCACCACTAGGAGGAGCTCACAGCACACAGTGTATACAGCTCCCATAGAGATACATTTTACTTGCAGTCACCACTAGGAGGAGGTCACAGCACACAGTGTATATAGCTCCCATAGAGATACATTATACATTCTACCTGTAGTCACCACTAGGAGGAACTCACAGTTCACAGTGTATACAGCTCTCATAGAGATACATTATACATTCTACCTGTAGTCACTAGGAGGAGCTCACAATACACAGTGTATACAGCTCCCATAGAGATACATTATACATTCTACCTGCAGTCACCACTAGGAGGAGCTCACAGCACACAGTGTATACAGCTCTCCTAGAGATACATTATACATTCTACCTGTAGTCACCACTAGGAGGAGCTCACAATACACAGTGTATACAGCTACCATAGAGATACATTCTACCTGCAGTCACCACTAGGAGAAGCTCACAGCATACAGTGTATACAGCTCCCATAGCGATACATTATACATTCTACCTGCAGTCACCACTAGGAGGAGCTCAGCACACAGTGTGTATAGCTACCATAGAGATGCATTATACATTCTACCTGTAGTCACCAGTAGGAGGAGCTCACAGTACACAGTGTATACAGCTCTCATAGAGATACATTATACATTCTACCTGCAGTCACCACTAGGAGGAGCTCACCGCACACAGTGTATACAGCTACCATAGAGATGCATTCTACCTGCAGTCACCACTAGGAGAAGCTCACAGCACACAGTCTATACAGCTCCCATAGAGATACATTATACTTGCAGCCACCACTTGAAGTAGCTCACAGCACACACTGTATACAGCTCTCATAGAGATACATTCTACCTGTACATATATGCTAGCCACCTTAGGGAGAGACCCAAGTTGGGCTAAATGTAGCGGGACGAAAGAGACCGAAAAGCCCTCTACTTAAAGGAAATACATAGTGGATGCTTTCCTGAAATGGAAAGTACTTGCAAGCAGCATAATACAAAGAATAGCAGGTTTACCCAGAATCCTTTGCAGTAGGCGGAGCTATGCAAATCATCTCTTTCCACCCCAGTCTAATCCACAGCGCTTGGAACCGCCAAGCGTGCAATGCTGCGGATTAGTTTCTAAATTTACACAGCCAACCAATTCCTACCTGTGGACACGTGTTTCGGGCTTTAGGCCCTCATCAGCACAGGGCTGGAATTGGTTGGCTGTATGGAGTGGGGCTCGGTGAGCAAGCGATACATATATGCTAGCCACTTCTACCTGTAGTCACCACTAGGGTGAGCTCACAGCACATTGTATATACAGCTCCCATAGAGATACATTATACATTCAACCTGCAGTCACCACTAGGGGGAGCTCACAGCACACAGTGTATACAGCTCCCATAGAGATACATTCTACCTGTAGTCACCACTAGGAGGAGCTCACAGCACACAGTGTATACAGCTCTCATAGAGATACATTATACATTCTACCTGCAGTCACCACTAGGAGGAGCACACAGTGTATACAGCTCCCATAGAGATACATTATACATTCTACCTGTAGTCACCACTAGGGGGAGCTCACAGCACACAGTGTGTACAGCTCTCATAGAGATACATTATACATTCTACCTGTAGTCACCACCAGGGTGAGCTAACAGCACAGTGCATACAGCTCCCATAGAGATACAATAAACATTCTACCTGCAGTCACCAGTAGGAGAAGCTCACAGCACACAGTGTATTCAGCTCCCATAGAGATACATTATACATTCTACCTGCAGAAATCACTAGGGGAGCTCACAGCATACAAGGTATACAGCTCCCATAGACATGCATTTTACCTGCAGTCACCACTAGGGGGAGCTCACGGCACACCGTGTATACCGCTCCCATAGACATGCATTTTACCTGCAGTCACCACAAGGGGGAGCTCACAGCATACATATTTCGAAACACTTTCGGTGATTACTTTGTATCTCCGTTCATACTGCACCCACACACACAAATGATACACCATTTGAACGGTAAACTTGCCCCTTTAGCAAGAAAATAGCCAAACAAACCACATCTACCTCTGTGTTCAACATCTCATTAAATACATTAACATTTGACCAGCTTGATTTTCCTGAAATTGCCTGCCCCCGACAACCAATGTGTGAAAATTTTGCATGGGCAAACTAGTAAAGATTATTATTATTACAGCACACAGTGTATGCAGCTTCCAAAGAGATACATTATACACTCTACCTGCACTCACAACTAGGAGGAGCTCAGAGCACACAGTGTATACAGCTCCCATAGAGATACATTATACATTCTACCTGCACTCACAACTAGGAGGAGCTCAGAGCACACAATGTATACAGCTCCCATAGAGATACATTATACATTCTACCTGCAGTCACCACTGGGGGGAGCTCACAGCACACAGTGTATACAGCTCCCATAGAGATACATTATACATTCTACCTGCAGTTACCACTAGGAGGAGCTCACAGCACACAGTGTATACAGTTCCCATAGATACATTATACATTCTACCTGCAGTCACCACTAGGGGGAGCTCAGAGCACACAGTGTATACAGCTCCCATAGAGATACATTATACATTCTACCTGCAGTAACCGCTAGGAGTAGCTCACAGCACACAGTGTATACAGCTCCCATAGAGATACATTATACATTCTACCTGCAGTCACCACTAGGAGGAGGTCACAGCACACAGTGTATACAGCTCCCATAGAGATACATTATACATTCTACCTGTAGTCACCACTAGGAGGAACTCACAGTACACAGTGTATACAGCTCCCATAGAGATACATTATACATTCTACCTGTAGTCACTAGGAGGAGCTCACAGCACACAGTATATACAGCTCTCATAGAGATACATTATACATTCTACCTGTAGTCACCACTAGGAGGAGCTCACGGCACACAGTGTATACAGCTCCCATAGAGATATATTATACATTCTACCTGCAGTCACCACTAGGAGGAGCTCACAGCACACAGTGTATACAGCTCCCATAGAGATACATTTTACTTGCAGTCACCACTAGGAGGAGGTCACAGCACACAGTGTATATAGCTCCCATAGAGATACATTATACATTCTACCTGTAGTCACCACTAGGAGGAGCTCACGGCACACAGTGTATACAGCTCCCATAGAGATACATTATACATTCTCCCTGCAGTCACCACTAGGAGGAGGTCACAGCACACAGTGTATACAGCTCCCATAGAGATACATTATACATTCTACCTGTAGTCACCACTAGGAGGAACTCACAGTACACAGTGTATACAGCTCCCATAGAGATACATTATACATTCTACCTGTAGTCACTAGGAGGAGCTCACAGCACACAGTATATACAGCTCTCATAGAGATACATTATACATTCTACCTGTAGTCACCACTAGTAGGAGCTCACGGCACACAGTGTATACAGCTCCCATAGAGATATATTATACATTCTACCTGCAGTCACCACTAGGAGGAGCTCACAGCACACAGTGTATACAGCTCCCATAGAGATACATTTTACTTGCAGTCACCACTAGGAGGAGGTCACAGCACACAGTGTATATAGCTCCCATAGAGATACATTATACATTCTACCTGTAGTCACCACTAGGAGGAACTCACAGTTCACAGTGTATACAGCTCTCATAGAGATACATTATACATTCTACCTGTAGTCACTAGGAGGAGCTCACAATACACAGTGTATACAGCTCCCATAGAGATACATTATACATTCTACCTGCAGTCACCACTAGGAGGAGCTCACAGCACACAGTGTATACAGCTCTCATAGAGATACATTATACATTCTACCTGTAGTCACCACAAGGAGGAGCTCACAATACAAAGTGTATACAGCTCCCATAGAGATACATTCTACCTGCAGTCACCACTAGGAGGAGCTCACAGCACACCGTGTATACAGCTCCCATAGAGATACATTATACATTCTACCTGCAGTCACCACTAGGAGCAGCTCAGCACACAGTGTATACAGCTACCATAGAGATGCATTATACATTCTACCTGTAGTCATCAGTAGGAGGAGCTCACAGTACACAGTGTATACAGCTCTCAGAGATACATTATACATTCTACCTGCAGTCACCACTAGGAGGAGCTCACAATACACAGTGTATACAGCTACCATAGAGATGCATTCTACCTGCAGTCACCACTAGGAGAAGCTCACAGCATACAGTGTATACAGCTCCCATAGCGATACATTATACATTCTACCTGCAGTCACCACTAGGAGGAGCTCAGCACACAGTGTGTATAGCTACCATAGAGATGCATTATACATTCTACCTGTAGTCACCAGTAGGAGGAGCTCACAGTACACAGTGTATACAGCTCTCATAGAGATACATTATACATTCTACCTGCAGTCACCACTAGGAGGAGCTCACCGCACACAGTGTATACAGCTACCATAGAGATGCATTCTACCTGCAGTCACCACTAGGAGAAGCTCACAGCATACAGTGTGTACAGCTCCCATAGAGATACATTATACATTCTACCTGCAGTCACCACTAGGAGGAGATCACAGCACACAGTGTATACAGCTCCCATAGAGATACATTATACATTCTACCTGCAGTCACCACTAGGAGGAGATCACAGCACACAGTCTATACAGCTCCCATAGAGATACATTATACTTGCAGCCACCACTTGAAGTAGCTCACAGCACACACTGTATACAGCTCTCATAGAGATACATTCTACCTGTACATATATGCTAGCCACCTTAGGGAGAGACCCAAGTTGGGCTAAATGTAGCGGGACGAAAGAGACCGAAAAGCCCTCTACTTAAAGGAAATACATAGTGGATGCTTTCCTGAAATGGAAAGTACTTGCAAGCAGCATAATACAAAGAATAGCAGGTTTACCCAGAATCCTTTGCAGTAGGCGGAGCTATGCAAATCATCTCTTTCCACCCCAGTCTAATCCACAGCGCTTGGAACCGCCAAGCGTGCAATGCTGCGGATTAGTTTCTAAATTTACACAGCCAACCAATTCCTACCTGTGGACACGTGTTTCGGGCTTTAGGCCCTCATCAGCACAGGGCTGGAATTGGTTGGCTGTATGGAGTGGGGCTCGGTGAGCAAGCGATACATATATGCTAGCCACTTCTACCTGTAGTCACCACTAGGGTGAGCTCACAGCACATTGTATATACAGCTCCCATAGAGATACATTATACATTCAACCTGCAGTCGCCACTAGGGGGAGCTCACAGCACACAGTGTATACAGCTCCCATAGAGATACATTCTACCTGTAGTCACCACTAGGAGGAGCTCACAGCACACAGTGTATACAGCTCTCATAGAGATACATTATACATTCTACCTGCAGTCACCACTAGGAGGAGCACACAGTGTATACAGCTCCCATAGAGATACATTATACATTCTACCTGTAGTCACCACCAGGGTGAGCTAACAGCACAGTGCATACAGCTCCCATAGAGATACAATAAACATTCTACCTGCAGTCACCAGTAGGAGAAGCTCACAGCACACAGTGTATTCAGCTCCCATAGAGATACATTATACATTCTACCTGTAGTCACCACTAGGGGGAGCTCACAGCACACAGTGTGTACAGCTCTCATAGAGATACATTATACATTCTACCTGTAGTCACCACCAGGGTGAGCTAACAGCACAGTGCATACAGCTCCCATAGAGATACAATAAACATTCTACCTGCAGTCACCAGTAGGAGAAGCTCACAGCACACAGTGTATTCAGCTCCCATAGAGATACATTATACATTCTACCTGCAGAAATCACTAGGGGAGCTCACAGCATACAAGGTATACAGCTCCCATAGACATGCATTTTACCTGCAGTCACCACAAGGGGGAGCTCACAGCATACATATTTCGAAACACTTTCGGTGATTACTTTGTATCTCCGTTCATACTGCACCCACACACACAAATGATACACCATTTGAACGGTAAACTTGCCCCTTTAGCAAGAAAATAGCCAAACAAACCACATCTACCTCTGTGTTCAACATCTCATTAAATACATTAACATTTGACCAGCTTGATTTTCCTGAAATTGCCTGCCCCCGACAACCAATGTGTGAAAATTTTGCATGGGCAAACTAGTAAAGATTATTATTATTACAGCACACAGTGTATGCAGCTTCCAAAGAGATACATTATACACTCTACCTGCACTCACAACTAGGAGGAGCTCAGAGCACACAGTGTATACAGCTCCCATAGAGATACATTATACATTCTACCTGCACTCACAACTAGGAGGAGCTCAGAGCACACAATGTATACAGCTCCCATAGAGATACATTATACATTCTACCTGCAGTCACCACTGGGGGGAGCTCACAGCACACAGTGTATACAGCTCCCATAGAGATACATTATACATTCTACCTGCAGTTACCACTAGGAGGAGCTCACAGCACACAGTGTATACAGCTCCCATAGATACATTATACATTCTACCTGCAATCACCACTGGGAGGATCTCACAGCAAACAGTGTATACAGCTCCCATAGAGATACATTATACATTCTACCTGAAGTCACCACTAGGAGTAGCTCACAGCACAGTGTATACAGCTCCCATAGAGATACATTATACATTCTACCTGAAGTCACCACTAGGAGGAGCTCACAGCACAGTGTATACAGCTCTCATAGAGATACATTATACATTCT
The DNA here is from genome assembly GCF_032444005.1 of Ranitomeya imitator. Lineage (NCBI taxonomy): Eukaryota > Metazoa > Chordata > Amphibia > Anura > Dendrobatidae > Ranitomeya > Ranitomeya imitator. The sequence continues at coordinate 2,470,979 of NC_091285.1, forward strand.
ACCTGTAGTCACCACTAGGGTGAGCTCACAGCACAGTGTATACAGCTCCCATAGAGATACATTATACATTCTACCTGAAGTCACCACTAGGAGGAGCTCACAGCACACAGTGTATACAGCTCTCATAGAGATACATTATACATTCTACCTGTAGTCACCACTAGGAGGAGCTCACAGCACAGTGTATACAGCTCCCATAGAGATATATTATACATTCTACCTGAAGTCTCCACTAGGGGGAGCTCATAGTACACAGTGTATACAGCTTCCATAGAGATACATTAATCTTTTATTTTTATATAGTGCTAACATATTCCGCAGCGCTTTACACACATTATCATCACTGTCCCCGATGGGGCTCACAATCTAAATTCCCTATCAGTATGTCTTTGGAATGTGAGAGGAAACCGGAGTACCGGAAGGAAACCCACGCAAACACGGAGAGAACATACAACCTCTTTGCAGATGTTGTCCTTGGTGGGGTTTGAACCCAGGACTCCAGCGCTGCAAGGCTACAGTGCTAACCACCGTGCTGTCCTACATTGCACATTCTAGGGGGAGCTCACAGCACAGTGTATACAGCTCTCATAGAGATACAATTATACATTCTACCTGCAGTCACCACTAGGGGGAGCTCACAGCACACAGTGTATACAGCTCTCATAGAGATACATTATACATTCTACCTGCAGTCACCACTAGGGGGAGCACACAGCACACAGTGTATACAGCTCCCATAGTGGATGCTTTCCTGAAACGGAAAGTACTTGCAAGCAGCATAATACAAAGAATCTTTGTATTATGCTGCTTGCAAGTACTTTCCGTTTCAGGAAAGCATCCACTATGTATTTCCTTAAGTAGAGGGCTTTTCGGTCTCTTTCGTCCCGCTACATTTAGCCCAACTTGGGTCTCTCCCTAAGGTGGCTAGCATATATGTACAGCTCCCATAGAGATACATTATACATTCTACCTGCAGTCACCACTAGGGGGAGCTCACAGCACACAGTGTATACAGCTCCATGTGTCTTATCCTCCAGAGCTGTGGTCACTATTCTGCTGTTACATCATGTCTTATCCTCCATTCACCGCCAGAGCTGCAGTCACAATTCTGCTCTTGTATCGGAGGACCCCGCTGACATCGTCTCTGATATCGGGGGGCTTCGGAATGTTCTGTTGGAGGATTTCCTCCCCAGTCGCAGATATTTCATCACTCCTCACAGACGTCATTTTTCGCTTGTGTTATTATAAGATAATTTGTAGAATTCACATCCGGCCAGAACTCCGATAACGACTTCTGCTTCCCGTCACCTCCTCAGACGCTGTGCAATGAGACTCTAGGGAGGTAGGACCCCCACAGCCAGACCCCAAAACCATGGTAGACATGAGCTCATAGGAGGTAGCAGAAGCAGGAAATGTCCAACAACTGTCTACTGATCCCACAGACAGTCTGACATTCCAGTCACCTCCAGAGCTGCAGTCACTTCACCATTCTGCTGTTACATGGTGTCTTATCCTCCAGTCACCTCCAGAGCTGCAGTCACTTCACCATTCTGCTGTTACATGGTGTCTTATCCTCCAGTCACCTCCAGAGCTGCAGTCACTTCACCATTCTGCTGTTACATGGTGTCTTATCCTCCAGTCACCTCCAGAGCTGCAGTCACTTCACCATTCTGCTGTTACATGGTGTCTTATCCTCCAGTCACCTCCAGAGCTGCACTCACTATTCTGCTGTTTCAGTGGGTATGGAAAGTATTCAGACCCCTTTACATTTTTCACTCTGTTTCATTGCAGCCATTTGGTAAATTCAATAAAGTTCATTTTTTTCTCATTAATGTTCACTCTGCACCTCATCGTGACTGAAAAAAAACAGAAATGTAGAAATTTTTGCAAAGTTAATGAAAAAGAAAATCTGAAATATCCCATGGTCATAAGTCTTCAGCCCCTTTGCTCAGACACTCATATGTAAGTCCCATGCTGTCCATTTTCTTGTGATCCTCCTTGAGACGGTTCTCCTCCTTCATTGGAGTCCAGCTGTGTGTAATTAAACTGTTAGGACGTGATTTGGAGCGGCGCACACCTGTCTGTATAAGGCGACGTTCACATTTGCGCTGTGCGATGTTGCGTTGGAGACGCAACGCACAACGCAAACAAAAACGCAAAAAAAGCACGCTAAAACGCAGCGTTTTGCGACGCATGCGTCCTTTTTTGCCGAAATTTGGACGCCAGAAAATGCAACTTGCTGCGTTTCCTGCGCCCCACGCTTGCGGCAAAAAAAAAGGCACGCGTCGCAAAACGCAGCACAACGCATGTCCATGCGCCCCCATGTTAAATATAGGGGCGCATGACGCATGCGTCGCCGCGGCTGCGCCCGACGCAACCGCGCAAAACGCTAATGTGAACATAGCCTAAGACCCCACAGCTCACAGTGCATGTCAGATGAAAGGAGAATCATGAGGTCAAAGGATCTGGCCAAGAAGCTCAGAGACAGAATTGCGCAGATCTGTCCAAGGTTACAACAGAATTTCTGTAGGGCTCAAGGTTCCTAAGAGCACAGTGGCCTCCATAATCTTATATATTTTTATAGCGCCATTTATTCCATGGTGCTTTACATGTGAAAGGGGCAAATATAGACAAGTACAATAAACATAAGTAAAACAAGGCACACACAATTACAGAAGGAGGGAGGACCCTGCCCGCGAGGGCTCACAGTGTACAGGGCATGGGTACTTAAATGGAAGAAGTTTGGGACCACCAGAAGTCTTCCTAGACCTGGCCGTCCAGCCAAACTGAGCAATCGTGGGAGAAGAGCCTTGGTGAGAGGTAAAGAAGATCCCCAAGATCACTGTGATTGAGCTCCAGAGATGCAGTAGGGAGATGGGAGAAAGCTCCACAAAGTCAACTATCACTGCAGCCTCCACCAGTCGGGCCTTTATGGCAGAGTGACCCGAAGGAAGCCTCTCCTCAGTGCAAGACATATGAAAGGCCGCATAGAGTTTGCTAAAAAACACATGAAGGACTCCCAGACTATGAGAAATAAGATTCTCTGGTCTGATGAGATGAAGATAGACCTTTATGGTGATAATTCTAAGCGGTATGTGTGGAGAAAACCAGGCACTGCTCATCACCTGCCCAATACAATCCCCACAGTGAAGCATGGTGGTGGCAGCATCATGCTATGGGGTGTTCTTCAGCTGCAGGGACAGGACGACTGGTTGTCATTGAAGAAAACATAAGTGCGGTTGAGTACAGAGATATCCTGGATGAAAACCTCTTCCAGACTCTGGACCTCAGACTTGGCCGAAGGTTCACCTTCCAACAAGACAATGACCCTAAGCACACAGCTAAAATAACAAAGGAGCGGCTTCAGAACAACTGTGTGACCATTCCTGACCGGCCCAGCCAGAGCCCTGACCTAAACCCAATGGAGCATCTCTGGAGACCTGAAAATGACATCCACCAACGTTCACCATCCAACCTGATGGAACTGGAGAGGATCTGCAAGGAAGAATGGCCGAGGATCCCCAAATCCAGGGGGGGGAAAACTTGTTACATTATTCCCAAGAAGAGTCATGGGATAATTCAGTTTCTCTTTTTTAACAAATTGAAACAAAAACAGAAATGTAGAAATTTTTGTAAGACAAGATGGGGTGCAGAGTGAACATTAATGAGAACAAATGAACTTTATAGAATTTACCAAATGGCTGCAATGAAACAAAGAGTGAAAAATATACAAGGATCCGAATACTTTCCGCACCCACTGTACATCATGTCTTATCCGTCAGTCGCCTCCAGAGCTGCGCTCACTATTCTGACTAAGTTTTGTATTGTTACACTACACTTAGTCTGCGGCTCTCCTTGATGTGAGATCTGTATTGTTACGCAGCGGCATCTGGGCCCGATTCTCCCCCATCGGCTACTGCCTCTTATCCTGCTTTTCCTAAACTGCCTGCAGCCTCACATCCCCCTCCCCCCTCACTGCCTGCAGCCTCACATCCCCCTCACTGCCTTCAGCCTCACATTCCCCTCCCCCTCACTGCCTGCAGCCTCACATCTCCCTCCCCCTCACTGCCTGCAGCCTCACATCCCCCTCCCCCCTCGCTGTCTGCAGCCTCACATCCCCCTCCCCCCTCACTGCCTGCAGGCTCACATTCCCCTCCCCTCACTGCTTGCAGCCTCACATTCCCCTCCCCCCTCACTGCCTGCAGCCTCACATCCCCCTCCCCCCTCACTGCCTGCAGCCTCACATTCCCCTCCCCCTCACTGCTTGCAGCCTCACATTCCCCTCCCCCTCACTGTCTGCAGCCTCACATCCCCCTCCCCCCTCACTGCCTGCAGGCTCACATTCCCCTCCCCTCACTGCTTGCAGCCTCACATTCCCCTCCCCCCTCACTGCCTGCAGCCTCACATCCCCCTCCCCCCTCACTGCCTGCAGCCTCACATTCCCCTCCCCCTCACTGCTTGCAGCCTCACATTCCCCTCCCCCTCACTGTCTGCAGCCTCACATCCCCCTCCCCCCTCACTGCCTGCAGCCTCACATTCCCCTCCCCCTCACTGCTTGCAGCCTCACATTCCCCTCCCCCCTCACTGCCTGCAGCCTCACATCCCCCTCCCCCTCACTGCCTGCAGCCTCACATCCCCCTCCCCCCTCACTGCCTGCAACCTCACATCCCTCTCCCCCCTCACTGCCTGCAGCCTCACATTCCCCTCCCCCTCACTACCTGCAGCCTCACATCTCCCTCCCCCTCACTGCCTGCAGCCTCACATCCCCCTCCCCCCTCGCTGCCTGCAGCCTCACATCCCTCTCCCCCCTCCCTGCCTGCAGCCTCACATCCCTCTCCCCCCTCACTGCCTGCAGCCTCACATTCCCCTCCCCCTCACTGCCTGCAGCCTCACATCCCCCTCCCCCTCACTGCCTGCAGCCTCACATCCCCCTCCCCCTCACTGCCTGCAGCCTCACATCCCTCTCCCCCCTCACTGTCTGCAGCCTCACATCCCTCTCCCCCCTCACTGCCTGCAGCCTCACATCCCTCTCCCCCTCACTGTCTGCAGCCTCACATCCCCCTCCCCCTCACTGCCTGCAGCCTCACATTCCCCTCCCCCCTCACTGCTTGCAGCCTCACATTCCCCTCCCCCCTCACTGCCTGCAGCCTCACATCCCCCTCCCCCTCACTGCCTGCAGCCTCACATCCCCCTCCCCCTCACTGCCTGCAGCCTCACATCCCTCTCCCCCCTGTCTGCAGCCTCACATCCCCCTCCCCCTCACTGCCTGCAGCCTCACATCCCTCTCCCCCTCACTGCCTGCAGCCTCACATTCCCCTCCCCCCTCACTGCCTGCAGCCTCACATCCCCCTCCCCCTCACTGCCTGCAGCCTCACATCCCCCTCCCCCCTCACTGCCTGCAGCCTCACATCCCTCTCCCCCCTCACTGCCTGCAGCCTCACATCCCCCTCCCCCTCACTGCCTGCAGCCTCACATTCCCCTCCCCCCTCACTGCCTGCAGCCTCACATCCCTCTCCCCCCTGTCTGCAGCCTCACATCCCCCTTCCCCTCACTGCCTGCAGCCTCACATTCCCCTCCCCCCTCACTGCTTGCAGCCTCACATCCCCCTCCCCCTCACTGCCTGCAGCCTCACATCTCCCTCCCCCTCACTGCCTGCAGCCTCACATCCCCCTCCCCCCTCACTGCCTGCAGCCTCACATCCCTCTCCCCCTCACTGCCTGCAGCCTCACATCCCCCTCCCCCTCACTGCCTGCAGCCTCACATCCCTCTCCCCCCTCACTGTCTGCAGCCTCACATCCCCCTCCCCCTCACTGCCTGCAGCCTCACATTCCCCTCCCCCCTCACTGCTTGCAGCCTCACATTCCCCTCCCCCTCACTGCCTGCAGCCTCACATCCCCCTCCCCCTCACTGCCTGCAGCCTCACATCCCCCTCCCCCTCACTGCCTGCAGCCTCACATCCCTCTCCCCGTCTGCAGCCTCACATCCCCCTCCCCCTCACTGCCTGCAGCCTCACATCCCTCTCCCCCTCACTGACTGCAGCCTCACATTCCCCTCCCCCTCACTGCCTGCAGCCTCACATCCCCCTCCCCCTCACTGCCTGCAGCCTCACATCCCCCTCCCCCCTCACTGCCTGCAGCCTCACATCCCTCTCCCCCCTCACTGCCTGCAGCCTCACATCCCCCTCCCCCTCACTGCCTGCAGCCTCACATTCCCCTCCCCCCTCACTGCCTGCACCCTCACATCCCTCTCCCCCCTGTCTGCAGCCTCACATCCCCCTCCCCCTCACTGCCTGCAGCCTCACATTCCCCTCCCCCCTCACTGCTTGCAGCCTCACATCCCCCTCCCCCTCACTGCCTGCAGCCTCACATTCCCCTCCCCCCTCACTGCCTGCAGCCTCACATTCCCCTCCCCCCTCACTGCCTGCAGCCTCACATCCCTCTCCCCCCTGTCTGCAGCCTCACATCCCCCTCCCCCTCACTGCCTGCAGCCTCACATTCCCCTCCCCCCTCACTGCTTGCAGCCTCACATCCCCCTCCCCCTCACTGCCTGCAGCCTCACATTCCCCTCCCCCCTCACTGCCTGCAGCCTCACATTCCCCTCCCCCCTCACTGCCTGCAGCCTCACATCCCTCTCCCCCCTGTCTGCAGCCTCACATGCCCCTCCCCCTCACTGCCTGCAGCCTCACATTCCCCTCCCCCCTCACTGCTTGCAGCCTCACATCCCCCTCCCCCTCACTGCCTGCAGCCTCACATCCCCCTCCCCCCTCACTGCCTGCAGCCTCACATCCCCCTCCCCCTCACTGCCTGCAGCCTCACATTCCCCTCCCCCCTCACTGCTTGCAGCCTCACATCCCCCTCCCCCTCACTGCCTGCACCCTCACATCCCTCTCCCCCCTGTCTGCAGCCTCACATCCCCCTCCCCCTCACTGCCTGCAGCCTCACATTCCCCTCCCCCCTCACTGCCTGCAGCCTCACATCCCCCTCCCCCTCACTGCCTGCAGCCTCACATTCCCCTCCCCCCTCACTGCCTGCAGCCTCACATTCCCCTCCCCCCTCACTGCCCGCAGCCTCACATCCCCCTCCCCCTCACTGCCTGCAGCCTCACATCCCCCTCCCCCCTCACTGCTTGCAGCCTCACATTCCCCTCCCCCCTCACTGCCTGCAGCCTCACATTCCTTTCCCCCCTCACTGCCCGCAGCCTCACATCCCCCTCCCCCCTCACTGCTTGCAGCCTCACATTCCCCTCCCCCCTCACTGCCTGCAGCCTCACATCCCCCTCCCCCCTCACTGCTTGCAGCCTCACATCCCCCTCCCCCTCACTGCCTGCAGCCTCACATCCCGCTCCCCCCTCACTGCTTGCAGCCTCACATTCCCCTCCCCCCTCACTGCCTGCAGCCTCACATCCCCCTCCCCCTCACTGCCCGCAGCCTCACAAGCTTACTTTATACGCACTACAGTGTGGCAGACTGGCTGGGACTTGTAGTTTGGCGGCCCCTGTGGACCGTCTTCTAGCAGGGGGCGACATCCTGGGTGTGATGATCTCAGTGTTCCCTCAGTTCCTGGCTCTGATGACCCTATGCCCAGCGAGCAGCTTTCTGCTGTGTGTGGATATAGTGGGCTGGTTTGGGGGGTCCCTAGAGTATTGGGCGTCTTTTCCCCTGTTCTCAGGGCCGCACTGCGGATGGGGAGCTTTGTGCCATTTATAGAAGCAAGTTATTCTGAGAGTGCAGGATGCTGGAATGTGTGAGAGCGCGTCACGGGCACAGGGCCCATAATAGGACCTAGGTCGCTGTGATGTCATCGCTGGTATGTGAGGTCACTATCCAAGTCACCCTCAAACCCATCCACTCCACACAATACACAGAGCAGTAAATGTGCACAGGAACCTGCAGGAAAAGGACCACGTCATTAATGAGAGAAGGATCTAGGCATCACTAGTAATGAGAGAAGGTTCTAGGTGTCACTAGTAATGAGAGAAGGTTCTAGGTGTCACTAGTAATGAGAGAAGGTTCTAGGTGTCACTAGTAATAAGAGAAGGTTCTAAGCATCACTAGTAGTGAGAGAAGGATCTAGGCATCACTAGTAATGAGAGAAGGTTCTAGGCATCACTAGTAGTGAGAGAATGTTCTAGGCATCACTAGTAATGATAGAAGGTTCTAGGCATCACTAGCAATGCGAGAAGGTTCTAGGTGTCACTAGTAATGAGAGAAGGTTCTAGGTGTCACTAGTAATGAGAGAAGGTTCTAGGCATCACTAGTAATGATAGAAGGTTCTAGGCATCACTAGCAATGCAAGAAGGTTCTAGGCGTCACTAGTAATGAGAGAAGGTTCTAGGCATCACTAGTAATGATAGAAGGTTCTAGGCATCACTAGTAATGATAGAAGGTTCTAGGCATCACTAGTAATGATAGAAGGTTCTAGGCATCACTAGTAATGATAGAAGGTTCTAGGCATCACTAGTAATGAGAGAAGGCGCTAGGCTGCACTAGCAATGAGAGAAGGTTCTAGGCGTCACTAGTAGTGAGAGAATGTTCTAGGCATCACTAGCAATGCGAGAAGGTTCTAGGCGTCACTAGTAATGAGAGAAGGTTCTAGGCAGCATTAGTAATGATGGAAGGTTCTAGGCATCACTAGTAATGAGAGAAGGCACTAGTCTGCACTAGCAATGAGAGAAGGTTCTAGGCAGCATTAGTAATGATAGAAGGTTCTAGGCATCTAGCTGCCTCCCAAGGAATCTTCAACCATCTGGTATCTCTCGACCAGTCCATCGGCATTCCTGGCATCACTCTGGGTAACCCAAGTCTGTACTGGGCTTGGCAGAGAGTGCACAACCGGTCCATCACCACCCGTTGTACCATCTGCGCAGGCGTACAGGACTCTGGCTACAGCCACTTCTGGACCAGGTGCAACAGGTCAAACATTTGGGAGCCCGGTGATTTGTCTTGGTGATACGATCAGCAGTGAACCCGCTGTGCCCTGAGAGTTATTGTCATCCCCAAGCATGCAAGAATCTCTTTTTAGCTTTCCATACTCTTTGACGTCCTACAAATATAAGTCACAGTGCGCTTTCTGAGGTTCTCCCATCAAGTATGGTGCCAGTACTTCTGCCCACTGCTATGGCGGGAGTTTCACCCTCTCCACAACCCTTTCGAACACCGTCAGGAAGGCCTCGACATCATCCCCGGGAGTCATTTTCTGCAAGGCCTGTCTTATCGCCTTCCGGACGTGGGCATCATCAGCCGGACTTGGGGTTGGGGTACTCGTCCTGCCCTGGATGGCGGTTGCCAGGAGCTGCCGCTGTTCCTGCTGGCTCTACTGTAATAACAGCCTGTTGGTCTCCTGTTGCTGCTGTGACTGGACCAGGTGTTTCAGCAGGTTCTCCATATTGCCTGGTGGTGGAGCTTGCTGGTTTGTAACAGACTTAAGCCAGGACATACAGTCTTTCGTGTAGCAGTCGCAGGTCTAACACCAGTTGTAGGGGTTGTACTCACTTGGGTGCAACAAGAGGAAGACAGGAGGCTTTTCCATTAAAAGTTCATGTGGGTTTATTCCTTCATAAACCCCAGAAGCCAAACAGAAAACAAACAGCCTTCAGGTCAGGCAAATTAAATACAAATGTCCATAGCAGGGCTCTGCTCCGCCAGGCCTGAGGGCACACAGGCTGGGGTGATGTCCGGTCCTCAGGCTCTGGAGCCAAACACACAGGAGGCCTTCACCCTCCCGACACACAGACCATGTGCCAAACAGCCTCCATTATACAAGCTGTAACCGCACCCAGGGGTGAGGGATGTGGGTAGCCAGACCCGACCACTTCATAGCTCCCCGCAACCCGGACCCAGGTGCAACAAACGACAGCCTCCATTATATAGGCTGTAACCGCACCCAGGGGTGAGGGATGTGGGTAGCCAGACCCGACCACTTCAGAGCTCCCCGCAACCCGGACCCAGGTGCAACAAACGACAGCCTCCATTATATAGGCTGTAACCGCACCCAGGGATGAGGGATGTGGGTAGCCAGACCCGACCACTTCATAGCTCCCCACAACCCGGACCCAGGTGCAACAAACGACAGCCTCCATTATATAGGCTGTAACGTAACCGCACCCAGGGGTGAGGGATGTGGGTAGCCAGACCCGACCACTTCAGAGCTCCCCGCAACCCGGACCCAGGTGCAACAAACGACAGCCTCCATTATATAGGCTGTAACCACACCCAGGGGTGAGGGATGTGGGTAGCCAGACTCGACCACTTCAGAGCTCCCCGCAACCCGGACCCAGGTGCAACAAACGACAGCCTCCATTATATAGGCTGTAACCGCACCCAGGGGTGAGGGATGTGGGTAGCCAGACTCGACCACTTCAGAGCTCCCCGCAACCCGGACCCAGGTGCAACAAACGACAGCCTCCATTATATAGGCTGTAACCACACCCAGGGGTGAGGGATGTGGGTAGCCAGACCCGACCACTTCATAGCTCCCCGCAACCCGGACCCAGGTGCAACAAACGACAGCCTCCATTATATAGGCTGTAACCGCACCCAGGGGTGAGGGATGTGGGTAGCCAGACTCGACCACTTCAGAGCTCCCCGCAACCCGGACCCAGGTGCAACAAACGACAGCCTCCATTATATAGGCTGTAACCGCACCCAGGGGTGAGGGATGTGGGTAGCCAGACCCGACCACTTCATAGCTCCCCGCAACCCGGACCCAGGTGCAACAAACGACAGCCTCCATTATATAGGCTGTAACCGCACCCAGGGGTGAGGGATGTGGGTAGCCAGACCCGACCACTTCATAGCTCCCCGCAACCCGGACCCAGGTGCAACAAACGACAGCCTCCATTATATAGGCTGTAACCGCACCCAGGGGTGAGGGATGTGGGTAGCCAGACCCGACCACTTCATAGCTCCCCGCAACCCGGACCCAGGTGCAACAAACGACAGCCTCCATTATATAGGCTGTAACCGCACCCAGGGGTGAGGGATGTGGGTAGCCAGACTCGACCACTTCAGAGCTCCCCGCAACCCGGACCCAGGTGCAACAAACGACAGCCTCCATTATATAGGCTGTAACCACACCCAGGGGTGAGGGATGTGGGTAGCCAGACCCGACCACTTCATAGCTCCCCGCAACCCGGACCCAGGTGCAACAAACGACAGCCTCCATTATATAGGCTGTAACCACACCCAGGGGTGAGGGATGTGGGTAGCCAGACCCGACCACTTCATAGCTCCCCGCAACCCGGACCCAGGTGCAACAAACGACAGCCTCCATTATATAGGCTGTAACCGCACCCAGGGGTGAGGGATGTGGGTAGCCAGACCCGACCACTTCATAGCTCCCCGCAACCCGGACCCAGGTGCAACAAACGACAGCCTCCATTATATAGGCTGTAACCACACCCAGGGGTGAGGGATGTGGGTAGCCAGACCCGACCACTTCATAGCTCCCCGCAACCCGGACCCAGGTGCAACAAACGACAGCCTCCATTATATAGGCTGTAACCGCACCCAGGGGTGAGGGATGTGGGTAGCCAGACCCGACCACTTCATAGCTCCCCGCAACCCGGACCCAGGTGCAACAAACGACAGCCTCCATTATATAGGCTGTAACCGCACCCAGGGGTGAGGGATGTGGGTAGCCAGACCCGACCACTTCATAGCTCCCCGCAACCCGGACCCAGGTGCAACAAACGACAGCCTCCATTATATAGGCTGTAACCGCACCCAGGGGTGAGGGATGTGGGTAGCCAGACCCGACCACTTCATAGCTCCCCGCAACCCGGACCCAGGTGCAACAAACGACAGCCTCCATTATATAGGCTGTAACCGCACCCAGGGGTGAGGTATGTGGGTAGCCAGACCCGCCGATCTCTCATAGCTACCTGCAACCCGGACCCAGGTGCAACAAACGACAGCCTCCATTATATAGGCTGTAACCGCACCCAGGGGTGAGGGATGTGGGTAGCCAGACCCGACCACTTCAGAGCTCCCCGCAACCCGGACCCAGGTGCAACAAACGAACCTCTTAGTGCTAATGTGCACTGAAGAAAATACCGCGGGTTACATCACAGAGCGCAACCATCTCTGCGACACATAGCTCCCATCAACATATATACTCCGTGTGAGTGTATGTGTGTGTGTATATATATATATATTCTCCCGGTCTATGTATGTGTGTGTATATATATATACTCCGTGTGTGTGAATATATATATTCTCCCGGTGTATGTATGTGTGTGTATATATATATACTCCGTGTGTGTGTATATATATATATTCTCCCGGTGTATGTATGTGTGTGTATATATATATTCTCCCGGTGTATGTATGTGTGTGTGTGTGTGTATATATACTCAGTGTGTGTGTGTATATATATATATATTCTCCCTGTGTATGTATGTGTGTGTATATGTATATATACTCCGTGTGTGTGTATATATATATTCTCACTGTGTATGTATGTGTGTGTGTGTATATATACTCCGTGTGTGTGTATATATATATATTCTCCCTGTGTATGTATGTGTATGTGTGTGTGTGTGTATATATATATATTCTCCCTGTGTATGTATGTGTGTGTATATATATATATACTCCGTGTGTGTGTGTATATATATATTCTCCCTGTGTATGTCTGTGTTTGTATATATATATTCTCCGTGTGTGTGTATATATATATTCTCCCTGTGTATGTATGTGTGTGTATGTATATATATACTCCGTGTGTATGTATGTGTGTGTATATATATATCTATATATATAATTGTCTAAGGGTTTTTCCGTCTGTCTGTCTGTCCTGGAAATCCCGCATCTCTGATTGGTCGAGGCCGCCAGGCCTCGACCAATCAGAGACCGGCACAGCATCAACGTAGAAATCCCACGTCTCTGGCGGCCTCGACCAATCAGCAACGGGCACAGCGACGATGATGTCATAAAGGACGTAGACATCTCACTTTCTGATTCAGCGACGGGCACAGTATCGACGTAGATGTCATAATGGTTGCCATGGCGACGATGATGTCATAAAGGTTGCCTCGACCAATCAGCGACGGGCACAGTCTGCCGCGAATTCTGGAATCATCATTGTCCATATACTACGGGGACATGCATATTCTAGAATACCCGATGCGTTAGAATCGGGCCACAATCTAGTATATATATATTCCCTGTGAGTGTGTCCGTGTGTGTGTATATATATATTCTCCCGGTCTATGTATGTGTGTGTATATATATATATACTCCGTGTGTATGTATATATATATTCTCCCGGTGTATGTATGTGTGTGTATATATATACTCAATGTGTCTGTCTGTCTTTCTGTCTGTCTGTCTGTCTGTCCTGGAAATCCCGCGTCTCTGATTGGTCGAGGCCGCCAGGCCTCGACCAATCAGCAACGGGCACAGCGACAATGATGTCATAATGGTTGCCATGGCGACGATGATGTCATAAAGGTTGCCTCGACCAATCAGCGACGGGCACAGTCTGCCGCGAATTCTGGAATCATCATTGTTCATATACTACGGGGACATGCATATTCTAGAATACCCAATGCGTTAGAATCGGGCCACCATCTAGTATATATATATTCTCCCTGTGTATGTATGTGTGTGTGTGTATATATACTCCATGTGTGTGTATATATATATATATTCTCCCTGTGTATGTATATATATATACTCCGTGTGTGTGCATGCGTGTGTGTATATATATATATGTATATTCTCCCTGTGTATATATGTGTGTGTGTATATATATTCTCCGTGTGTGTGTGTATGTGTATATATATATATATATATTCTCCCTGTGTATGTGTGTGTGTGTGTATGTATATACAGTGGGGCAAAAAAGTATTTAGTCAGTCAGCAATAGTGCAAGTTCCACCACTTAAAAAGATGAGAGGCGTCTGTAATTTACATCATAGGTAGACCTCAACTATGGGAGACAAACTGAGAAAAAAAAATACAGAAAATCACATTGTCTGTTTTTTTATCTTTTTTTTGCGTATTATGTTGGAAAATAAGTATTTGGTCAGAAACAAAATTTCATCTTAATACTTTGTAATATATCCTTTGTTGGCAGTGACAGAGGTCAAACGTTTTCTGTAAGTCTTCACAAGGTTGCCACACACTGTTGTTGGTATGTTGGCCCATTCCTCCATGCAGATCTCCTCTAGAGCAGTGATGTTTTTGGCTTTTCGCTTGGCAACACGGACTTTCAACTCCCTCCAAAGGTTTTCTATAGGGTTGAGATCTGGAGACTGGCTAGGCCACTCCAGGACCTTGAAATGCTTCTTACGAAGCCACTCCTTCGTTGCCCTGGCGGTGTGCTTTGGATCATTGTCATGTTGAAAGACCCAGCCACGTTTCATCTTCAATGCCCTTGCTGATGGAAGGAGGTTTGCACTCAAAATCTCACGATACATGGCCCCATTCATTCTTTCATGTACCCGGATCAGTCGTCCTGGCCCCTTTGCAGAGAAACAGCCCCAAAGCATGATGTTTCCACCACCATGCTTTACAGTAGGTATGGTGTTTGATGGATGCAACTCAGTATTCTTTTTCCTCCAAACACGACAAGTTGTGTTTCTACCAAACAGTTCCAGTTTGGTTTCATCAGACCATAGGACATTCTCCCAAAACTCCTCTGGATCATCCAAATGCTCTCTAGCAAACTTCAGACGGGCCCGGACATGTACTGGCTTAAGCAGTGGGACACGTCTGGCACTGCAGGATCTGAGTCCATGGTGGCGTAGTGTGTTACTTATGGCAGGCCTTGTTACATTGGTCCCAGCTCTCTGCAGTTCATTCACTAGGTCCCCCCGCGTGGTTCTGGGATTTTTGCTCACCGTTCTTGTGATCATTTTGACCCCACGGGGTGGGATTTTGCGTGGAGCCCCAGATCGAGGGAGATTATCAGTGGTCTTGTATGTCTTCCATTTTCTAATTATTGCTCCCACTGTTGATTTCTTCACTCCAAGCTGGTTGGCTATTGCAGATTCAGTCTTCCCAGCCTGGTGCAGGGCTACAATTTTGTTTCTGGTGTCCTTTGACAGCTCTTTGGTCTTCACCATAGTGGAGTTTGGAGTCAGACTGTTTGAGGGTGTGCACAGGTGTCTTTTTATACTGATAACAAGTTTAAACAGGTGCCATTACTACAGGTAATGAGTGGAGGAAAGAGGAGACTCTTAAAGAAGAAGTTACAGGTCTGTGACAGCCAGAAATCTTGATTGTTTGTTTCTGACCAAATACTTATTTTCCACCATAATATGCAAATAAATTGTTAAAAAAACAGACAATGTGATTTTCTGGATTTTTTTTTCTCAGTTTGTCTCCCATAGTTGAGGTCTACCTATGATGTAAATTACAGACGCCTCTCATCTTTTTAAGTGGTGGAACTTGCACTATTGCTGACTGACTAAATACTTTTTTGCCCCACTGTATATACTCCGTGTGTGTGTGTGTGTGTATATATATATATACTCCGTGTGTGTTTGTTCGATCGCAGGCTGAGCTCTGGCCAGTCCTCCTGTCAGGGGCGGACTGGGCCGGGTGGCAGGAATGCATATGCCCCCCGGGCCGGTGCCTGAGCAGCTGGACAGGGCCGCTGGAGGACCGGCAGCGATTTTAATACGTAGCGCATTCCGCCAGCCGGCCCTTTAAATCTTGTAAAGTCAGGTCCTGTGTGTGCACGCGCATTGCCGGCGCTGAGAAGCGCCGCTGCGGCCGTGCTAGTGCACGAGCACGGCCGCGTTCCTAGGTCCTGCGCGTGCTCGTCTGCTGCCTGTGCCAGCGTGGGCACGCAGGAGATCAGACCACGCGCGTGCATTGAAAGATTTGAAATGTCCGGCGCCTCCACCTGACTGTGTGTGTGTCTGACGCTGGCCGGCCTGCACCAGCGTCAGAGAAAACTGCTCACCAATGCCTGGGATCCTCTTCACCGCCGACGCTGTCACGCTGGACAGGACCCGTCCCACCTCAGCCCTTCATCCTCCCGACCTCACCAGGGACCTGAGTGAGTCCCAAGATGAATTTTTTTTATGTATATACAGCAGTTGCACCTATATAATGTGTATAGACTGCTATATATACATTATATAGGTGATACTGCTGTGTATAATCACTATACTACCTATATAATGTATATATAGCAATCTATATCTTATATAGGTGACAGCTACTGATGCATATATACCTTATATAGATGATACTGCTGTTGTGTTTATGTGTGTGTATATATATATATATGTACATGTATACACAACAGCAGTATCATCTATATAACATATATACTGTACATCAGTAGCAGTATTGCCTATATAACATATAGACTGCTATACGTAAATTATATAGGTGGTACAGTGATTATATACAGCAGTTGCACCTATATAATGTGTATAGACTGCTATATATACATTATATAGGTGATACTGCTGTATATAATCACTATACCACCTATGTAATGTACGTATAGCAGTCTATATGTTATATAGGTGACACTCTGCTACTGATGCGTATATACCTTATATAGGTGACACTGGGGTGTGTGTGTGTGTATATATCACACCACTGTATACACAGCAGTATCACCTATATAACGTATATACACATCAGTAGCAGTATTGCCCACATATAAGAAACAGACTGCTATATATACATTATATAGGTGATACTGGCTGCTACTGCTGTATATAATCACAATATCACCTATATAATGTATATACAGCAGTCTATATATAGGCAATACTGCTACTGATGTGTATATACATTATATAGGTGATACTGCTGTGTATATACTGTATATCGTTATATAGGCGATACTGGTGTGTGTGTGTGTGTGTGTGTATATATACACACACGTACATATATACACAGCAGTATCACCTATATATAATGTATATACACACCAGTAGCAGTATTGCCTATATAATGTATATAGACTGCTGTATATACACTATATAGGTGATACTATCATATACAGCAGTAGCAGTATCGCCTATATAATGTGTAGACTACTGCATATACGTTATATAGGCGACACTGCTGTGTATAGTCGCAGTATATATCTATGTACATATACACACACACACACACACACACACACACACTAGATGGTGGCCCGATTCTAACTCATCGGGTATTCTAGAATATGCATGTCCACGTAGTATACAGCACAGAGCCGCGTAGTATATTGCCCAGCCACGTAGTATACAGCACAGAGCCGCGTAGTATATTGCTCAGAGACGTAGTATACAGCACAGAGCCGCGTAGTATATTGCCCAGCCACGTAGTATACAGCACAGAGCCGCGTATATATTGCTCAGAGACGTAGTATATTACCCATGCAGTTTTGTCACAGGTTAAAAAATAAACATATACTCACCTTTCCGAGGGCCCCTTGTAGTCCACGGCAGCTTCCGGTTGGAATGAGCGCAGGGCCTGTGATGACGTCGCGGTCACATGACCGTGACGTCATGGCAGGTCCTTCTCCCATACCATCCCTGGGACCGGAACCTGCAACCGAAGAAGGCGGCCGGCGCGAGCGACTACGGAGGGTGAGTATAGCAGGTTTTTTTTATTATTATTTTTAACATTACATTTTTTACTATTAATGCCGCATAGGCAGCGTCAATAGTAAAAAGTTGGGGACACACAGGGTTAATAGCGGCGGTAACGGAGTGCGTTACCCGCGGCATAACGCCATCCGTTACTGCCGGCATTAACCCTGTGTTAGCGGTGACCGGAGGGGAGTATGCGGGCGACAGGCACTGACTGCGGGGAGTAAGGACTGTGCCCGTCGCTGATTGGTCGCGGCAGCCATGACAGGCAGCTGGCGAGACCAATCAGCGAATGAATAACCGTGACAGACAGACAGACGGAAGTGACCCTTAGACAACAATTATATAGTGTGTATATATATATATAATCAGTTTCACCTATATAATGTATGTACAGCAGTCACAGTATCACATACAATATATAGGTGATACTACAACTACACACATCAGTCGCAGTATCGACTATATATTGTATATACAGTAGTTTCAATGTGATATATATTCAGCAGTCGCAGTGTCTCTTATGTGATGTATGCATCATAACATAGTATAATGCTGTCTTAAATATATATATATATATATATATATATAATTTGTCTAAGGGTCACTTCCGTCTGTCCTTCTTTCTGTCACGGTTATTCATTCGCTGATTGGTCTCGCCAGCTGCCTGTCATAGCTGCCGCGACCAATCAGCGACGGCCACAGTCCGGAAGAAAATGGCCGCTCCTTCCTCCCCGCAGTCAGTGCTTGGCGTCCGCATAGTCCCCTCCGGTCAGCGCTCACACAGGGTTAATGGCAGCATTGACTGCGGTGTAACGCACTCGGTTAACGCTGCTATTAACCCTGTGTGACCACATTTTTACTATTAATGCCTATGCAGCATGAATAGTAAAAATATCTAATGTTAAAAATAATAAAAAAATAAAAAATAATTACATACTCACCCTCCGGTGGCCCCCCCGGATCAGGAACCGGCCTTTCCGCTCCGCGCGACGTCCCGGTGACCGCTGCATGCATTGCGGTCTCGCGAGATGATGACGTACGTTCTCGCGAGACCGCAATGCAATCTTCAGACCGGACCGCGCGCCAAGCATCGGGGAACGGACGCTTCGATCCGGAGGCTCCAGGAGGTGAGTATGTAACTATTTTTTTATTTTAATTCTTTTTTTTTTAACAGGGATATGGTGCATAGTACGTGACTGGCCAATATACTACGTGATTGTGCTGTACACTACGTGACTGGGCACACTGCCCAGCCACGTAGTATATTGCCCAGCCACGTAGTATACTGCTCAGTTACGTAGTATACAGCACAGAGCCACGTAGTATATTGCCCAGTCATGTAGTATATTGCCCAGCCATGTAGTATATTGCCCAGCCACGCAGTATATTGCCCAGCCACGTAGTATATTGCCCAGCCACGTAGTATATTGCCCAGCCACGTAGTATACAGCACAGAGCCACGTAGTATATTGCTCAGTCATGTAGTATATTGCCCAGCCATGTAGTATATTGCCCAGCCACGCAGTATATTGCCCAGCCACGTAGTATATTGCCCAGCCACGTAGTATATTGCCCAGCCACGTAGTATACAGCACAGAGCCACGTAGTATATTGCTCAGTTACGTGGCTCTGTGCTGTATACTACGTGGCTCTGTGCTGTATACTACGTGGCTCTGTGCTGTATACTACGTGGCTCTGTGCGTAGCTGGGCAATATACTACGTGAACTACGTGGCTGGGCAATATGCTACGTGGCTAAAGAGCACCATGTGAATGGACCTGTGGTCGATCATGCGCACTTCGGCGCCATTCACATGTGGCTCTTCAAATAACGCCTTTAAGAGGAGTGTTGAAGGGCAGGACAAAGTATAGCAAAATTCACTGATTGGGGGTGGGGAGTGTTTGAGTATGTGGACTGGGGGGGGTTTTTGTGGCAGGGCTGCTTTTTTGTCCCTGTCCGGCCCTGTGTGTGTGATTATACAGTGGGACTGTGCGTGTGTCAATTATACATTGGGACTGTGCGTGTGTGTTATATATATATATCGCATGTTTTCCGTCACAGGACAACCTGTTCCCGGCGCAGGCACCGGAGAATCCTCACAGAGCATAGTGCGCACGATATGAGGATTCACACATAGTGACTGTAGACATGTAGCTTAAAGGGAACCTGTCACCCCGAAATTCGCGGGTGAGGTAAGCCCACCGGCATCAGGGGCTTATCTACAGCATTCTGTAATGCATTCTGTAATGCTGTAGATAAGCCCCCGATGTTACCTGAAAAAGGAGAAAAAGACGTTAGATTATACTCACCCAGGGGCGGTCCCGCTGCTGGTCAGGTCGGATGGGTGTCTCCGGTCCGCTGCGGCGCCTCCCATCTTCATTACAAGACGTCCTCTTCTGATCTTCAGCCACGGCTCCGGCGCAGGGGTACTTTGCTCTGCCCTGTTGAGGGCAGAGGATATTACTGCAGTGCGCAGGCGCCGGAAAGGTCAGAGGCTCGGCGCCTGCGCACTGCAGTACTATCTTCTGCCCTCAACAGGGCAGAGCAAAGTACGCCTGCGCCGGAGCCGTGGCTGAAGATCAGAAGAGGACGTCATGGAAAGAAGATAGGAGGCGCCGCAGCGGACCGGAGACGCCCATCCGACCTGACCAGCAGCGGGACCGCCCCTGGGTGAGTATAATCTAACGTCTTTTTCTCCTTTTTCAGCTAACATCGGGGGCTTATCTACAGCATTACAGAATGCATTACAGAATGCTGTAGATAAGCCCCTGATGCCGGTGGGCTTACCTCACCCGCGATTTTCGGGGTGACAGGTGCCCTTTAAGATCCGACAACCCCTTTAAGGATGGGCCGCTACTCATGGGCCACTGCTGTGTACTTGCCTCCCAGGCTAAAATTTGCCAGTCAGCCCCTGCCTCCTGTCCTGAATGTGACCACAATCTCCTATATGCTCCATATCTCTGGCTTCTGGGGTCTGGAGGAAGACAAAAGACTTTTCTTACAAAAACACATCCAGACACCGCGATGTTCAACCAGAACCTCCATCCCGACAGCTGGAAGCAGGAAACATGTTCTGTCTGATGAGACCGATGGGGAATTTTATGCCACAATTCCAAAATGCACAGCACCAGAAGATCCCCACAGTGAGGCATGGTGGAGGAAGCCATGAACAAATATCAGACAGTTTCACTTCCGGCCGCTGCCAGAAAGCTGCAGATGAGGAGGAATTTCACTTTTCAGCAACAATAACCCTAAACGACCTCCAAATCACCAAGAGAACGGCTTCACCTAAAGATGGAAGTTCTGAAACGGAGGTCGAGGACAATCTGTCGTGACCTTAAGAGGACGCTGTAAACAGGAGATCTCCTGCAATCTGATAGACTCGGATCTGCTGCAAGGAGGAGCTGGCGAAGATCGACAACTCTACACGTGCCGAGTGACCGACACCACCGAAAACTCTGAACGCTGCCAGAAATACACAGGTGGCTGCAACACAGTATCAGTGTAAGGGGGTGCAGATTTATGCAACCACATTATTCTACACATTATGGATGACATTAAATTGAGGGAAGGTCTGAGATTATCCTTCTACAAGAAAAAAACTTGGGATTTTATTAGGGGTGTGTAGACTTTTTATATTCACTGTATTCACTGTGTATAAAAAGAATATATATATATATACACATATATACACATACACTAAGCCTACAAGATGGCCATTGTGTATATGGTTTCCATGGAGGTGGCTGCAAATATTTGCGCTATTCCCGGTGAAGTCAGTATCTTCTGTCTGGATATTGTGTGATGGCACAGCCATCAGCGACACTCGGCTAAGCCCAAACTGTTTACCTTCCCATCATCCTCTCCTGCACTGTAATAGTTTATATAAAGTGAAGGTGACGGATTTCACTAAATAAATTATAGCGGCCAAGAACAAGCAACACCAGCAAGAAACAAAGGCCGTATACCACATTCCCAAGGGGTGCTATATAGCCATGATTGCTATAATACTGTCCTTATATAGAAAAATATAACTGTTATAATACTGCCCCTATGTACCAGAATATTAATAATAAAATACTGCCCCCTATGTACAAGAATATAACTACTATAATACTGCCCCTATGTACAAGAATATAACTACTATAATACTGCTCCCTATGTACAAGAATATAACTACTATAATACTGCTCCTATGTACAAGAATATAACTACTATAATACTGCCCCTATGTACAAGAATATAACTACTATAATACTGCTCCTATGTACAAGAATATAACTACTATAATACTGCTCCTATATACAAGAATATAACTACTATAATACTGCCCCTATGTACGAGAATATAACTACTATAGTACTGCCCCTATGTACAAGAATATAACTACTATAATACTGCTCCTATGTACAAGAATATAACTACTATAATACTGCTCCTATATACAAGAATATAACTACTATAATACTGCCCCTATGTACGAGAATATAACTACTATAGTACTGCCCCTATGTACAAGAATATAACTACTATAATACTGCTCCTATGTACAAGAATATAACTACTATAATACTGCCCCTATGTACAAGAATATAACTACTATAATACTGCTCCTATATACAAGAATATAGCTACTATAATACTGCCCCCTATGTACAAGAATATAACTACTATAATACTGCCCCCTATGTACAAGAATATAACTACTATAATACTGCCCCTATATACAAGAATATAACTACTATAATACTGCATCTATGTACAAGAATATAACTACTATAATACTGCTCCTATGTACAAGACTATAACTACTATAATACTGCTCCTATGTACAAGAATATAACTACTATAATACTGCTCCTATGTACAAGAATATAACTACTATAATACTGCTCCTATGTACAAGAATATAACTACTATAATACTGCTCCTATGTACAAGAATATAACTACTATAATACTGCTCCTATGTACAATAATATAACTACTATAATACTGCTCCTATGTACAAGAATATAACTACTATAATACTGTTGTGAATTCTGTGGCAGAGCTCCCTCCTGTGGTCACAAGTGGCACTTCGGCTGGTTCTCTCTGTGAGCTTCCGTTGGTGGAGGAAAGTGGTACTGCGGCTTCTGAGTTTCCTTCCTCAGGTGATGAGGTTAGGTCGTTAGGTGCTGCTCTATTTAACTCCACCTAGTGCTTTGATCCTGGCCTCCAGACAATGTTCTAGTTTTGGACCTGTTTCCTCCTGGATCGTTCCTGTGGCCTGCTGCTCTGCATAGCTAAGTTCCTCTTTGCTATTTGTTTGCTGTTTTTTTTCTGTCCAGCTTGTCAATTTGTTTTTTACTGCTTGCTGGAAGCTCTGGGACGCAGAGGGTGTACCTCCGTGCCGTTAGTTCGGTACGGAGGGTCTTTTTGCCCCCTTTGCGTGGTTTTTGTAGGGTTTTGTGTTGACCGCAAAGTTACCTTTCCTATCCTCGCTCTGTTCAGAAAGTCGGGCCTCACTTTGCTAAATCTATTTCATCTCTACGTTTGTCTTTTCATCTTAACTCACAGTCATTATATGTGGGGGCTGCCTTTTCCTTTGGGGTATTTCTCTGAGGCAAGGTAGGCTTATTTTCTATCTTCAGGCTAGCTAGTTTCTCAGGCTGTGCCGAGTTGCATAGGGAGCGTTGGGCGCAGTCCACGGCTGCCTCTAGTGTGGTTGGAGAGGATTAGGGATTGCGGTCAGCAGAGTTCCCACGTCTCAGAGCTCGTTCAATGTTTTTGGGTTATTGCCAGGTCACTGTATGTGCGCTGACCTCTATGTCCATTGTGGTACTGAATTACCTTTCACAACAGTACTGGAGGCCCAAAGTACTAATGATTCTCAATAGAGGGAAAAAAGAAGTTCTGAGACCATTTTTTTTCTCTGCACTGTGTTTTGCCTTTTTTTTCCCCTAGACATTTGGGTGGTTCAGGACACAGGTGTAGCGATGGACATTAAAGGTCTGTCTTCATGTGTGGACCAGCTCACGGCAAGAGTACAAAATATTCAAGACTTTGTGGTTCAGAATTCTATGTTAGAACCGAGAATTCCTATTCCTGATTTGTTTTTTGGAGATAGAACTAAATTTCTGAGTTTCAAAAATAATTGTAAACTATTTCTGGCTTTGAAACCTCGCTCCTCTGGTGACCCAGTTCAACAAGTTAGGATTGTTATTTCTTTTTTACGTGGCGACCGTCAGGACTGGGCATTTTCTCTTGCGTCAGGAGATCCTGCATTAAGTAATATCGATCCGTTTTTCCTGGCGCTCGGATTGCTGTACGATGAGCCTAATTCGGTGGATCAGGCAGAGAAGAATTTGCTGGCTCTGTGTCAGGGTCAGGATGAAATAGAGGTATATTGTCAGAAATTTAGAAAGTGGTCCGTACTCACTCAATGGAATGAAGGTGCGCTCGCAGCTATTTTCAGAAAGGGTCTCTCTGAAGCCCTTAAGGATGTCATGGTGGGATTTCCTATGCCTGCTGGTCTGAATGAGTCTATGTCTTTGGCCATTCAGATCGGTCGACGCTTGCGCGAGCGTAAATCTGTGCACCATTTGGCGGTATTACCTGAGCTTAAACCTGAGCCTATGCAGTGCGATAGGACTTTGACCAGAGTTGAACGGCAAGAACACAGACGTCTGAATGGGCTGTGTTTCTACTGTGGTGATTCCACTCATGCTATCTCTGATTGTCCTAAGCGCACTAAGCGGTTCGCTAGGTCTGCCACCATTGGTACAGTACAGTCAAAATTTCTTCTGTCCGTTACCTTGATCTGCTCTTTGTCATCGTATTCTGTCATGGCATTTGTGGATTCAGGCGCTGCCCTGAATTTGATGGACTTGGAGTTTGCTAGGCGTTGTGGGTTTTTCTTGGAGCCCTTGCAGTGTCCTATTCCATTGAGAGGAATTGATGCTACGCCTTTGGCCAAGAATAAGCCTCAGTACTGGACCCAGCTGACCATGTGCATGGCTCCTGCACATCAGGAGGTTATTCGCTTTCTGGTGTTGCATAATCTGCATGATGTGGTCGTGTTGGGGTTGCCATGGCTACAAACCCATAATCCAGTATTAGATTGGAAAACCATGTCGGTGTCCAGCTGGGGTTGTCAGGGGGTACATGGTGATGTCCCATTTCTGACTATTTCGTCATCCACCCCTTCTGAGGTTCCTGAGTTCTTGTCTGATTACCGGGATTTATTTGATGAGCCCAAGTCCGATACCCTACCTCCGCATAGGGATTGCGATTGTGCTATCGATTTGATTCCTGGTAGTAAATTCCCAAAAGGTCGACTTTTTAATTTATCTGTGCCTGAGCACGCCGCTATGCGGAGTTATGTGAAGGAGTCCTTGGAGAAGGGGCATATTCGCCCGTCATCGTCACCATTAGGAGCAGGGTTCTTTTTTGTAGCCAAGAAGGATGGTTCGCTGAGACCTTGTATAGATTACCGCCTTCTAAATAAGATCACGGTTAAATTTCAGTACCCCTTGCCATTGTTATCTGATTTGTTTGCTCGGATTAAGGGGGCTAGTTGGTTCACCAAGATAGATCTTCGTGGTGCGTATAATCTTGTGCGTATTAAGCGAGGCGATGAGTGGAAAACTGCATTTAATACGCCCGAGGGCCATTTTGAGTATCTAGTAATGCCATTCGGACTTGCCAATGCTCCATCAGTGTTTCAGTCCTTTATGCATGACATCTTCCAAGAGTACCTGGATAAATTCCTGATTGTGTACTTAGATGACATTTTGATATTCTCGGATGATTGGGAGTCTCATGTGAAGCAGGTCAGAGCGGTGTTTCAGGTCCTGCGTGCTAATTCTTTGTTTGTGAAGGGATCAAAGTGTCTCTTTGGTGTTCAGAAGGTTTCATTTTTGGGGTTCATCTTTTCCCCTTCTACTATCGAGATGGATCCTGTTAAGGTCCAAGCCATCCATGATCGGACTCAGCCGACATCTCTGAAAAGTCTGCAAAAGTTCCTGGGCTTTGCTAATTTTTATCGTCGCTTCATCTGCAATTTTTCTAGTATTGCTAAAATATTGACCGATTTGACCAAGAAAGGTGCTGATTTGGTCAATTGGTCTTCTGCTGCGGTGGAAGCTTTTCAAGAGTTGAAGCGTCGTTTTTCTTCTGCCCCTGTGTTGTGTCAACCAGATGTTTCGCTTCCGTTCCAGGTCGAGGTTGATGCTTCTGAGATTGGAGCAGGGGCTGTTTTGTCGCAGAGAAGTTTTGATTGCTCGGTGATGAAACCATGCGCCTTCTTTTCCAGGAAGTTTTCGCCTGCTGAGCGAAATTATGATGTGGGCAATCGAGAGTTGCTGGCCATGAAGTGGGCATTCGAGGAGTGGCGTCATTGGCTTGAAGGAGCTAAGCATCGCGTGGTGGTCTTGACTGATCATAAGAACTTGACTTATCTCGAGTCCGCCAAGCGGTTGAATCCTAGACAAGCTCGTTGGTTGTTGTTTTTTGCCCGTTTTGACTTTGTGATTTCATACCTTCCGGGCTCTAAAAATGTGAAGGTGGATGCTCTGTCTAGGAGTTTTGTGCCCGACTCTCCGGGTGTATCTGAGCCGGCGGGTATCCTCAAAGAGGGAGTAATTGTGTCTGCCATCTCCCCTGATTTGCGGCGGGTGCTGCAAAAATTTCAGGCTAATAAACCTGATCGTTGCCCAGCGGAGAAACTGTTTGTCCCTGATAGGTGGACGAATAAAGTTATCTCTGAGGTTCATTGTTCGGTGTTGGCTGGTCATCCTGGAATCTTTGGTACCAGAGAGTTAGTGGCTAGATCCTTTTGGTGGCCGTCTCTGTCGCGGGATGTGCGTGCTTTTGTGCAGTCCAGTGGGATTTGTGCTCGGGCTAAGCCCTGCTGTTCTCGTGCCAGTGGGTTGCTTTTGCCCTTGCCGTTCCCGAAGAGGCCTTGGACACATATCTCTATGGATTTTATTTCAGATCTTCCCGTCTCTCAAAAGATGTCAGTCATTTGGGTGGTCTGTGATCGCTTCTCTAAGATGGTCCATTTGGTACCCTTGTCTAAATTGCCTTCCTCCTCTGATTTGGTGCCATTGTTCTTCCAGCTTGTGGTTCGTTTGCATGGCATTCCAGAGAATATCGTTTCTGACAGAGGTTCCCAGTTTGTTTCGAGGTTTTGGCGAGCCTTTTGTGGTAGGATGGGCATTGACTTGTCTTTTTCCTCGGCTTTCCATCCTCAGACTAATGGCCAGACCGAACGAACCAATCAGACCTTGGAAACATATCTGAGATGCTTTGTTTCTGCTGATCAGGATGACTGGGTGTCCTTTTTGCCTTTGGCTGAGTTCGCCCTTAATAATCGGGCCAGCTCGGCTACCTTGGTTTCACCGTTTTTCTGCAACTCTGGGTTCCATCCTCGTTTCTCTTCAGGGCAGGTTGAGTCTTCCGACTGTCCTGGTGTGGATACTGTGGTGGACAGGTTGCAGCAGATTTGGACTCATGTAGTGGACAATTTGACCTTGTCCCAGGAGAAGGCTCAACGTTTCGCTAATCGCAGACGCTGTGTGGGTCCCCGACTTCGGGTTGGGGACTTGGTTTGGTTATCTTCTCATCATATTCCTATGAAGGTTTCCTCTCCTAAGTTTAAACCTCGTTTTATTGGTCCGTATAGGATTTCTGAGGTTCTTAATCCTGTGTCTTTTTTTGTCTGACCCTTCCAGATTCTTTTTCCATACATAACGTATTCCATAGGTCATTGTTGCGGAGATACGTGGCACCTATGGTTCCATCTGTTGATCCTCCTGCCCCAGTTTTGGTGGAAGGGGAGTTGGAGTATATTGTGGAGAAGATTTTGGATTCTCGTGTTTCAAGGCGGAAACTCCAGTATCTGGTTAAGTGGAAGGGTTATGCTCAGGAAGATAATTCCTGGGTCTTTTGCCTCTGATGTCCATGCTCCCGATCTTGTTCGTGCCTTTCATATGGCTCATCCTGGTCGTCCTGGGAGCTCTGGTGAGGGTTCGGTGACCCCTCCTCAAGGGGGGGTACTGTTGTGAATTCTGTGGCAGAGCTCCCTCCTGTGGTCACAAGTGGTACTTCGGCTGGTTCTCTCTGTGAGCTTCCGTTGGTGGAGGAAAGTGGTACTGCGGCTTCTGAGTTTCCTTCCTCAGGTGATGTGGTGAAGTCGTTAGGTGCTGCTCTATTTAACTCCACCTAGTGCTTTGATCCTGGCCTCCAGACAATGTTCTAGTTTTGGACCTGTTTCCTCCTGGATCGTTCCTGTGGCCTGCTGCTCTGCATAGCTAAGTTCCTCTTTGCTATTTGTTTGCTGTTTTTTTTCTGTCCAGCTTGTCAATTTGTTTTTTACTGCTTGCTGGAAGCTCTGGGACGCAGAGGGTGTACCTCCGTGCCGTTAGTTCGGTACGGAGGGTCTTTTTCCCCCTTTGCGTGGTTTTTGTAGGGTTTTGTGTTGACCGCAAAGTTACCTTTCCTATCCTCGCTCTGTTCAGAAAGTTGGGCCTCACTTTGCTAAATCTATTTCATCTCTACGTTTGTCTTTTCATCTTAACTCACAGTCATTATATGTGGGGGCTGCCTTTTCCTTTGGGGTATTTCTCTGAGGCAAGGTAGGCTTATTTTCTATCTTCAGGCTAGCTAGTTTATCAGGCCGTGCCGAGTTGCATAGGGAGCGTTAGGCGCAATCCACGGCTGCCTTTAGTGTGTTTGAGAGGATTAGGGATTGCGGTCAACAGAGTTCCCACATCTCAGAGCTCGTTCTTGTTTTTTGGGTTATTGCCAGGTCACTGTATGTGCTCTGACCTCTATGTCCATTGTGGTACTGAATTACCTTTCATAACAAATACTGCCCCTATGTACCAGAATATAACTACTATAATACTGCTCTTATGTAGAAGAATATAACTACTATAATACTGCTCCTATGTACAAGAATATAACTACTATAATACTGCTCCCTATGTACAAGAATATAGCTACTATAATACTGCTCCTATGTACAAGAATATAACTACTATAATACTGCTCCCTATGTACAAGAATATAGCTACTATAATACTGCTCCTATGTACAAGAATATAACTGCTATAATACTGCCCCTATATACAAGAATATAACTACTATAATACTGCCCCTATGTACAAGAATATAACGACTATAATACTGCCCCTATGTACAAGAATATAACTACTATAATACTGCTCCTATGTACAAGAATATAACTACTATAATACTGCTACTATGTACAAGAATATAACTACTATAATACTGCTCCTATGTAGAAGTATATAACTACTATAATACTGCCCCTTTGTACAAGAATATAACTACTATAATACTGCTCCTATGTACAAGAATATAACTACTATAATACTGCCCCTATGTACAAGAATATAACTACTATAATACTGCCCCTATGTACAAGAATATAACTACTATAATACTGTCCCTATATACAAGAATATAACTACTATAATACTGCCGCTATATACAAGAATATAACTACTATAATACTGCTCCTATGTACAAGAATATAACTACTATAATACTGCCCCTATGTACAAGAATATAACTACTATAATACTGCCCCTATGTACAAGAATATAACTACTATAATACTGTCCCTATATACAAGAATATAACTACTATAATACTGCCGCTATATACAAGAATATAACTACTATAATACTGCATCTATGTACAAGAATATAGCTACTATAATACTGCCCCTATGTACAAGAATATAACTACTATAATACTGCTCCTATGTACAAGAATATAACTACTATAATACTGCCCCTATGTACAAGAATATAACTACTATAATACTGCCCCTATGTACAAGAATATAACTACTATAATACTGCTCCTATGTACAAGAATATAACTACTATAATACTGCTCTTATGTACAAGAATATAACTACTATAATACTGCCCCTATGTACAAGAATATAACTACTATAATACTGCACCTATGTACAAGAATATAACTACTATAATACTGCTCTTATGTACAAGAATATAACTACTATAATACTGCTCCTATGTACAAGAACATAACTACTATAATACTGCTCCTATGTACAAGAATATAACTACTATAATACTGCCCCTATGTACAAGAATATAACTACTATAATACTGCCCCTATATACAAGAATATAACTACTATAATACTGCCCCTATGTACAAGAATATAACTACTATAATACTGCCCCCTATGTACAAGAATATAACTACTATAATACTGCTCCTATGTACAAGAATATAACTACTATAATACTGACCCCTATGTACAAGAATATACCTACTATAATACTGACCCCTATGTACAAGAATATAACTACTATAATACTGCCTCTATATACAAGAATATATCTACTATAATACTGCCCCCTATGTACAAGAATATAACTACTATAATACTGCTCCTATGTACAAGAATATAACTACTATAATACTGCCTCTATGTACAAGAATATAACTACTATAATACTGCTCCTATGTAGAAGAATATAACTACTATAATACTGCTCCTATGTACAAGAATATAACTACTATAATACTGCTCCTATGTACAAGAATATAACTACTATAATACTGCTCCCTATGTACAAGA
Source organism: Ranitomeya imitator (assembly GCF_032444005.1). NCBI lineage: Eukaryota > Metazoa > Chordata > Amphibia > Anura > Dendrobatidae > Ranitomeya > Ranitomeya imitator. Next base: position 2,501,164 of record NC_091285.1, read on the forward strand.
ATATAGCTACTATAATACTGCTCCTATTTACAAGAATATAACTACTATAATACTGCTCCTATGTACAAGAATATTACTGCTATAATACTGCCCCTATATACAAGAATATAACTACTATAATACTGCCCCTATGTACAAGAATATAACGACTATAATACTGCCCCTATGTACAAGAATATAACTACTATAATACTGCTCCTATGTACAAGAATATAACTACTAAAATACTACCTCTATATACAAGAATATAACTACTATAATACTGCTCCTATATACAAGAATATAACTACTATAATACTGCCCCTATGTACAAGAATATAACTACTATAATACTGCCCTTATGTACAAGAATATAACTACTATAATACTGCCTCTATGTACAAGAATATAACTACTATAATACTGCTCCTATGTACAAGAATATAACTATTATAATACTGCCCCTATGTACAAGAATATGACTACTATAATACTGCTACTATGTACAAGAATATAACTACTATAATACTGCCCCATGTACAAGAATATAACTACTATAATACTGCCCGTATGTACAAGAATATAACTACTATAATACTGCATCTATGTACAAGAATATAACTACTATAATACTGCTCCTATGTAGAAGTATATAACTACTATAATACTGCCCCTTTGTACAAGAATATAACTACTATAATACTGCCCCTATATACAAGAATATAACTACTATAATACTGCATCTATGTACAAGAATATAACTACTATAATACTGCTCCTATGTAGAAGTATATAACTACTATAATACTGCCCCTTTGTACAAGAATATAACTACTATAATACTGCCGCTATATACAAGAATATAACTACTATAATACTGCTCCTATGTACAAGAATATAACTACTATAATACTGCCCCTATGTACAAGAATATAACTACTATAATACTGCTCCTATGTACAAGAATATAACTACTATAATACTGCCCCTATGTACAAGAATATAACTACTATAATACTGCCCCTATGTACAAGAATATAACTACTATAATACTGCTCCTATGTACAAGAATATAACTACTATAATACTGCTCTTATGTACAAGAATATAACTACTATAATACTGCCCCTATGTACAAGAATATAACTACTATAATACTGCTCCTATGTACAAGAATATAACTACTATAATACTGCTCTTATGTACAAGAATATAACTACTATAATACTGCTCCTATGTACAAGAATATAACTACTATAATACTGCTCCTATGTACAAGAATATAACTACTATAATACTGCCCTCTATGTACAAGAATATAACTACTATAATACTGGTCTTATGTACAAGAATATAACTACTATAATACTGCTCCTATGTACAAGAATATAACTATTATAATACTGCTCCTATGTACAAGAATATAACTACTATAATACTGCCCCTATGTACAAGAATATAACTACTATAATACTGCCCCTATATACAAGAATATAACTACTATAATACTGCCCCTATGTACAAGAATATAACTACTATAATACTGCCCCCTATGTACAAGAATATAACTACTATAATACTGCTCCTATGTACAAGAATATAACTACTATAATACTGACCCCTATGTACAAGAATATAACTACTATAATACTGCCTCTATATACAAGAATATATCTACTATAATACTGCCCCCTATGTACAAGAATATAACTACTATAATACTGCCCCCTATGTACAAGAATATAACTACTATAATACTGCCCCTATGTACAAGAATATAACTACTATAATACTGCCCCCTATGTACAAGAATATAACTACTATAATACTGCTCCTATGTACAATATAACTACTATAATACTGCCCCTATGTACAAGAATATAACTACAATAATGGTGCTCCTATGTATATTAATATAACTACTATAATACTGCTCCTATGTACAAGAATATACCTACTATAATACTGCCCCTATGTATATTAATATAACTACTATAATACTGCTCCTATGTACAAGAATATAACTACTATAATACTGACCCCTATGTACAAAAATATACCTACTATAATACTGACCCCTATGTACAAGAATATAGCTACTATAATACTGCCTCTATATACAAGAATATAACTACTATAATACTGCCCCTATGTACTGGAATATAACTACTATAATACTGACCCCTATGTACAACAATATAACTACTATAATACTGCCTCTATATATAAGAATATAACTACTATAATACTGCCCCTATGTACAAGAATACAACTACTATATTACTGCTCCTATGTACAAGAATATAACTTCTATAATACTGCTCCTATGTACAAGAATATAACTACTATAATACTGCCCCTATGTACAAGAATATAACTACTATAATACTGCCCCTATGTACAAGAATATAACTACTATAATACTGCTCCTATGTACAAGAATATAACTACTATAATACTGCCCCTATGTACAAGAATATAACTACTATAATACTGCCCCTATGTACAGAATATAACTACTATAATACTGCCCCTATGTACAAGAATATAACTACTATAATACTGCCTCTATATATAAGAATATAACTACTATAATACTGTCCCTATGTACAAGAATATAACTACTATAATACTGACCCCTATGTACAAGAATATAACTACTATAATACTGACCCCTATGTACAAGAATATAACTACTATAATACTGCTCCTATATACAAGAATATACCTACTATAATACTGCTCCTATGTATAGGAATATAACTACTATAATACTGCTCCTATGTACAAGAATATAACTACTATAATACTGCTCCTATGTACAAGAATATAACTACTATAATACTGCTCCTATGTACAAGAATATAACTACTATAATACTGCCCCTATGTACAAGAATATAACTACTATAATACTGCCCCCTATGTCCAGGAATATAACTACTATAATACTGCCTCCTATGTACAAGAATATAACTACTATAATACTGCTCTTATGTACAAGAATATAACTACGATAATACTGCCCTCTATGTACAAGAATATAACTACGATAATACTGCCCCCTATGTACAAGAATATAACTACTATAATACTGCTCCTATGTACAAGAATATAACTACTATAATACTGCTCCTATGTACAAGAATATAACTACTATAATACTGCTCCTATGTACAAGAATATAACTACTATAATACTGCTCCTATGTATAAGAATATAACTACTATAATACTGCTCCTATATACAAGAATATAACTACTATAATACTGCCCCTATGTACAAGAATATAACTACTATAATACTGCTCCTATGTATAAGAATATAACTACTATAATACTGCTCCTATGTATAAGAATATAACTACTATAATACTGCTCCTATGTACAAGAATATAACTACTATAATACTGCTCCTATGTACAAGAATATAACTACTATAATACTGCTCCTATGTACAAGAATATAACTACTATAATACTGCTCCTATGTACAAGAATATAACTACTATAATACTGCTCCTATGTACAAGAATATAACTACTATAATACTGCCCCTATGTACAAGAATATAACTACTATAATACTGACCCCTATGTACAAGAATATAACTACTATAATACTGCCTCTATATACAAGAATATATCTACTATAATACTGCCCCCTATGTACAAGAATATAACTACTATAATACTGCCCCCTATGTACAAGAATATAACTACTATAATACTGCCCCTATGTACAAGAATATAACTACTATAATACTGCCCCCTATGTACAAGAATATAACTACTATAATACTGCTCCTATGTACAATATAACTACTATAATACTGCCCCTATGTACAAGAATATAACTACAATAATGGTGCTCCTATGTATATTAATATAACTACTATAATACTGCTCCTATGTACAAGAATATACCTACTATAATACTGCCCCTATGTATATTAATATAACTACTATAATACTGCTCCTATGTACAAGAATATAACTACTATAATACTGACCCCTATGTACAAAAATATACCTACTATAATACTGACCCCTATGTACAAGAATATAGCTACTATAATACTGCCTCTATATACAAGAATATAACTACTATAATACTGCCCCTATGTACTGGAATATAACTACTATAATACTGACCCCTATGTACAACAATATAACTACTATAATACTGCCTCTATATATAAGAATATAACTACTATAATACTGCCCCTATGTACAAGAATACAACTACTATATTACTGCTCCTATGTACAAGAATATAACTTCTATAATACTGCTCCTATGTACAAGAATATAACTACTATAATACTGCCCCTATGTACAAGAATATAACTACTATAATACTGCCCCTATGTACAAGAATATAACTACTATAATACTGCTCCTATGTACAAGAATATAACTACTATAATACTGCCCCTATGTACAAGAATATAACTACTATAATACTGCCCCTATGTACAGAATATAACTACTATAATACTGCCCCTATGTACAAGAATATAACTACTATAATATTGCCTCTATATATAAGAATATAACTACTATAATACTGTCCCTATGTACAAGAATATAACTACTATAATACTGACCCCTATGTACAAGAATATAACTACTATAATACTGACCCCTATGTACAAGAATATAACTACTATAATACTGCTCCTATATACAAGAATATACCTACTATAATACTGCTCCTATGTATAGGAATATAACTACTATAATACTGCTCCTATGTACAAGAATATAACTACTATAATACTGCTCCTATGTACAAGAATATAACTACTATAATACTGCTCCTATGTACAAGAATATAACTACTATAATACTGCCCCTATGTACAAGAATATAACTACTATAATACTGCCCCCTATGTCCAGGAATATAACTACTATAATACTGCCTCCTATGTACAAGAATATAACTACTATAATACTGCTCTTATGTACAAGAATATAACTACGATAATACTGCCCTCTATGTACAAGAATATAACTACGATAATACTGCCCCCTATGTACAAGAATATAACTACTATAATACTGCTCCTATGTACAAGAATATAACTACTATAATACTGCTCCTATGTACAAGAATATAACTACTATAATACTGCTCCTATGTACAAGAATATAACTACTATAATACTGCTCCTATGTATAAGAATATAACTACTATAATACTGCTCCTATGTATAAGAATATAACTACTATAATACTGACCCCTATGTACAAGAATATAACTACTATAATACTGCTCCTATGTACAAGAATATAACTACTATAATACTGCTCCTATGTATAAGAATATAACTACTATAATACTGCTCCTATGTATAAGAATATAACTACTATAATACTGCTCCTATGTACAAGAATATAACTACTATAATACTGCTCCTATGTACAAGAATATAACTACTATAATACTGCTCCTATGTACAAGAATATAACTACTATAATACTGCTCCTATGTACAAGAATATAACTACTATAATACTGCTCCTATGTACAAGAATATAACTACTATAATACTGCCCCTATGTACAAGAATATAACTACTATAATACTGACCCCTATGTACAAGAATATAACTACTATAATACTGCCTCTATATATAAGAATATAACTACTATAATACTGCCCCTATGTACAAGAATATAACTACTATAATACTGCTCCTATGTATAAGAATATAACTACTATAATACTGCTCCTATGTACAAGAATATAACTACTATAATACTGCCCCTATGTACAAGAATATAACTACTATAATACTGCTCCTATGTACAAGAATATAACTACTATAATACTGCTCCTATGTACAGAATATAACTACTATAATACTACCCCTATGTACAAGAATATAACTACTATAATACTGCCTCTATATATAAGAATATAACTACTATAATACTGTCCCTATGTACAAGAATATAACTACTATAATACTGACCCCTATGTACAAGAATATAACTACTATAATACTGACCCCTATGTACAAGAATATAACTACTATAATACTGCTCCTATGTACAAGAATATAACTACTATAATACTGCTCTTATGTACAAGAATATAACTACTATAATACTGCCCCCTATGTACAAGAATATAACTACTATAATACTGCTCCTATGTACAAGAATATAACTACTATAATACTGCCCCCTATGTACAAGAATATAACTACTATAATACTGCCCCCTATGTCCAGGAATATAACTACTATAATACTGCCTCCTATGTACAAGAATATAACTACTATAATACTGCTCTTATGTACAAGAATATAACTACTATAATACTGCCCCCTATGTACAAGAATATAACTACTATAATACTGCCCCCTATGTACAAGAATATAACTATTATAATACTGCTCCTATGTACAGGAATATAACTACTATAATACTGCTCCTATGTACAAGAATATAACTACTATAATACTGCTCCTATATACAAGAATATAACTACTATAATACTGCCCCTATGTACAAGAATATAACTACTATAATACTGCTCCTATGTATAAAAATATAACTACTATAATACTGCTCCTATGTACAAGAATATAACTACTATAATACTGCTCCTATGTACAATAATATAACTACTATAATACTGCTCCTATGTACAAGAATATAACTACTATAATACTGCTCCTATGTACAAGAATATAACTACTATAATACTGCTCCTATGTACAAGAATATAACTACTATAATACTGCTCCTATGTACAAGAATATAACTACTATAATACTGCTCCTATGTACAAGAATATAACTACTATAATACTGCTCCTATGTATAAGAATATAACTACTATAATACTGCTCCTATGTACAAGAATATAACTACTATAATACTGCTCCTATGTACAAGAATATAACTACTATAATACTGCACCTATGTACAGGAATATAACTACTATAATACTGCTCCTATGTACAAGAATATAACTACTATAATACTGCTCCTATGTACAAGAATATAACTACTATAATACTGCTCCTATGTATAAGAATATAACTACTATAATACTGCTCCTATGTACAAGAATATAACTACTATAATACTGCTCCTATGTACAAGAATATAACTACTATAATACTGCACCTATGTACAAGAATATGACTACTATAATACTGCTCCTATGTACAAGAATATAACTACTATAATACTGCTCCTATGTACAAGAATATAACTACTATAATACTGCTCCTATGTACAGGAATATAACTACTATAATACTGCCCCTATGTACAAGAATATAACTACTATAATACTGCGTCTATGTACAAGAATATAACTACTATAATACTGCCTCCTATGTACAAGAATATAACTACTATAATACTGACCCCTATGTACAAGAATATAACTACTATAATACTGCTCCTATGTAAAAGAATATAACTACTATAATACTGACCCCTATGTACAAGAATATAACTACTATAATACTGCTCCTATGTACAAGAATATAACTACTATAATACTGCCCCTATGTATAAGAATATAACTACTATAATACTGCTCCTATGTACAAGAATATAACTACTATAATACTGCTCCTATGTACAAGAATATAACTACTATAATACTGCTCCTATGTACAAGAATATAACTACTATAATACTGCTCCTATGTACAGGAATATAACTACTATAATACTGCCCCTATGTACAAGAATATAACTACTATAATACTGCTCCTATGTACAAGAATATAACTACTATAATACTGCTCCTATGTACAAGAATATAACTACTATAATAGTGCCCCCTATGTACAAGAATATAACTACTATAATACTGCTCCTATGTACAAGAATATAACTACTATAATACTGCTCCTATGTACAAGAATATAACTACTATAATACTGCTCCTATGTACAAGAATATAACTACTATAATACTGCTCCTATGTATAAGAATATAACTACTATAATACTGCTCCTATGTACAGGAATATAACTACTATAATACTGCTCCTATGTACAAGAATATAACTACTATAATACTGCTCCTATGTACAAGAATATAACTACTATAATAATGCCCCCTATGTACAAGAATATAACTACTATAATACTGCTCCTATGTACAAGAATATAACTACTATAATACTGCTCCTATGTACAGGAATATAACTACTATAATACTGCCCCTATGTACAAGAATATAACTACTATAATACTGCTCCTATGTACAAGAATATAACTACTATAATACTGCTCCTATGTACAAGAATATAACTACTATAATAGTGCCCCCTATGTACAAGAATATAACTACTATAATACTGCTCCTATGTACAAGAATATAACTACTATAATACTGCTCCTATGTACAAGAATATAACTACTATAATACTGCTCCTATGTACAAGAATATAACTACTATAATACTGCTCCTATGTATAAGAATATAACTACTATAATACTGCTCCTATGTACAGGAATATAACTACTATAATACTGCTCCTATGTACAAGAATATAACTACTATAATACTGCCCCTATGTACAAGAATATAACTACTATAATACTGCTCCTATGTACAAGAATATAACTACTATAATACTGCTCCTATGTACAAGAATATAACTACTATAATACTGCCCCTATGTACAAGAATATAACTACTATAATACTGCTCCTATGTACAAGAATATAACTACTATAATACTGCTCCTATGTACAAGAATATAACTACTATAATACTGCTCCTATGTACAAGAATATAACTACTATAATACTGCTCCTATGTATAAGAATATAACTACTATAATACTGCTCCTATGTACAGGAATATAACTACTATAATACTGCTCCTATGTACAAGAATATAACTACTATAATACTGCTCCTATGTACAAGAATATAACTACTATAATAGTGCCTGGCAAGATTATCGCATCCCGGGAAGGTTACTCAGACGCCCCCCTGTGGTCTTTGTGTCACACAGCCCTCTGCTGCCTGCTATGGTCGCCGGTCAGTCGTGTAATGGAGGAGGCAGTACACTGTTTGCATTAGTGCTTATCATAAAAACTAAAATCAGTGTGTGGTACATACAGCTCTGGCAAAAATTAAGGGACCACGGCACAATGTTCAGTTTGTCTGATTTTTCTCTTTATATTTTAGAGTAAAATGTAAATTGTTCTTTTATTCTATAAATCTCTGACAACGTCTCCAAAGTTCCCAGCAATAAATTTTGTATTTTTTTCTGACAATGAAAAATGGTCAAAATAAAAAATCCCCAGTGCTTTCAGACCTCAAATAATGCAAAGAAAACATGTTTACCAACTCGAGATAAGATCAATTTTTGTTTTTTTGTTCTTTGTATTGTTGCCTTCTGTGCAGGCCGGGGTGCGGCCTCCCTGTATCTGAGCTAGAGATTGTATATAAGGCTTCCCCAGTCTAGTGTTCCCTGGTTGGGCCCAGTCCTTTTGTCTGCCCTTATTCACACTGAGGTCAACATTGACACAATGTAAGGTTTTAATATTAGACAGTGTAGGACTGTCCCGATTAGAGTCACCTTGACGTGGTGGGATGGCTTTTGTGCTATTTTTTGATCAAAAAACAGTATTACTAAAAACTCTGTGTTATTTAAATGCACTTTTGTTTTTTTACTTAGTTACATCAGGGTTTTTGCTTCCTTTTACTCTTGTAGGTTTTAGGCTATGTGCACACGTTCAGGAATTCATGCAGAAAATTCCTGGGGAAATCCAGACATTTCTGCCAGATTTCCGCATGAAATCCGCATGCGTTTTTTTGCGCGGTTTTGACGCGGTTTTTGCGCGTTTTTTTGCGCAGTTTTTCCCAGACATTTCCCAATGCATTAGACAGTGGGAAAACCGTGAAAAAAACGCAAAATTAATGAGCAGGTTCATTATTTTTCCCGCAATGCGTTTTTCATGCGGAAAAACGCACATCATGTGCACAAAAATTGCGGATTTCATTAAAAATGATAGGATGCTTAATGTATGCAGATTATTTGTGGTTTTACAGCGTTTTTATAGCGTAAAACGCTAAAAAACCGCAAATAATCTGCAACGTGTGCACATAGCCTAAAGGCTATGATTATTGATTATTTGCGGATTTTGTGCATTTTTTGCGTGTTTTTTAGGCAGCTTTCCACAGCAAAAACGCTTAAAAACACATGCATTAAGCATCCCATCATTTTTAATGGTTTCCACAATTTTTGTGCATGCGGAAAAATACGCATCGTGTTCATTAATTTTGCGGATTTTAAGCGGATTTTCCACTATATTATTGCATCCCAGAACCTCTGGAAAAAAAACGCAAAAAATCTGCGCAAGAAAACGCACAAAATACGCGATAAAAACGTGCAGAATTCTGCAGAAACTTCAGGATTTTCTCAGGAAATTTCTGCATACTTTCCGGACGTGTGCACATAGCCTTAGGCTGCCGTCACACTCGCAGTATGTGGTCAGTATTTTACCTCAGTATTTGTAGCCAAAACCAGCAGTGGAACAAATAGAGGAAAAGTATAATAGAAACATCTGCACCACTTCTGTATTTATCACCCACTGCTGGTTTTGGCTACAAATACTGATGTAAAATACTGACCAAATACTGATAGTGTGACGGCAGCCTTAATGTTTTGTGGCCAATGTGAACATGCGTTTAACTTCTGCATATTTACCAACTCAAGATAAGCTCAATTTTGTTTTGTTCTTTAGAATGTTTAGTTTCTCTGATTTTTCTCTTTATATTTTAAAACATTTAACATTTAAAATGTAAATTGTTATTTTATTCTATAAACTACTGACAATGTCTCCGAAGTTCCAAGCAGTAATTTTGTATTTATTTTCTGAAAATGAGAAATGGTCAAAATAACAAAAAAATGCAGACCTCAAATAATGCAAAGAAACAAGGTCATAATCATTTAGAAACAACAATACTAATGTTTTATCTCAGGAAGAGATCAGAAATCAATATGTTGTGGAATAACCATGATTGTTAATCCCGGCTTTCCTGCGTCTCGGCAGCTTTCCTCCAGTCTCTCTCTCCTCCTGGTACAATAATGTCAGCCGTTCTCTGTGTGATGGCTTGTGACCATCCATCATCCTCCAGAGGTTTTCGGTGGGGTTCAGGTCTGGAGATTGGGTGGCCATGACAGGGATGTGATGTGGTGGTCTCTTCATTTTTGCAAGAGCTGTATATCCCCGGTATTGTCACTGTGCACTCCGCGATAACCCCAGACTACTCTCTGCCACCACCAGTCATTTTTTATGTTCTGTGACTGGACGCCTGGTAGGTCGCGCGTGTCCTGGTGACCTGGTCTACACCCTGCTGTCGGTAAGGACTATGATCGGTGTAACGGGGTCTACTGTGCTGGAGTACCTCTTTCAGCACCCCCCGTGTTTCAGGAGGTCCACTCTGCTTTTGCTGGATTCTGAATGAAGGATGCTGGCAGGAATTTCTTGATTACATGAGAGCATATAAAAGCTGACTGCTTCTCCACGTATTTCCAGTCTAAGAACACCCTTTATGTACAGCACACAGAATATATAACACAGATACACAGGGCAGGCCAATAGAAAAAACAGAATAGTAAAACCAAAAACACTCAGTTTGAAAAAATGTTGCAGTAATCCGCAAGTGCTAGTAAAAGATGTAAAAAAAAAAAAAAAACAGGGTATTTGGTTGATACGTTTTTTGCAAAAAATGTATACTAAGCTGCTCTACCAAACTTCACGGTATACCCTTATCAGAGCAGTCCTAACTAATGTATGCAATCCCTATCTGATGTATTTAAAAACCTGATCATCTGTATATTACCTGTGTGAACAGGGTTCAGAGAGGAAAAATCCATGTGTGCATACAGAGTAGAACAGCTTTTGTGCAGCTAGCCCAAGAGGAGTGGTAGGTAGCTCTCCAGTCTTGTAGACACAAGAGAACAATTATGGAAACAGGAACACATGGGCTACTTGCACAGTGAACAAGTCTGTATGATCATGTTCACACACCACCAAGAAACCTGAAGACACAAAAGAGAATAGTAAAACCAAAAACACTCAGTTTGAAAAAATGTTGCAGTAATCCGCAAGTGCTAGTAAAAGATGTAAAAAAAAAAAAAACAGGGTATTTGGTTGATACGTTTTTTGCAAAAAATGTATACTAAGCTGCTCTACCAATCTTCACGGTATACCCTTATCAGAGCAGTCCTAACTAATGTATGCAATCCCTATCTGATGTATTTAGTGCTTTTACTAGCACTTGCGGATTACTGCAACATTTTTTCAAACTGAGTGTTTTTGGTTTTACTATTCTCTTTTGTGTCTTCAGGTTTCTTGGTGGTGTGTGAACATGATCCTACAGACTTGTTCACTGTGCAAGTAGCCCATGTGTTCCTGTTTCCAATAGAAAAAACAGGCCAGACATACATTACAATAGCCGCAGGGGGACGGAGCCTGCTGATATTTACTGTGGGAATTACAAAGGTGGCGGGAGGACAGAAGGGGGATATCTTGTCCTCTCTGCCCAGGGGCGCAGCCTGTGGGCTGATGCATCTCACATGGAACCTATTATACATACATATAACTGCACAACATACTCTGGGTGCTGAGTGGTTCCGTAACACGTAACACGGCGCCCCTTTTCAGTGACGTGATCGGCATACACAGTCTGATCCTTAACGGATCGGTTTGGGGATGACCGAAGTTTATGGGGTTGGTACAAGTTCAGTTTGTCGACTTAGTCCATCGGCGTTACCGTTTTGTTTGCCGGGTCTGTAGTGGATGGTGAAGTCCAGAGGTTGTAGAGCTAAACTCCACCGCAGTAATCTGGTGTTGTCCCCGGAGACCCGATTAAGCCAGACTAGGGGATTATGGTTCGTTAGGAGGGAAAACTGTCGTCCATACAAATATGGTTGTAACTTTTTGAGTACCCATACTACCGCCAGGCACTCCTTCTCGATGGCCGCATAGCTCACTTCACGGGGCAGTATTTTCCGACTCAGGTAAGCTACCGGGTGTTCTTGGCCGTCCGGCCCGACTTGGCTTAGTACTGCCCCCAATCCAAACATAGAAGCGTCTGTGTGAACAAGGAAACATTTAGTTATATCGGGTGCGGCCAATACAGGGGTATTGGTGAGGGCGTCCTTTAGCTGGCGGAAGGCTTCCTCACACTCTGGGGTCCAGGTTACCTGGCGGGGTTGGTTCTTACGGGTCAGATCAGTGAGGGGCTTGGCCACGCTGCTGTAATTGGGAACGAAACGCCAATTGTCCCTAGAAACGCCATGACCTGGGTTTTAGTGCGTGGGGTGGGCCATTTGGCTATGGCTTCAATCTTGGCTGGTTCTGGTCTCTGTTTCCCACTTCCCACCCAATGCCCTAAATACTGAACCTCTGCTTTGCCCATCTGACACTTGTTTGGGTTCAGGGTGATTCCGGCCTTGTGGATCCTGTCCAATATTGTCTCTAGGTGATTTAGATGCTCTTCCCATGTCACGCTGTAGATAGCGATGTCATCCAGGTAGGCACAAGCATAGTCCTGGAGACCATCCAGAAGCCGGTCAGCCAGCCTCTGGAAGGTCGCCGGGGCAGGCTTCATCCCGAATGGCATAACTCGAAACTGGAATAAGCCAAACGGGGTGACAAATGCCGACTTGGGAATAGCGTCAGGACTAAGGGGAATCTGCCAGTAGCCTTTGCATAGATCGATGGTGGTCAAATACTTTGCCGCCGCCAGCCGGTCTAACAAGTCATCCACACGCGGCATGGGATACACATCCATCACTGTTTTCTCATTGAGCTTACGATAGTCTACACAAAACCGTGTAGTCCCATCCTTCTTGGGCACTAACACTACGGGGGATGCCCAGGGACTATCTGACTCTTCAATGACCCCTAAACGCAACATCTCTTGTATCTCTTGTCGCAGGGGGGGTCTAATCCTGGGTCTCCACCTTGTGTTGTGCCAGGCAAGTGTACCCTGGTCTCCCCGAAAACATCCTTTGTCGCTGCCTCAACAACTCCTCTGCCTGCTGTCTCTCCAGGGGACCTAAGTCTTCACCCAAGTGTACCTGGTCCCATGTTTTAGACTGAGTCCTCTCCCCTAAGACATCCGGCAAGGGAAGTCCGGCTAAATCCTCTGCTTCAGGTGCACAGATGGCCACTGCCTCTTCAGGGCGCTCCCGATAGGGCTTCAGCATATTCACGTGGAACATGCGGATAACCCTGGGGTCGTCACAATCGGCGACATTATAGGTGGTGTCGGCTATTTTCCCCACTACCTGGTAGGGCCCCTGCCATGCAGCTTGGAACTTGTTCTGCCTGGTGGGCTCTAACACCAGGACCTTCTGCCCTATTTCCAAGGTGCGCTCTCTGGCCCTCCGATCGTACCATACGTGCTGGCGCCGCTGGGCCACCTGCATGTTCCCACGTACAGCCTGAGTCAGCTCCTGTAGGCGGTCCCGGAATTCCAGCATATAGGATTTATCAAATCCGCTGCGGGAAAACCCGTGGGAGAACCCACAGCCCCCTTCCTAGGTGTGAACATAACAGTACAATGTAAATCAATGAGAAAAAAAATGCTGTGCACACGTTGCGGAAAATCCGCTGCGGAAACGCTGCGGTTTAAAAGAAGTAGCATGTCACATCTTTTTTGTGAATCTGCAGCGTTTTTGTAACCATTCCATTATAGAAAACCATAGGGGTAAAAAACGCAGCAAATCCGCAAGAAAACCGCGACAAATCCGCAGGTGCGTTTTCTGCCAGGAGAGGCAGAATCCGCACCAGAAATTCCTAAGCCTCATCCGCAATGTGTGCACATAGCCTTAATCAATTGCGGATCTGCAGCATTTCTGCACTGCAAAAAACGCTGCGGATCCGCAGAGAATCCGCAACATGTGCGCATAGCCTTAGTCTACTATCGCTGGTCACACACGTGGCAGTGGTGTCCTGTACTTTCGCTTCCTTGCACCTGTGTTTATACTATTATTAATAAAATGTGATATAGTCTTGTACACTATCGACCTGGTATCATCTTTTCTTTGTGTATGTGGACATGGCTCAGTGAGGAATGGTCACTATAGTCCTGACGTACATGCACAGGTGGTTTACTGTGGGGGTGCACCATGTGTAGTGGTCTTATAGGCCAGGGGTGTCACACTGCTTTCCTCCAGGACCTCAGACCATGCGTGTTTTCAAGATTTCCTTAGCATTGCACAAGGTGCTGGAATCATTCTGTGCAGGTGATTAAATTATCACCTGTGCAGTACAAGGAAATCCTGAAAACATGACCTGTTTGCGGCCCTCGAGGAATGCAGTTTGACACCTCTGTTATAGGCTATCTTCAAAAGATTTTACAAGGAGGACAAAACCGAATATATAGTTACAGAAAATGAAAGGAATTAAGCAGAGACAGAGGCGGTTGAGTTTGGCAGGAGGAGAGCGCTTCGCTGGGGGCCGTCGTGAGTGTGCCGCGCCAACCTGGGAGATCTGGTGGTTGTGAATCGCAGATCTTCCACTTAGCCTGTGTGTTTTGATCCCTTATTAAATGAATTTGCTTTCCTTGGTGCTGAAGTGGTTAACGACCCTTTCCATGCTGGTGAAAAACGTGCAGCTCCATTTCAGCTGCTTCTGATCTGGTTGTTAAAGGGAACCTGTCACCCCGAAAATCGCGGGTGAGGTAATCCCACCGGCATCAGGGGCTTATCTGCAGCATTCTATAATGCTGTAGATAAGCCCCCGATGTTACCTGAAAACGGAGAAAAAGACGTTAGATTATACTCACCCAGGGGCGGTCCCGCTGCTGGTCTGGTCAGATGGGCGTCTCCGGTCCGCTGCGGCGCCTCCTATCTTCTTTCCATGACGTCCTCTTCTGATCTTCAGCCACGGCTCCGGCGCAGGCGTACTTTGCTCTGCCCTGTTGAGGGCAGACAAAGTACTGCAGTGCGCAGGCGCCGAGCCTCTGACCTTTCCGGCGCCTGCGCACTGCAGTAATATCCTCTGCCCTCAACAGGGCAGAGCAAAGTACGCCTGCGCCGGAGCCGTGGCCGAAGATCAGAAGAGGACGTCATGGAAAGAAGATGGGAGGCGACGCAGCGGACCGGTGACGCCCATCTGACCAGACCAGCAGCGGGACCGCCCCTGGGTGAGTATAATCTAACGTCTTTTTCTCCTTTTTCAGGTAACATCGGGGGCTTATCTACAGCATTACAGAATGCTGCAGATAAGCCCCTGATGCCGGTGGGATTACCTCACCCCCGATTTTCGGGGTGACAGGTTCCCTTTAACTTTCTATAAAACCTGGCCAGACCTTCTCTGTCCTGCCGGTGAAAGTTCTTCTTTCTTGGTGTTTGGAGACAAGGTGCTGAATAGATCGTTGTGGCTATTGGCTATAATTGGCTTCTGGGGCTGTGTGCTTAAGCTAAGTGTTCTGGAGAGGAGTTGCTGTGGAGGTGTTCTGTAGTGTGTTTTATCTATTGGTCCCTGTTGCCATTTAGTATATTCCTCCCTGTCCCTATACTCCTACCTACTGTTGACTGGTGCTTTTGTATGATAGAGGGCTTCTGTTATCTCCGTTTTGTCTTTGTGTCTTGTGCACATTACATTTCTGTCCCAGGCTCCATGGGTAGAGGAGGGGAGAGGCCAGGGATTAACAGGAGCATACTGAGGTCAGAGACTCAGGCCTCTCTACCACCAAGAGTACCCCCCGAGACATTGATAATTAGGGTCCCAGTTCCAGGAACAGTTTGATGCCCTCCTCCTCTGCTTAAGACTGTCACAGCTTGACAGGGCCGTTCAGTAAATGGGATTCATGCATGAACAGAGACCATAATCCCAGAGAATCTGTGACAAGATGTGAAAGTTACTGATCACAGACGACTCCATCCAATGTCACTGAGCAAGAGCGAGGGGACAAAGAAGCGGCAAAATGTCATCTCTAGAAGGGCAAAGCTGGAGAGACAGACCCCAAAGACTGCAGAGAATGGTGGGAGACAGACCGCAAAAGACTGCAGAGAAAGGAGGAGAGACAGACCCCAAAAGACTGCAGAGAAAGGAGGAGAGACAGACCCCAAAAGACTGCAGAGAAAGGAGGAGAGACAGACCCCAAAAGATTGCAGAGAAAGGAGGAGAGACAGACCCCAAAAGATTGCAGAGAAAGGAGGAGAGACAGACTCCAAAGACTGCAGAGAAAGGTGGGAGAGACAGACCCCAAAAGATTGCAGAGAAAGGAGGAGAGACAGACTCCAAAGACTGCAGAGAAAGGTGGGAGAGACAGACCCCAAAAGACTGCAGAGAAAGGAGGAGAGACAGACCCCAAAAGACTGCAGAGAAAGGAGGAGAGACAGACCCCAAAGACTGCAGAGAAAGGAGGAGAGACAGACCCCAAAAGACTGCAGAGAAAGGAGGAGAGACAGACCCCAAAGACTGCAGAGAAAGGTGGGAGAGACAGACCCCAAAAGACTGCAGAGAAAGGAGGAGAGACAGACCCCAAAAGACTGCAGAGAAAGGAGGAGAGACATACCCCAAAAGATTGCAGAGAAAGGAGGAGAGACAGACCCCAAAAGACTGCAGAGAAAGGAGGAGAGACAGACCCCAAAAGACTGCAGAGAAAAGAGGAGAGACAGACCCCAAGAGACTGCAGAGAAAGGAGGAGAGACAGACCCCAAAAGATTGCAGAGAAAGGAGGAGAGACAGACCCCAAAAGATTGCAGAGAAAGGAGGAGAGACAGACCCCAAAAGACTGCCAGAGAAAGGAGGAGAGACAGACCCCAAAGACTGCAGAGAAAGGTGGGAGAGACAGACCCCACAAGACTGCAGAGAAAGGAGGAGAGACAGACCCCAAAAGACTGCCAGAGAAAGGAGGAGAGACAGACCCCAAAGACTGCAGAGAAAGGTGGAGAGACAGACCCCAAAAGACTGCAGAGAAAGGTGGAGAGACAGACCCCAAAAGATTGCAGAGAAAGGAGGAGAGACAGACCCCAAAAGACTGCAGAGAAAGGTGGAGAGACAGACCCCAAAAGACTGCAGAGAAAGGTGGAGAGACAGACCCCAAAAGATTGCAGAGAAAGGAGGAGAGACAGACCCCAAAAGACTGCCAGAGAAAGGAGGAGAGACAGACCCCAAAGACTGCAGAGAAAGGTGGAGAGACAGACCCCAAAAGATTGCAGAGAAAGGAGGAGAGGCAGACCCCAAAAGACTGCCAGAGAAAGGAGGAGAGACAGACCCCAAAGACTGCAGAGAAAGGAGGAGAGACAGACCCCAAAAGATTGCAGAGAAAGGAGGAGAGACAGACCCCAAAAGACTGCAGAGAAAGGTGGAGAGACAGACCCCAAAAGATTGCAGAGAAAGGAGGAGAGACAGACCCCAAAAGACTGCCAGAGAAAGGAGGAGAGACAGACCCCAAAGACTGCAGAGAAAGGTGGAGAGACAGACCCCAAAAGATTGCAGAGAAAGGAGGAGAGACAGACCCCAAAAGACTGCCAGAGAAAGGAGGAGAGACAGACCCCAAAGACTGCAGAGAAAGGTGGGAGAGACAGACCCCACAAGACTGCAGAGAAAGGAGGAGAGACAGACCCCAAAAGACTGCCAGAGAAAGGAGGAGAGACAGACCCCAAAGACTGCAGAGAAAGGTGGGAGAGACAGACCCCACAAGACTGCAGAGAAAGGAGGAGAGACAGACCCCAAAAGACTGCAGAGAAAGGAGGAGAGACAGACCCCAAAGACTGCAGAGAAAGGTGGGAGAGACAGACCCCAAAAGACTGCAGAGAAAGGTGGAGAGACAGACCCCAAAAGACTGCAGAGAAAGGAGGAGAGACAGACCCCAAAAGATTGCAGAGAAAGGTGGAGAGACAGACCCCAAAAGACTGCAGAGAAAGGAGGAGAGACAGACCCCAAAGACTGCAGAGAAAGGTGGGAGAGACAGACCCCACAAGACTGCAGAGAAAGGAGGAGAGACAGACCCCAAAAGACTGCAGAGAAAGGAGGAGAGACAGACCCCAAAGACTGCAGAGAAAGGTGGGAGAGACAGACCCCAAAAGACTGCAGAGAAAGGTGGAGAGACAGACCCCAAAGACTGCAGAGAAAGGTGGGAGAGACAGACCCCACAAGACTGCAGAGAAAGGAGGAGAGACAGACCCCAAAAGACTACAGAGAAAGGAGGAGAGACAGACCCCAAAAGACTGCAGAGAAAGGAGGAGAGACAGACCCCAAAAGACTGCAGAGAAAGGAGGAGAGACAGACCCCAAAGACTGCAGAGAAAGGTGGGAGAGACAGACCCCAAAAGACTGCAGAGAAAGGAGGAGAGACAGACCCCAAAAGACTGCAGAGAAAGGAGGAGAGACAGACCCCAAAAGACTGCAGAGAAAGGAGAGACAGACCCCAAAAGATTGCAGAGAAAGGAGGAGAGACAGACCCCAAAATATTGCAGAGAAAGGAGGAGAGACAGACCCCAAAAGATTGCAGAGAAAGGAGGGAGATACAGACCCCAAAAGATTGCAGAGAAAGGAGGAGAAACAGACCCCAAAAGACTGCAGAGAAAGGTGGGAGAGTCACATACCTCCCAACTTTCGAGGAAGGAAAAGAGGGGCAAATTTTAGGCCAAACCTCTGACCACACCCATTTCACAACCAGTCACGCCCCAACCGCACCCATTTGGCACTTCTGATCACAATGTTTCGTAAATAATAATTATAAACAAAAAAAAAATATGGCCATACAGTGCTCCATACAGTATAATGGGCCCACATGATGATGCATACTGTATAATGGCCACACGTGATGTTCCATACTGTATATTGGCCGCACATGATGCTCCATACTTTATAATGACTGCACATGATGCTCCATACTGTATAATGACCGCACATGATGCTCCATACTGTATAATGGCCACACATGATGCTCCATACTGTATAATGGCCACACATGATGCTCCATACTGTATAATGGCCACACATAATGCTCCATACTGTATAATGACCGCACATAATGCTCCATACTGTATAATGACCGCACATGATGTTCCATACTGTATATTGGCCGCACATGATGCTCCATACTTTATAATGACTGCACATGATGCTCCATACTGTATAATGACCGCACATGATGCTCCATACTGTATAATGGCCACACATGATGCTCCATACTGTATAATGGCCACACATGATGCTCCATACTGTATAATGGCCACACATGATGCTCCATACTGTATAATGGCCACACATGATGCTCCATACTGTATAATGGCCACACATGATGCTCCATACTGTATATTGACCACAAATGATGCTCCATACTGTATAATGGCCACACATGATGCTCCATACTGTATAATGGCCACACATGATGCTCCATACTGTATAATGGCCACACATGATGCTCTAAACTGTATAATGGCCACACATGATGCTCCATACTGTATAATGGCCACACATGATGCTCCATACTGTATAATGGCCACACATGATGCTCCATACTGTATAATGGCCACACATGATGCTCCATACTGTATAATGGCCACACATGATGCTCCATACTGTATATTGACCACACATGATGCTCCATACTGTATAATGACCGCACATGACGCTCCATACTGTATAATGGCCACACATGATGCTCCATATTGTATAATGGCCACACATGATGCTCTAAACTGTATAATGGTCCCAAATGATGCTGCGCACAGTGTACTGGCCCCACATGATGCTCCATACAGTATAATGGGCCCACATGATGCTCCATACTGTATAATGGCTCCACATGATGCTCCATACTGTATAATGGCCACACAGTGCTCCATACTGTATAATGGCCACTGTGACCAGAAAAATGCCCACAGGAAAAATGCCCACAGGAAAATTGCCCACATGAAAATTGCCCACAGGAAAAATGCCCACAGGAAAATTGCCCACACGGAAAATTGCCCACATGGAAAATTGCCCACACGGAAAATTGCCCACATGGAAAATTGCCAACATGGAAAATTCCCCACACAGAAAATTGCCCACACAGAAAATTGCCAATTGCAGCATCACGAAGTTTCAGATCCATGATATTTGAGGTGCAAGGTGAAGAATGCCCACAGAAAATTGCCCACAGGCTGAATTATAGGTTAAATGCTCTGTAGGACAGGGGGATAGTATATGCATGTATACATGAGATGCTCTGTAGGGCAGAAGAATAATATATAATTATAGGTGAGATGCTCTGCAGGACAGAGAATAACAAAGACCTATAGGTTAAATGCTCTGCAGGACAGGGGGATAGTATGCAGGTATACATGAGATGCTC
Organism: Ranitomeya imitator; assembly: GCF_032444005.1. NCBI lineage: Eukaryota > Metazoa > Chordata > Amphibia > Anura > Dendrobatidae > Ranitomeya > Ranitomeya imitator. The sequence goes on from NC_091285.1 coordinate 2,522,447, forward strand.
TGCAGGGCAGAAGAATAATATAGAATTATAGGTGAGATGCTCTGCAGGACAGAGAATAGCAAAGAGATATAGGTTAAATGCTCTGCAGGACAGGGGGATATTATGCAGGTATACGTGAGATGCTCTGTAGGGCAGAATAATAATATAGAATTATAGGTGAGATGCTCTGCAGGACAGAAGAATAACATAGAGTTATAGGTGAGATGCTCTGCAGGATAGAGAATAGCAAAGAGATATAGGTTAAATGCTCTGCAGGACAGGAGGATAGTATGCAGGTATACGTGAGATGCTCTGCAAAATAGAAAATAGTATAGAATTATAGGTGAGATGCTCTGCAGCACAGAAGAATGTCGGCGAAAATTGCCCACATAAAAAACTACGGACAAGTTTATTAAGAACAGTTTATTAAGGAGTTCTAATAACAACAATAACAAGTTTATTAACCCTTTCACGACATGCCCCGTAATAGTACTGCGCATGCCGTGTCACCCCCTTTGATGCGGGCTCCGGCGGTGAGCCCACATCAAAGTCGCGACATGTCAGCTGTTTTGTACAGCTGACATGTGCGCGCAATAGCGGCGGGTGAAATCGCTATTCACCCGCCGCTATTAACCTGTTAAATGCCGCTGTCAAATGCAGACAGCGGCATTTAACCGGCGCTTCCAGGCGGCCGGAAATGATGTCATCGCCGACCCCCGGCACATGATCGGGGGTCGGCGATGCATCAGGAAGGTAACCATAGAGGTCCTTGAGACCTTTCTGGTTACTGATGCCGGCCTGCTGTGAGCGCCCCCCTGTGGTCGGCACTCACAGCACACCTGCATTTCAGCTACATAGCAGCGATCTGAGGATCGCTGCTATGTAGCAGAGCCGATCAGGCTACGCCAGCTTCTAGCCTCCCATGGAGGCTATTGAAGCATGGCACAAGTAAAAAAAAAATGTTTTTAAAAATATGAAAAAAATATAAAAAATATAAAAGTTTAAATCACCCCCCTTTCGCCCCATCCTAAATAAAACAAAAAAAAAACAAACCTACACGTATTTGGTATCTACGCGTTCAGAATCGCCCGATCTATCAATAAAAAAAAAGCGTTAACCTGATCGCTAAACAGCGTAGCCAGAAAAAAATCCGAAATGCCAGAATTACGTTTTTTTGGTCGCCGTGACATTGCATTAAAATGCAATAACAGGCGATCAAAAGAACGTATCTGCACCGAAATGGTATAATTAAAAACGTCAGCTTGGTGCGCAAAAAATAAGCCCCCACCCGACCCCAGATCACGAAAAATGGAGACGCTTCGGGTATCGGAAAATGGCACTTTTTTTTTTTTTAAGCAAAGTTTTTAATTTTTTTTCACCACTTGGATAAAAAATAACCTAGACATGTTAGATGTCTAGGATCTCGTAATGACCTAGAGAATCACAATGGCAGGTTACTTTTAGCATTTAATGAACCTAGCAAAAAAGCCAAACAAAAAACAAGTGTGGGATTGCACTTTTTTTGCAATTTCACCGCACTTGGAATATTTTTCCCGTTTTCTAGTAAAAGACATGGTAAAACCAATGGTGTCGTTCAAAAGTACAACTCGTCCCACAAAAAATAAGCCCTCACATGACCATATTGACGGAAAAATAAAAAAGTTATGGCTCTGGGAAGGAGGGAAGTGAAAAATGAAAACGCAAAAACGAAAAAGGGCCGCGACTTGAAGGGATTAAACAATCATTGCACACCTGCAAGCAATTATCTGCCGGGTGATGGTCCTTTACATCTATGGGCTCCATTGAAATACAATACAGCACAACACAGGCAGCAAAGAAAATGCAGAATGGATTTCAACAAAGGTCTCTGGGCCCAGTTTACTTCTCCAGGTTCTACAGGTTCTGTTCACTCATCCCTAGTCCCAGAGTACGGATTCTGTTCTTGTCATTCCACTGTGCTAACAATAATTCTACTCTCATTGTGGTGTCTGGGCCTAGAGACCCTTATTCCACTCTCATTGTGCTGTGTCTGGGCCTAGAGACCCTTATCCCACTCTCATTGTGCTGTGTCTGGGCCTAGAGACCCTTATCCCACTCTCAGTGTGGTGTGTCTGGGCATAGAGACCCTTATTCCACTCTCAGTGTGGTGTCTGGGCCTAGAGACCCTTATTCCACTCTCATTGTGGTGTCTGGGCCTAGAGACCCTTATCCCACTCTCATTGTGCTGTGTCTGGGCCTAGAGACCCTTATCCCACTCTCAGTGTGGTGTGTCTGGGCCTAGAGACCCTTATTCCACTCTCAGTGTGGTGTGTCTGGGCCTAGAGACCCTTATTCCACTCTCATTGTGGTGTGTCTGGGCCTAGAGACCCTTATTGTACTCTCAGTGTGGTGTGTCTGGGCCTAGAGACCCTTATTCCACTCTCAGTGTGGTGTGTCTGGGCCTAGAGACCCTTATTCCACTCTCATTGTGGTGTCTGGGCCTAGAGACCCTTATTCCACTCTCATTGTGGTGTGTCTGGGCCTAGAGACCCTTATCCCACTCTCAGTGTGGTGTGTCTGGGCCTAGAGACCCTTATTCCACTCTCAGTGTGGTGTGTCTGGGCCTAGAGACCCTTATTCCACTCTCATTGTGGTGTGTCTGGGCCTAGAGACCCTTATTCCACTCTCAGTGTGGTGTGTCTGGGCCTAGAGACCCTTATCCCACTCTCAGTGTGGTGTGTCTGGGCCTAGAGACCCTTATTCCACTCTCATTGTGGTGTGTCTGGGCCTAGAGACCCTTATCCCACTCTCAGTGTGGTGTGTCTGGGCCTAGAGACCCTTATCCCACTCTCAGTGTGGTGTGTCTGGGCCTAGAGACCCTTATCCCACTCTCAGTGTGGTGTGTCTGGGCCTAGAGACCCTTATTCCACTCTCATTGTGGTGTCTGGGCCTAGAGACCCTTATTCCACTCTCATTGTGGTGTCTGGGCCTAGAGACCCTTATCCCACTCTCAGTGTGGTGTGTCTGGGCCTAGAGACCCTTATCCCACTCTCAGTGTGGTGTGTCTGGGCCTAGAGACCCTTATCCCACTCTCAGTGTGCTGTGTCTGGGCCTAGAGACCCTTATCCCACTCTCAGTGTGGTGTGTCTGGGCCTAGAGACCCTTATTTCACTCTCAGTGTGGTGTGTCTGGGCCTAGAGACCCTTATTCCACTCTCAGTGTGGTGTGTCTGGGCCTAGAGACCCTTATTGTACTCTCAGTGTGGTGTGTCTGGGCCTAGAGACCCTTATTCCACTCTCAGTGTGGTGTGTCTGGGCCTAGAGACCCTTATTCCACTCTCATTGTGGTGTCTGGGCCTAGAGACCCTTATTCCACTCTCATTGTGGTGTGTCTGGGCCTAGAGACCCTTATCCCACTCTCAGTGTGGTGTGTCTGGGCCTAGTGACCCTTATTCCACTCTCAGTGTGGTGTGTCTGGGCCTAGAGACCCTTATTCCACTCTCATTGTGGTGTGTCTGGGCCTAGAGACCCTTATTCCACTCTCAGTGTGGTGTGTCTGGGCCTAGAGACCCTTATCCCACTCTCAGTGTGGTGTGTCTGGGCCTAGAGACCCTTATTCCACTCTCAGTGTGGTGTGTCTGGGCCTAGAGACCCTTATCCCACTCTCAGTGTGGTGTGTCTGGGCCTAGAGACCCTTATCCCACTCTCAGTGTGGTGTGTCTGGGCCTAGAGACCCTTATCCCACTGTCATTGTGGTGTGTCTGGGCCTAGAGACCCTTATTCCACTCTCATTGTGGTGTCTGGGCCTAAAGACCCTTATCCCACTCTCAGTGTGGTGTGTCTGGGCCTAGAGACCCTTATCCCACTCTCAGTGTGGTGTGTCTGGGCCTAGAGACCCTTATTCCACTCTCATTGTGGTGTGTCTGGGCCTAGAGACCCTTATTCCACTCTCATTGTGGTGTGTTTGGGCCTAGAGACCCTTATTCCACTCTGTGTGGTGTGTCTGGGCCTAGAGACCCTTATTCCTCTCTCATTGTGGTGTGTATGGGCCTAGAGACCCTTATTCCACTCTGTGTGGTGTATCTGGGCCTAGAGACCCTTATTCACATCCACTCTGCATTTTCTTCCATCCTATGCCTGCCTGCACCTGCAGTATATGTGTATGATACATGACTTGGTAGGGTCTGTTCACTCTTACTCTTGGTAGCCATAAGTGGACAGGGAAGGAAGTGCAGGCCCCAGATTCACTGCCACTGAAGTCAATGGAAGAGCAGTGCTGCTATGGCACTTCCACTCCTCTGACAGATTCTGACAGAATCTCACCTTCTGCGGTGCCTTTTCCAGGACCATCTATCTCAGACAGCAGCACCCTGCTTTTGGTGGGCATCCATTGAGATGATAATGTATTAGATCTGACCTGCAGTCCCATGTAACTCCACAGATAATACAGTGATTCTTTTGTTTTGTGGGTACTGATAGCACTGATGGCTCCTCTGGATCACACTGCTGCTGGTTCTGCCTGTGCTGCGGTTCTGGGCTGGTGGGAGGAGTAAGGCAGAATCAGTGAGAAATGAGAGCAGACTAAATTTATCTATTGCTGACAGACTGCTATAAACCACAGATCTTCAGAATGTTTGCAGTTTTGCACTAGGTCAGCTGTAAATCACAAGTTGATCACACATCATGTGAACATCCTCACCTTTCACCTCAAATATCATAGATCTGAAACTTTGTGATGCTGCAATTGGTAATTTTTCATGTGGGGAATTTTCTGTGTGGGCAAATTTCTGTGTGGGCAATTTTCCGTGTGGGCAATTTTCTGTGTGGGCAATTTTCCTGTGGGCATTTTTCCTGTGGGCATTTTTTATTTGGGCAATTTTCCTGTGGGCATTTTTCAGGGAACCGATATCTGGAGAGCGGTGATGTCACTGCTTGTCACGATTTACACCGCTGCCACCAATATGTCAAGGATCCCACCGTGACGGTCACTAAAATGTCACGGACCGGGGGTGACCTTTGGCCAGCACCCGGCTATCACATGTGCATGGGGGCTTATCTTAGTTATCCCTCCACTGCTACAATGTGATGAAAACACAAGCAAAGGCTATTGACCTATCAATTTACCGCAGAGCTTATTTTAGTTATCCCACTCCTGCTACAATATCACGAACTGCAGGGATTTATGTATATCCCGCTTTTTCAATTCCGTGTTGGAACTTGCAGCTCTCTGGCGCCCCCTTACCCTCAGGTCAGACTAGATACTGCACCTAGGGTAATTAGTCACCAGCAAGGCTGCCTGCTATGTACTGGCTATTGCGCATGCTGCAGCAAGGGCGATATAACTACTCCCACTCAGGCAGGAACAATAATTATCAATGTTGTCGTCGCTACAACGACTCCCAAATGTACAGAACAAATATGCTGCCACCAGCTCCAATTAAAAGGGTCCGAAGCCAACCCAAATCAGTAGTGTAATTAACTTCAGAAGACTTAGGGTACGTTTTAGAGAAGGAGAACAAAGCTAGTATTTTATATATTTTACTCCATAAAAGATTAGGCAGTGTTTATAAAAGGCATATAAAGATTTTACAATATGAGACAATTTAACGTATGTACCGCAATACTAAAGTAAACAGGGATTAAACGAGAAATTAACACTTTCATGTGCTCAGATCATTTCAGGCAACCATGCTGGTGGGAGGAGCCACAAATGTCCCAGTTCATCAGACAAGACTGAAGGTTGGGCTCTCTGGCAGTCACTTATATCTGCAGGCTTATGACATCACAAAAGGGGTTTGAGTTACCATTGCCCTCCCCTCTCCTCAGATGTACCGTTTGTACCAACAATACTTGTAATTCTCATATCTTAGATGGAGGACATGTCAGAATCACAGCACACCCATCATTCATCTTATTTTAACATTGGCTTTCTAATGATACCAAATTAGTCCTAGTTGTTCTAGACAGTTCTGGAGAAATCTGCACTTTGTACTCGTTGTGTTTAGCTGCTCGCACTTACAGAGTTTGACAGATCTACCAATGGAAATTAGCAATATATACTCCTTATTTTCCTATCCCAAATCGGTGGCCCAATATCTTGTTATAATAGAACAAAGAACCGCATGTCTTCTGAGAGAGACTAGAACAGTTTCAGCTGGTACAAGATGAGAGGATTGTGCATTGCAGCTACAGAAGTCATAAAAATTCTTGTGGTGGGAGGGAATGAGGGATTTGTGATCCACACATATATCTCAGCAAGCAGAAACACAGAGAGAAGGGGGTCAGAGCCCACAGTATGTGTGCTAACAGGGAAAACTAAAAATTATATTATATATTATCATCACACCTCCCCCTTCTGGTGTGCGCTACGGAGGCAGGACCTCTCGGTATCCTATATGCGCACCTCAGCAGATTCAACCTGGTGGGACAACCCATCCACATTGCCATGCACCCTACCCGATTTACGTTCGATGGTGAAGTCGAACTGCTGAAGGGTAAGGCTCCAGCGTAGCAACCTTCCATTGGTTCTGCACATGGCGTTTAGCCAGCGCAGAGGGTTGTGGTCAGTCACCACAGTGAAGGTATGACCGTACAAGCAGGGCTCCAAGCGCTGCAGGGCCCAGACTATGGCCAGGCACTCCTTCTCGATGGTGGAGTAGGACACTTCCCTCGGCAGAAGTTTCCAGCTCAGGTACAACACGGGTGCTCTTGGTCCTCTGAGTCAACCTGGCTGAGCACAGCACCGAGGCCAAACTCGCTGGCGTAGGTCTGCACCAAGGACGGTCGACTGCTGTCGACTGCTTTCAACACAGGGGCATTGCACAGTTCTGTTTTCAAAGCCTGGAAGGCCCCCTCACAGCCGTCGGTCCAGTGGACGATGTGGGGTAGATTCTTCCTGGTGAGGTCAGTCAAGGGTTTTCCCAGACTACCATAGTGCTGTACGAAATGGCTATAGTACCCTGCGGTGCCCAGGAAGGGCATCACCTGTTTCTTGGTCCTGGGGGGTGGGCTTTATGGTTGTCCACCTACCCGGTGCCCCAGGTAGTGGACCTCACTCATGCCCATCTGGCACTTTCCCGGCTTGATAGTCAGTCCAGCTCGGTGAATTCACATGAGCACCTCCTCGAGATGCTGCAGGTGATAATCCCAGGAGGAACTGAAGATGGCAATGTCATCCAAGTACGCCACCGCTTACTTCAGTTCTTCAAGCAGGTCGTTGACCATCCGCTGGAAAGTGACAGGGGCATTCTTCACGCTGAAGGGCATTACCGTGGACTCGTACAGTCCAAAGGGTGTGATAAAGCCGTACTTCTCCTGTGCCTCGGGTCTCAGGGGAATCTGCCAGTTTCCTCGACTCAGATCCATTATGGTCAAATATTTTGCGCCAGCTAACCTCTCAAGCAGCTCCTCGATGTGCAGCATTGGGTGCGCATCAGAGGTTGTGATGGCGTTTAGCCCCCTGTAGTCCATGCAGATCTGGGTGGTCCGATCCTTCTTTGGCATGAGGCTCACGTGCTTTTTGACCGTTGAATCACCCCCAGCTGTAACATTTCAACAATCTCCAGGCGCATAACCTGCTGCACCTGGTCGGAGATTCGATAGGGTGTTCGCCATAGTGGGGCATGATTCCCCATGTCCACCTAGTGGACCGCTAACTCAGTCCTTCGAAGTCAGTTGGAGAACATGGCTCGGAAGGGTTCCAGCTTGTTCCGCAACTTCGACCGCTGGGGTTCAGTTAGTGAGGCGCTTACCTCCACGTCCTCAATGGACCCACCAGCCATGGTTTGGGCCAGCATGTCCAGGAGGGTGTCTTTATCCCCATCATCGGGCAGGCTGCAGACCGGTAGGACGAAAAGTTCACGTTCGTGATGACCTTCATGATGTTGACGTGACAGGCCTTTCGCCTACCCCGAGCGTGGTCAAGCGTGACCAGGTAGGTGACCGGGTTGAGCTGTTGGTGGACGACGTACAGGCCTTCCCAGGCTTCCTGCAGTTTATCCTTTGGTATGGGGACCAGCACCAACACCTTTTGACCCACGTGGTAGGTCCGCTCCCGGGAGTTCTGGTCGTACCAGTGCTTCTGATCAGCCTGAGCCTGCGTCATGCTGTCATGCACCAACTGCGTCAAGGTGTGCATCTTGTCACGGAAGAGCATGACATACTCCACTATGGACACTTCAGAAGGGTTCGGCACCTCTTCCCAGGATTCGCTTACCAACCCAAGGGGTCCCCGGACTCGCCTGCCATACAGGAGCTCGAATGGGGAGAACCCCGTTGAGGCCTGCTGAACCTCTCGGTAAGTGAATAGCAGGTGTGGGAGGTACCGCTCCCAGTCGCGCCCTTGGGTCTCAACCAGCATGCGTAGCATCTGTTTGAGGGTACCATTGAAGTGCTAACACAAGCCATTGGTCTGTGGGTGATACGCACTCGATACTAGACGCTTCACCTGCATTCTCTTACAGAGAGCCTCCATTAGGCGAGACATGAATTGGGTCCCTTGATCAGTAAGCATCTCCCTGGGAAATCCTACATGTGAAATGATAGCCAACAGGCCATCCACCACCTTATCTGCCCTAGTTGACAACAGAGCTGCTGCCTCTGGGTACCTTGTATTGTAGTCTACCACAGTAAGGATGCATTGCTTTACAGAGCTGCTGGGGACGGCCAGCGGGCCCACAATGTCCACCGCGATCCTCTGAAAAGGCTCCTCTATCACTGGCAAAGGGATCAAAGGGATCATCTTAGGCCAATAGAAGTGTTGAGACAGCCGGGCCTTAGTTTTGCTGATCCCCAAGTGTCCAGCGAGCGGGATCTCATGGGCAATCTGCAACAACTCACTCCGGTATTGCTGCGGGACGACCAGCTGTCTTTCCCTCAACCACTCCTTTTGCAATTTTCCAGGTACTGTCTCCCGGTATAACCTTCCTCGTTCCCAGAACACCCTCTTCTTATCAGTCACGGAGGTGGGCGTCTCGGTGAGTTGTCTCAAACTCTCTAGGCTCGCATCTGTGTGCATAGCGGCCTGAAACTCCTGGCTAGGGGAAGCCAGAAGCGACGTCAGGGTCCCTTCCCCACGGGAACCCTCTGGGACCTGCTCTGGGTCCATCTCTGGTTCAGTCACGCCTGTGACTGCGGAGGGTCCAGAAGGCAGAACGTTAACTGCGTTCCGGGCACTCTGACTGCGGGTGACAGCAGCTACGTACGCTGTCTCCCCGTGGATTTCCACAGACCCATCAGCCGGCGCTGCTATGGGCTCTACCTCCCCATCAACCCCCAACATTCCAGGAGCAGTGCTACTTATGGGCCAGTAACCTTTCTCAGTGGCACTGGTCAATTGCATGGCATCACCTTCCTCACGGTTCCCATGCACCTTCCCATTTCCTCGAGCACCGACTCTTGCTCCTGTTAAAGGTTCCTCAGCCGTCTCACTCCACAGAGCGACGTGGCTGAGCACTCCTGTACCTATGGACACATCAACCTTTGCAGAAAAATGGTTATCAGGTTCAGTTGGCACATTTACATCATTTCCAGCATCATGCCTAGGTAAAAAATGGTTAACAGATGCATCAATACTAGATAAAGCATGGTCAGGTAACACATGCGATTTCCCATCATCATCATCATCATCATCATCAGGGTTAACGTTACCCTTATTAGCAGATTGGGGAGGGGTGTCAGGGACGTAGTAAGCAACCATCCTCCCCAAATCAGTCCCCAATAACACATCAGTGGGCAAGTTATCGGACAGCTCCACTTCCTTCACTCTGCTCCCGCCACAACAATCAATATAAACCCGGGCCACTGGCAAAGGACAGCTGATGCCCCCAATCCCGGTGACAGTTAGGGTTTTCCCCAGAATGATCTCTTCAGTGGCCACCAGCTTGGGTCGGATGAGGGTCCATTCAGCCCCTGTGTCCTTGAGGCCTGTAGCGACATGGCCCCCTACGATGACATGCTGCACGTTGTCACACACCCTCCCAGCCACCCCACGCACCAAAAGAACTGCTGCGTTAGGCACTGGGGCCTTGGCTGGGGGGTTCTTCTGCTTGTCTGGACAGTAGGGACTATTATGGCCAGTCCATTTTCAAACAAAACACTGGCGGTCGGTGGTAGGTCTGGTGCTGTTGGCAACAGGGCCAGGACCTCTGGTGTGTTGGCTGGCAGGGGCACTGGTGTTGGTTGAAGGCTTACCCCCTCTCCACCTGGTGGTGACTGGCTTCCACACTTCCGATTTACAGTTGGCCTCGTAGGCATCGGCAATCTGCGCTGCTTTTGTCATGTCTTTGGGTTCTCTGTCCATCACGAACTGTCGCACCTCAGCTGGGCAAAGATGTAAGAACTGGTCTTTGATTATCAGGTCTCCCAGTTGTGCAAAGGTGGTCACTGACAGTCCTTAGATCCACTGGTCAAAGTGGCTCCTGAGTCTATGCACCACATCACTGTAACTGTCGTGTGGGCCACGTTGGAGGTTCCGGAACTTTCTACGGTAAACCTCGGGTGTAAGCTGGTACTTTGTTATAAGGGCCTGCTTGATGGCCTCATAGTCACCATCTTGTTCTTGAGAGAGAGTAGCAAATGCCTCCAGAGCTTTGCCTCTCAGCCCTGGGGTCAGGTATCGTGCCCATTGGTCCGTAGGCCGCTGGTACTGTCTGCAGGCTTTCTCAAAGGCCCGCAGAAAAGTGTCCAAATCCCTGTCCTGTTCTGTCACAGGAAAGTGCTCTGGCCAAGGCTTCGGTATCTGACTGCAGGGATTTATGTATATCCCACTTTTCCAATTCCGGTTTGGAACTTGCAGCTTTCTGGTGCCCCCTTTTCCCCTTTGTCAGACTAGGTACTGTACCTAGGGTAATTAGTCACCAGCAAGGCTGCCTGCTATGTACTGGCTATTGGGCACGCTGCAGCGAGGACAATATAACTACTCCCACTCAGGCAGGAACAAAAGTTATCAATGCCGCCGTCGCTACAACGACTCCCAAATGCACAGAACAAATATGCTGCCACCAGCTCCGATTAAAAAGGTCCGAAGCCAACCCAAATCAGTAGCGTAATTAACTTCAGAAGACTTAGGGTACGTTTTAGAGAAGGCGAACAAAGCTAGTATTTTATATATTTTACTCCATAAAAGATTAGGCAGTGTTTATAAAAGGCATATAAAGATGTTACAATATGAGACAATTTAACGTATGTACAGCAATTATAATATAAACAGGGATTAAACAAGAAATTAATACTTACATGTGCTCAGATCATTTCAGGCAACCATGCTGGTTTGCGGAGGCCCAAATGTCCCAGTTCATCATACAAGACCTGCTGTAACCACTCCTCAGGTAAGACTGAAGGTTGGGCTCATTGGCAGTCACTTATACCTGCAGGCTTGTGACATCACGAAAGGGGTTTGAGTTACCATTGCCCTCCCATCTCCTCAGATGTACAGTTTGTACCAACAATACTTGTAATTCTCATATCTTAGCTTGAGGACATGTCAGAATCACAGCACACCCATCATTCCTCTTATTTTAAAATTGGCTTTCTAATGATAACAAATTTGTCCTAGTTGTTCCACACGGTTCCGGAGAAATCTGCACTTTGTACTCGTTGTGTTTAGCTGCTCGCGCTTAGAGTTTGACAGATCTATCGATGGAAGTTAGCAATATACATTCTTTATTTTCCTAGCCCAAATCGGTGGCCCAATATCTTATTATAATAGAACAAAGAACCGCATGTCTTCTGAGAGAGACTAGACCAGTTTCAGCTGGTACAAGATGAGAGGATTGTGCATTGCAGCTACAGAAGTCGTAGAAATTCTTGTGGTGGGAGGGAATGAGGTATTTGGGACACACACACACACACACATACATGTCAGCAAGCAGAAACACAGAGAGAAGAGAGGTCAGAGCCTACATTATGTGTGCTAACAGGGAAAACTAAAAATCATATTATACATTATCATCACACTGCTGTATAATATAACTGATATCTGGAGAGTGATGTCACCGCTGTATAATATAACTGATATCTGGGGAGCGGTGATGTCACTGCTGTATGGTATAACTAATATCTGGGGAGCGGTGATGTCACTACTGTATAATATAACTGATATCTGGGGAGCGGTGATGTCACTCCTGTATAAAATAACTGATATCTGGGGAGCAGTGATGTCACTGCTGTATAATATAACTGATATCTGGAGAGCGGTGATGTCACTGCTGTATAATATAACTGATATCTGGGGAGCAGTGATGTCACTACTGTATAATATAACTGATATCTGGGGAGCGGTGATGTCATTGCTGTATAATATAACTGATATCTGGGGAGCGGTGATGTCACTGCTGTATAATATAACTGATATCTGGAGAGCGGTGATGTCATTGCTGTATGATACAATGATATGTGGGGAGCGGTGATGTCACTGCTGTATAATATAACTGATATGTGTGGAGCGGTGATGTCACTGCTGTATAATATAACTGATATCTGGGGAGCGGTGATGTCACTCCTGTATAAAATAACTGATATCTGGGGAGCAGTGATGTCACTGCTGTATAATATAACTGATATCTGGGGAACGGTGATGTCACCGCTGTATAATATAACTGATATCTGGGGAGCGGTGATGTCACTGCTGTATAATATAACTGATATCTGGAGAGCGGTGATGTCACTGCTGTATGATATATTTCAAAAAACCTGATCTGCACATCCAAACATAGACACAGTGTGAACAGGTGCTGAACCCAGAGTCGCCAACTCGTATATAATCAAACAAATAGGGCAGCACACTGCAGCGCCAAAACATGCAAACTTGAAAACACGAAATTTTTTTAAACTGCATTACTGCACTAGAAATATGAAAAATGAGAGCTTTTAGCGCATAAAAATGGCCAATTTTATGTGTACCTCGTAGCCACGTTACGGCATCTCTCTTATACGAGGTCCTACTCTAAACCTACCTCTCTGAGAATAAACGTCTCCATCTGAATGGGTACATGTGAAACCTCTCCTTGGACTCAAATTCTCTCTCACTGTGGAGGGGTATTGGACCTACTATAATTAAAACACCTGAAGCTAGGAGGCGGGGAGTGCACGATCAGAAGGCTAGAGAATACATTTCAAAAAACCTGACCTGCACATCCAAACATAGACTGAGTGTGAACAGGTGCTGAACCCAGAGTCGCCAATTCGTATATAATCAAACAAATAGGGCAGCACACTGCAGCGCCAAAACATGCAAACTTGAAAACACGAAATTTTTTTAAACTGCATTACTGCACTAGAAATATGAAAAATTTCGTGTTTTCAAGTTTGCATGTTTTGGCGCTGCAGTGTGCTGCCCTATTTGTTTGATTATATACGAGTTGGCGACTCTGGGTTCAGCACCTGTTCACACTGTGTCTATGTTTGGATGTGCAGATCAGGTTTTTTGAAATGTATTCTTTAGCCTTCCGATCGTGCACTCCCCGCCTCCTAGCTTCAGGTGTTTTAATTATAGTAGGTCCAATACCCCTCCACAGTGAGAGAGAATTTGAGTCCAAGGAGAGGTTTCACATGTACCCATTCAGATGGAGACGTTTATTCTCAGAGAGGTAGGTTTAGAGTAGGACCTCGTATAAGAGAGATGCCGTAAAGTGGCTACGAGGTACACATAAAATTGGCCATTTTTATGCGCTAAAAGCTCTCATTTTTCATATTTCTAGTGCAGTAATGCAGTATAAAAAAATTTCGTGTTTTCAAGTTTGCATGTTTTGGCGCTGCAGTGTGCTGCCCTATTTGTTTGATTATATACTGCTGTATGATATAACTGATATCTGGAGAGCGGTGATGTCACCGCTGTATAATATAACTGATATCTGGGGAGCGGTGATGTCACTGCTGTATAATATAACTGATATCTCGGGAGCGGTGATGTCACTGCTGTATAATATAACTGATATCTAGAGAGCGGTGATGTCACTGCTGTATAATATAACTGATATCTCGGGAGCGGTGATGTCACTGCTGTATAATATAACTGATATCTAGAGAGCGGTGATGTCACTGCTGTATAATATAACTGATATCTGGAGAGCGGTGATGTCACTGCTGTATAATATAACTGATATCTGGGGAGCGGTGATGTCACTGCTGTATAATATAACTGATATCTGGAGAGCGGTGATGTCACCGCTGTATGATATAACTGAGATCTGGGGAGCGGTGATGTCACTGCTGTATAATATAACTGATATCTGGGGAGCGGTGACGTCACTGCTGTATGATATAACTGATATCTGGAGAGCGGTGATGTCACTGCTGTATGATATAACTGATATCTGGGGAGCGGTGATGTCACTGCTGTATAATATAACTGATATCTGGGGAGCGGTGATGTCACTGCTGTATAATATAACTGATATCTGGAGAGCGATGATGTCACTGCTGTATAATATAACTGATATCTGGGGAGCGGTGATGTCACAGCTGTATAATATAACTGATATCTAGAGAGCGGTGATGTCACTGCTGTATAATATAACTGATCTCTGGGGAGCGGTGATGTCACTGCTGTATAATATAACTGATATCTGGGGAGCGGTGATGTCACCGCTGTATAATATAACTGATATCTGGAGAGCGGTGATGTCACCGCTGTATAATATAACTGATATCTGGGGAGCGCTGATGTCACCACTGTATAATATAACTGATATCTGGGGAGCGGTGATGTCACTGCTGTAAAATATAACTGATATCTGGGGAGCGGTGATGTCACCGCTGTATAATATAACTGATATCTGGAGAGCGGTGATGTCACTGCTGTATAATATAACTGATATCTGGAGAGCGGTGATGTCACTGCTGTATAATATAACTGATATCTGGGGAGCGGTGATGTCACTGCTGTATAATATAACTGATATCTGGAGAGCGGTGATGTCACCGGTGTATAATATAACTGATATCTGGGGAGCGGTGATGTCACTGCTGTATAATATAACTGATATCTGGAGAGCGGTGATGTCACTGCTGTATAATATAACTGATATGTGGGGAGCGGTGATGTCACTGCTGTATAATATAACTGATATCTGGGGAGCGGTGATGTCACTGCTGTATGATATAACTGATATGTGGGGAGCGGTGATGTCACTGCTGTATAATATAACTGATATCTGGGGAGCGGTGATGTCACCGCTGTATAATATAACTGATATGTGGGGAGCGGTGATGTCACTGCTGTATAATATAACTGATATCTGGGGAGCGGTGATGTCAGTGCTGTATAATATAACTGATATCTGGGGAGCGGTGATGTCACCGCTGTATAATATAACTGATATGTGGGGAGCGGTGATGTCACCGCTGTATAATATAACTGATATCTGGGGAGCGGTGATGTCACCGCTGTATAATATAACTGATATCTGGGGAGCGGTGATGTCACCGCTGTATAATATAACTGATATCTGGGGAGCGGTGATGTCACTGCTGTATAATATAACGGATATGTGGGGAGCGGTGATGTCACTGCTGTATAATATAACTGATATCTGGGGAGCGGTGATGTCACTGCTGTATAATATAACTGATATCTGGGGAGCGGTGATGTCACTGCTGTATAATATAACTGATATCTGGAGAGCGGTGATGTCACTGCTGTATGATATAACTGATATCTGGGGAGCGGTGATGTCACTGCTGTATGATATAACTGATATCTGGGGAGCGGTGATGTCACTGCTGTATAATATAACTGATATCTGGGGAGCGGTGATGTCACTGCTGTATAATATAACTGATATGTGGGGAGCGGTGATGTCACTGCTGTATAATATAACTGATATCTGGGGAGCGGTGATGTCACTGCTGTATAATATAACTGATATCTGGGGAGCGGTGATGTCACTGCTGTATAATATAACTGATATCTGGGGAGCGGTGATGTCACTGCTGTATAATATAACTGATATCTGGGGAGCGGTCATGTCACTGCTGTATAATATAACTGATATCTGGGGAGCGGTGATGTCACCGCTGTATAATATAACTGATATCTGGGGAGCGGTGATGTCACTGCTGTATAATATAACTGATATCTGGAGAGCGGTGATGTCACTGCTGTATAATATAACTGATATCTGGGGAGCGGTGATGTCACTGCTGTATAATATAACTGATATCTGGGGAGCGGTCATGTCACTGCTGTATAATATAACTGATATCTGGGGAGCGGTGATGTCACTGCTGTATAATATAACTGATATGTGGGGAGCGGTGATGTCACCGGTGTATAATATAACTGATATCTGGAGAGCGGTGATGTCACTGCTGTATGATATAACTGATATCTGGGGAGCGGTGATGTCACTGCTGTATAATATAACTGATATGTGGGGAGCGGTGATGTCACCGGTGTATAATATAACTGATATCTGGAGAGCGGTGATGTCACTGCTGTATAATATAACTGATATCTGGGGAGCGGTGATGTCACTGCTGTATAATATAACTGATATCTGGGGAGCGGTGATGTCACTGCTGTATAATATAACTGATATCTGGGGAGCGGTGATCTCACAGCTGTATAATATAACTGATATCTGGAGAGCGGTGATGTCACTGCTGTATAATATAACTGATATGTGGGGAGAGGTGATGTCACTGCTGTATGATATAACTGATATCTGGGGAGCGGTGATGTCACTGCTGTATAATATAACTGATATGTGGGGAGAGGTGATGTCACCGCTGTATAATATAACTGATATCTGGGGAGCGGTGATGTCACTGCTGTATAATATAACGGATATGTGGGGAGCGGTGATGTCACTGCTGTATAATATAACTGATATGTGGGGAGCGGTGATGTCACTGCTGTATGATATAACGGATATCTGGGGAGCGGTGATGTCACTGCTGTATAATATAACTGATATCTGGGGAGCGGTGATGTCACTGCTGTATAATATAACTGATATCTGGGGAGCGGTGATGTCACTGCTGTATAATATAACTGATATCTGGGGAGCGGTGATGTCACTGCTGTATAATATAACTGATATGTGGGGAGAGGTGATGTCACTGCTGTATGATATAACTGATATCTGGGGAGCGGTGATGTCACCGCTGTATAATATAACTGATATCTGGAGAGCGGTGATGTCACTGCTGTATAATATAACTGATATGTGGGGAGAGGTGATGTCACTGCTGTATGATATAACTGATATCTGGGGAGCGGTGATGTCACTGCTGTATAATATAACTGATATGTGGGGAGAGGTGATGTCACCGCTGTATAATATAACTGATATCTGGGGAGCGGTGATGTCACTGCTGTATAATATAACTGATATCTGGGGAGCGGTGATGTCACTGCTGTATGATATAACGGATATCTGGGGAGCGGTGATGTCACTGCTGTATAATATAACTGATATCTGGGGAGCGGTGATGTCACTGCTGTATAATATAACTGATATCTGGGGAGCGGTGATGTCACCGCTGTATAATATAACTGATATCTGGGGAGCGGTGATGTCACTGCTGTATAATATAACTGATATCTGGGGAGCGGTGATGTCACTGCTGTATAATATAACTGATATCTGGGGAGCGGTGATGTCACTGCTGTATAATATAACGGATATGTGGGGAGCGGTGATGTCACTGCTGTATAATATAACTGATATGTGGGGAGCGGTGATGTCACTGCTGTATGATATAACGGATATCTGGGGAGCGGTGATGTCACTGCTGTATAATATAACTGATATCTGGGGAGCGGTGATGTCACTGCTGTATAATATAACTGATATCTGGGGAGCGGTGATGTCACCGCTGTATAATATAACTGATATCTGGGGAGCGGTGATGTCACTGCTGTATAATATAACTGATATCTGGGGAGCGGTGATGTCACTGCTGTATAATATAACTGATATGTGGGGAGCGGTGATGTCACTGCTGTATAATATAACTGATATCTGGAGAGCGGTGATGTCACCGCTGTATAATATAACTGATATCTGGGGAGCGGTGATGTCACTGCTGTATAATATAACGGATATGTGGGGAGCGGTGATGTCACCGCTGTATAATATAACTGATATCTGGGGAGCGGTGATGTCACTGCTGTATAATATAACTGATATCTGGGGAGCGGTGATGTCACTGCTGTATAATATAACTGATATGTGGGGAGCGGTGATGTCACTGCTGTATAATATAACGGATATCTGGAGAGCGGTGATGTCACAGCTGTATGATATAACTGATATCTGGGGAGCGGTGATGTCACCGCTGTATAATATAACTGATATCTGGGGAGCGGTGATGTCACTGCTGTATAATATAACGGATATGTGGGGAGCGGTGATGTCACTGCTGTATGATATAACTGATATCTGGGGAGCGGTGATGTCACTGCTGTATAATATAACTGATATGTGGGGAGCGGTGATGTCACTGCTGTATAATATAACTGATATCTGGGGAGCGGTGATGTCACTGCTGTATAATATAACTGATATCTGGAGAGTGGTGATGTCACTGCTGTATAATATAACTGATATCTGGAGAGCGGTGATGTCACAGCTGTATGATATAACTGATATCTGGAGAGCGGTGATGTCACTGCTGTATAATATAACTGATATGTGGGGAGCGGTGATGTCACTGCTGTATAATATAACTGATATCTGGGGAGCGGTGATGTCACTGCTGTATAATATAACTGATATCTGGAGAGCGGTGATGTCACTGCTGTATGATATAACTGATATCTGGGGAGCGGTGATGTCACTGCTGTATAATATAACTGATATGTGGGGAGCGGTGATGTCACTGCTGTATAATATAACTGATATCTGGGGAGCGGTGATGTCACTGCTGTATAATATAACTGATATCTGGAGAGTGGTGATGTCACTGCTGTATAATATAACTGATATCTGGAGAGCGGTGATGTCACAGCTGTATGATATAACTGATATCTGGGGAGCGGTGATGTCACTGCTGTATAATATAACTGATATCTGGGGAGCGGTGATGTCACTGCTGTATAATATAACTGATATCTGGAGAGCGGTGATGTCACTGCTGTATGATATAACTGATATCTGGGGAGCGGTGATGTCACTGCTGTATAATATAACTGATATGTGGGGAGCGGTGATGTCACCGGTGTATAATATAACTGATATCTGGAGAGCGGTGATGTCACTGCTGTATGATATAACTGATATCTGGGGAGCAGTGATGTCACTGCTGTATGATATAACTGATATCTGGGGAGCGGTGATGTCACTGCTGTATGATATAACTGATATCTGGGGAGCGGTGATGTCACTGCTGTATAATATAACTGATATCTGGGGAGCGGTGATGTCACTGCTGTATAATATAACTGATATCTGGGGAGCGGTGATGTCACTGCTGTATAATATAACTGATATCTGGGGAGCGGTGATGTCACTGCTGTATAATATAACTGATATCTGGGGAGCGGTGATCTCACAGCTGTATAATATAACTGATATCTGGAGAGCGGTGATGTCACCGCTGTATAATATAACTGATATGTGGGGAGAGGTGATGTCACTGCTGTATGATATAACTGATATGTGGGGAGAGGTGATGTCACCGCTGTATAATATAACTGATATCTGGGGAGCGGTGATGTCACTGCTGTATAATATAACTGATATGTGGGGAGCGGTGATGTCACTGCTGTATGATATAACTGATATCTGGGGAGCGGTGATGTCACTGCTGTATAATATAACGGATATGTGGGGAGCGGTGATGTCACTGCTGTATGATATAACTGATATCTGGGGAGCGGTGATGTCACTGCTGTATAATATAACTGATATGTGGGGAGCGGTGATGTCACTGCTGTATAATATAACTGATATCTGGAGAGCGGTGATGTCACTGCTGTATAATATAACTGATATCTGGGGAGCGGTGATGTCACAGCTGTATAATATAACTGATATCTGGGGAGCGGTGATGTCACAGCTGTATAATATAACTGATATCTGGGGAGCGGTGATGTCACCGCTGTATAATATAACTGATATCTGGGGAGCGGTGATGTCACTGCTGTATAATATAACTGATATCTGGGGAGCGGTGATGTCACTGCTGTATAATATAACTGATATCTGGGGAGCGGTGATGTCACCGCTGTATAATATAACTGATATCTGGGGAGCGATGATGTCACTGCTGTATAATATAACTGATATCTGGGGAGCGGTGATCTCACAGCTGTATAATATAACTGATATCTGGAGAGCGGTGATGTCACTGCTGTATAATATAACTGATATGTGGGGAGCGGTGATGTCACTGCTGTATGATATAACTGATATGTGGGGAGCGGTGATGTCACTGCTGTATGATATAACTGATATGTGGGGAGCGGTGATGTCACTGCTGTATAATATAACTGATATGTGGGGAGCGGTGATGTCACTGCTGTATAATATAACTGATATCTGGGGAGCGGTGATCTCACAGCTGTATAATATAACTGATATCTGGAGAGCGGTGATGTCACCGCTGTATAATATAACTGATATCTGGGGAGCGGTGATGTCACTGCTGTATAATATAACTGATATCTGGGGAGCGGTGATGTCACTGCTGTATAATATAACTGATATCTGGGGAGCGGTGATGTCACTGCTGTATAATATAACTGATATCTGGGGAGCGGTGATGTCACTGCTGTATGATATAACTGATATCTGGGGAGCGGTGATGTCACTGCTGTATAATATAACTGATATCTGGGGAGCGGTGATGTCACTGCTGTATAATATAACTGATATCTGGGGAGCGGTGATGTCACTGCTGTATGATATAACTGATATGTGGGGAGCGGTGATGTCACTGCTGTATAATATAACTGATATCTGGGGAGCGGTGATGTCACTGCTGTATAATATAACTGATATCTGGGGAGCGGTGATGTCACTGCTGTATAATATAACTGATATCTGGAGAGCGGTGATGTCACTGCTGTATAATATAACTGATATCTGGAGAGCGGTGATGTCACCGCTGTATAATATAACTGATATCTGGGGAGCGGTGATGTCACTGCTGTATAATATAACTGATATCTGGAGAGCGGTGATGTCACTGCTGTATAATATAACTGATATCTGGGGAGCGGTGATGTCACTGCTGTATGATATAACTGATATCTGGGGAGCGGTGATGTCACTGCTGTATAATATAACTGATATCTGGGGAGCGGTGATGTCACTGCAGTATAATATAACTGATATCTGGGGAGCGGTGATGTCACTGCTGTATAATATAACGGATATGTGGGGAGCGGTGATGTCACCGCTGTATAATATAACTGATATCTGGAGAGCGGTGATGTCACTGCTGTATAATATAACTGATATCTGGGGAGCGGTGATGTCACTGCTGTATAATATAACTGATATCTGGGGAGCGGTGATGTCACTGCTGTATAATATAACTGATATCTGGGGAGCGGTGATGTCACTGCTGTATAATATAACTGATATCTGGGGAGCGGTGATGTCACCGCTGTATAATATAACTGATATCTGGAGAGCGGTGATGTCACTGCTGTATAATATAACTGATATCTGGGGAGCGGTGATGTCACTGCTGTATAACTGATATCTGGGGAGCGGTGATGTCACCGCTGTATAATATAACTGATATCTGGGGAGCGCTGATGTCACTGCTGTATAATATAACTGATATCTGGGGAGCGGTGATGTCACTGCTGTATGATATAACTGATATCTGGGGAGCGGTGATGTCACTGCTGTATAATATAACTGATATCTGGAGAGCGGTGATGTCACTGCTGTATAATATAACTGATATCTGGGGAGCGGTGATGTCACTGCTGTATAATATAACTGATATCTGGGGAGCGGTGATGTCACCGCTGTATAATATAACTGATATGTGGGGAGCGGTGATGTCACTGCTGTATAATATAACTGATATCTGGGGAGCGGTGATGTCACTGCTGTATAATATAACTGATATCTGGGGAGCGGTGATGTCACTGCTGTATAATATAACTGATATCTGGGGAGCGGTGATGTCACTGCTGTATGATATAACTGATATCTGGGGAGCGGTGATGTCACTGCTGTATAATATAACTGATATCTGGAGAGCGGTGATGTCACTGCTGTATAATATAACTGATATCTGGGGAGCGGTGATGTCACTGCTGTATAATATAACTGATATCTGGGGAGCGGTGATGTCACCGCTGTATAATATAACTGATATGTGGGGAGCGGTGATGTCACTGCTGTATAATATAACTGATATCTGGGGAGCGGTGATGTCACTGCTGTATAATATAACTGATATGTGGAGAGCGGTGATGTCACTGCTGTATAATATAACTGATATCTGGGGAGCGGTGATGTCACTGCTGTATAATATAACTGATATGTGGGGAGCGGTGATGTCACTGCTGTATGATATAACTGATATCTGGGGAGCGGTGATGTCACTGCTGTATAATATAACTGATATCTGGAGAGCGGTGATGTCACTGCTGTATAATATAACTGATATCTGGAGAGCGGTGATGTCACTGCTGTATAATATAACTGATATGTGGGGAGCGGTGATGTCACTGCTGTATAATATAACTGATATCTGGGGAGCGGTGATGTCACTGCTGTATGATATAACTGATATGTGGGGAGCGGTGATGTCACTGCTGTATGATATAACTGATATCTGGGGAGCGGTGATGTCACTGCTGTATAATATAACTGATATCTGGGGAGCGGTGATGTCACTGCTGTATAATATAACTGATATCTGGGGAGCGGTGATGTCACAGCTGTATAATATAACTGATATCTGGGGAGCGGTGATGTCACCGCTGTATAATATAACTGATATCTGGGGAGCGGTGATGTCACTGCTGTATAATATAACTGATATCTGGAGAGCGGTGATGTCACCGCTGTATAATATAACTGATATCTGGGGAGCGGTGATGTCACCGCTGTATAATATAACTGATATCTGGGGAGCGGTGATGTCACTGCTGTATGATATAACTGATATGTGGGGAGCGGTGATGTCACTGCTGTATAATATAACTGATATCTGGGGAGCGGTGATGTCACTGCTGTATGATATAACTGATATCTGGGGAGCGGTGATGTCACCGCTGTATAATATAACTGATATCTGGAGAGCGCTGATGTCACTGCTGTATAATATAACTGATATCTGGGGAGCGGTGATGTCACCGCTGTATAATATAACTGATATCTGGGGAGCGGTGATGTCACTGCTGTATAATATAACTGATATCTGGAGAGCGGTGATGTCACCGCTGTATAATATAACTGATATCTGGGGAGCGGTGATGTCACTGCTGTATAATATAACTGATATCTGGAGAGCGGTGATGTCACTGCTGTATAATATAACTGATATCTGGGGAGCGGTGATGTCACTGCTGTATAATATAACTGATATCTGGGGAGCGGTGATGTCACCGCTGTATAATATAACTGATATGTGGGGAGCGGTGATGTCACTGCTGTATAATATAACTGATATCTGGGGAGCGGTGATGTCACTGCTGTATAATATAACTGATATGTGGGGAGCGGTGATGTCACCGCTGTATAATATAACTGATATCTGGGGAGCGGTGATGTCACTGCTGTATAATATAACTGATATCTGGAGAGCGGTGATGTCACCGCTGTATAATATAACTGATATCTGGGGAGCGGTGATGTCACTGCTGTATAATATAACTGATATCTGGGGAGCGGTGATGTCACTGCTGTATGATATAACTGAGATCTGGGGAGCGGTGATGTCACTGCTGTATAATATAACTGATATCTGGGGAGCGGTGATGTCACTGCTGTATAATATAACTGATATCTGGAGAGCGGTGATGTCACTGCTGTATAATATAACTGATATCTGGGGAGCGGTGATGTCACTGCTGTATAATATAACTGATATCTGGGGAGCTGTGATGTCACTGCTGTATAATATAACTGATATCTGGGGAGCGGTGATGTCACTGCTGTATAATATAACTGATATCTGGGGAGCGGTGATGTCACTGCTGTATAATATAACTGATATCTGGGGAGCGGTGATGTCACCGCTGTATAATATAACTGATATCTGGAGAGCGGTGATGTCACTGCTGTATAACTGATATCTGGAGAGCGGTGATGTCACTGCTGTATAATATAACTGATATCTGGGGAGCGGTGATGTCACTGCTGTATAACTGATATCTGGGGAGCGGTGATGTCACCGCTGTATAATATAACTGATATCTGGGGAGCGGTGATGTCACCGCTGTATAATATAACTGATATCTGGGGAGCGGTGATGTCACTGCTGTATAATATAACTGATATCTGGAGAGCGGTGATGTCACTGCTGTATAATATAACTGATATCTGGGGAGCGGTGATGTCACTGCTGTATAATATAACTGATATCTGGGGAGCGGTGATGTCACCGCTGTATAATATAACTGATATGTGGGGAGCGGTGATGTCACTGCTGTATAATATAACTGATATCTGGGGAGCGGTGATGTCACTGCTGTATAATATAACTGATATCTGGGGAGCGGTGATGTCACTGCTGTATAACTGATATCTGGAGAGCGGTGATGTCACTGCTGTATAATATAACTGATATCTGGGGAGCGGTGATGTCACTGCTGTATAATATAACTGATATCTGGGGAGCGGTGATGTCACCGCTGTATAATATAACTGATATCTGGGGAGCGGTGATGTCACTGCTGTATGATATAACTGATATCTGGAGAGCGGTGATGTCTCTGCTGTATGATATAACTGATATCTGGAGAGCGGTGATGTCACTGCTGTATGATATAACTGATATCTGGGGAGCGGTGATGTCACCTCTGTATAATATAACTGATATCTGGGGAGCGGTGATGTCACCGCTGTATAATATAACTGATATCTGGAGAGCGGTGATGTCACTGCTGTATGATATAACTGATATCTGGGGAGCGGTGATGTCACCGCTGTATAATATAACTGATATCTGGAGAGCGGTGATGTCACCGCTGTATAATATAACTGATATCTGGAGAGCGGTGATGTCACTGCTGTATGATATAACTGATATCTGGGGAGCGGTGATGTCACCGCTGTATAATATAACTGATATCTGGAGAGCGGTGATGTCACTGCTGTATGATATAACTGAGATCTGGGGAGCGGTGATGTCACTGCTGTATAATATAACTGATATCTGGGGAGCGGTGATGTCACTGCTGTATAATATAACTGATATCTGGAGAGCGGTGATGTCACTGCTGTATAATATAACTGATATCTGGAGAGCGGTGATGTCACTGCTGTATAATATAACTGATATCTGGAGAGCGGTGATATCACTGCTGTATAATATAACTGATATCTGGGGAGCGGTGATGTCACTGCTGTATAATATAACTGATATCTGGGGAGCGGTGATGTCACTGCTGTATAACTGATATCTGGGGAGCGGTGATGTCACCGCTGTATAATATAACTGATATCTGGGGAGCGGTGATGTCACCGCTGTATAATATAACTGATATCTGGAGAGCGGTGATGTCACTGCTGTATAACTGATATCTGGGGAGCGGTGATGTCACCGCTGTATAATATAACTGATATCTGGGGAGCGCTGATGTCACTGCTGTATGATATAACTGATATCTGGGGAGCGGTGATGTCACTGCTGTATAATATAACTGATATCTGGGGAGCGGTGATGTCACTGCTGTATGATATAACTGATATCTGGGGAGCGGTGATGTCACTGCTGTATAATATAACTGATATCTGGAGAGCGGTGATGTCACTGCTGTATGATATAACTGATATCTGGGGAGCGGTGATGTCACTGCTGTATAATATAACTGATATCTGGGGAGCGGTGATGTCACTGCTGTATAATATAACTGATATCTGGGGAGCGGTGATGTCACCGCTGTATAATATAACTGATATGTGGGGAGCGGTGATGTCACTGCTGTATAATATAACTGATATCTGGGGAGCGGTGATGTCACTGCTGTATAATATAACTGATATCTGGGGAGCGGTGATGTCACCGCTGTATAATATAACTGATATCTGGGGAGCGGTGATGTCACTGCTGTATAATATAACTGAGATCTGGGGAGCGGTGATGTCACTGCTGTATAATATAACTGATATCTGGAGAGCGGTGATGTCACTGCTGTATAATATAACTGATATCTGGGGAGCGGTGATGTCACTGCTGTATAATATAACTGATATCTGGGGAGCTGTGATGTCACTGCTGTATAATATAACTGATATCTGGGGAGCGGTGATGTCACTGCTGTATAATATAACTGATATCTGGGGAGCGGTCATGTCACTGCTGTATAATATAACTGATATCTGGAGAGCGGTGATGTCACCGCTGTATAATATAACTGATATCTGGGGAGCGGTGATGTCACTGCTGTATAATATAACTGATATCTGGGGAGCGGTGATGTCACTGCTGTATGATATAACTGAGATCTGGGGAGCGGTGATGTCACTGCTGTATAATATAACTGATATCTGGAGAGCGGTGATGTCACTGCTGTATAATATAACTGATATCTGGGGAGCGGTGATGTCACTGCTGTATAATATAACTGATATCTGGGGAGCGGTGATGTCACTGCTGTATGATATAACTGAGATCTGGGGAGCGGTGATGTCACTGCTGTATAATATAACTGATATCTGGAGAGCGGTGATGTCACTGCTGTATAATATAACTGATATCTGGGGAGCGGTGATGTCACTGCTGTATGATATAACTGATATCTGGAGAGCGGTGATGTCACTGCTGTATGATATAACGGATATCTGGGGAGCGGTGATGTCACTGCTGTATAATATAACTGATATCTGGGGAGCGGTGATGTCACTGCTGTATAATATAACTGATATCTGGGGAGCGGTGATGTCACTGCTGTATGATATAACTGATATCTGGAGAGCGGTGATGTCACTGCTGTATGATATAACGGATATCTGGGGAGCGGTGATGTCACTGCTGTATAATATAACTGATATCTGGGGAGCTGTGATGTCACTGCTGTATAATATAACTGATATCTGGGGAGCGGTGATGTCACTGCTGTATGATATAACTGATATCTGGAGAGCGGTGATGTCACTGCTGTATGATATAACGGATATCTGGGGAGCGGTGATGTCACTGCTGTATAATATAACTGATATCTGGGGAGCTGTGATGTCACTGCTGTATAATATAACTGATATCTGGTGAGCGGTGATGTCACTGCTGTATAATATAACTGATATCTGGGGAGCGGTGATGTCACTGCTGTATAATATAACTGATATCTGGGGAGCGGTGATGTCACTGCTGTATAATATAACTGATATCTGGGGAGCGGTGATGTCACTGCTGTATAATATAACTGATATCTGGGGAGCGGTGATGTCACTGCTGTATAATATAACTGATATCTGGAGAGCGGTGATGTCACCGCTGTATAATATAACTGATATCTGGAGAGCGGTGATGTCACTGCTGTATAATATAAGGGATATCTGGAGAGCGGTGATGTCACCGCTGTATAATATAACTGATATCTGGGGAGCGGTGATGTCACTGTATAATATAACTGATATCTGGGGAGCGGTGATGTCACTGCTGTATGATATCACTGATATGTGGGGAGCTGTGATGTCACTGCTGTATAATATAACTGATATCTGGGGAGCGGTGATGTCACTGCTGTATAATATAACTGATATCTGGAGAGCGGTGATGTCACCGCTGTATAATATAACTGATATCTGGAGAGCGGTGATGTCACTGCTGTATAATATAAGGGATATCTGGAGAGCGGTGATGTCACCGCTGTATAATATAACTGATATCTGGGGAGCGGTGATGTCACTGTATAATATAACTGATATCTGGGGAGCGGTGATGTCACTGCTGTATGATATCACTGATATGTGGGGAGCTGTGATGTCACTGCTGTATAATATAACTGATATCTGGGGAGCGGTGATGTCACCGCTGTATAATATAACTGATATCTGGGGAGCGGTGATGTCACTGCTGTATGATATAACTGATATCTGGGGAGTGGTGATGTCACTGCTGTATAATATAACTGATATCTGGGGAGCGGTGATGTCACCGCTGTATAATATAACTGATATCTGGAGAGCGGTGATGTCACTGCTGTATAATATAACTGATATCTGGGGAGCGGTGATGTCACTGCTGTATGATATCACTGATATGTGGGGAGCTGTGATGTCACTGCTGTATGATATAACTGATATCTGGAGAGCGGTGATGTCACCGCTGTATAATATAACTGATATCTGGGGAGCGGTGATGTCACCGCTGTATAATATAACTGATATCTGGGGAGCGGTGATGTCACTGCTGTATGATATAACTGATATCTGGGGAGTGGTGATGTCACTGCTGTATAATATAACTGATATCTGGGGAGCGGTGATGTCACCGCTGTATAATATAACTGATATCTGGAGAGCGGTGATGTCACTGCTGTATAATATAACTGATATCTGGGGAGCGGTGATGTCACTGCTGTATGATATCACTGATATCTGGGGAGTGGTGATGTCACTGCTGTATAATATAACTGATATCTGGGGAGCGGTGATGTCACCGCTGTATAATATAACTGATATCTGGAGAGCGGTGATGTCACTGCTGTATAATATAACTGATATCTGGAGAGCGGTGATGTCACTGCTGTATAATATAACTGATATGTGGGGAGCGGTGATGTCACTGCTGTATGATATCACTGATATGTGGGGAGCTGTGATGTCACTGCTGTATGATATAACTGATATCTGGGGAGCGGTGATGTCACTGCTGTATAATATAACTGATATCTGGGGAGCGGTGATGTCACTGCTGTATAATATAACTGATATCTGGGGAGCGGTGATGTCACTGCTGTATGATATAACTGATATCTGGGGAGCGGTGATGTCACTGCTGTATAATATAACTGATATCTGGGGAGCGGTGATGTCACTGTATAATATAACTGATATCTGGGGAGCGGTGATGTCACTGCTGTATGATATCACTGATATGTGGGGAGCTGTGATGTCACTGCTGTATGATATAACTGATATCTGGGGAGCGGTGATGTCACTGCTGTATAATATAACTGATATCTGGGGAGCGGTGATGTCACTGTATAATATAACTGATATCTGGGGAGCGGTGATGTCACTGCTGTATGATATAACTGATATCTGGGGAGCGGTGATGTCACTGCTGTATGATATAACTGATATCTGGGGAGCGGTGATGTCACTGCTGTATAATATAACTGATATCTGGGGAGTGGTGATGTCACTGCTGTATGATATCACTGATATGTGGGGAGCTGTGATGTCACTGCTGTATGATATAACTGATATCTGGGGAGCGGTGATGTCACTGCTGTATAATATAACTGATATCTGGGGAGCGGTGATGTCACTGTATAATATAACTGATATCTGGGGAGCGGTGATGTCACTGCTGTATGATATAACTGATATCTGGGGAGCGGTGATGTCACTGCTGTATGATATAACTGATATCTGGGGAGCGGTGATGTCACTGCTGTATAATATAACTGATATGTGGGGAGCGGTGATGTCACTGCTGTATAATATAACTGATATCTGGAGAGCGGTGATGTCACCGCTGTATAATATAACTGATATCTGGGGAGCGGTGATGTCACTGCTGTATGATATAACTGATATCTGGGGAGCGGTGATGTCACTGCTGTATAATATAACTGATATGTGGGGAGCTGTGATGTCACTGCTGTATAATATAACTGATATCTGGGGAGTGGTGATGTCACTGCTGTATGATATCACTGATATGTGGGGAGCGGTGATGTCACTGCTGTATAATATAAATGATATCTGGGGAGCGGTGATGTCACTGCTGTATAATATAACTGATATCTGGGGAGCGGTGATGTCACTGCTGTATAATATAACTGATATCTGGGGAGTGGTGATGTCACTGCTGTATAATATAACTGATATCTGGGGAGTGGTGATGTCACTGCTGTATGATATCACTGATATGTGGGGAGCTGTGATGTCACTGCTGTATAATATAACTGATATCTGGGGAGTGGTGATGTCACTGCTGTATGATATCACTGATATGTGGGGAGCTGTGATGTCACCGCTGTATAATATAACTGATATCTGGAGAGCGGTGATGTCACTGCTGTATGATATAACTGATATCTGGGGAGCGGTGATGTCACTGCTGTATTATATAACTGATATGTGGGGAGCGGTGATGTCACCGCTGTATAATATAACTGATATCTGGAGAGCGGTGATGTCACTGCTGTATGATATAACTGATATCTGGGGAGCGCTGATGTCACTGCTGTTTAATATAACTGATATCTGGGGAGCGGTGATGTCACTGCTGTATAATATAACTGATATCTGGGGAGCGGTGATGTCACTGCTGTATAATATAACTGATATCTGGGGAGCGGTGATGTCACTGCTGTATAATATAACTGATATCTGGGGAGCGGTGATGTCACTGCAGTATAATATAACTGATATCTGGGGAGCGGTGATGTCACTGCTGTATGATATAACTGATATCTGGGGAGCGGTGATGTCACTGCTGTATAATATAACTGATATCTGGGGAGCGGTGATGTCACTGCTGTATGATATAACTGATATCTGGGGAGCGGTGATGTCACCGCTGTATAATATAACTGATATCTGGAGAGCGGTGATGTCACTGCTGTATGATATAACTGATATCTGGGGAGCGGTGATGTCACTGCTGTATAATATAACTGATATCTGGGGAGCGGTGATGTCACTGCTGTATAATATAACTGATATGTGGGGAGCGCTGATGTCACTGCTGTATGATATAACTGATATCTGGGGAGCGGTGATGTCACTGCAGTATAATATAACTGATATCTGGGGAGCGGTGATGTCACTGCTGTATGATATAACTGATATCTGGGGAGCGGTGATGTCACTGCTGTATAATATAACTGATATCTGGGGAGCGGTGATGTCACTGCAGTATAATATAACTGATATGTGGGGAGCGGTGATGTCACTGCTGTATGATATAACTGATATCTGGGGAGCGGTGATGTCACTGCTGTATAATATAACTGATATCTGGGGAGCGGTGATGTCACTGCAGTATAATATAACTGATATCTGGGGAGCGGTGATGTCACTGCTGTATGATATAACTGATATCTGGGGAGCGGTGATGTCACTGCTGTATAATATAACTGATATCTGGGGAGCGGTGATGTCACTGCAGTATAATATAACTGATATGTGGGGAGCGCTGATGTCACTGCTGTATGATATAACTGATATCTGGGGAGCGGTGATGTCACTGCTGTATAATATAACTGATATCTGGGGAGCGGTGATGTCACTGCAGTATAATATAACTGATATCTGGGGAGCGGTGATGTCACTGCTGTATGATATAACTGATATCTGGGGAGCGGTGATGTCACTGCTGTATAATATAACTGATATCTGGGGAGCGGTGATGTCACTGCTGTATGATATAACTGATATCTGGGGAGCGGTGATGTCACCGCTGTATAATATAACTGATATCTGGAGAGCGGTGATGTCACTGCTGTATGATATAACTGATATCTGGGGAGCGGTGATGTCACTGCTGTATAATATAACTGATATCTGGGGAGCGGTGATGTCACCGCTGTATAATATAACTGATATCTGGGGAGCGGTGATGTCACTGCTGTATAATATAACTGATATCTGGGGAGCGGTGATGTCACTGCTGTATGATATAACTGATATCTGGGGAGCGGTGATGTCACTGCTGTATAATATAACTGATATGTGGGGAGCGCTGATGTCACTGCTGTATAATATAACTGATATCTGGGGAGCGGTGATGTCACTGCTGTATAATATAACTGATATCTGGAGAGCGGTGATGTCACTGCTGTATGATATAACGGATATGTGGGGAGCGGTGATGTCACTGCTGTATGATATAACTGATATGTGGGGAGCGGTGATGTCACCGCTGTATAATATAACTGATATGTGGGGAGCGGTGATGTCACTGCTGTATAATATAACTGATATGTGGGGAGCGGTGATGTCACTGCTGTATAATATAACTGATATCTGGGGAGCGGTGATGTCACTGCTGTATAATATAACTGATATCTGGGGAGCGGTGATGTCACTGCTGTATAATATAACTGATATCTGGGGAGCGGTGATGTCACTGCTGTATAATATAACTGATATCTGGGGAGCGGTGATGTCACTGCTGTATAATATAACTGATATCTGGGGAGCGGTGATGTCACTGCTGTATAATATAACTGATATCTGGAGAGCGGTGATGTCACTGCTGTATGATATAACTGATATCTGGAGAGCGGTGATGTCACCGCTGTATAATATAACTGATATCTGGGGAGCGCTGATGTCACTGCTGTATTATATAACTGATATGTGGGGAGCGCTGATGTCACTGCTGTATAATATAACTGATATCTGGGGAGCGGTGATGTCACTGCTGTATAATATAACTGATATCTGGGGAGCGGTGATGTCACTGCTGTATAATATAACTGATATCTGGGGAGCGGTGATGTCACTGCTGTATAATATAACTGATATCTGGAGAGCGGTGATGTCACTGCTGTATAATATAACTGATATCTGGGGAGCGGTGATGTCACTGCTGTATAATATAACTGATATCTGGAGAGCGATGATGTCACCGCTGTATGATATAACGGATATGTGGGGAGCGGTGATGTCACTGCTGTATAATATAACTGATATCTGGAGAGCGGTGATGTCACCGCTGTATAATATAACTGATATCTGGAGAGCGGTGATGTCACTGCTGTATAATATAACTGATATCTGGGGAGCGGTCATGTCACTGCTGTATAATATAACTGATATCTGGAGAGCGGTGATGTCACCGCTGTATGATATAACTGATATGTGGGGAGCGGTGATGTCACCGCTGTATAATATAACTGATATCTGGAGAGCGGTGATGTCACTGCTGTATAATATAACTGATATCTGGGGAGCGGTGATGTCACTGCTGTATAATATAACTGATATGTGGGGAGCGGTGATGTCACTGCTGTATAATATAACTGATATCTGGGGAGCGGTGATGTCACTGCTGTATAATATAACTGATATCTGGGGAGCGGTGATGTCACTGCTGTATAATATAACTGATATCTGGGGAGCGGTGATGTCACTGCTGTATAATATAACTGATATCTGGAGAG
The DNA here is from genome assembly GCF_032444005.1 of Ranitomeya imitator. Classification (NCBI taxonomy): domain Eukaryota; kingdom Metazoa; phylum Chordata; class Amphibia; order Anura; family Dendrobatidae; genus Ranitomeya; species Ranitomeya imitator. The sequence goes on from NC_091285.1 coordinate 2,555,831, forward strand.
CGGTGATGTCACTGCTGTATAATATAACTGATATCTGGGGAGCGGTGATGTCACTGCTGTATAATATAACTGATATCTGGGGAGCGGTGATGTCACTGCTGTATAATATAACTGATATCTGGGGAGCGGTCATGTCACTGCTGTATAATATAACTGATATCTGGAGAGCGGTGATGTCACTGCTGTATAATATAACTGATATCTGGGGAGCGGTCATGTCACTGCTGTATAATATAACTGATATCTGGGGAGCGGTGATGTCACTGCTGTATAATATAACTGATATCTGGGGAGCGGTCATGTCACTGCTGTATAATATAACTGATATCTGGAGAGCGGTGATGTCACTGCTGTATAATATAACTGATATGTGGGGAGCGGTGATGTCACTGCTGTATGATATAACTGATATCTGGGGAGCGGTGATGTCACTGCTGTATGATATAACTGATATCTGGGGAGCGGTGATGTCACTGCTGTATGATATAACTGATATCTGGGGAGCGGTGATGTCACTGCTGTATAATATAACTGATATCTGGGGAGCGGTGATGTCACTGCTGTATAATATAACTGATATCTGGAGAGCGGTGATGTCACCGCTGTATAATATAACTGATATCTGGGGAGCGGTGATGTCACTGCTGTATAATATAACTGATATCTGGGGAGCGGTGATGTCACTGCTGTATAATATAACTGATATCTGGAGAGCGGTGATGTCACCGCTGTATAATATAACTGATATCTGGGGAGCGCTGATGTCACCACTGTATAATATAACTGATATCTGGGCAGCAGTGATGTCACTGCTGTATAATATAACTGATATCTGGGGAGCGCTGATGTCACTGCTGTATAATATAACTGATATCTGGAGAGCGGTGATGTCACTGCTGTATAATATAACTGATATCTGGGGAGCGCTGATGTCACTGCTGTATAATATAACTGATATCTGGAGAGCGGTGATGTCACTGCTGTATAATATAACTGATATCTGGGGAGCGCTGATGTCACTGCTGTATAATATAACTGATATCTGGAGAGCGGTGATGTCACTGCTGTATAATATAACTGATATCTGGGGAGCGCTGATGTCACTGCTGTATAATATAACTGATATCTGGAGAGCGGTGATGTCACTGCTGTATAATATAACTGATATCTGGGGAGCGGTGATGTCACTGCTGTATAATATAACTGATATCTGGGGAGCGGTGATGTCACTGCTGTATAATATAACTGATATCTGGGGAGCGGTGATGTCACCGCTGTATAATATAACTGATATCTGGGGAGCGGTGATGTCACTGCTGTATAATATAACTGATATCTGGGGAGCGGTGATGTCACTGCTGTATAATATAACTGATATCTGGGGAGCGGTGATGTCACCGCTGTATAATATAACTGATATCTGGAGAGCGGTGATGTCACTGCTGTATGATATAACTGATATCTGGGGAGCGGTGATGTCACTGCTGTATAATATAACTGATATCTGGGGAGCGGTGATGTCACTGCTGTATAATATAACTGATATCTGGGGAGCGCTGATGTCACTGCTGTATAATATAACTGATATCTGGAGAGCGGTGATGTCACTGCTGTATAATATAACTGATATCTGGGGAGCGGTGATGTCACCGCTGTATAATATAACTGATATCTGGAGAGCGGTGATGTCACCGGTGTATAATATAACTGATATCTGGAGAGCGGTGATGTCACTGCTGTATGATATAACTGATATCTGGGGAGCGGTGATGTCACTGCTGTATAATATAACTGATATGTGGGGAGCGGTGATGTCACCGGTGTATAATATAACTGATATCTGGAGAGCGGTGATGTCACTGCTGTATGATATAACTGATATCTGGGGAGCGGTGATGTCACTGCTGTATAATATAACTGATATGTGGGGAGCGGTGATGTCACTGCTGTATAATATAACTGATATCTGGGGAGCGGTGATGTCACTGCTGTATGATATAACTGATATCTGGGGAGCGGTGATGTCACTGCTGTATAATATAACTGATATCTGGGGAGCGCTGATGTCACTGCTGTATAATATAACTGATATCTGGGGAGCGGTGATGTCACTGCTGTATGATATAACTGATATCTGGGGAGCGCTGATGTCACTGCTGTATGATATAACTGATATCTGGGGAGCGCTGATGTCACTGCTGTATAATATAACTGATATCTGGGGAGCGGTGATGTCACTGTATAATATAACTGATATCTGGGCAGCTGTGATGTCACCGCTGTATGATATAACTGATATCTGGGGAGCGGTGATGTCACTGCTGTATAATATAACTGATATCTGGGGAGCGGTGATGTCACTGCTGTATGATATAACTGATATGTGGAGAGCGGTGATGCCACTGCTGTATAATATAACTGATATCTGGAGAGCGGTGATGTCACTGCTGTATAATATAACTGATATCTGGAGAGCGGTGATGTCACTGCTGTATAATATAACTGATATCTGGAGAGCGGTGATGTCACTGCTGTATAATATAACTGATATCTGGAGAGCGGTGATGTCACTGCTGTATGATATAACTGATATCTGGAGAGCGGTGATGTCACTGCTGTATAATATAACTGATATCTGGAGAGCGGTGATGTCACCGCTGTATAATATAACTGATATCTGGAGAGCGGTGATGTCACTGCTGTATGATATAACTGATATCTGGGGAGCGGTGATGTCACTGCTGTATGATATAACTGAGATCTGGGGAGCGGTGATGTCACTGCTGTATGATATAACTGAGATCTGGGGAGCGGTGATGTCACTGCTGTATAATATAACTGATATATGGAGAACGGTGATGTCACCGCTGTATAATATAACTGAGATCTGGGGAGCGGTGATGTCACTGCTGTATAATATAACTGATATCTGGGGAGCGGTGATGTCACTGCTGTATAATATAACTGATATCTGGAGAGCGGTGATGTCACTGCTGTATAATATAACTGATATCTGGGGAGCGGTGATGTCACAGCTGTATAATATAACTGATATCTGGAGAGCGGTGATGTCACTGCTGTATAATATAACTGATATCTGGGGAGCGGTGATGTCACAGCTGTATAATATAACTGATATCTGGAGAGCGGTGATGTCACTGCTGTATAATATAACTGATATCTGGGGAGCGGTGATGTCACTGCTGTATAATATAACTGATATCTGGGGAGCGGTGATGTCACAGCTGTATAATATAACTGATATATGGAGAACGGTGATGTCACCGCTGTATAATATAACTGAGATCTGGGGAGCGGTGATGTCACTGCTGTATAATATAACTGATATCTGGAGAGCGGTGATGTCACTGCTGTATAATATAACTGATATCTGGGGAGCGGTGATGTCACTGCTGTATAATATAACTGATATATGGAGAACGGTGATGTCACCGCTGTATAATATAACTGAGATCTGGGGAGCGGTGATGTCACTGCTGTATAATATAACTGATATCTGGAGAGCGGTGATGTCACTGCTGTATAATATAACTGATATCTGGGGAGCGGTGATGTCACAGCTGTATAATATAACTGATATCTGGAGAGCGGTGATGTCACTGCTGTATAATATAACTGATATCTGGGGAGCGGTGATGTCACTGCTGTATAATATAACTGATATCTGGGGAGCGGTGATGTCACAGCTGTATAATATAACTGATATCTGGAGAGCGGTGATGTCACTGCTGTATAATATAACTGATATCTGGAGAGCGGTGATGTCACTGCTGTATAATATAACTGATATCTGGAGAGCGGTGATGTCACCGCTGTATAATATAACGGATATGTGGGGAGCGGTGATGTCACTGCTGTATAATATAACTGATATGTGGGAAGAGGTGATGTCACTGCTGTATAATATAACTGATATCTGGGGAGCGGTGATGTCACTGCTGTATAATATAACTGATATCTGGGGAGCGGTGATGTCACTGCTGTATAATATAACGGATATGTGGGGAGCGGTGATGTCACTGCTGTATAATATAACTGATATGTGGGGAGCGGTGATGTCACTGCTGTATAATATAACTGATATCTGGGGAGCGGTGATGTCACTGCTGTATAATATAACTGATATCTGGGGAGCGGTGATGTCACTGCTGTATAATATAACTGATATCTGGGGAGCGGTGATGTCACTGCTGTATAATATAACTGATATCTGGGGAGCGGTGATGTCACTGCTGTATAATATAACTGATATCTGGGGAGCGCTGATGTCACCGCTGTATAATATAACTGATATCTGGGGAGCGGTGATGTCACTGCTGTATAATATAACTGATATCTGGAGAGCGGTGATGTCACTGCTGTATAATATAACGGATATGTGGGGAGCGGTGATGTCACTGCTGTATAATATAACTGATATGTGGGGAGCGGTGATGTCACTGCTGTATAATATAACGGATATGTGGGGAGCGGTGATGTCACTGCTGTATAATATAACTGATATGTGGGGAGCGGTGATGTCACTGCTGTATAATATAACTGATATCTGGGGAGCGGTGATGTCACTGCTGTATGATATAACGGATATGTGGGTAGCGGTGATGTCACTGCTGTATAATATAACTGATATCTGGTGAGCGGTGATGTCACTGCTGTATAATATAACTGATATCTGGGGAGCGGTGATGTCACTGCTGTATAACTGATATCTGGGGAGCGGTGATGTCACTGCTGTATGATACAATGATATCTGGGGAGCGGTGATGTCACCGCTGTATAATATAACTGATATCTGGGGAGCGGTGATGTCACTGCTGTATAATATAACTGATATCTGGGGAGCGGTGATGTCACAGCTGTATAATATAACTGATATCTGGGGAGCGGTGATGTCACAGCTGTATAATATAACTGATATCTGGGGAGCGGTGATGTCTCTGCTGTATGATATAACGGATATGTGGGTAGCGGTGATGTCACTGCTGTATGATCTAACTGATATCTGGGGAGCGGTGATGTCACCGCTGTATAATATAACTGATATCTGGAGAGCGGTGATATCACCGCTGTATAATATAACTGATATCTGGGGAGCGGTGATGTCACTGCTGTATAATATAACTGATATCTGGTGAGCGGTGATGTCACTGCTGTATAATATAACTGATATCTGGGGAGCGGTGATGTCACTGCTGTATAACTGATATCTGGGGAGCGGTGATGTCACTGTTGTATGATACAATGATATCTGGGGAGCGGTGATGTCACTGCTGTATAATATAACTGATATCTGGGGAGCGGTGATGTCACTGCTGTATAATATAACTGATATGTGGGGAGCGGTGATGTCACTGCTGTATGATATAACTGATATGTGGGGAGCGGTGATGTCACTGCTGTGTAATATAACTGATATCTGGAGAGCGGTGATGTCACTGCTGTATAATATAACTGATATCTGGGGAGCGGTGATGTCACTGCTGTATGATATAACTGATATCTGGGGAGCGGTGATGTCACTGCTGTATAATATAACTGATATCTGGGGAGCGGTGATGTCACCGCTGTATGATATAACGGATATCTGGGGAGCGGTGATGTCACTGCTGTATGATATAACGGATATCTGGGGAGCGGTGATGTCACCGCTGTATAATATAACTGATATCTGGGGAGCGGTGATGTCACTGCTGTATAATATAAGGGATATCTGGGGAGCGGTGATGTCACTGCTGTATAATATAACTGATATGTGGGGAGCGGTGATGTCACTGCTGTATAATATAACTGATATCTGGGGAGCGGTGATGTCACTGCTGTATAATATAACTGATATCTGGAGAGCGGTGATGTCACTGCTGTATAATATAACGGATATGTGGGGAGCGGTGATGTCACTGCTGTATAATATAACTGATATCTGGGGAGCGGTGATGTCACTGCTGTATGATATAACTGATATCTGGGGAGCGGTGATGTCACTGCTGTATAATATAACTGATATCTGGGGAGCGGTGATGTCACCGCTGTATAATATAACTGATATCTGGGGAGCGGTGATGTCACTGCTGTATAATATAACTGATATCTGGAGAGCGGTGATGTCACTGCTGTATAATATAACTGATATCTGGGGAGCGGTGATGTCACCGCTGTATAATATAACTGATATCTGGGGAGCGGTGATGTCACTGCTGTATGATATAACTGATATCTGGGGAGCGGTGATGTCACCGCTGTATAATATAACTGATATGTGGGGAGCGGTGATGTCACTGCTGTATAATATAACTGATATCTGGGGAGCGGTGATGTCACTGCTGTATAATATAACTGATATCTGGAGAGCGGTGATGTCACTGCTGTATGATATAACTGATATCTGGGGAGCGGTGATGTCACTGCTGTATAATATAACTGATATCTGGAGAGCGGTGATGTCACTGCTGTATAATATAACTGATATCTGGGGAGCGGTGATGTCACTGCTGTATGATATAACTGATATCTGGGGAGCGGTGATGTCACTGCTGTATAATATAACTGATATCTGGAGAGCGGTGATGTCACTGCTGTATAATATAACTGATATCTGGGGAGCGGTGATGTCACTGCTGTATAATATAACTGATATCTGGAGAGCGGTGATGTCACTGCTGTATAATATAACTGATATCTGGGGAGCGGTGATGTCACTGCTGTATAATATAACTGATATCTGGGGAGCGGTGATGTCACCGCTGTATAATATAACTGATATCTGGAGAGCGGTGATGTCACTGCTGTATAATATAACTGATATCTGGGGAGCGCTGATATCACCGCTGTATAATATAACTGATATGTGGGGAGCGGTGATGTCACTGCTGTATAATATAACTGATATCTGGGGAGCGGTGATGTCACTGCTGTATAATATAACTGATATCTGGGGAGCGGTGATGTCACTGCTGTATAATATAACTGATATCTGGAGAACGGTGATGTCACTGCTGTATAATATAACTGATATCTGGGGAGCGCTGATGTCACTGCTGTATAATATAACTGATATCTGGGGAGCGGTGATGTCACTGCTGTATAATATAACTGATATCTGGGGAGCGCTGATATCACCGCTGTATAATATAACTGATATGTGGGGAGCGGTGATGTCACTGCTGTATAATATAACTGATATGTGGGGAGCGGTGATGTCACTGCTGTATAATATAACTGATATCTGGGGAGCGCTGATATCACCGCTGTATAATATAACTGATATCTGGAGAGCGGTGATGTCACTGCTGTATAATATAACTGATATGTGGAGAGCGGTGATGTCACTGCTGTATAATATAACTGATATCTGGGGAGCGGTGATGTCACTGCTGTATAATATAACTGATATCTGGGGAGCGCTGATGTCACCGCTGTATAATATAACTGATATCTGGGGAGCGGTGATGTCACTGCTGTATAATATAACTGATATGTGGGGAGCGGTGATGTCACTGCTGTATAATATAACTGATATGTGGGGAGCGGTGATGTCACTGCTGTATAATATAACTGATATCTGGGGAGCGGTGATGTCACCGCTGTATAATATAACTGATATCTGGAGAGCGGTGATGTCACTGCTGTATGATATAACTGATATCTGGGGAGCGGTGATGTCACTGCTGTATAATATAACTGATATCTGGGGAGCGCTGATATCACCGCTGTATAATATAACTGATATGTGGGGAGCGGTGATGTCACTGCTGTATAATATAACTGATATGTGGGGAGCGGTGATGTCACTGCTGTATAATATAACTGATCTCTGGGGAGCGGTGATGTCACTGCTGTATAATATAACTGATATCTGGAGAGCGGTGATGTCACTGCTGTATGATATAACTGATATGTGGAGAGCGGTGATGTCACTGCTGTATAATATAACTGATATCTGGGGAGCGGTGATGTCACTGCTGTATAATATAACTGATATCTGGGGAGCGCTGATGTCACCGCTGTATAATATAACTGATATCTGGAGAGCGGTGATGTCACTGCTGTATAATATAACTGATATCTGGGGAGCGGTGATGTCACTGCTGTATGATATAACTGATATCTGGGGAGCGGTGATGTCACCGCTGTATAATATAACTGATATCTGGAGAGCGGTGATGTCACTGCTGTATAATATAACTGATATCTGGGGAGCGGTGATGTCACTGCTGTATAATATAACTGATATCTGGGGAGCGCTGATGTCACTGCTGTATAATATAACTGATATCTGGGGAGCGCTGATGTCACCGCTGTATAATATAACTGATATCTGGAGAGCGGTGATGTCACTGCTGTATGATATAACTGATATCTGGAGAGCGGTGATGTCACCGCTGTATAATATAACTGATATCTGGGGAGCGGTGATGTCACTGCTGTATGATATAACTGATATCTGGAGAGCGGTGATGTCACCGCTGTATAATATAACTGATATCTGGAGAGCGGTGATGTCACTGCTGTATGATATAACTGATATCTGGGGAGCGGTGATGTCACTGCTGTATAATATAACTGATATCTGGGGAGCGCTGATATCCCCGCTGTATAATATAACTGATATCTGGAGAGCGGTGATGTCACTGCTGTATAATATAACTGATATCTGGGGAGCGGTGATGTCACTGCTGTATAATATAACTGATGTCTGGGGAGCGGTGATGTCACCGCTGTATAATATAACTGATATGTGGGGAGCGGTGATGTCACTGCTGTATAATATAACTGATATCTGGGGAGCGGTGATGTCACCGCTGTATAATATAACTGATATCTGGGGAGCGGTGATGTCACTGCTGTATAATATAACTGATATCTGGGGAGCGGTGATGTCACCGCTGTATAATATAACTGATATCTGGGGAGCGGTGATGTCACCGCTGTATAATATAACTGATATCTGGGGAGCGGTGATGTCACTGCTGTATAATATAACTGATATCTGGAGAGCGGTGATGTCACTGCTGTATAATATAACTGATATCTGGAGAGCGGTGATGTCACTGCTGTATGATATAACTGATATCTGGGGAGCGGTGATGTCACCGCTGTATAATATAACTGATATGTGGGGAGCGGTGATGTCACTGCTGTATAATATAACTGATATCTGGGGAGCGGTGATGTCACCGCTGTATAATATAACTGATATCTGGGGAGCGGTGATGTCACCGCTGTATAATATAACTGATATCTGGGGAGCGGTGATGTCACTGCTGTATAATATAACTGATATCTGGAGAGCGGTGATGTCACTGCTGTATAATATAACTGATATCTGGAGAGCGGTGATGTCACTGCTGTATGATATAACTGATATCTGGGGAGCGGTGATGTCACCGCTGTATAATATAACTGATATCTGGGGAGCGGTGATGTCACTGCTGTATGATATAACTGATATCTGGAGAGTGGTGATGTCACCGCTGTATAATATAACTGATATGTGGGGAGCGGTGATGTCACTGCTGTATAATATAACTGATATCTGGGGAGCGGTGATGTCACCGCTGTATAATATAACTGATATCTGGGGAGCGGTGATGTCACCGCTGTATAATATAACTGATATCTGGGGAGCGGTGATGTCACTGCTGTATGATATAACTGATATCTGGGGAGCGCTGATGTCACTGCTGTATAATATAACTGATATCTGGGGAGCGGTGATGTCACCGCTGTATAATATAACTGATATCTGGGGAGCGGTGATGTCACCGCTGTATAATATAACTGATATCTGGGGAGCGGTGATGTCACTGCTGTATAATATAACTGATATCTGGAGAGCGGTGATGTCACCGCTGTATAATATAACTGATATCTGGAGAGCGGTGATATCACCGCTGTATAATATAACTGATATCTGGGGAGCGGTGATGTTACTGCTGTATGATATAACTGATATCTGGAGAGCGGTGATGTCACTGCTGTATAATATAACTGATATCTGGAGAGCGGTGATGTCACCGCTGTATGATATAACTGATATGTGGGGAGCGCTGATGTCACTGCTGTATAATATAACTGATATCTGGGGAGCGGTGATGTCACCGCTGTATGATATAACTGATATGTGGGGAGCGCTGATGTCACTGCTGTATAATATAACTGATATCTGGAGAGCGGTGATGTCACTGCTGTATAATATAACTGATATGTGGGGAGCGCTGATGTCACCGCTGTATAATATAACTGATATCTGGAGAGCGGTGATATCACCGCTGTATAATATAACTGATATCTGGGGAGCGGTGATGTCACTGCTGTATGATATAACGGATATGTGGGGAGCGGTGATGTCACTGCTGTATAATATAACTGATATCTGGAGAGCGGTGATGTCACTGCTGTATAATATAACTGATATCTGGGGAGCGCTGATGTCACCGCTGTATAATATAACTGATATCTGGAGAGCGGTGATGTCACCGCTGTATAATATAACTGATATCTGGGGAGCGGTGATGTCACCGCTGTATAATATAACTGATATCTGGAGAGCGGTGATGTCACTGCCGTATAATATAACTGATATCTGGAGAGCGGTGATGTCACTGCTGTATAATATAACTGATATGTGGAGAGCGGTGATGTCACTGCTGTATAATATAACTGATATCTGGAGAGCGGTGATGTCACTGCTGTATAATATAACTGATATCTGGAGAGCGGTGATGTCACTGCTGTATAATATAACTGATATGTGGAGAGCGGTGATGTCACTGCTGTATAATATAACTGATATCTGGGGAGCGCTGATGTCACCGCTGTATAATATAACTGATATCTGGAGAGCGGTGATGTCACCGCTGTATAATATAACTGATATCTGGGGAGCGGTGATGTCACCGCTGTATAATATAACTGATATCTGGAGAGCGGTGATGTCACTGCCGTATAATATAACTGATATCTGGAGAGCGGTGATGTCACTGCTGTATAATATAACTAATATCTGGAGAGCGGTGATGTCACTGGTGTATAATATAACTGATATCTGGGGAGCGGTGATGTCACCGCTGTATAATATAACTGATATCTGGAGAGCGGTGATGTCACCGCTGTATAATATAACTGATATCTGGGGAGCGGTGATGTCACCGCTGTATAATATAACTGATATCTGGAGAGCGGTGATGTCACTGCCGTATAATATAACTGATATCTGGAGAGCGGTGATGTCACTGCTGTATAATATAACTAATATCTGGAGAGCGGTGATGTCACTGGTGTATAATATAACTGATATCTGGAGAGCGGTGATGTCACTGCTGTATAATATAACTGATATGTGGAGAGCGGTGATGTCACTGCTGTATAATATAACTGATATCTGGGGAGCGCTGATGTCACCGCTGTATAATATAACTGATATCTGGAGAGCGGTGATGTCACCGCTGTATAATATAACTGATATCTGGGGAGCGGTGATGTCACCGCTGTATAATATAACTGATATCTGGAGAGCGGTGATGTCACTGCCGTATAATATAACTGATATCTGGAGAGCGGTGATGTCACTGCTGTATAATATAACTAATATCTGGAGAGCGGTGATGTCACTGGTGTATAATATAACTGATATCTGGGGAGCGGTGATGTCACCGCTGTATAATATAACTGATATGTGGGGAGCGGTGATGTCACTGCTGTATAATATAACTGATATCTGGGGAGCGGTGATGTCACTGCTGTATAATATAACTGATATCTGGGGAGCGGTGATGTCACTGCTGTATAATATAACTGATATCTGGGGAGCGGTGATGTCACTGCTGTATGATATCACTGATATCTTTAGAGCGGTGATGTCACTGCTGTATAATATAACTGATATCTGGGGAGCGCTGATGTCACTGCTGTATAATATAACTGATATGTGGGGAGCGCTGATGTCACTGCTGTATAATATAACTGATATGTGGGGAGCGCTGATGTCACCGCTGTATAATATAACTGATATCTGGAGAGCGGTGATGTCACTGCTGTATAATATAACTGATATCTGGAGAGCGGTGATGTCACTGCTGTATAATATAACTGATATCTGGAGAGCGGTGATGTCACTGCTGTATAATATAACTGATATCTGGAGAGCGGTGATGTCACTGCTGTATAATATAACTGATATCTGGGGAGCGGTGATGTCACCGCTGTATAATATAACTGATATCTGGGGAGCGGTGATGTCACTGCTGTATAATATAACTGATATGTGGGGAGCGCTGATGTCACCGCTGTATAATATAACTGATATCTGGAGAGCGGTGATGTCACTGCTGTATAATATAACTGATATCTGGAGAGCGGTGATGTCACTGCTGTATGATATAACTGATATCTGGAGAGCGGTGATGTCACTGCTGTATAATATAACTGATATCTGGAGAGCGGTGATATCACCGCTGTATAATATAACTGATATCTGGGGAGCGGTGATGTCACTGCTGTATAATATAACTGATATCTGGGGAGCGGTGATGTCACTGCTGTATAATATAACTGATATCTGGAGAGCGGTGATATCACCGCTGTATAATATAACTGATATCTGGGGAGCGGTGATGTCACTGCTGTATAATATAACTGATATCTGGGGAGCGGTGATGTCACTGCTGTATAATATAACTGATATCTGGAGAGCGGTGATGTCACCGCTGTATAATATAACTGATATCCGGAGAGCGGTGATGTCACTGCTGTATAATATAACTGATATCTGGGGAGCGGTGATGTCACTGCTGTATGATATAACTGATATCTGGGGAGCGGTGATGTCACTGCTGTATAATATAACTGATATCTGGGGAGCGGTGATGTCACTGCTGTATAATATAACTGATATCTGGGGAGCGGTGATGTCACTGCTGTATGATATAACTGATATCTGGAGAGCGGTGATGTCACTGCTGTATAATATAACTGATATCTGGAGAGCGGTGATGTCACTGCTGTATGATATAACTGATATCTGGGGAGCGGTGATGTCACCGCTGTATGATATAACGGATATGTGGGGAGCGGTGATGTCACTGCTGTATGATATAACTGATATGTGGGGAGCGGTGATGTCACTGCTGTATAATATAACTGATATCTGGGGAGCGGTGATGTCACTGCTGTATAATATAACTGATATCTGGGGAGCGGTGATGTCACTGCTGTATAATATAACTGATATCTGGGGAGCGGTGATCTCACAGCTGTATAATATAACTGATATGTGGGGAGCGGTGATGTCACTGCTGTATGATATAACTGATATCTGGGGAGCGGTGATGTCACCGCTGTATAATATAACTGATATCTGGGGAGCGGTGATGTCACTGCTGTATAATATAACTGATATCTGGGGAGCGGTGATGTCACTGCTGTATAATATAACTGATATCTGGGGAGCGGTGATGTCACTGCTGTATAATATAACTGATATCTGGGGAGCGGTGATGTCACCGCTGTATAATATAACTGATATGTGGGGAGCGCTGATGTCACCGCTGTATAATATAACTGATATGTGGGGAGCGCTGATGTCACCGCTGTATAATATAACTGATATCTGGAGAGCGGTGATATCACCGCTGTATAATATAACTGATATCTGGGGAGCGGTGATGTCACTGCTGTATGATATAACTGATATGTGGGGAGCGGTGATGTCACCGCTGTATAATATAACTGATATCTGGAGAGCGGTGATGTCACTGCTGTATAATATAACTGATATCTGGAGAGCGGTGATATCACCGCTGTATAATATAACTGATATCTGGAGAGCGGTGATATCACCGCTGTATAATATAACTGATATCTGGGGAGCGGTGATGTCACTGCTGTATAATATAACTGATATCTGGGGAGCGGTGATGTCACTGCTGTATAATATAACTGATATCTGGGGAGCGGTGATGTCACTGCTGTATAATATAACTGATATCTGGGGAGCGGTGATGTCACCGCTGTATAATATAACTGATATGTGGGGAGCGCTGATGTCACCGCTGTATAATATAACTGATATCTGGAGAGCGGTGATATCACCGCTGTATAATATAACTGATATCTGGGGAGCGGTGATGTCACTGCTGTATGATATAACGGATATGTGGGGAGCGGTGATGTCACTGCTGTATAATATAACTGATATCTGGAGAGCGGTGATGTCACTGCTGTATAATATAACTGATATCTGGAGAGCGGTGATGTCACTGCTGTATAATATAACTGATATCTGGAGAGCGGTGATGTCACTGCTGTATAATATAACTGATATGTGGAGAGCGGTGATGTCACTGCTGTATAATATAACTGATATCTGGAGAGCGGTGATGTCACTGCTGTATAATATAACTGATATCTGGGGAGCGGTGATGTCACTGCTGTATAATATAACTGATATCTGGGGAGCGGTGATGTCACTGCTGTATAATATAACTGATATCTGGGGAGCGGTGATGTCACCGCTGTATAATATAACTGATATCTGGGGAGCGGTGATGTCACTGCTGTATAATATAACTGATATCTGGGGAGCGGTGATGTCACTGCTGTATGATATAACTGATATGTGGGGAGCGGTGATGTCACTGCTGTATAATATAACTGATATCTGGGAAGCGGTGATGTCACTGCTGTATAATATAACTGATATCTGGAGAGCGGTGATGTCACCGCTGTATAATATAACTGATATCTGGGGAGCGCTGATGTCACCGCTGTATAATATAACTGATATCTGGAGAGCGGTGATGTCACCGCTGTATAATATAACTGATATCTGGAGAGCGGTGATGTCACTGCCGTATAATATAACTGATATCTGGAGAGCGGTGATGTCACTGCTGTATGATATAACTGATATCTGGGGAGCGGTGATGTCACTGCTGTATTATATAACTGATATCTGGGGAGCGGTGATGTCACTGCTGTATAATATAACTGATATGTGGGGAGCGGTGATGTCACCGCTGTATAATATAACTGATATCTGGGGAGCGGTGATGTCACCGCTGTATAATATAACTGATATCTGGGGAGCGGTGATGTCACCGCTGTATAATATAACTGATATCTGGGGAGCGGTGATGTCACTGCTGTATAATATAACTGATATCTGGGGAGCGGTGATGTCACCGCTGTATAATATAACTGATATCTGGAGAGCGGTGATGTCACCGCTGTATAATATAACTGATATCTGGAGAGCGGTGATGTCACTGCCGTATAATATAACTGATATCTGGAGAGCGGTGATGTCACTGCTGTATAATATAACTGATATCTGGAGAGCGGTGATGTCACTGCCGTATAATATAACTGATATCTGGAGAGCGGTGATGTCACTGCTGTATAATATAACTAATATCTGGAGAGCGGTGATGTCACTGCTGTATAATATAACTGATATCTGGAGAGCGGTGATGTCAGTGCTGTATGATATAACTGATATCTGGGGAGCGGTGATGTCACTGCTGTATAATATAACTGATATCTGGAGAGCGGTGATGTCACTGCTGTATGATATAACTGATATCTGGGGAGCGGTGATATCACTGCTGTATAATATAACTAATATCTGGAGAGCGGTGATGTCACTGCTGTATAATATAACTGATATCTGGAGAGCGGTGATGTCACCGCTGTATAATATAACTGATATCTGGGGAGCGGTGATGTCACTGCTGTATAATATAACTGATATCTGGGGAGCGGTGATGCCACTGCTGTATAATATAACTGATATCTGGGGAGCGGTGATGTCACTGCTGTATAATATAACTGATATCTGGGGAGCGGTGATGTCACTGCTGTATAATATAACTGATATCTGGGGAGCGGTGATGTCACCGCTGTATAATATAACTGATATCTGGGGAGCGGTGATGTCACTGCTGTATAATATAACTGAGATCTGGGGAGAGGTGATGTCACTGCTGTATAATATAACTGATATCTGGGGAGCGGTGATGTCACTGCTGTATAATATAACTGATATCTGGGGAGCGGTGATGTCACCGCTGTATGATATAACTGATATCTGGGGAGCGGTGATGTCACTGCTGTATAATATAACTGATATCTGGGGAGCGGTGATGTCACTGCTGTATAATATAACTGATATCTGGAGAGCGGTGATGTCACCGCTGTATAATATAACTGATATCTGGAGAGCGGTGATGTCACCGCTGTATAATATAACTGATATCTGGGGAGCGGTGATGTCACTGCTGTATAATATAACTGATATCTGGGGAGCGGTGATGTCACCGCTGTATAATATAACTGATATCTGGAGAGCGGTGATGTCACCGCTGTATAATATAACTGAGATCTGGGGAGCGGTGATGTCACTGCTGTATAATATAACTGATATCTGGGGAGCGGTGATGTCACCGCTGTATAATATAACTGATATGTGGGGAGCGGTGATGTCACCGCTGTATAATATAACTGATATCTGGGGAGCGGTGATGTCACTGCTGTATGATATAACTGATATCTGGGGAGCGGTGATGTCACTGCTGTATGATATAACTGATATCTGGGGAGCGGTGATGTCACTGCTGTATAATATAACTGATATGTGGGGAGCGGTGATGTCACCGCTGTATAATATAACTGATATCTGGAGAGCGGTGATGTCACTGCTGTATGATATAACTGATATCTGGGGAGCAGTGATGTCACTGCTGTATGATATAACTGATATCTGGGGAGCGGTGATGTCACCGCTGTATAATATAACGGATATGTGGGGAGCGGTGATGTCACTGCCGTATGATATAACTGATATCTGGAGAGCGGTGATGTCACTGCTGTATAATATAACTGATATCTGGAGAGCGGTGATGTCACTGCTGTATGATGTAACTGATATCTGGAGAGCGGTGATGTCACCGCTGTATAATATAACTGATATCTGGGGAGCGGTGATGTCACCGCTGTATAATATAACTGATATCTGGGGAGCGGTGATGTCACTGCTGTATGATATAACGGATATGTGGGGAGCGGTGATGTCACCGCTGTATAATATAACTGATATCTGGAGAGCGGTGATGTCACTGCTGTATGATATAACTGATATCTGGGGAGCGGTGATGTCACTGCTGTATGATATAACTGATATCTGGGGAGCGGTGATGTCACCGCTGTATAATATAACGGATATGTGGGGAGCGGTGATGTCACTGCTGTATGATATAACTGATATCTGGAGAGCGGTGATGTCACCGCTGTATAATATAACTGATATCTGGAGAGCGGTGATGTCACTGCTGTATAATATAACTGATATCTGGAGAGCGGTGATGTCACTGCTGTATAATATAACTGATATCAGGGGAGCGGTGATGTCACCGCTGTATAATATAACTGATATCTGGAGAGCGGTGATGTCACTGCTGTATAATATAACTGATATCTGGAGAGCGGTGATGTCAGTGCTGTATAATATAACTGATATCTGGAGAGCGGTGATGTCACTGCTGTATGATATAACTGATATCTGGGGAGCGGTGATGTCACTGCTGTATGATATAACTGATATCTGGGGAGCGGTGATGTCACCGCTGTATAATATAACTGATATCTGGGGAGCGGTGATGTCACTGCTGTATAATATAACTGATATCTGGGGAGCGGTGATGTCACTGCTGTATGATATAACGGATATGTGGGGAGCGGTGATGTCACTGCTGTATGATATAACTGATATCTGGGGAGCGGTGATGTCACTGCTGTATGATATAACGGATATGTGGGGAGCGGTGATGTCACTGCTGTATAATATAACTGATATCTGGAGAGCGGTGATGTCACTGCTGTATGATATAACTGATATGTGGGGAGCGGTGATGTCACTGCTGTATGATATAACTGATATCTGGGGAGCGGTGATGTCACTGCTGTATGATATAACTGATATGTGGGGAGCGGTGATGTCACTGCTGTATAATATAACTGATATCTGGGGAGCGGTGATGTCACTGCTGTATGATATAACTGATATCTGGGGAGCGGTGATGTCACTGCTGTATGATATAACGGATATGTGGGGAGCGGTGATGTCACTGCTGTATGATATAACTGATATCTGGGGAGCGGTGATGTCACTGCTGTATGATATAACGGATATGTGGGGAGCGGTGATGTCACTGCTGTATAATATAACTGATATCTGGGGAGCGGTGATGTCACTGCTGTATGATATAACTGATATCTGGGGAGCGGTGATGTCACTGCTGTATAATATAACTGATATCTGGGGAGCGGTGATGTCACCGCTGTATGATATAACTGATATCTGGAGAGCGGTGATGTCTCTGCTGTATGATATAACTGATATCTGGGGAGCGGTGATGTCACTGCTGTACGATATAACTGATATCTGGAGAGCGGTGATGTCACTGCTGTATAATATAACTGATATCTGGGGAGCGGTGATGTCACCGCTGTATGATATAACTGATATCTGGAGAGCGGTGATGTCACTGCTGTATAATATAACTGATATCTGGGGAGCGGTGATGTCACTGCTGTATGATATAACTGATATGTGGGGAGCGGTGATGTCACTGCTGTATGATATAACTGATATCTGGAGAGCGGTGATGTCTCTGCTGTATGATATAACTGATATCTGGGGAGCGGTGATGTCACTGCTGTACGATATAACTGATATCTGGAGAGCGGTGATGTCACTGCTGTATGATATAACTGATATCTGGAGAGCGGTGATGTCACTGCTGTATGATATAACTGATATCTGGGGAGCGGTGATGTCACTGCTGTATAATATAACTGATATCTGGAGAGCGGTGATGTCACTGCTGTATAATATAACTGATATCTGGGGAGCGGTGATGTCACTGTATAATATAACTGATATCTGGGCAGCTGTGATGTCACCGCTGTATGATATAACTGATATCTGGGGAGCGGTGATGTCACTGCTGTATAATATAACTGATATCTGGAGAGCGGTGATGTCACTGCTGTATAATATAACTGATATCTGGGGAGCGGTGATGTCACCGCTGTATAATATAACTGATATCTGGAGAGCGGTGATGTCACTGCTGTATAATATAACTGATATCTGGGGAGCGGTAATGTCACTGCTGTATGATATAACTGATATCTGGAGAGCGGTGATGTCACTGCTGTATAATATAACTGATATCTGGGGAGCGGTGATGTCACTGCTGTATAATATAACTGATATCTGGGGAGCGGTGATGTCACCGCTGTATAATATAACTGATATCTGGAGAGCGGTGATGTCACTGCTGTATAATATAACTGATATCTGGGGAGCGGTGATGTCACCGCTGTATAATATAACTGATATCTGGGGAGCGGTGATGTCACTGCTGTATAATATAACTGATATGTGGGGAGCGGTGATGTCACTGCTGTATGATATAACTGATATCTGGGGAGCGGTGATGTCACTGCTGTATAATATAACTGATATCTGGGGAGCGGTGATGTCACCGCTGTATAATATAACTGATATCTGGGGAGCGGTGATGTCACTGCTGTATAATATAACTGATATCTGGGGAGCGGTGATGTCACCGCTGTATGATATAACGGATATGTGGGGAGCGGTGATGTCACTGCTGTATAATATAACTGATATCTGGAGAGCGGTGATGTCACCGCTGTATAATATAACTGATATCTGGGGAGCGGTGATGTCACTGCTGTATAATATAACTGATATCTGGGGAGCGGTGATGTCACCGCTGTATAATATAACTGATATCTGGAGAGCGGTGATGTCACTGCTGTATAATATAACTGATATCTGGGGAGCGCTGATGTCACTGCTGTATAATATAACTGATATCTGGGGAGCGGTGATGTCACTGTATAATATAACTGATATCTGGGCAGCTGTGATGTCACCGCTGTATGATATAACTGATATCTGGGGAGCGGTGATGTCACCGCTGTATAATATAACTGATATGTGGGGAGCGGTGATGTCACTGTATAATATAACTGATATCTGGGCAGCTGTGATGTCACCGCTGTATGATATAACTGATATCTGGAGAGCGGTGATGTCACTGCTGTATAATATAACTGATATCTGGAGAGCGGTGATGTCACTGCTGTATGATATAACTGAGATCTGGGGAGCGGTGATGTCACTGCTGTATGATATAACTGATATCTGGGGAGCGGTGATGTCACTGCTGTATAATATAACTGATATCTGGAGAGCGGTGATGTCACTGCTGTATAATATAACT
The DNA here is from genome assembly GCF_032444005.1 of Ranitomeya imitator. NCBI lineage: Eukaryota > Metazoa > Chordata > Amphibia > Anura > Dendrobatidae > Ranitomeya > Ranitomeya imitator. Next base: position 2,576,164 of record NC_091285.1, read on the forward strand.
GATATATGGAGAACGGTGATGTCACTGCTGTATAATATAACTGATATCTGGAGAGCGGTGATGTCACTGCTGTATAATATAACTGATATCTGGGGAGCGGTGATGTCACAGCTGTATAATATAACTGATATCTGGAGAGCGGTGATGTCACTGCTGTATAATATAACTGATATCTGGGGAGCGGTGATGTCACAGCTGTATAATATAACTGATATCTGGAGAGCGGTGATGTCACTGCTGTATAATATAACTGATATGTGGGGAGAGGTGATGTCACTGCTGTATAATATAACTGATATCTGGGGAGCGGTGATGTCACTGCTGTATAATATAACTGATATCTGGGGAGCGGTGATGTCACTGCTGTATAATATAACTGATATGTGGGGAGCGGTGATGTCACCGCTGTATGATATAACTGATATCTGGGGAGCGGTGATGTCACTGCTGTATAATATAACTGATATCTGGGGAGCGGTGATGTCACTGCTGTATAATATAACTGATATCTGGGGAGCGGTGATGTCACTGCTGTATAATATAACTGATATCTGGGGAGCGGTGATGTCACTGCTGTATAATATAACGGATATCTGGAGAGCGGTGATGTCACTGCTGTATAATATAACTGATATCTGGGGAGCGGTGATGTCAGTGCTGTATAATATAACTGATATGTGGGGAGCTGTGATGTCACTGCTGTATAATATAACTGATATGTGGGGAGCGGTGATGTCAGTGCTGTATAATATAACTGATATGTGGGGAGCTGTGATGTCACCGCTGTATAATATAACTGATATCTGGAGAGCGGTGATGTCACCGCTGTATAATATAACTGATATGTGGGGAGCGGTGATGTCACCGCTGTATAATATAACTGATATCTGGGGAGCGGTGATGTCACTGCTGTATAATATAACTGATATCTGGGGAGCGGTGATGTCACTGCTGTATAACTGATATCTGGGGAGCGGTGATGTCACTGCTGTATAATATAACTGATATCTGGGGAGCGGTGATGTCACTGCTGTATAATATAACTGATATCTGGGGAGCGGTGATGTCACTGCTGTATGATATAACTGATATCTGGAGAGCGGTGATGTCACTGCTGTATGATACAATGATATCTGGGGAGCGGTGATGTCACCGCTGTATGATATAACTGATATCTGGGGAGCGGTGATGTCACTGCTGTATAATATAACTGATATCTGGAGAGCGGTGATGTCACTGCTGTATGATACAATGATATCTGGGGAGCGGTGATGTCACCGCTGTATGATATAACTGATATCTGGGGAGCGGTGATGTCACTGCTGTATGATATAACTGATATCTGGGGAGCGGTGATGTCACTGCTGTGTAATATAACTGATATCTGGGGAGCGGTGATGTCACTGCTGTATAATATAACTGATATCTGGGGAGCGGTGATGTCACTGCTGTATAATATAACTGATATCTGGGGAGCGGTGATGTCACTGCTGTATGATATAACTGATATCTGGGGAGCGGTGATGTCACTGCTGTATAATATAACTGATATCTGGGGAGCGGTGATGTCACTGCTGTATGATATAACTGATATCTGTGGAGCGGTGATGTCACTGCTGTATAATATAACTGATATCTGGGGAGCGGTGATGTCACCGCTGTATAATATAACTGATATCTGGGGAGCGGTGATGTCACTGCTGTATAATATAACTGATATCTGGGGAGCGGTGATGTCACTGCTGTATAATATAACTGATATCTGGGGAGCGGTGATGTCACCGCTGTATAATATAACTGATATCTGGGGAGCGGTGATGTCACCGCTGTATAATATAACTGATATCTGGGGAGCGGTGACGTCACTGCTGTATAATATAACTGATATCTGGAGAGCGGTGATGTCACCGCTGTATAATATAACTGATATGTGGGGAGCGGTGATGTCACTGCTGTATAATATAACTGATATCTGGGGAGCGGTGATGTCACTGCTGTATAATATAACTGAGATCTGGAGAGCGGTGATGTCACTGCTGTATAATATAACTGATATCTGGGGAGCGGTGATGTCACTGCTGTATAATATAACTGATATCTGGAGAGCGGTGATGTCACTGCTGTATAATATAACTGATATCTGGGGAGCGGTGATGTCACCGCTGTATAATATAACTGATATCTGGGGAGCGGTGATGTCACTGCTGTATAATATAACTGATATCTGGGGAGCGGTGATGTCACTGCTGTATAATATAACTGATATCTGGGGAGCGGTGATGTCACTGCTGTATAATATAACTGATATCTGGAGAGCGGTGATGTCACTGCTGTATAATATAACTGATATCTGGGGAGCGGTGATGTCACTGCTGTATAATATAACTGATATCTGGGGAGCGCTGATGTCACCGCTGTATAATATAACTGATATCTGGGGAGCGGTGATGTCACTGCTGTATAATATAACTGATATCTGGAGAGCGGTGATGTCACTGCTGTATAATATAACTGATATCTGGGGAGCGGTGATGTCACTGCTGTATAATATAACTGATATCTGGGGAGCGCTGATGTCACCGCTGTATAATATAACTGATATCTGGAGAGCGGTGATGTCACTGCTGTATGATATAACTGATATCTGGGGAGCGGTGATGTCACCGCTGTATAATATAACTGATATCTGGAGAGCGGTGATGTCACCGCTGTATAATATAACTGATATCTGGGGAGCGGTGATGTCACCGCTGTATAATATAACTGATATCTGGGGAGCGGTGATGTCACTGCTGTATGATATAACTGATATCTGGGGAGCGGTGATGTCACCGCTGTATAATATAACTGATATCTGGAGAGCGGTGATGTCACTGCTGTATGATATAACTGATATCTGGGGAGCGGTGATGTCACTGCTGTATGATATAACTGATATCTGGGGAGCGGTGATGTCACTGCTGTATGATATAACTGATATCTGGGGAGCGGTGATGTCACCGCTGTATAATATAACTGATATCTGGAGAGCGGTGATGTCACCGCTGTATAATATAACTGATATCTGGGGAGCGGTGATGTCACCGCTGTATAATATAACTGATATCTGGGGAGCGGTGATGTCACTGCTGTATGATATAACTGATATCTGGGGAGCGGTGATGTCACCGCTGTATAATATAACTGATATCTGGAGAGCGGTGATGTCACTGCTGTATGATATAACTGATATCTGGGGAGCGGTGATGTCACTGCTGTATGATATAACTGATATCTGGGGAGCGGTGATGTCACTGCTGTATGATATAACTGATATCTGGGGAGCGGTGATGTCACCGCTGTATAATATAACTGATATCTGGAGAGCGGTGATGTCACCGCTGTATAATATAACTGATATCTGGGGAGCGGTGATGTCACCGCTGTATAATATAACTGATATCTGGGGAGCGGTGATGTCACTGCTGTATGATATAACTGATATCTGGGGAGCGGTGATGTCACCGCTGTATAATATAACTGATATCTGGAGAGCGGTGATGTCACTGCTGTATGATATAACTGATATCTGGGGAGCGGTGATGTCACTGCTGTATGATATAACTGATATCTGGGGAGCGGTGATGTCACTGCTGTATGATATAACTGATATCTGGGGAGCGGTGATGTCACCGCTGTATAATATAACTGATATCTGGAGAGCGGTGATGTCACTGCTGTATGATATAACTGATATCTGGGGAGCGGTGATGTCACCGCTGTATAATATAACTGATATCTGGAGAGCGGTGATGTCACCGCTGTATAATATAACTGATATGTGGGGAGCGGTGATGTCACTGTATAATATAACTGATATGTGGGGAGCGGTGATGTCACTGCTGTATAATATAACGGATATGTGGGGAGCGGTGATGTCACTGCTGTATGATATAACGGATATGTGGGGAGCGGTGATGTCACTGCTGTATAATATAACTGATATCTGGGGAGCGATGATGTCACTGCTGTATAATATAACTGATATCTGGAGAGCGGTGATGTCACCGCTGTATAATATAACTGATATCTGGGGAGCGGTGATGTCACTGCTGTATGATATAACTGATATCTGGGGAGCGGTGATGTCACTGCTGTATAATATAACGGATATCTGGGGAGCGATGATGTCACTGCTGTATAATATAACTGATATCTGGGGAGCGGTGATGTCACTGCTGTATGATATAACTGATATCTGGAGAGCGGTGATGTCACTGCTGTATAATATAACTGATATCTGGAGAGCGGTGATGTCACTGCTGTATAATATAACTGATATCTGGGGAGCGATGATGTCACTGCTGTATGATATAACGGATATGTGGGGAGCGGTGATGTCACTGCTGTATGATATAACGGATATCTGGGGAGCGGTGATGTCACTGCTGTATAATATAACTGATATCTGGGGAGCGGTGATGTCACTGCTGTATGATATAACTGATATCTGGAGAGCGGTGATGTCACTGCTGTATAATATAACTGATATCTGGGGAGCGGTGATGTCACTGCTGTATGATATAACGGAGATCTGGGTAGCGGTGATGTCACTGCTGTATAATATAACTGATATCTGGGGAGCGGTGATGTCACTGCTGTATAATATAACTGATATCTGGGGAGCGGTGATGTCACTGCTGTATGATATAACTGATATCTGGGGAGCGGTGATGTCACTGCTGTATGATATAACGGATATGTGGGGAGCGGTGATGGGATTTGTCTGTTTTCTCGCAGCTTTCAGCCTCCGCTCTGATGGGAGTTATCTCCGTGGATCTGATCAGTGATTATTCCTTGTGGGTTTGTCACCAACATCACACAGAATTTCCTGATAAATTATATATGGTGATTATGCTCCGAATCTGCATTTCCCTCTCATAACAACCAGCTGTAGAGACCGTGGGATCTCTGAGAAGGAAGTGCGTCCATGTCCGGACCTGAGCGTCCCCCAATGTGACTCCCCCTAATCACCAGCACATGGGAAAAGATGGAGCTGAGATACCTGATGAGACAGGAAACAAAGGGGCAAAATAAGAGACCACCGCATTGTGAGCAGGTGGCGGGATCCAGTGATGGAGAGGAGGCAGAGCGAGGGTTAACGATGTTACTGCACACCAGGATCCCCCTCACTCTGAGGTAACCAGGATATACAGTACGGGTCATAGTCCAGCTGTGGGGTCACTAAGCAAGCGATGGCGTCAACAACGGCTGGTGCGGGGTTGGTCCGTGTCTGTTACCCTCCGCTGAGCCCTAGCCCATAGACTGATGCGGTAGAGCGGGTACCGCGGGGGCGCAGATAACGGTCACACACCCGTTGTGTCTCAGGCGGCCCGCTCGGCCCCTTGCTCGGTCAGGGTCAGCGGCTCACGTCTCGCAGCGGGGATGCTCGGGGGTCGGAGCACTTCTCCCCACTGACCGCTTCCGCGAGCGCTGAGGCTTTTTAGCTTGGCCACACCCCCTGCTCCCGGATACAAGTGTAGGTCCGGGCCCCTAAGCTTTCCCCCTGGCAACAGAGGTGACAGCCGGACAGGACCCGGGGTATCCGCGGCCCGGCCTCCTTCTTACAGCATCGCACGGTAGTAAACTGGAGACGTTAGTGGCGATCACCTGCACTGCTGTACAAAGCACAACCCCCACAATCCGCACAATCCACATGATCCGCACAATCCGCACAATCCACACAATCCGGACAATCCACACAATCCGCACAATCCACACAATCCGCACGATCCCCACAGTCCCCTCAATCCGCACAATCCCCACAATCCCCAAAATCTGCACAATCCACACAATCCCCACAATCCGCACAATCCACACAATCTGCACGATCCCCACAATCCGCACGATGCCCACAATCCCCACAATCCACACTATCCGCACGATCCACACAACCCCCACAATCCGCACAATCCACATGATCCGCACAATCCACACAATCCCCACAATCCCCACAATCCACACTATCCGCATGATCCCCACAGTCCCCTCAATCCGCACAATCCCCAAAATCTGCACAATCCACACAATCCCCACAATCCGCACAATCCGCACAATCCCCACAATCCGCACGATCTGCACAATCCCCACAATCCGCATGATTCCCACAATCCGCACGATCCGCACAATCCCCACAATCCGCACGATCCACACAATCCACACGATCCCCACAATCCGCACGATCCCCACAATCCGCACGATCCACATGATCCCCACAATCCGCATGATTCCCACAATCTGCACAACCACCAAAATCCGCACAATCCACACAATCCGCACAATCCGCACGATCCCCACAGTCCGCACAATCCACACAATCCCCACAATCTGCACAATCCACACAATCCCCACAATCCGCACAATCCCCACAATCCCCACGATCCCCACAATCCCCACAATCCACACAATCCCCACAATCCGCACAATCCCCATGATCCGCACAATCCCCACGATCCGCACGATCCACACGATCTCCACAATCCACACGATCCACACAATCCACACGATCCGCACAATCCACACAATCCCCACAATCCACACGATCCGCACAATCCCCACAATCCGCATGATCCCCACAATCCGCACGATCTGCACAATCCCCACAATCCGCATGATTCCCACAATCCGCACGATCCGCACAATCCCCACAATCCGCACGATCCACACAATCCACACGATCCCCACGATCCCCACAATCCGCACGATCCCCACGATCCCCACAATCCGCACGATCCACATGATCCCCACAATCCGCATGATCCCCACAATCTGCACAATCACCAAAATCCACACAATCCGCACAATCCACACAATCCGGACAATCCACACAATCCGCACAATCCACACAATCCGCACAATCCACACAATCCGCACAATCCGCATGATTCCCACAATCCGCACGATCCGCACAATCCCCACAATCCGCACGATCCACACAATCCCCACAATCCGCACGATCCCCACAGTCCGCACAATCCACACAATCCCCACAACCTGCACAATCCACACAATCCCCACAATCTGCACAATCCCCACGATCCCCACAATCCCCATGATCCCCACGATCCGCACGATCCACACGATCCCCACAATCCGCACAGTCTGCACAATCCACACAATCCCCACAATCCGCACAATCCCCACAATCCCCACAATCCACACAATCCCCACAATCCGCACAATCCCCATGATCCGCACAATCCCCACGATCCGCACGATCCACACGATCCCCACAATCCCCACAATCTGCACAATCCACACAATCCCCACGATCCCCACAATCCACACAATCCCCACAATCCGCACAATCCCCACGATCCGCACGATCCCCACGATCCGCACAGTCTGCACAATCCACACAATCCCCACAATCCGCACAATCCCCACAATCCACACAATCCCCACAATCCGCACAATCCCCACGATCCACACAATCCCCACAATCCCCACGATCCCCACAATCCGCACAATCCCCACGATCCGCACGATCCCCACGATCCGCACGATCCACATGATCCCCACAATCTGCACAATCCGCACAATCCGCACGATCTCCACAATTCGCACGATCCCCACAATTCGCACGATCCGCACAATCCACACAATCCCCACGATCCGCACAATCCCCATGATCCGCACAATCCCCACGATCCGCATGATCCCCACGATCCGCACGATCCACACGATCCCCACAATCCCCACAATCTGCACAATCCACACAATCCCCACAATCCGCACAATCCCCACGATCCCCACAATCCCCACAATCCGCACAATCCCCACGATCCGCACGATCCCCACAATCCGCACGATCCGCACAATCCGCACGATCCCCACAATTCGCACGATCCCCACAATTCGCACAATCTGCACGATCCGCACAATCCGCACGATCCCAACAATCCGCACGATCCGCACAATTCGCACGATCCCCACAATTCGCACGATCCCCACAATCCGCACAATCTGCACAATCCGCACGATCCCAACAATCCGCACGATCCCCACAATCCGCACAATCTGCACAATCCGCACGATCCCCACAATTCGCACGATCCCCACAATCCGCACAATCTGCACAATCCGCACGATCCCAACAATCCGCACGATCCGCACAATTCGCACGATCCGCACAATCCCCACGATCCCCACAATCCCCACAATCCCCACGATCCGCACGATCCCCACGATCCGCACGATCCACATGATCCCCACAATCTGCACAATCCGCACGATCCGCACAATCCGCACGATCTCCACAATTCGCACGATCCCCACAATTCGCACAATCCCCATGATCCGCACAATCCCCACGATCCGCACAATCCCCATGATCCGCACAATCCCCACGATCCCCACAATTCGCACGATCCGCACCCTCTCCTGAAGAAGAAGTCATAAAGAATTCTGTCCTACACCTGTGTGGAGAGTGATTGTACAGCAGCGCAGGTGACAGCCACAAACTGATACCACGTTCTTTGGTCATCAGATCCTTTCACCAGTGGATCTGCAGCAGCGGTCACCTCTGATGGCTCCACGCTCTAAAGAGACGTCAGGTGAGTGTAGTGTGATTGCACCTGACTACCCCACCGGATCAGGCCCTAGATGTGCTGTGTTCTCTACTACAGTATGGCATGGAAAACAGCGGGAGGTGATCTGTGGGTCATCACAGGATTAATAGACCCCCAGCACCAGAAAGAAGGCAAAAGTCTCACATATCCACCGCTGCACTCACTATTCTGCTGTTACATCTTATCCTCCAGTCACCTCCAGAGCTGCACTCACTATTCTGCTGTTGCATCATGTCTTCTCCCCCAGTGGCGTCTCTCCAGACCGCAGCACGGCCATTATCTGTAGACACTAGCGGTGAGCGAGTATACTCGTTGCTCGGGAGTCTCTGAGTGCTCAGGGATTTAGTTTATGTCGCCGCAGCTGCATTATTTGAGGCTGCTAGACAGCTTGACTACATGTGGGGATTCCCTAACAAACAGGCAACCCCCAAATGTACTCAGGCCGACTAGCAGCCATAAATCATGCAGCTGCGCAGACATAAACTAAATCCCTGAGCACTCGGAGACTCCCGAGCAACGAGTATACTCGCTCACCGCTAGTAGACACCCGCGGAGACGGACATGGGGCGCGTCTCTCCAGACTAAAGGTACCGTCACACTTAGCGACGCTGCAGCGATACCGACAACGATCCGGATCGCTGCAGCGTCGCTGTTTGGTCGCTGGAGAGCTGTCACACAGACAGCTCTCCAGCGACCAACGATCCCGAGGTCCCCGGTAACCAGGGTAAACATCGGGTAACTAAGCGCAGGGCCGCGCTTAGTAACCCGATGTTTACCCTGGTTACCAGCGTAAAAAAACAAACAGTACATACTTACATTCAGCTGTCTGTCCCTTGCCGTCTGGTTCCTGCACTGACTGCTGGCCGTAAAGTGAAAGTGAAAGCACAGCACAGCGGTGAGTCACACAGCGGTGACTCACCGCTGTGGCTGTGCTCTGCTTTCACTTTACGGCCAGCAGTCAGTGCAGGAACCAGACGGCAAGGGACAGACAGCTGAATGTAAGTATGTACTGTTTGTTTTTTTACGCTGGTAACCAGGGTAAACATCGGGTTACTAAGTGCGGCCCTGCGCTTAGTAACCCGATGTTTACCCTGGTTACCAGTGAAGACATCGCTGAATCGGTGTCACACACGCCGATTCAGCGATGTCTACGGGGAGTCCAGCGACGAAATAAAGTTCTGGACTTTCTTCCCCGACCAGCGATCTCCCAGCAGGGGCCTGATCGCTGCTGCCTGTCACACTGGACGATATCGCTAGCGAGGACGCTGCAACGTCACGGATCGCTAGCGATATCGTCTAGTGTGACAGTACCTTAAGGAAAGCACGTCAGTCTCCAACAGAAATGTCACTCCTAGAACTTGGTGTTGGACGAGGTGGCGGTGCAGTGGTCACACCCTGCGTCCTTCAGACTGCAGAAGATAAGGAGAGAGCTGTGAAGGTGAAGATCTTGGACAAGTCCATGCCACTGACTGCTGACAGACGTTCTGGGCTGATGAAGACGCCCGGCCCTATGGCCTGAGCTGCGGAGAAGTGCAGGAGGACACAACAGCTGCAGGCTCATACCCTGCTCCGTCCTCTCTGCTCTGCACTGTGACCTCTCTGTCCTGTTCCTCCACCATGTGAGGGTGGATAATGATGGCTGGACGTCCTCGGTGAGCACTTCATTCACCTGCAATGTCTGAGCTCTGAGGATCCTGCAGAAAGACAGAATACGCCATGGAACCTTCCCTGGGAGCGTGAATCTGATGCTGGATGACCGTCCACACGGCTGCTCTCACAGCTCTAGGGGTGGATGTCCTGGGGTCTTCAGCTGACCACACTTGTGTCCTGTAAATAGAGCTGAGCAGTTCGCCCTTTCGGAGACGCCAGGTTTGTGCCCTCACCGTCCCTCATATCACAGCTCACCATCCAAGGCATTGAACTTGTCATGGACTGAACACTTCTCACAGCTGCCTGTTTGTTACTCTGTAGCGGTGCAGGGAATGTGCTCTGTAAGTTTCCATGCTGCGCTCAGCATCCTCCACCCTGTCAGTGGGGACATTATTCTACAGGTGTGTCACAATCTCCGGATCCACCATGAGGGGTTACGTTATCGTCCCCCCAGGTCACACTTGCATCACCGGGTGTGAGCAGCTGCAGCACAGGGCAGCATTGTGCGGCTGGCGGCTGCGAGGTGTCACAATAGTGAAAGAGGCCTGTGTTCAGCAGGTGACATGGCCTGGGGGCAGTGGCTGACGCTCGTCATGTGACGTATACACTATGCCATGTCCTGAGACCCCACAGGGAACACAGAGACCACTGGACGTGGACCCGCCCGACTACTGCTGTAGGGAGCGCACCTACGCACCACAGCGGGGCTGCTCCACGGTGCTGCATGATCACCAGGGGTGAGCAGCGATCTCCACAAGCGTTGGAGAAAGGGCCGTCACCCCCAGCTAGACCATATAATCACCCCCAATTCTGCATCTCATCGATCTCCTGGCACATGACGTGCTGCACCTCGTCCGAGATTAGATAGGATGTCCGCCGGATTGAGGTATGATTCCCGGTGTCCTCTTCGCGGACCACTACCTCAGTCCTTCCAGGCAAACATGACCTGGAAGGATTTTTAGCGTTGCTTGCAGCAGAGACCCCTGGCATTGGGATGGCAAGGCGCCTATCTCCACATCCTCTATGGACCCGCCGGCCTTCACGTGGGCCAGCATATCCAGGAGGGGGTCTTCCTCCAAATCCTCAAGCAGGTTGCAGACCGGTAAGACGCAGGCTCCATGTTCTTGATGAGCCTTCATCATAATGATGTGGAAAACTTTGCGCCTACCCCTGACATGGTCGAGAGTGACCACGTAGGTGACTGGGTTGAGCTGTTGGTGGATGACGTACATGCCTTCCCAGGCTGCCTGAAGCTTAGCCTTTGGTACTGGGACCAGGACCAGCACCCACACCTTCTGACCAACCTAGTAGGTCCACTCTCGGGCATTCTGGTTGTACCAGTGCTTTTGGTCAGCCTGAGCCTACGCCATGTTGTCATGCACCAACAGCGCATGACATACTCCATGATGGACAATTCTGAAGGGTTCAGCTCCTCTTCCCAGGATGCCCTTACCAGCCCAAGGGGTCCTCGGACTCGCCTACCGCACAGGAGCTCGAAAGGGGAGAACCCGGTCAAGGCCTGCGGAACCTCTCGGTAAGCGAATAGCAGGTATGGGAGGTATCCCAGTCGCGCCCTTGGGTCTCAACCAGCATTTTTAACATCTGCTTGAGGGTACAGTGAGGTGCTCACACAAGCCATTGGTTTGGGGATGATACCAGATGCCGTATCTGCATTTTCTTACAGAGAGCCTCCATTAGGCGAGACATGAATTGGGTCCCCTAGTCGGTAAGCATCTCCCTGGGAAATCCTACTAGAGAAAAGATGGCCAACAGTGCATCCGCCACCTTATCCACCCTAATTGAGGACAGAGCCACTGACTCTGGGTACCGGGTAGCATAGTCTACCACAGTAAGGATGAAACACTTTCCAGAGCTGCTGGGTATGGCCAGTGGTCCCACAATGTCCACCGCAATCCTCTGGAAAGGCTCCTCTACCACTGGCAAAGGGATCAGGGGAGCTTTGGGAGCAGTACTTGACTTTCACACTCTCTGACACGTGACACAGGAGCGGCAGTAGTTTGTCAAATCTGTCCCCATCTTGGGCCAATAGAAGTGTTGAGACCGCCGGGCCTTAGTTTTGCTGACCCCTAAGTGTCCAGCGAGGGGAATCTCATGGGCAATCTATAACAGCTCATCCCTAAATTGGTAGGGTATGACCAGTTGTCGCTCCCTCAACCACTCCTGTTGGGATTTACAGGGAACCATCTCCTGGTACAACCTCCCTTGCTCCCAGAATACCCTCTCCTTACCGGTCTTGGAGGTGGGCTTCTTAGCGAAGTTCCTCAACGGTTCCAGAAGGCAGGTCGTTACTTATGTTCTGGGCACTCTGACTGCAGGTGACAGAGGTTATATAGACTGTCTCCCCGGGAAATAACACAGTCCCATCAGCCTGCCTGGCCATGGGTACTACCTCCCCATCCTCCCCTATTACCTCAGGTTCAGTGCTAATTATGGGGCAGCTACTAGCAGTCAGGTCACCTTCCTTTGTGACAATGGTCAGCTGCACGGTATCACCTGCTTCATGGTTCCTGTGCCTCTCCCCATCCCTGTTAGCACTGATACTTGCTCCTGTTAGGGGGTCCTCAGCAATATCACCCTGCAGCGTGACATGGCTGAACACTCCTGCACCTCCAGATACATCATTATCAGGTAAAGCATTGACATTCACATCATTAGCATTAACATAACCATCAGTATCAGATCGGGGAGGGGTGTCGGGGGCATAATAAGCAAACATCCTCCCCAAATCAGTTCCCAACAAAACTTTTGTGGGTAAGTTTTTGGACACCCCTACTTCCTTTACCCCACTCCCGGCACCCCAATCTATAAAAACCTGGGCCATTGGCAAGGGACAGTGGATGCCTCCAATCCAGTGACAGGGTTTTCCCTGGGATCTCTTCAGGGGACACCAGTTTGGGTTGGATGAGGGTTCATTGAGTCCCAATGTCTTTGAGGTCCACAGTGACGGTGTCCCCCAGTGACAGACTGTAGATTTTCACAGGCCCTCCCAACCGACCGACCCACAAAAAGAACTGCTGCATTAGGCCCTGGGGCCTTGGATGGGGGGCTCTTCTGCTTCTCCGGACAAGTGACACTGAGGTGTCCAGTCCGGCTGCAGAAATATCACTTGCAGGGATCAGATGTAGGCTTGGCATTGCCACAGAGGACAAGGCCTCCGGAGGGTCAGCCGGCAGAGGCAAGGATGGTGGTCGATGGCTAACCTCCTTCCCAGCTGGCGGTGACCAGCTTCCGCACCTCCGGTTTACGATTGGCCTTGTAGGTGTCAGCAATATGCGCTGCTTTATCCACCTCTTTTGGCTCCTGGTCCATCACGAACTGTCGTACCTCAGCCAGACAAAGATGTAGGAACTCGTCTTTCACCATCAAGTCCTTTAGCTGCTCAAAGGTGCTCACTGACAGTCCTTGGACCCACTGCTCAAAGAGCCCATGCACAACGTCGCTGTAGCTGTCGTGTGGTCCACGTTGGAGGTTCCTGAACTGTTTATGGTAGACCTCAGGAGTCAGCTGGTACTTTTTTATCAGGGCCTGCTTCATGGCCTCATACTCTCCATCTTAGTCTCGAGGGAGAGAAACAAATGCCTCCAGAGCTTTTCCTCTGAGCCCTGGAGTTAAATATCGGTCCCATTGGTCCTCAGGCAGCTGGCTTTTCAAACCCCGCAGAAATACACTATGTTCCAAATTATTATGCAGATGATATTTTTCTCAGATTTTCCTAAATGGTTGGTGCAAATGACAGTCAGTCTAATAAAAGTCATCACCCGTTAGGTTATACATCGAATGTTATTGAAGGAACCTCCCAATGATAACAGCATAATATCCAAAATGAATAAAACCCCACAATGCGCTGTTCCAAATTATTAGGCCCAGTAGAATTTCTATACATTTGATATGTTTTAAAGAACTGAAAATGCTCATTTGTGGAATTTTCAGCATTAGGAGGTCACATTCACTGAGCAAAAAAAGCAATTTAACTCCAAAACATCCTAACAGGCCAAGTTACATGTAACATAGGAGCCTTCTTTGATGTCACCTTCACAATTCTTGCATTCTTGAGTTTTTGGAGAGTTTCTGCTTGTATTTCTTCCCTCCCAGAGCCGCTGTTTTGATGTGATCGGCCTCCCACCCTCATAGATCTTGTGCTGGATGATTCTCCACAGGTTCTCTATAGGGTTGAGGTCAGGGGAAGATGGCAGCCGCACCATGAGTTTATCTCCTTTTATGCCCATAGCAGCCAATGACTCAGAGGTTTCTTTGCAGCATGAGATGGGGCATTGTCAGCATGAAGATGATTTTGCTCCTGGTTTCTATTTTTAGACCATGGAAGAAAGTTGTCAGTCAGAAACTCTATATACTTTACATAGGTCATTTTCACACCTTCAGGAACCTTAAAGGGTCCCACCAGCTGTTTCCCCATGATTCCGGCCCAAAACATGACTCCTCCACCTCCTTGCTGACGTCGCAGCCTTGTTGGGATATGGTGGCCATCCACCAACCATCCACTACTCCATCCATCTGGACCATCCAGGGTTACTCGACACTCATCAGTAAACAAGACTGTTTGAAAATTAGTCTTCATGTATGTCTGGGCCCACTGCAACCGTTTTTGCTCATGAACACTGTTTAGAGATGGCCGAATAGTAGGTTTAGGCACCACAGCAAGCCTTTGAAGGATCCTACACCTTGAGGTTCGAGGGACTCCAGAGGCACCAGCAGCTTCAAATAACTGTTTGCTGCTTTGTAATGGTATTTTGGCAGCTGCTCTCTTAATCCAATGAATTTGTCAGGCAGAAACCTTCCTCATTATACCTTTATCTGCATGAACTCTGTCTGTGCTCTGTTTCAGTCACAAATCTCTTCACAGTATGATGATCACAAAGTTTTTGTGCAGTATCTAATTTTTTCATACCTTCTCCAAGGCATTGCACTACTTAACGCTTTTCAGCAGCAGAGAGATCATTTTTATTTCTCATATTGCTTGAAACCTGTGGCTGCTTAATAATGTGGAACATCATTTTTAAGTAGTTTTCCTTTAATTAGAATCACCGGGAAAACTATTTATTACATGTGTTTAAGATTGATTTCAGTTATCTATTGAGACCTGAGACACAATACCATCCACAAGTTTATTTGAATAACAAAACAATTAAATCTTTATGACACTTAAATCCAATTTGCATAATAATTTTAAACACAATGTATGTTCAAGTCCCAGTCCTTTTCCATCACTGGAAAGTGCTCTGGCCGGGGTTTAAAGGTTGTTGAATTATTGGACTCACAGTTCGCGGGATAGATGGTGCTATTTCGAGTAGGGCCATCTGCAGCTCATGGTCTCTCCGAGCTTGGGCCTCTGCACGTCGCTCAGCAGCCTCCCGTTCAGCTTTCTCAGGCTCTCACTGGGCTTGGGCCTGCTACACGGCCCTCTCGGCCTCTTGGTATTGCTGAATTAGCCTCAGCGGTCCTTGATAATCCTCTGCGGGGCATTGTTGTAGAGCAATTTGCAGATAGGGGTCCACGCTGCCCTGGTCGCTGTTGTGGCTTGCATCTACAGGTGGGACCCCTGGAGCAGTATTGTCCATACTTTGGCTGACCCCTGTTTCCGCTATGCTCTGGAGGCGGGCTTGCTCTGCATCAAGTTGCACCATTTCAGCGATCATTTGTTCTTTGTTTTTGCCAAAAGGGACAATGCCTTTGATTGTGCATATTTCAGCAAGAGCAGGGGTGTCAAACTGCATTCCTCGAAGGCTGCAAACAGGTCATGTTTTCAGGATTTCCTTGTACTGCACAGGTGATAATTTAATCACCTAAACACATAATGATTACAGCACCTTGTGCAAAGCTAAGGAAATCTTGAAAACACGCATGGTTTGCGGCCCTCGAGGAATGCAGTTTGACACCCCTGAGCAAGAGTCTCCTTTTTCTGCTGGGCGTACTAGGACTATCCCACCGCTGCCACCTATTTGTCAGAAAAACGTCCGATTGTAACATAGTAACATACCGTAGTTAGCAAGGCCGAAAAAAGACATTTGTCCATCCAGTTCAGCCTATATTCCATCATAATAAATCCCCAGATCTACGTCCTTCTACAGAACCTAATAATTGTATGATACAATATTGTTCTGCTCCAGGAAGACATCCAGGCCTCTCTTGAACCCCTCGACTGAGTTCGCCATCACCACCTCCTCAGGCGAGGAGTCTAAGAAGAGGTTTTCACATGTACCCATTCAGATGAAGACGTTTATTCTCAGCGAGGAAAGGTAAGTGTAGGACCTGGTATAAGAGAGATGCCGTAATGTGGCTACCAGGTACACATAAAATTGGCCAATTTATGCGCTAAACGCTCTCATTTGTTCATGTTTCTAGTGCAGTAATGCAGTTCAAATTTCATGTTTGCATGTTTTAGCGCTGCAGTGTGCTGCCTTATTTATTTGACTTTATACGAGTTGGTGACTCCAGGTTCAGCACCTGTTCACACTTATTCTATGTTTGTATGTGACGGTCAGTTTTTTTAAACAAATATCTGTAAGGGGCATCTTATGGGGCCATGTGCAGCATTATATGGGGGCAATTATCTGTATGGAGCATCTTATGGGGCCATGTGCAGCATGATATGGGGCAAATATCTGTATGGGGCAATGTGCAGCATGATATGGGGCAAATATCTGTATGGGACCATGTGCAGCATTATATGGGGCAAATATCTGTATGGGGCAATGTGCAGTATTATATGGGGCAAATATCTGTATGGGGCAATGTGCAGTATTATATGGGGCAAATATCTGTATGGGGCAATGTGCAGCATTATATGGGGCAAATATCTGTATGGGGCAATGTGCAGCATTATATGGGGCAAATATCTGTGTGGGGCAATGTGCAGCATTATATGGGGCAAATATCTGTGTGGGGCAATGTGCAGCATGATATGGGGCAAATATCTGTGTGGGGCAATGTGCAGCATTATATGGGGCAAATATCTGTGTGGGGCAATGTGCAGCATGATATGGGGCAAATATCTGTATGGGACCATGTGCAGCATTATATGGGGCAAATATCTGTATGGGGCAATGTGCAGCATGATATGGGGCAAATATCTGTATGGGGCAATGTGCAGCATGATATGGGGCAAATATCTGTGTGGGGCAATGTGCAGCATTATATGGGGCAAATATCTGTATGGGGCAATGTGCAGCATGATATGGGGCAAATATCTGTATGGGACCATGTGCAGCATTATATGGGGCAAATATCTGTATGGGGCAATGTGCAGCATGATATGGGGCAAATATCTGTATGGGGCAATGTGCAGCATTATATGGGGCAAATATCTGTATGGGGCAATGTGCAGTATTATATGGGGCAAATATCTGTATGGGGCAATGTGCAGCATTATATGGGGCAAATATCTGTGTGGGGCAATGTGCAGCATTATATGGGGCAAGTATCTGTATGGGGCATCTTATGTGGCCATGTGCAGCATTATATGGGGCAAATATCTGTATGGGGCATCTTATGGGGCCATGTGCAGCATTATATGGGGGTAAGTATCTGTATGGGGCATCTTATGTGGCCATGTGCAGCATTATATGGAGGCAATTATCTGTATGGAGCATCTTATGTGGCCATGTGCAGCATTATATGGGGAAAATATCTGTATGGAGCATCTTATGGGGCCATAATCCACATTTGTGGAGCATTATACGTGGCATATTTTAATATGGAGCATCTTATGTGGCCATGTGCAGCATTATATGGGGGTAAGTATCTGTATGGAGCATCTTATGGGGCCCATCATAAACTGTATGGAGCATTATATGGGGCATATTTGTATATGGAGCATCTTATGGGGCCATCATGAACGTTATGGAGCATTATATGGGGCTCCTGATTCAATATAGATATTCAAAAACACTTAACCTACTGATGTCTCAATTAATTTTACTTTTGTTGGTATCTATATTTATTTTTGAAATATACCGGTAGCTGCTGCATTTTCCACCCTAGGCTTATACTCGAGTCATTAAGTATTCCCAGTTTTTTTGTGGCAAAATTAGGGCGGTCAGCTTATACTCGAGTATATACGGTATATCCCTATTTTTTATTTTAATTCTTTTTATTTACAAGAATATGGATCCCAGGGCCTGGAGAGAGTCTCCTCTCCTGCAGACCCGGGTACCATCCGCACATGAAGCGCTCACTTTATGCATGGTGGGCATAGCCACATGCGTAAAGTGAGCGTTTGAATGCAATCCTATGGAGGCGGAATCACCGCGATTCCACAGAAATAATGAACTGCTGCGGATTTTATTGCTATGCAATTCCGCATCGGGAACATCCGCAGCATGGGCACAGCAACTGCGGAATCCCATAGGATTGCATGGGACCAGAAAAGTAGGCTACCACCATAGAAGAGGGCACACAAACAA
Organism: Ranitomeya imitator; assembly: GCF_032444005.1. NCBI lineage: Eukaryota > Metazoa > Chordata > Amphibia > Anura > Dendrobatidae > Ranitomeya > Ranitomeya imitator. The sequence goes on from NC_091285.1 coordinate 2,594,864, forward strand.
CACAGAAGAGGACTAGAAAAGTATGCCGCTTTCATGGGAGAGGGAGCACAAGAAAAGCATAAGAGAACCAGAAAAGGAGATTACCGCCATAAGAGAGGGCTTATAAGCAAAGCAGAAGAGGAGGCTACTGCCATAGAAGAGGGTGCACAAGCACAGAAGGGAACTAGAAGTGAAGGATACCATCATAGAAGATGGCGCACAAGCAAAGCAGAAGAAGACCAGAAGAGGAGGTTACAGCCATAGGAGAGGGAGTACAAGCAAAGCATAAGAGGACCAGAAAAGGACGCTACCACCATAGGAGAGGGCACACAAACAACACAGAAGAGGACTAGAAAAGTAGACCACTGTCGTATGAGAGGGCGCACAAGCAAAACAAAAGAGGACCAGAAAAGGAGGCTACCACCATAGGAGAGGGCACACAAACAACACAGAAGAGGACTAGAAAAGTATTTCACTGCCATAGGAGAGGGAGCACAAGCAAAGCAGCAGAGGACCAGAAGAGGAGGTTACCGCCATAAGAGAGGGCTGACAAGCAAAGCAGAAGAGGAGGCTACTGCCATAGGAGAAGGAGCGCAAGCAAAGCAGAAGAGATCCAGAAGAGGAGGCTACTGTCATAAGAGAGGGCTCACAAGAAAAGCAGAAGAGGAGGCTACTGCCATAGAAGAGGGTGCACAAGCACAGAAGAGAATCAGAAGTGAAGGACACCACCACAGAAGATGGCGCACAAGCAAAACAGAAGAGGACCAGAAAAGGAGGCTACCGCCATAGGAGAGGGAACAAATACAAAGCAGAAGACCAGAAAAGGAGACTACCGCCTTAGGAGAGGGATCATAAGCAAAGTTGAAGAGGAGGCTACCGCCATAGGCGAGAACGCACAAGATAAAAACAAGCGGACCAGAAGATGAGGCTACCACCATAGGAGAGGACACACATGCAAAGTAGAATAGAAGCAGAAGAGAAGACTACCGCCATAGGAGAAGGTCGCAGTAGCAAAGCAGAAAAAGACCAAAAGAGAAGGCTACCGCCATAGGAGAGGGTGCAAAAGCAAAGCAGAAAAGGACCAGAATGGAAAGCTACCACCATAAGAGAGGGCACAGAATTAAAGCAGAAGAGGATCAGAAGAGGAGGTTACTGCCATATAAGAGGTCCCAAAAGCAAAGCAGAAGAGGACCAGAAGAGAAGGCTACTGCCAAAGAAGAGGGCGGACAAGAAAAGCAGAAAAGGACGAGAAGAATATGCTACCTCCATTATAGAGGGCGCACAAGCAAAGAAAAGAATTCTACCACCATAGGATAGGGCACACAAGCACAGCAGAAGAGGACCAGAAGAGGAGGTTACAACCATAGGTGAGGGCACACAAGCAAAGCAGAAGAGGAGGCTACCACCATAGGAAAAAGGGCACAAGCAAAGCAGAAGAGGCTACTGCTGTAGAAGAAGGCACACAAGGAAAGCAGAATAAGACCAGAAGAGGAGGCAACTGCCATAGGAGAGGTAACACAAGCAAGGCAGGAGAGGACCAGAAAAGGATGCTACCGCCATTAAAAAAGGCACACAAGCAAAGTATAAGAGAACTAGAAGAGGAGGCTACTGCCATTTGAGAGGGTGCAGAAGCAAAAGCAGATATGGCAGCTACACCATAGGAGAGGGTGCACAAGCAAAGCAGAAGATGACCAGAAGAGGAGTATACCACCATAGGCGAGGTCGCACAAGCAAGGCAGAAGGGGACCAAGCGAGGAAGCTACAGATATAGCAGAGGTCGCACAAGGAAATCAGATGAGAAGACTGTCACAATAGGAAAAGGCGAACACGCAAAGCAGAAGAGGACCAGAAGTGGAGGTTACCTCCAAAGGAGAGGGCGCAGAACCAAAATAGAAGAGGACCAGAAGAGGAGGCTACCAGCATAGGATAGTGCGTACAAGTGTCACGATAATGCGAATATGCCATGTTTGAGTATCTACCTAAAAGTTCCATATCTTTTCAGACACACGCTGTGGGCCTTTCCGACCCCCATCTCCCCATTCTGCCTGCATGTGTAATCCTAAACCCCTCATTTCCCCCATACCTCAAGAATTCATATGGCTCTATGCTGCGACAGACAAGTCTCCCTACCCTCCTCATTCCTCCCTCCCACCTTGTACTGGCTAGAACTGGTACAGAAAGCATGAGGGTCTATTGTTCTTTTAAAAGTATGTCTATTGGCACTGATCAGGGTTAGAGATATAAGGATTATATATTACGGATGTCCATTGAGAGATCTATAACTCCCCAAAACCACTAGAAGCTAAACCCAACGAGTGCAAGGAGCTGATTTCTCTGTAAGCGGAACCCGGAAAATCACAAAAGGAGTGGTTGAGGGAAAGACAGCTGGTCATCCCGTACCAATTCATGGGTGAGTTGTTGCGGATTGCCTATGAGATCCCACTCGTTAAACACTTGAGAATCAGCAAAACTAAGGCCCGACTGTCTCAACACTTCTCTTGGCCCAAGATGGGGACACTATTTTTTATGTATATTTCGCTGTATGAACCTTGTATAAGGAAGACACGATGATCAGAATGTGCCCCGTATCATGGAGATTCTTTTAAGTGTACACACGGAGTAATTACCTGAACCGCTAAGGCTGCTTTCACACATCAGGTTTTTGGTTTCAGGCACAATCCGGCAGTTTCAGGCACATTCTGGATCAGTTTTTTTCTGATGCCTGATCCGTTTTTTCCCCATAGAGTTGTATTACTGCCAGATTGTGCCTGAAGGACATCCGTTTCATCCATTTTGTGCCGGATCCGTCCCTTAAGGCTTTTTTGCCGGATTCCAAAAACGTCTCCTGCACCGTTTTGTGTGTCCGGCGAAAAAGCCTGAAGTGACGTTTCCGGCAATAAACGCATGGAACTGATGTGTGAAAGAACATTTCCGGCGGCCGAATCCGTTTTTAACACACTGAGCAAGTGGCATGTAGTCTCTCTCTCTCTCTCTCTCTCCCTCTCCTCTCCTCAAAAGCCATGCCCAGGAACTGGTGCATCAGTTTGCATCCGTTATTTCACTATTTACACCGGATCCGTTTTTTAGCAAATTTGCCGGATTGTGCCTGAAACCAAAAACCTGATGTGTGAAAGTAGCCTTACTGATAAATCCGCACTTTGCACTCATTGCGTTTAGCTGCTAGTGCTTTCAGTGAGTGATAGATCTACCGATGGACATCCGGAATATATAATTCTTATATCTCTAGCCCAGATCGGTGCCACTATATATAACTTTAATCGAACAAAGAATGTCAGGGCTTTATACCAGTTCCAACTAGTATTAGATGGGAGGGGGAATGAGGAGTGTAGGGAGATCTGCTTGCAGCTTAGAGCAATAAAACTTCAGTGATTCTAGAGACGGTTTTGAATTACACTTATAGCATCAGGCAGAGTGAGAAGAGGGGGGTCAGAATGGTCCACAGTGTTTGTCTCTGCTCTTGGATGTAGCAGAGCTCAGTGTGCGCGATAATACACAATCAAATACCTCATGTTCCTGACACCATGTGACCACAACATGGTCAAATTATGTACCTGTTACCACTCCCATAGGTGGGAGGTGTGTGGTTAGCAAGACCCGCCCAGCTCTCTAGCTAACCCTGCAAGCCTCCCTTTACACTAATACAAATACTTGTGGGACTACAGGTCCCAGAACAACATTACTTCAAGCTTACAGCGGAGACTCCCTCTGCGACACATACCGGCCATTTACAATCCTGCCAGTCACTGTTTCACCATCATAATCACAGATACGCCATGCGCATCTTGAGGAGCACATACAGCGGCCCCTAGCTGCAGCAAGGGTCACTGCATCAAATACCCCCCTCTGTTCAAACTTGTGGGGTTGAACTCCTGTCATACACCCGGGGTCTCGAGACAGGTCACACATGTTACCTTGCCCTACCAGTCGAGAGAACCATCTCAGTCGGTTTTGTGCGTCCTACATTGTCAGGATTCCCCTGACCGCTGTCACCAATTGGTCAAGATTCACACCGTGACCGTCACCCCTACGTCACGGATTGAGGTGACTTTAGGCCAACAGACGGCTATCACATGTGCAGGGGGGCTTATCTTAGTTATCCCTCCACTCCACGATGTGATGAAAAAAAACACACACAGGGCTATTGACCTCTTAGTTTACAGCAGGGGCTTATTCTAGGTATCCCACTGCTTTCAATATACCACCAACTGCAGGGATTTATGTATATCCCGCTTACAGTTCCACTTAACACTTGCAGCTCTCTGGCGCCCCCCTTACTCTGAGGTCAGATTAGGTACTGCACCCTGGGTAATTAGTCGCCAGACAGACTGCCTGCTATGTACTGGCTATTGGGCACGCTGCAGCGACGCGATAACTACTCCCACTCAGGCAGGAACAATAATTATTATCGCCGCAGTCACTACAGCATCCCTCAACAGTCGGCACACATATCGCTGCCACCAGCATCGATTGAATGGGTCCGAAGCCAACCAAACACAGTAGCGTAATTCTCTTCAAGAGACAGGGTACGGTTTAGAACAGGAGAACGGACTAATATATAATAGTATATCCCATTAACAAATTAGGCAGTGCTTTATCAAAAATATTTTATAAAGATGTTATAAATGAGACAATTGCAAATATGTACATGGGTAATTATAACATAAAGGGAATAAAAGAGAAAAGATAACACTCACATGTTAAAAGCATTGCAGGCAATCAGGCTAGGGCAGTTTCCATATATCCCAGTCCATGGGATGCTGCTGGCTTCAGGAGAAGACAAGAAGTCAGGAAGAAATCTAGCAGAGAGAGCTGGGGATGTGTGCAGCCAGTTATACTTTCAAGGCTGTGACATCACAGAAAGGCTGGCTTATCCAGACCCTCCTCTCTCTACATTCTGAGTACTTCAATCTTAAAATTATCTACTTGCTATAACTCTGCTACAAAACATGACAGAGTCAGACTCAACCTATCATTCATCTCGGATTAACGTGAGCATTCTAATGAGATCAAATATGTCCTATCTGGGATACATATTTACAGAGAAAACCCTACTTCTTTACCAGATGGAGTTAGAAGCCCGAGTCTCATGGGATGTGTAGATACACCGAGTGAGACTAAGAATATATATTTTCGTATTTCTAGCTTAAATCGTTTGCCTAATATCTAACAAAAACTAAACAAAGAATCTTTCATGAATTTTTGGAGCCACTTTTCCTTATAGCTGAACAAGAGCTTACACAGGAAATGCCAGTCGTAAATTCCATTCGGCAATAAAACCTCTCTTCCCCCATACTCTCAGAGAAGGAAAGCCAGGAATTTGCAGCTACAAACTGTTACTCCAAGAAGGGGGGCTTAGCCCACGCAGGCTAGCAAGAGAACTAGCTATGATATTTCATACCATATCGTGACACCTCCCCTTTTGGTGTGCGCTAGGGAGGTAGAACCCGACGGTATGCCTCCATGGGCACCTCAGTAGGTTCACCCTGGCGGGAGAGTCCATCTGCATTCCCATGCTCCCTGCCCGTTTTGTGTTCAATGGTGAAGTCAAACTGCTGAAGGGCAAGGCTCCAGCGTAGCAACCTGCCGTTGGTTCCACACATGGCGTTTAGCCAGCGCAGAGGGTTGTGGTCTGTCACCACAGTGAAAGTGTGACCGTACAAGTAGGGCTGCAAGCGCTGCAGGGCCCAGACTATGGCCAGGCACTCCTTCTCGATTGTGGAGTAGGCCACTTCCCTCGGCAAAAGTTTCCGGCTCAGGTATAACACGGGGTGCTCTTGGTCCTCCGAGACAACCTGGCTGAGCACAGCACCAAGGCCAAACTCGCTGGCGTTGGTCTGCACCAAGAACGGTCGACTGCTGTCGACTGCTTTCAACACAGGGGCGTTGCACAGTGCGGTTTTCAATGCCTGGAAGGCCCCCTCACAGCCATCTGTCCAGTTGACAATGTGGGGTAGCTTCTTCCTGGTGAGCTCCGTCAAAGGTTTTGCCAGGCTACTATAGTGCTGTACGAAGCGCCTATAGTACCCTGCAGTGCCCAAGAAGGACATCACCTGTTTCTTGGTCACGGGAGTGGGCCAGTTCACGATCACTCCCACTTTGTCAGGCTCTGGCTTCAGGGTGTTCCCGCCTACCTGGTGCCCCAGGTAGTGAACCTCCCTCATGCCCATCTGGTACTTCCCCGGCTTGATAGTCAGTCCTGCTTGGTGAATTCGCCTGAGCACCTCCTCGAGATGCTGCAGGTGTTCCTTCCAGGAGGGACTGAAGATGGCAATGTCATCCAAGTACGCCACGGCGTACGTCTCCAGTCCCTGAAGCAGGAGGTTGACCATCCGCTGGAAAGTGGCAGGGGCATTCTTCATGCCGAAGGGCATGACCGTGGACTCGTACAGTCCGAAGGGCGTGATAAAGGCGGACTTCTCCTGCGCCTCGGGGCTCAGGGGAATCTGCCAGTATCCTCCACTCAAATCCATTATTGTCAGGTATTTTGCGCCAGCTAACTTCTCAAGCAGCTCCTCGACGCGCGGCATGGGGTGCGCGTCAGAGGCTGTGATGGCGTTGAGCCCCCTGTAGTCCACGCAGAACCGGGTGGTCCGGTCCTTCTTTGGCACGAGAACTACAGGTGAGGCCCACGCACTCTTTGACCGTCGAATCACCCCCAGCTGTAACATCTCATCAATCTCTTGGCGCATAATCTGCTGCACCTGGTCAGAGATTCAATAGGGTGTTCGCCGTAGTGGGGCGTGATTCCCGGTGTCCACCTCGTGGACTGCTAACTCAGTCCTCCCAGGTCGGTTGGAGAACACGACCCGGAAAGGTTCCAGTGTGGTTTGCAACTGCACCCGCTGGGGTTCAGTTAACGAGGCGCTTACCTCCACATCCTCGATGGACCCATTGGCCTTGGCTTGGGCCAGCAAGTCCAGGAGGGTGTCTTCCTCACCGTCTTCGGGCAAGCTGCAGACCGGTAGGACGAAAGGTTCACGTTCGTGATGAGCCTTCATCATGTTGACGTGAAAGGCCTTTCGCCTACCCCGAGCGTGGTCAAGCGTGACCACGTAAGTGACCGGGTTGAGCTGTTGGTGGACGACGTACGGGCCCTCCCAGGCGGCCTGAAGCTTATCCGTTGGTACGGGGACCAGCACCCACACCTTTTGACCCACGTGGTAGGTCCGCTCCCGGGCGTTCTGGTCGTACCAGTGCTTCTGATCAGCCTGAGCCTGCGTCATGTTGTCATGCACCAACTGCGTCAAGGTCTGCATCTTGTCACGGAAGCGCATGACATACTCCACTATGGACACTTCAGAAGGGTTCAGCTCCTCTTCCCAGGATTCTCTTACCCACCCAAGGGGTCCCCGGACTCGCCTGCCATACAGGAGCTCGAAGGGGGAGAACCCCGTCGAGGCCTGCGGAACCTCTCGGTAAGCGAACAGCAGGTGTGGGAGGTACCGCTCCCAGTCGCGCCCTTGGGTCTCAACCAGCATGCGTAGCATCTGTTTGAGGGTACCATTGAAGCGTTCACACAAGCCATTGGTCTGTGGGTGATACGCACTCGATACCAGGTGCTTCACCTGCATTCTCTTACAGAGAGCCTCCATTAGGCGAGACATAAATTGGGTCCCTTGATCAGTTAGCATTTCCCTGGGAAATCCTACACGTGAAAAGATAGCCAACAGGGCATCCGCCACCTTATCTGCCCTAGTTGACGACAGAGCTACTGCCTCTGGGTACCGGGTAGCATAGTCTACCACAGTAAGGATGTATTGCTTTCCAGAGCTGCTGGGGACGGCCAGCGGGCCCACAATGTCCACCGCGATCCTCTGGAAAGGCTCCTCTATCACTGGCAAAGGGATCAGGGGTGCCTTAAGAGCAGGCCCCGCTTTCCCCACCCTTTGACAGGTGACACAGGAGCGGCAGTAGTTTGACACATCTGTCCCCATCTTAGGCCAATAGAAGTGTTGAGACAGCCGGGCCTTAGTTTTGCTGATCCCCAAGTGTCCAGCTAGCGGGATCTCATGGGCAATCCGCAACAACTCACCCCGGAATTGCTGTGGGACGACCAGCTGTCTTTCCCTCAACCACTCCTTTTGTGATTCTCCGGGTACTGTCTCCCGGTACAACCTTCCTTGTTCCCAGAACACCTTCTCCTTATCAGCCTCGGAGAAGGGCGTCCCGGCAAGTTGTCTCAAACTCTCTAGGCTCGCATCTGTGTGCAGAGCGGCCTGAAACTCCTGGCTAGGGGAAGCCAGAAGTGACGTCAGGGTCCCTTCCCCACGGGAACCCTCTTGGACCTGCTCTGGGTCCACCTCTGGTTCAGTCACAGTAATGACTGAGGAGGATCCGGAAGGCTGACAGTTATCTGCGTTCCGGGCACTCTGACTGCGGGTGACAGCAGCTACGTAGGCTGTCTCCCCGGGGATTTCTACAGTCCCATCAGCCGGCGCTGCTATGGGCTCTACCTCCCCATCCACCCCCAACACTCCAGGGGCAGTGCTACTTATGGGCCAGTTACCTTCCTCGGTGGCACTGGTCACTTTCATGGCATCACCTTCCTCACGGTTCCCATGCATCTCCCCATTTCCTGTAGCACCGACACTTGCCCCTGTTAGGGGTTCCTCAGCCGTCTCACTCCGCAGAGCGACGTGGCTGGGCACGCCTGTACCTATGGACACATTAACCTTCACAGAAAAATCATTATCAGGTTCAGCTGGCACAGGTACAACATTTTCACCATCAATCCTAGGGAAAAAATGGTTATTAGATGCATCATTACAAGATAAAGCATGGTCAGGTAACACATGCGATTTCCCATCATCATCATCATCAGGGTTAACTTTACCCTCATTAGTAGATTGGGGAGGGGTGTCAGGGACGTAGTATGCAACCATCCTCCCCAAATCAGTCCCCAACAAAACATCAGTGGACAAATTATCAGACAGCCCCACTTCCTTCACCCCGCTCCCGGCACCCCAATCAATAAAAACCCGGGCCATCGGTAAGGGACAGCGGATGCCCCCAATCCCAGTGACAGTTAGGGTTTTCCCCGGAATGATTTCTTCAGGGGCCGCCAGTTCGGGTCGGATGAGGGTTCGTTCAGCCCCGGTGTCCTTGAGGCCTGTAGCAACATTGCCTCCCACAGTGACGTGCTGTACGTTGTCACACACCCTCCCAACCACACCACCCACCAAAAGAACTGCTGCATTAGGCCCTGGGGCCTTGGCTGGGGTGTTCTTCTGCTTGGCTGGGCAGTAGGTACTGATATGACCAGTCTGATTGCAGGTGAAACACTTGCGAGGTTCGGTGGTAGGTCTGGTGTTGTTGGCCACAGGGCCAGGACCTCTGGTGTGTTGGCTGGCAGGGGTACTGGCGTTGGTTGCAGGCTTACCCCCTCTCCAGCTGGTGGTGACTGGCTTCCGCACTTCCGATCTACGGTTGGCCTCATAGGCATCGGCAATCTGCGCTGCTTTCGTCACGTCTTTGGGTTCTCTGTCCATCACGAACTGTCGCACCTCAGCTGGGCAAAGATGAAAGAACTGGTCTTTGATCATCAGGTCTCGCAGCTGTGCAAAGGTGGTCACTGACAGTCCTTGGGTCCACTGGTCAAAGTGGGTCCCCAGTCCATGCACCACATCACTGTAACTGTCGTGTGGGCCACGTTGGAGGGTCCGGAACTTTCTACGGTACACCTCGGGTGTAAGCTGGTACTTGGCTATCAGAGCCTGCTTGATGGCCTCATAGTCACCATCTTGTTCTTGAGGGAGGGCAGCAAACGCCTCCAGAGCTTTACCTCTCAGCCCTGGTGTCAGGTATCGTGCCCATTCATCTGTAGGCAGCCGGTACTGTCTGCAGGCTTTCTCAAAGGCCCGCAGAAAAGTGTCCAAGTCTCCGTCCTTCTCCATAACAGGGAAGTGATCGGGCCGGGGCTTCGGTATCTGAGTGCTGCTGGGCTCACGTCTCTGGGCGGTGGAGGGCATCCCCCCCTGCCGGAGCATCTCCAGTTCATGTTCTCGCTGGGTTTGGCGCTCGGCTCTCTCGGCCTCTCGTTCGGCTCGGGCCTCCTGCCGATACTGCTGAATCAGCCGTAGGCGTCCCTCATGGTCATCAGTGGGGAGTTCTTCCAAGGCCGCCTGCAGGTGGGGGTCCAATTCGCCCAGATTGCTAACAGGGCCGGCATTCAGTGGTTGGACCTCTGCTGCAGCACCATGTTTGCTGGTGCTGGCTTCTGCGGCCTCTGGGCTCGGTGACCTGGCTTGGTCGGCTTCAAATTGCACCAGTTCAGCGACCATTTGAGTCTTGGTCTTACCCTGGGGGTTCAGGCCATGGTACGTGCATATCCCAGCAAGAATGCCCTTCTTCTGCTGGTTGTACCAGGCTTCCCCTTTCGCAGCCATGGTTGCCAAATAAAAGATAGGATAGAAAAACGAAGAGAAAGGGAAGGGATAATTACCAGTACGCAATTGTCTCACAACTAAAAAGCACTGAGTTCATTCTCCAAACTTATTTGCGCAGAGTCCTCGCAAGAACTTTCTGCAAGTTTTTAATGAGAGGAATGATTGCTCAAACCAAATCACTAATGCTCTAAGATATCCCACCGCCTTGCCACCAATTGTCACGATTCCCCTGACCGCTGTCACCAATTGGTCAAGATTCACACCGTGACCGTCACCCCTACGTCACGGATTGAGGTGACTTTAGGCCAACAGACGGCTATCACATGTGCAGGGGGGCTTATCTTAGTTATCCCTCCACTCCACGATGTGATGAAAAAAAACACACACAGGGCTATTGACCTCTTAGTTTACAGCAGGGGCTTATTCTAGGTATCCCACTGCTTTCAATATACCACCAACTGCAGGGATTTATGTATATCCCGCTTACAGTTCCACTTAACACTTGCAGCTCTCTGGCGCCCCCCTTACTCTGAGGTCAGATTAGGTACTGCACCCTGGGTAATTAGTCGCCAGACAGACTGCCTGCTATGTACTGGCTATTGGGCACGCTGCAGCGACGCGATAACTACTCCCACTCAGGCAGGAACAATAATTATTATCGCCGCAGTCACTACAGCATCCCTCAACAGTCGGCACACATATCGCTGCCACCAGCTTCGATTAAACGGGTCCGAAGCCAACCCAACACAGTAGCGTAATTCTCTTCAAGAGACAGGGTACGGTTTAGAACAGGAGAACGGACTAATATATAATAGTATATCCCATTAACAAATTAGGCAGTGCTTTATCAAAAATATTTTATAAAGATGTTATAAATGAGACAATTGCAAATATGTACATGGGTAATTATAACATAAAGGGAATAAAAGAGAAAAGATAACACTCACATGTTAAAAGCATTGCAGGCAATCAGGCTAGGGCAGTTTCCATATATCCCAGTCCATGGGATGCTGCTGGCTTCAGGAGAAGACAAGAAGTCAGGAAGAAATCTAGCAGAGAGAGCTGGGGATGTGTGCAGCCAGTTATACTTTCAAGGCTGTGACATCACAGAAAGGCTGGCTTATCCAGACCCTCCTCTCTCTACATTCTGAGTACTTCAATCTTAAAATTATCTACTTGCTATAACTCTGCTACAAAACATGACAGAGTCAGACTCAACCTATCATTCATCTCGGATTAACGTGAGCATTCCAATGAGATCAAATATGTCCTATCTGGGATACATATTTACAGAGAAATCCCTACTTCTTTACCAGACGGAGTTAGAAGCCCGAGTTTCATGGGATGTGTAGATACACCGAGTGAGACTAAGAATATATATTTTCGTATTTCTAGCTTAAATCGTTTGCCTAATATCTAACAAAAACTAAACAAAGAATCTTTCATGAATTTTTGGAGCCACTTTCCTTATAGCTGAACAAGAGCTTACACAGGAAATGCCAGTCATAAATTCCATTCGGCAATAAAACCTCTCTTCCCCCATACTCTCAGAGAAGGAAAGCCAGGAATTTGCAGCTACAAACTGTTACTCCAAGAAGGGGGGCTTAGCCCACGCAGGCTAGCAAGAGAACTACTTGTGATATTTCATACCATATCGTGACATACATCATCTCAACCTTCTTAGGTTTTCCCCGCCCCCAGCGGTCAACATGTAGGCCTTGAGCTTTGGCCCTTAAGTCACAGTCTGTCTGTGTCACCAGACCTTTAGTCACCACACTTTCCGAGTGCACCCCTTCACGTGACCATTCTTTCAATGGCCGCCACCCTGGTTGTTGCGGTCATGCGTCCACTCTCCAGTCGAGCCTAATGACTGATCTGAGTCTGACCCTTCGTTACTTCATCTGCTACTGTTCATGTCCCTTAGTTTTGTACTGAGAGTAGAACTGCCACTTTCAGATACTCGATCTCCTTGTCTCTCTGAACGTCTTTGGCGGTAAGCCATTCCATTATTTGGAGGGTCCCTTTTGTTCCCTTTTCCTTGGGTTGAAGGCTTCTGCCACCTTATGTTCTGCAGCTGTTTATTAAACTGCAGTCGATCCAGTCTATGCTGCTCTATTTCTTTCAGGTATGCCACGCGATACCCCAGGAGCATCCGGATATTCCCAAGACTCTCCATAGACCCGACAACAAGGAATGGAACCATTCCATCTTTACCCATGACCTGGGCCTTGTAATCAGCCAGAATCCTCAGTCTCTTCACACCGGATCTATTCACAATCACCTGCATCACTTTCCCAAATCTTCTGATGACCTTCCTCACCAAATTTCTAGGTACTAAAACGATGTCTTCCACAAATCCCAGCCGACATTGAGCATTCCTGGCTTGCTTCAAACGTCGAGTGGCTTCCTTATTTCTCAACAGGATCATCTGTTTTGTGCGGAGGCAGTGTTGGTGCATATCCTTCAGGATATCCACCCGCTTCTCTGTGACTTCCCCAGTCGTCAGTATCACCAACTGTTTCGTCTCTGGTGCCCCGTTCACACTATATGCCTTTACTGCCTTTTTAAAGGCCTCATGCACACCTTCACTGGTACACCCATCCCGCACATCCTCGGGTACATCTATCACGCACTTGAAGAGCGAGGTCTCACTTGCTTCACGGACGGACGGCTCCTGTTTTGCCTCAGACATTTCCATCAAGACATCTACTACGACCGGGTGACTTTCTTGTTCTGCTTTTAATGCCAACTCTTCCTATACTTTATCTTCTGCACGAGCCTTCGCCAAGATGGGAATTGGCAGCTCTACCTCATTACCACCAACCACCACCTCTTTCTCTTGTAGAGGACCCCTTAATGCTTCTCTGAGCACTTACACATCTTCCCTTAGGGCCTTGGTCATGGTTTTCCATATTTACAGGTGACCTCTGAGCTCAGACACCTCTTTCTCCAAGGCACTCACTCGGCACTCAGGAGCCTGTCTCCGAAGATCCTCTTGCTTCATACGGGCTTCTACTGTCTCCTGGATCCTTTTTAACTCGCTTCTTCCAACCTCTGGATTGGTTGAGCTTCAATCACTCGAGGAGGGATCTGCTTCAAGCCCCACTAATTGGTGGCCTCCTCCACTTCTGCACCCTCGGACTTCGCACTGTTGTCATCTTCAGCCCTCCTTTGGGTCTCAACAGTGTCAGCTTCTGCCCTCTCCTGGATTTCAGTAGTGACAACCTTAGCCTTGTCCCGATTCTCGGGGACTTCAGAGTACTTCACACACTCCAGCTCCTCAGCCTCAGGTTTTCTGGAGCCTTCACCATACTCGGCCCTAGCGGTTGCTACGGGCAACTCCAAGTCACCTTCCTTCCCGATCTCTTCAGTGTCTGAAAGAGAACTCACATGGAAGGTAGAAGTACACAACCTTCTATTATCAGCCAGAGTCACTTGAACAACTTCTTTGTGGCCATTGCTCCGGGAGGACTTGCTCTTCTTGTGGGGCTCTTCTTTACTGTACTCCCTTACTTTCTCAGAGTCACAATCACCCCCGGAGTCTGTGTCATACCCCACAGTACGGTGAACCCTCAAATCACTCTCTAATCGAGTGTCAGCTCGACTCTGTTTAGCTACCACATCAGCATCTGAATGGGAGTCGCCACCACCCACATTCGGTAACCCTGGTACCAGCAGTCTGCCTTTCTAACGGTGTCGGACCCCATTCCTGGAGCTTCCCTGTCTTCAACGGTTACACCTTTGGTTACCTCTGCCAAGTCCCAGAATTGGTCAAACCCACACTTCTGTCCAGTTATACGTTCTGATATGGCTACCACTGTCATCTTGTGGTATACGTCAGGTGACATCATATCTGTAAGTTGGGCAGACGCACCCTTCACGCTGGTCAACCCGACGTATGACCTGTCAATTTTGGAAGGTATTAATGCTTTTAAGTACGCAACCCCATCAGCCGAGAGCCCTCCATTCTCCTGCTGTAAAGAAACTCCCCTCTCCCATAAGTCTGCAAACAACCCAGAGTCCCGGCCTATTACCACCAGACAGGTTAAGTTTGAAACTAGCGACACGATGGATTGCACTGTCCCTGGCCATCTCAAGGAAAACCATGGCCACTGGATAGTCCTTAGTGCGCCCATGGATGAAGGTGACCCTGACCCTCCTATTGGGTATTTTAAATCCCTCCGATGCAACCCTCACTAGAGTCACCGGGCTCCCAGAATCGACCAGTCTGCACATTTCTCTCTGCAGGGCACCCCCTGTAAACTCTCGCCGGGTGGATAGTTCATAGAGCAGACTGGACACACATAATGCACTTGCCCCTGGCAACAGTTCGTCTGCAGCACCCCTTTGGGATGCTCTGCCCCTTTTGCAAAACTACCATTCCCCGGGACTCCACACCCTTTTGGGCAACTATCCCTGTTCGGGTTACTGCCCCCTCTTGGGATTTCACCCCTTTTTGGGCAACCATCCCCGTTTGGGTTACTGCCCACTTTTAGGGACACAATCCCTTGTAGGTCACCATCCCTTCCCTGGGGTACACTCCGTGGTCTCCTCACAGTACTCTCAGGTGCCAGCTCACACAGTACACAGTAGGACCTGGACCACACAATGATACCTCACCAGCTCAGTCACAAACCGCTGGCAACTCCGGTTTACCGATCACAAGCCGCTTCTGCTGCAACTGCAGCTCGTGCTGCTGCAGAACCTCTTGCTGCAACTGCAGCTCCTCTCCACAAGGCTCTGCACAGCTCCACACCGCAGGCTTCGTGGACCCGCCGTTCCACAGCAAACTTCGTAACCCCGTTGAGTTACAGCAATTACATACACTCGTGTTTTCTGGACCGTGGCCCGCAGTCTAGCACCGTATGTAAGATAGCACTAACTGCATGTGCTGGGGGACACTCGCTTGGCAACAGGATAAACGTAGACAGGCACGGTTTTTCATATCAAAACAGTCTATTTGATTTATTTACACCTCATAAACCACTTGGTGCCATGTTACAGTCCATTGCTCACCAGGCCACCTGACAGTCCAGGTCCTCAGACGGGGCTGTAGCTCCCCCAATGCAGTGCCATCACTGACTCTGCATACATTTGGCCTTTCCGTGCGCTCTTCCGGACATCCGTCCCCACTTGGGACTATCCAACACACAGGCCTCCTTCAGGGATCCGATCCTACTTCCAGGATCTCCCAACATATAGACCTTTCAGTGCGCTATTCAGGGATCCGTTCCTACTCCCAGGATCTCCCAACACACAAGTCTACTCAGTGGCAAAGCCCCACCATGTGCCATTCAGGGAGATAACACTCACAACACATAGGCTTCCAGGACCTTGCACACGGACCGTACAGATCCAAACACTCTCCACTACCGAGACCATGTGACCACACCATGGTCACATTATGTACCTGTAACCACTCCCATAGGTGGGAGGTGTATGTGGTTAGCCAGACCCGCCCAGCTCTCCAGCTAACCCTGCAAACCTCCTTTTACACTTAGGCTACTTTCACACTGGCGTTTTTTGCCAGACGTCGCAATGCGTCGTTTATGGCAAAAAACGCATCCTGCAAAGTTGTTTGCAGGATGCGTTTTTGCCCCATAGATTAACATTGGCGACGCATTGCGACGCTTTGCCACACGTCGCAACCGTCGTGCGACGCTTGCGCCGTGTTGTGGCGGACCGCAGGGAGCAAAAAACGTTAAATGTAACGTTTTTTGCTCCTGACGGACCACTTTTTCCGACCGCGCATGCGCGGCCGGAACTCCACCCCCACCTCCATGCACCTCACAATGGGGCAGTGGATGCGCCGGAGAAATGCATCCGCTGCACCCGTTGTGCAGTTCGTCAAACGCTAGCGTCGGAATCTCTGCCCGACGCATTGCGAGGGGGAGATTCCGACGCTAGTGTGAAAGTAGCCTTATACAAATACTTGTGGGACTACATGTACCAGAACAACATTACTTCAGGCTTACAGTGCAGACTCCCTCTG
The DNA here is from genome assembly GCF_032444005.1 of Ranitomeya imitator. Taxonomy (NCBI): domain Eukaryota; kingdom Metazoa; phylum Chordata; class Amphibia; order Anura; family Dendrobatidae; genus Ranitomeya; species Ranitomeya imitator. The sequence goes on from NC_091285.1 coordinate 2,611,241, forward strand.
CAACACATACCGGCCATTTACAATTCTGCCGCTCACTGTTTCACAATCATAATCATATCCGCCTCCATGCGCATCCTGGCAGCACATACAGCACCTCCTAGCTGCAGCAGGGTCACTCCATCACACACCATATAAGAGAACTCACAAGCAAATTAGAAGAGGACCAGAAGAGGAGGCCACGGCCCAGTAGCGGATTATAATGAGGGCAATCTGGGCGGTAGCCCATGGCCCAGTGGTGTGGGGGCCCACCACAGGGCTGCCATCAGGGCATTAGTGCCCTGACTGGCATATTGGGCCAGGTGGGCAGAGGGGGCCCGCATCAGGCCCTATCTCATCAGCTCACCGGGCCCCTTCCGGCAGGCTAAACCGAGCCCTTAGCGGTGTTGCGGCAGTTTAACGCTATTGACGTGCGGGTGCGCACGTCAACAGTTAACAGCCGCTAGCCAATCGGACGCTGGCAGCTGACATCAGCAAAAGCGCTCTCGTCGCCGGCGTCTGATGTCATTGTCAGTCGCCGCCGAGTGTGCGCTTCAGCTGCCTGGAGGGAGCTTCGCCCAGGAGCGGAGTCAGGTAAAAAGAACTTGGTTTTTTTTTCATTGAGAGCTGTGATCCGGGGGGGCCCGGGGCAGACTGCGAGACACGGGGGCAGAATGCTGGACTCGGGGGTCAGAATGCTGGAAACAGTGGGAAGAATGCTGGACACGGGCAAAATGCTGGACACAAGCAGAATGCTGGACAAGGGGGTCAGAATGCTGGACACGGGCAAAAAGCTCTACACGGGCACAATGCTGGACAAGGGGGGCAGAATGCTGGACAAGGGGGTCAGAATGCTGGACAAGGGGGTCAGAATGCTGGACACGGGCAAAAAGCTCTACACGGGCACAATGCTGGACAAGGGGGGCAGAATGCTGGACACGGGGGTCAGAATGCTGGACACGAGGGGCAGAATGCTAGACACAGGGGTCAGAATGCTGGACACGGGGGGCAGAATGCTGGACACGGGGGTCAGAATGCTGGGCACGGGGGGCAGAATGCTGGACACGGGGGTCAGAAGCCTGGACAAGGGGACAGAATGCTGGACACGAGGGGCAGAATGCTGGACACGGGGACAGAATGCTGGACACGGGGGGCAGAATGCTGGACACGGGGTCAGAATGCTGGACACGGGCAAAAAGCTCTACACGGGCAGAATGCTGGACAAGGGGGGCAAAATGCTGGACACGGGGGTCAGAAGGCTGGACACGGGGACAGAAGGCTGGACAAGGGGACAGAATGCTGGACACGGGGGGCAAAATGCTGGACACAGGGGCAGACAGAATGCTGGGCATGGGGGGCAGAATGCTGGACACGGGGGAAGAATGCTGGACATGGGGGCAGAATGCTGGACACAAGGGGCATAATGCTGGACACGGGGGGCAGAATGCTGGACACGGGGGCAGAATGCTGGACACGGTGGAAGAATGCTGGACATGGGGGGCAGAATGCTGGACACGGGGGGAAGAATGCTGGACACGGGGGCAGAATGCTGTACACTGGGGCAGAATGCTGGACAAGGGGGGCAAAATGCTGGGCACAGGGGCAGAATGAATGCTGGACACGGGGGGCAGGATGCTGGACACGGGGGGCAGAATGCTGGACACGGGGGCAGAATGCTGGACACGGGGGGCAGAATGCTGGACACGGGAGCCGACTGTGAGACACGGAGGCAGAATGCTGGACACGGGGGCAGAATGCTGGACACGGGGAAAGAATGCTGGACAAAGGGGCAGAATGCTGGACACGGGGGTCAGAATGCTGGACACGGGGGCAGAATGCTGGACACGGGGGCAGAATGCTGGACACGGGGGGCAGAATGCTGGACATGGGGGAAGAATGCTGGACACGGGAGCAGACTGTGAGACACGGAGGCAGAATGCTGGACACGGGGGCAGAATGCTGGACACAGGGACAGAATGCTGGACACGGGGGGCAGAATGCTGGACATGAGGGGCAGATTGCTGGACACGGGGGCCGAATGCTGGACACGGGGGCAGAATGCTGGACACGAGGACATAATGCTGGACACGGGACAGAATGCTGGACACGGGGGCAGAATGCTGGACACGGGAACAGAATGCTGGACACGGGGGCAGAATACTAGACACGGGGGCAGAATGCTGGACACAAGGACATAATGCTGGACACGGGACAGAATGCTGGACACGGGGGCAGAATGCTGGACACGGGAACAGAATGCTGGACACGGGGGCAGAATACTAGACACGGGGGGCAGAATGCTGGACACGGGGCAGAATGCTGGACACAGGGACAGAATGCTGGACACGGGCAGAATGCTGGACACGGGGGGCAGAATGCTGGACATGAGGGGCAGAATGCTGAACACGGGGGGCAGAATGCTGGACACGGGGGGCAGAATGCTGGACAAGAGGGGCAGAATGCTGGACAAGAGGGGCAGAATGCTGGACACGGGGGGCAAAATGCTGGACACGGGGGGCAGAATGCTGGACAAGAGGGGCAGAATGCTGGACATGGGGGGCAGAATGCTGGACAAGAGGGGCAGAATGCTGGACACGGGGGGCAGAATGCTGGACAAGAGGGGCAGAATGCTGAGCATGGGGGGCAGAATGCTGGACAAGAGGGGCAGAATGCTGGACACGGGGGGCAGAATGCTGGACACGGGGGGCAAAATGCTGGACACGGGGACAGAATGCTGGACACGGGGGGCAAAATGCTGGACATGGGGGAAGAATGCTGGACACGGGGGCAGAATGCTGGACACGACAGAATGCTGGACACGGGGGGCAGACTGTGAGAGACGGAGGCAGAATGCTGGACACGGGGACAGAAGGCTGGACATGGGGACAGAAGGCTGGACACGGGGCAAAATGCTGGACACTGGGGCAGAATGAATGCTGGATACGGGGGGCAGAATGCTGGACATGGGGGGCAGAATGCTGGACACGAGGGAAGAATGCTGGACATGGGGGAAGAATGCTGGACACGGGGGCAGAATGCTGGACACGAGGACAGAATGCTGGACACTGGGGCAGACTGTGAGAGACGGAGGCAGAATGCTGGACACGGGGACAGAAGGCTGGACATGGGGACAGAAGGCTGGACACGGGGCAAAATGCTGGACACTGGGGCAGAATGAATGCTGGATACGGGGGGCAGAATGCTGGACATGGGGGGCAGAATTCTGGACACGAAGGAAGAATGCTGGACATGGGGGCAGAATGCTGGACACGGGCAGAATGCTGGACACGGGGGGCAGAATGCTGGACACGGGGGAAGAATGCTTGACACGGGGACAGAATGCTGGACACGGGGGGCAGAATGCTGGACACGGGGGAAGAATGCTGGACACGGGGGGAAAAATGCTGGACACGGGGGCAGAATGCTGGACACGGGGGCAGAATGTTGGACACGGGGACAGAATGCTGGACACGGGGGAACAATGCTGGACACGGGCAAAAAGCTCTACACGGGCAGAATGCTGGACAAGGGGGGCAGAATGCTGGACACAGGGTCAGAATGCTGGACACGGGCAAAAAGCTCTACACGGGCAGAATGCTGGACAAGGGGGGCAGAATGCTGGACACGGGGATCAGAATGCTGGACACGGGGGTCAGAATGCTGTACACGAGGGGCAGAATGCTGGACACAGGGGTCAGAATGCTGGACACGGGGGGGCAGAATGCTGGACACGGGGGGCAGAATGCTGGACACGGGGGTCAGAAGGCTGGACAAGGGGACAGAATGCTGGACACGGGGGAAGAATGCTGGACATGGGGGCAGAATGCTGGACACAAGGGGCAGAATGCTGGACACGGGGGGCAGAATGCTGGACATGGGGGCAGAATGCTGGACACGGTGGAAGAATGCTGGACATGGGGGGCAGAATGCTGGACATGGGGGAAGAATGCTGGACACGGGGGGCAGAATGCTGGACATGGGGGAAGAATGCTGTACACTGGGGCAGAATGCTGGACAAGGGGGGCAAAATGCTGGGCACAGGGGCAGAATGAATGCTGGACACAGGGGGCAGAATGCTGGACACGGGGGGCAGAATGCTGGACACGGGGGCAGAATGCTGGACACAAGGGGCAGAATGCTGGACAAGGGGAAAGAATGCTGGACAAAGGAGCAGAATGCTGGACACGGGGACAGAATGCTGGACACGGGGGCAGAATGCTGGACACGGGGGGCAGAATGCTGGACACGGGGCAGAATGCTGGACACGGGGGCAGAATGCTGGACACGGGGGCAGAATGCTGGACACGGGGCAGAATGCTGGACACGGGGGACAGAATGTTGGACACGGGGGCAGAATGCTGGACACGGGGCAGAATGCTGGACACGGGGCAGAATGATGGACACGGGGCCAGAATGCTGGACACGGGGGCAGAATGCTGGACACGGAGGCAGAATGCTGGACACGTGGGCAGAATGCTGGACACGGGGGGCAGAATGCTGGACACGGGGGGCAGAATGCTGGACATGGGGGGCAGAATGCTGGACATGGGGGGCAGAATGCTGGACACGGGGGGCAGAATGCTGGACACGGGGCAGAATGCTGGAAATGGGGGGCAGAATGCTTGACACGGGGGTAGAATGCCGGACACAGGGGCAGAATTCCGGACACAGGAGGCAGAATGCTGGACACGGGGGGCAGAATGCTGGACATGGGAGGCAGAATGCTGGACACGGGGGAAGAATACTGGACACGGGGGCAGAATGCTGGACACGGGGGGCAGAATGCTGGACACGGGGGCAGAATGCCGGACATGGTCAGAATGCTGGACACGGGGTCAGAATGCTAGACACGAAGACAGAATGCTGGACACGGGGGTCAGAATGCTGGAAACGGAGGGCAGAATGCTGGACACAGGGGCAGAATGAATGCTGGACACGGGGGGCAGAATGCTGTACACTGGGGCAGAATGCTGGACACGGGGGGGCAGAATGCTGGACACGGGGAGCAGAATGCTGGACACTGGGGGTAGAATGAATGCTGGACACGGGGGCAGAATGCCGGACATGGGCAGAATGCTGGACACGGGGTCAGAATGCTGGACACGGAGGGCAGAATGCTGGACAAAGGGGGCAAAATGCTGGACACAGGGGCAGAATGAATGCTGGACACGGGGGGCAGAATGCTGTACACTGGGGCAGAATGCTGGACACGGGGAGCAGAATGCTGGACATGGCAAAATGCTGGACACGGGGGGGCAGAATGCTGGACAAGGGGGGCAGAATGCTGGACACGGGGGGCAGAATGCTTGACACGGGGGGCAGAATGCTGGACACGGGGAACAGAATGCTGGACACGGGGCAGAATGCTGGACACGGGGGCAGAATGCTGGACACGGGGGCAGAATGCTGGACACGGGGCAGAATGCTGGACACGGGGGCAGAATGCTGGACACGGGGGCAGAATGCTGGACACGGGGACAGAATGCTGGACACGGGGGCAGAATGTTGAACATGGGGGCAGAATGCTGGACACGGGGACATAATGCTGGACACGGGACAGAATGCTGGACACGGGGGCAGAATGCTGGACACGGGACAGAATGCTGGACGCGGGAGCAGAATGCTGGACACGGGGGCAGAATGCTGGACACGGGGGGCAGAATGCTGGACACGGGGGCAGAATGCTGGACACAGGGACAGAATGCTGGACACGGGGGGCAGAATGCTGGACAAGAGGGGCAGAATGCTGGACATGGGGGGCAGAATGCTGGACACGGGGGGCAAAATGCTGGACACGGGGACAGAATGCTGGACACAGGGGAAGAATGCTGGACACGGGGGGCAAAATGCTGGACACGGGGGAAGAATGCTGGACACGGGGGCAGAATGCTGGACACGAGGACAGAATGCTGGACACGGGGGAAGAATGCTGGACACAGGGGCAGACTGTGAGAGACGGAGGCAGAATGCTGGACACGGGGGCAGAATGCTGGACACGGGGGGAAAAATGCTGGACACGGGGGCAGAATGCTGGACACGGGGGCAGAATGCTGGACACGGGGACAGAATGCTGGACACGGGGGGAAGAATGCTGGACACGGGGGCAGAATGCTGGACACGGGGCAGAATGCTGGACACGGGGGGGGGAATGCTGGACACGGGGGCAGAATGCTGAACACGGGGCCAGAATGCTGGACACGGGGACAGAATGCTGGACACGGGGGGAAGAATGCTGGACACAGGGGCAGAATGCTGGACACGGGGGCAGAATGCTGGACACGGGGGCAGAATGCTGGACACGGGGGGAAGAATGCTGGACACAGGGGCAGAATGCTGGACACGGGGGCAGAATGCTGGACACGGGGGCAGAATGCTGGACACGGGAACAGAATGCTGGACACGGGGGCAGAATGCTGGACACAGGGACAGAATGCTGGACACGGGGGGCAGAATGCTGGACATGAGGGGCAGAATGCTGGACAAGAGGGGCAGAATGCTGGACACGGGGGGCAGAATGCTGGACAAGAGGGGCAGAATGCTGGACACGGGGGGCAGAATGCTGGACACGGGGGAAGAATGCTGGACACGGGGGCAGAATGCTGGACACGGGGGGCAGAATGCTGGACACGGGGGCAGAATGCTGGACAAGAGGGGCAGAATGCTGGACACGGGGGGCAAAATGCTGGACACGGGGGAAGAATGCTGGACACGGGGGAAGAATGCTGGACACGGGGGCAGAATGCTGGACACGAGGACAGAATGCTGGACACGGGGGGAAGAATGCTGGACACGGGGGAAGAATGCTGGACACGGGGGCAGAATGCTGGACACGGGGGGCAGAATGCTGGACATGGGGGAAGAAGGCTGGACATGGGGACAGAAGGCTGGACACGGGGCAAAATGCTGGACACTGGGGCAGAATGAATGCTGGATACGGGGGGCAGAATGCTGGACATGGGGGCAGAATGCTGGACACGGGCAGAATGCTGGAAATGGGGGGCAGAATGCTGGACACGGGGGCAGACTGTGAGACACGGAGGCAGAATGCTGGACACGGGGGCAGAATGCTGGACACGGGGGACAGAATGTTGGACACGGGGGCAGAATGCTGGACACGGGGCAGAATGCTGGACACGGGGCAGAATGCTGGACACGGAGCAGAATGCTGGACACGGGGGACAGAATGTTGGACACGGGGGCAGAATGCTGTACACGGGGGCAGAATGCTGGACAAGAGGGGCAGAATGCTGGACATGGGGGGCAGAATGTTGGACACGGGGGGCAAAATGCTGGACACAGGGACAGAATGCTGGACACAGGGGAAGAATGCTGGACACGGGGGGCAAAATGCTGGACACGGGGGAAGAATGCTGGACACGGGGGCAGAATGCTGGACACGAGGACAGAATGCTGGACACGGGGGAAGAATGCTGGACACAGGGGCAGACTGTGAGAGACGGAGGCAGAATGCTGGACACGGGGCCAGAATGCTGGACACGGGGGGAAAAATGCTGGACACGGGGGCAGAATGCTGGACACGGGGACAGAATGCTGGACACGGGGGGAAGAATGCTGGACACGGGGGCAGAATGCTGGACACGGGGCAGAATGCTGGACACGGGAACAGAATGCTGGACACGGAGGCAGAATGCTGGACACGGGGGGGGGGAATGCTGGACACGGGGGCAGAATGCTGAACACGGGGCCAGAATGCTGGACATGGGGACAGAATGCTGGACACGGGGGGAAGAATGCTGGACACAGGGGCAGAATGCTGGACACGGGGGCAGAATGCTGGACACGGGAACAGAATGCTGGACATAGGGGCAGAATGCTGGACACAGGGACAGAATGCTGGACACGGGGGGCAGAATGCTAGACATGAAAGGCAGAATGCTGGACAAGAGGGGCAGAATGCTGGACACGGGGGGCAGAATGCTGGACAAGAGGGGCAGAATGCTGGACACGGGGGGCAGAATGCTGGACACGGGGGAAGAATGCTGGACACGGGGGCAGAATGCTGGACACGGGGGGCAGAATGCTGGACACGGGGGCAGAATGCTGGACAAGAGGTGCAGAATGCTGGACACGGGGGGCAAAATGCTGGACACGGGGGAAGAATGCTGGACACGGGGGCAGAATGCTGGACACGAGGACAGAATGCTGGACACGGGGGGAAGAATGCTGGACACGGGGGAAGAATGCTGGACACGGGGGCAGAATGCTGGACACGGGGGCAGAATGCTGGACATGGGAGAAGAAGGCTGGACATGGGGACAGAAGGCTGGACACGGGGCAAAATGCTGGACACTGGGGCAGAATGAATGCTGGATACGGGGGGCAGAATGCTGGACATGGGGGCAGAATGCTGGACACGGGCAGAATGCTGGAAACGGGGGGCAGAATGCTGGACACGGGGGCAGACTGTGAGACACGGAGGCAGAATGCTGGACACGGGGGCAGAATGCTGGACACGGGGGACAGAATGTTGGACACGGGGGCAGAATGCTGGACACGGGGCAGAATGCTGGACACGGGGCAGAATGCTGGACACGGGGGACAGAATGCTGGACACGGGGGCAGAATGCTGGACACGGGGGCAGAATGCTGGACAAGGGGCAGAATGCTGGACACGGGGGCAGAATGCTGGACACGGGGCCAGAATGCTGGACACGGGGGCAGAATGCTGGACACGGAGGCAGAATGCTGGACACGGGGGGAAGAATGCTGGACACGGGGGCAGAATGCTGGATACGAGGGGCAGAATGCTGGACACATGGGAAAGAATGCTGGACACGGGGGCAGAATGCTGGACACGGGGGCAGAATGCTGGACACGGGGGCAGAATGCTAGACAGGGGAGGCAGAGTGCTGGACACGGGGGGCAGAATGCTGGACACGGGGGCAGAATGCTGGACATGGGGTCAGAATGCTGGACACGGGGGGCAGAATGCTGGACACGGGGCAGAATGCTGGACCTGGGGGGCAGAATGTTGGACACGGGGGGCAGAATGCTGGACACAGAGGGCAGAATGCTGGACACAGGGGGCAGAATGCTGGACACGGGGGGAAGAATGCTGGACACGGGGGCAGGATGCCGGACACGGGAGCAGGATGCCGGACACGGGGGGCAGAATACCGGACACGGGGGGCAGAATGCCGGACACCGGGGGCAGAATGCTGGACACGAGGGGCAGAATGCTGGACACGGGGGGAAGAATGCTGGACACGGGGGCAGAATGCTGGACACGGGGGCAGAATGCTGGACACGGGGGCAGAATGCTAGACACGGGGGGCAGAGTGCTGGACACGGGGGGCAGAATGCTGGACACGGGGGCAGAATGCTGGACATGGGGTCAGAATGCTGGACACGGGGGGCAGAATGCTGGACACGGGGCAGAATGCTGGACACGGGGCAGAATGCTGGACCTGGGGGGCAGAATGTTGGACACGGGGGGCAGAATGCTGGACACAGAGGGCAGAATGCTGGATACGGGGGGAAGAATGCTGGACACGGGGGCAGGATGCTGGACACGGGAGCAGGATACCGGACACGGGGGGCAGAATGCCGGACACGGGGGGCAGAATGCTGGACACGGGGGCAGAATGCTGGACACGGGGACAGAATGCTGGACATGGGGGGCAGAATGCTGGACACGGGGGCAGAATGCTGAACACGGGGGCAGAATGCTTGACACGGGGGCAGAATGCTGAACACGGGGGCAGAATGCTGGACACGGGGGGCAGAATGCTGGACACGGGGGCAGAATGCTGGACATGGGGGAAGAAGGCTGGCCATGGGGACAGAAGGCTGGACACGGGGCAAAATGCTGGACACTGGGGCAGAATGAATGCTGGATACGGGGGGCAGAATGCTGGACATGGGGGCAGAATGCTGGACACGGGCAGAATGCTGGAAACGGGGGGCAGAATGCTGGACACGGGGGCAGACTGTGAGACACGGAGGCAGAATGCTGGACACGGGGGCAGAATGCTGGACACGGGGGACAGAATGTTGGACACGGGGGCAGAATGCTGGACACGGGGCAGAATGCTGGACACGGGGCAGAATGCTGGACACGGGGCAGAATGCTGGACACGGGGGACAGAATGCTGGACACGGGGGCAGAATGCTGGACACGGGGGCAGAATGCTGGACAAGGGGCAGAATGCTGGACACGGGGGCAGAATGCTGGACACGGGGCCAGAATGCTGGACACGGGGGCAGAATGCTGGACACGGAGGCAGAATGCTGGACACGGGGGGAAGAATGCTGGACACGGGGGCAGGATGCCGGACACGGGAGCAGGATGCCGGACACGGGGGGCAGAATACCGGACACGGGGGGCAGAATGCCGGACACCGGGGGCAGAATGCTGGACACGAGGGGCAGAATGCTGGACACGGGGGGAAGAATGCTGGACACGGGGGCAGAATGCTGGACACGGGGGCAGAATGCTGGACACGGGGGCAGAATGCTAGACACGGGGGGCAGAGTGCTGGACACGGGGGGCAGAATGCTGGACACGGGGGCAGAATGCTGGACATGGGGGCAGAATGCTGGACACGGGCAGAATGCTGGAAACGGGGGGCAGAATGCTGGACACGGGGGCAGACTGTGAGACACGGAGGCAGAATGCTGGACACGGGGGCAGAATGCTGGACACGGGGGACAGAATGTTGGACACGGGGGCAGAATGCTGGACACGGGGCAGAATGCTGGACACGGGGCAGAATGCTGGACACGGGGCAGAATGCTGGACACGGGGGACAGAATGCTGGACACGGGGGCAGAATGCTGGACACGGGGGCAGAATGCTGGACAAGGGGCAGAATGCTGGACACGGGGGCAGAATGCTGGACACGGGGCCAGAATGCTGGACACGGGGGCAGAATGCTGGACACGGAGGCAGAATGCTGGACACGGGGGGAAGAATGCTGGACACGGGGGCAGAATGCTGGATACGAGGGGCAGAATGCTGGACACATGGGAAAGAATGCTGGACACGGGGGCAGAATGCTGGACACGGGGGCAGAATGCTGGACACGGGGGCAGAATGCTAGACAGGGGAGGCAGAGTGCTGGACACGGGGGGCAGAATGCTGGACACGGGGGCAGAATGCTGGACATGGGGTCAGAATGCTGGACACGGGGGGCAGAATGCTGGACACGGGGCAGAATGCTGGACCTGGGGGGCAGAATGTTGGACACGGGGGGCAGAATGCTGGACACAGAGGGCAGAATGCTGGACACAGGGGGCAGAATGCTGGACACGGGGGGAAGAATGCTGGACACGGGGGCAGGATGCCGGACACGGGAGCAGGATGCCGGACACGGGGGGCAGAATACCGAACACGGGGGGCAGAATGCCGGACACCGGGGGCAGAATGCTGGACACGAGGGGCAGAATGCTGGACACGGGGGGAAGAATGCTGGACACGGGGGCAGAATGCTGGACACGGGGGCAGAATGCTGGACACGGGGGCAGAATGCTAGACACGGGGGGCAGAGTGCTGGACACGGGGGGCAGAATGCTGGACACGGGGGCAGAATGCTGGACAGGGGGTCAGAATGCTGGACACGGGGGGCAGAATGCTGGACACGGGGCAGAATGCTGGACACGGGGCAGAATGCTGGACCTGGGGGGCAGAATGTTGGACACGGGGGGCAGAATGCTGGACACAGAGGGCAGAATGCTGAACACAGGGGGCAGAATGCTGGATACGGGGGGAAGAATGCTGGACACGGGGGCAGGATGCTGGACACGGGAGCAGGATACCGGACACGGGGGGCAGAATGCCGGACACGGGGGGCAGAATGCTGGACACGGGGGCAGAATGCTGGACACGGGGACAGAATGCTGGACATGGGGGGCAGAATGCTGGACACGGGGGCAGAATGCTGAACACGGGGGCAGAATGCTTGACACGGGGGCAGAATGCTGAACACGGGGGCAGAATGCTGGACACGGGGGGCAGAATGCTGGACACGGGGCAGAATGCTGGACACGGGGGACAGAATGTTGGACACGGGGGCAGAATGCTGGACACGGGGCAGAATGCTGGACATGGGGCAGAATGCTGGACACGGGGGCAGAATGCTGGACACGGGGGAAGAAGGCTGGCCATGGGGACAGAAGGCTGGACACGGGGCAAAATGCTGGACACTGGGGCAGAATGAATGCTGGATACGGGGGGCAGAATGCTGGACATGGGGGCAGAATGCTGGACACGGGCAGAATGCTGGAAACGGGCGGCAGAATGCTGGACACGGGGGCAGACTGTGAGACACGGAGGCAGAATGCTGGACACGGGGGCAGAATGCTGGACACGGGGGACAGAATGTTGGACACGGGGGCAGAATGCTGGACACGGGGCAGAATGCTGGACACGGGGCAGAATGCTGGACACGGGGCAGAATGCTGGACACGGGGGACAGAATGCTGGACACGGGGGCAGAATGCTGGACACGGGGGCAGAATGCTGGACAAGGGGCAGAATGCTGGACACGGGGGCAGAATGCTGGACACGGGGCCAGAATGCTGGACACGGGGGCAGAATGCTGGACACGGAGGCAGAATGCTGGACACGGGGGGAAGAATGCTGGACACGGGGGCAGAATGCTGGATACGAGGGGCAGAATGCTGGACACATGGGAAAGAATGCTGGACACGGGGGCAGAATGCTGGACACGGGGGCAGAATGCTGGACACGGGGGCAGAATGCTAGACAGGGGAGGCAGAGTGCTGGACACGGGGGGCAGAATGCTGGACACGGGGGCAGAATGCTGGACATGGGGTCAGAATGCTGGACACGGGGGGCAGAATGCTGGACACGGGGCAGAATGCTGGACCTGGGGGGCAGAATGTTGGACACGGGGGGCAGAATGCTGGACACAGAGGGCAGAATGCTGGACACAGGGGGCAGAATGCTGGACACGGGGGGAAGAATGCTGGACACGGGGGCAGGATGCCGGACACGGGAGCAGGATGCCGGACACGGGGGGCAGAATACCGAACACGGGGGGCAGAATGCCGGACACCGGGGGCAGAATGCTGGACACGAGGGGCAGAATGCTGGACACGGGGGGAAGAATGCTGGACACGGGGGCAGAATGCTGGACACGGGGGCAGAATGCTGGACACGGGGGCAGAATGCTAGACACGGGGGGCAGAGTGCTGGACACGGGGGGCAGAATGCTGGACACGGGGGCAGAATGCTGGACAGGGGGTCAGAATGCTGGACACGGGGGGCAGAATGCTGGACACGGGGCAGAATGCTGGACACGGGGCAGAATGCTGGACCTGGGGGGCAGAATGTTGGACACGGGGGGCAGAATGCTGGACACAGAGGGCAGAATGCTGGACACAGGGGGCAGAATGCTGGATACGGGGGGAAGAATGCTGGACACGGGGGCAGGATGCTGGACACGGGAGCAGGATACCGGACACGGGGGGCAGAATGCCGGACACGGGGGGCAGAATGCTGGACACGGGGGCAGAATGCTGGACACGGGGACAGAATGCTGGACATGGGGGGCAGAATGCTGGACACGGGGGCAGAATGCTGAACACGGGGGCAGAATGCTTGACACGGGGGCAGAATGCTGAACACGGGGGCAGAATGCTGGACACGGGGGGCAGAATGCTGGACACGGGGCAGAATGCTGGACACGGGGGACAGAATGTTGGACACGGGGGCAGAATGCTGGACACGGGGCAGAATGCTGGACACGGGGCAGAATGCTGGACACGGGGGACAGAATGTTGGACACGGGGGCAGAATGCTGGACACGGGGGCAGAATGCTGTACATGGGGCAGAATGCTGGACACGGGGGCAGAATGCTGGACACGGGGCCAGAATGCTGGACACGGGGGCAGAATGCTGGACACGGAGGCAGAATGCTGGACACGTGGGCAGAATGCTGGACACGGGGGGCAGAATGCTGGACACGGGGGGCAGAATGCTGGACACGGGGGGCAGAATGCTGGACACGGGGCAGAATGCTGGAAATGGGGGGCAGAATGCCTGACACAGGGGTAGAATGCCGGACACAGGGGCAGAATTCCGGACACAGGAGGCAGAATGCTGGACACGGGGGGCAGAATGCTGGACATGGGAGGCAGAATGCTGGACACGGGGGCAGAATACTGGACACGGGGGCAGAATGCTGGACACGGGGGGCAGAATGCTGGACACGGGGGGCAGAATGCTGGACACGGGGGCAGAATGCCGGACATGGGCAGAATGCTGGACACGGGGTCAGAATGCTGGACACAGAGGGCAGAATGCTGGACACAGGGGCAGAATGAATGCTGGACACGGGGGGCAGAATGCTGTACACTGGGGCAGAATGCTGGACACGGGGGGGCAGAATGCTGGACACGGGGAGCAGAATGCTGGACACGGAGGGCAGAATGCTGGACACAGGGGCAGAATGAATGCTGGACACGGGGGGCAGAATGCTGTACACTGGGGCAGAATGCTGGACACGGGGGGCAGAATGCTGGACACGGGGAGCAGAATGCTGGACACTGGGGGTAGAATGAATGCTGGACACGGGGGCAGAATGCCGGACATGGGCAGAATGCTGGACACGGGGTCAGAATGCTGGACACGAAGACAGAATGCTGGACACGGGGGTCAGAATGCTGGACACGGAGGGCAGAATGCTGGACACAGGGGCAGAATGAATGCTGGACACGGGGGGCAGAATGCTGGACACGGGGAGCAGAATGCTGGACACGAGGGGCAGAATGAATGCGGGACGAGGGGGGCAGAATGCTGGACACGGGGGGCAGAATGCTGGACACGGGGGACAGAATGCTGGACACGGGGGCAGAATGGTGGACACGTGGGCAGAATGCTGGACATGGGGGCAGAATGCTGGACACGGGGGGGCAGAATGCTGGACAAGGGGGCAGAATGAATGCTGGACACGGGGGGCAGAATGCTGGACACGGGGGCAGAATGCTGGACATGGGGCAGAATGCTGGACACGGGGGCAGAATGCTGGACACGGGGCCAGAATGCTGGACACGGGGGCAGAATGCTGGACACGGAGGCAGAATGCTGGACACGTGGGCAGAATGCTGGACACGGGGGGCAGAATGCTGGACACGGGGGGCAGAATGCTGGACACGGGGGGCAGAATGCTGGACACGGAGCAGAATGCTGGAAATGGGGGGCAGAATGCCTGACACGGGGGTAGAATGCCGGACACAGGGGCAGACTTCCGGACACAGGAGGCAGAATGCTGGACACGGGGGGCAGAATGCTGGACATGGGAGGCAGAATGCTGGACACGGGGGCAGAATACTGGACACGGGGGCAGAATGCTGGACACGGGGGGCAGAATGCTGGATACGAGGGGCAGAATGCTGGACACGGGGGCAGAATGCTGGACACGGGGGCAGAATGCTGGACACGGGGGCAGAATGCTGGACACGGGGGAAGAATGCTGGACACGGGGGCAGAATGCTGGACACGGGGACAGAATGCTGGACACGGGGACAGAATGCTGGACACGGGGGCAGAATGCTGGACACGAGGGGCAGAATGCTGGACACTGGGGGAAGAATGCTGGACACGGGGGCAGAATGCTGGATACGAGGGGCAGAATGCTGGACACGGGGGCAGAATGCTGGACACAGGGGCAGAATGCTGGACACGGGGGCAGAATGCTGGACACGGGGGCAGAATGCTGGACACGAGGGGCAGAATGCTGGACACGGGGGGAAGAATGCTGGACACGGGGGCAGAATGCTGGAAACGAGGGGCAGAATGCTGGACACAGGGGGAAGAATGCTGGACACGGGGGCAGAATGCTGGACACGGAGGCAGAATGCTGGACACGGGGGCAGAATGCTAGACTCGGGGGGCAGAGTGCTGGACACGGGGGGCAGAATGCTGGACACGGGGGCAGAATGCTGGACATGGGGTCAGAATGCTGGACACGGGGGGCAGAATGCTGGACACGGGGCAGAATGCTGGACCTGGGGGGCAGAATGTTGGACACGGGGGGCAGAATGCTGGACACAGAGGGCAGAATGCTGGACACAGGGGGGCAGAATGCTGGACACGGGGGGAAGAATGCTGGACACGGGGGCAGGATGCTGGACACGGGAGCAGGATACCGGACACGGGGGGCAGAATGCCGGACACGGGGGGCAGAATGCTGGACACGGGGGCAGAATGCTGGACACGGGGACAGAATGCTGGACATGGGGGGCAGAATGCTGGACACGGGGGCAGAATGCTGAACACGGGGGCAGAATGCTTGACACGGGGGCAGAATGCTGAACACGGGGGCAGAATGCTGGACACGGGGGGCAGAATGCTGGACACGGGGCAGAATGCTGGACACGGGGGACAGAATGTTGGACACGGGGGCAGAATGCTGGACACGGGGCAGAATGCTGGACACGGGGCAGAATGCTGGACACGGGGGACAGAATGTTGGACACGGGGGCAGAATGCTGGATACGGGGGCAGAATGCTGGACACGGGGGCAGAATGCTGGACACGGGGCCAGAATGCTGGACACGGGGGCAGAATGCTGGACACGGGGGCAGAATGCTGGACACGTGGGCAGAATGCTGGACACGGGGGGCAGAATGCTGGACACGGGGGGCAGAATGCTGGACACGGGGGGCAGAATGCTGGACACGGGGCATAATGCTGGAAATGGGGGGCAGAATGCCTGACACGGGGGTAGAATGCCGGACACAGGGGCAGAATTCCGGACACAGGAGGCAGAATGCTGGACACGGGGGGCAGAATGCTGGACATGGGAGGCAGAATGCTGGACACGGGGGCAGAATACTGGACACGGGGGCAGAATGCTGGACACGGGGGGCAGAATGCTGGACACGGGGGGCAGAATGCTGGACACGGGGGCAGAATGCCGGACATGGGCAGAATGCTGGACACGGGGTCAGAATGCTGGACACGGAGGGCAGAATGCTGGACACAGGGGCAGAATGAATGCTGGACACGGGGGGCAGAATGCTGTACACTGGGGCAGAATGCTGGACACGGGGGGGCAGAATGCTGGACACGGGGAGCAGAATGCTGGACACGGAGGGCAGAATGCTGGACACAGGGGCAGAATGAATGCTGGACACGGGGGGCAGAATGCTGTACACTGGGGCAGAATGCTGGACATGGGGGGCAGAATGCTGGACACGGGGAGCAGAATGCTGGACACTGGGGGTAGAATGAATGCTGGACACGGGGGCAGAATGCCGGACATGGGCAGAATGCTGGACACGGGGTCAGAATGCTGGACACGAAGACAGAATGCTGGACACGGGGGTCAGAATGCTGGACACGGAGGGCAGAATGCTGGACAAGGGGGGCAAAATGCTGGACACGGGCAGAATGAATGCTGGACACGGGGGGCAGAATGCTGGACACGGGGAGCAGAATGCTGGACACGAGGGGCAGAATGAATGCGGGACGAGGGGGGCAGAATGCTGGACACGGGGGGCAGAATGCTGGACACGGGGGCAGAATGGTGGACACGTGGGCAGAATGCTGGACATGGGGGCAGAATGCTGGACACGGGGGGGGCAGAATGCTGGACAAGGGGGCAGAATGAATGCTGGACACGGGGGGCAGAATGCTGGACACGGGGGCAGAATGCTGGACATGGGGCAGAATGCTGGACACGGAGGCAGAATGCTGGACACGTGGGCAGAATGCTGGACACGGGGGGCAGAATGCTGGACACGGGTGGCAGAATGCTGGACACGGGGGGCAGAATGCTGGACACGGGGCAGAATGCTGGAAATGGGGGGAGAATGCCTGACACGGGGGTAGAATGCCGGACACAGGGGCAGAATTCCGGACACAGGAGGCAGAATGCTGGACACGGGGGGCAGAATGCTGGACATGGGAGGCAGAATGCTGGACACGGGGGCAGAATACTGGACACGGGGGCAGAATGCTGGACACGGGGGGCAGAATGCTGGACACGGGGGGCAGAATGCTGGACACGGGGGCAGAATGCCGGACATGGGCAGAATGCTGGACACGGGGTCAGAATGCTGGACACGGAGGGCAGAATGCTGGACACAGGGGCAGAATGAATGCTGGACACGGGGGGCAGAATGCTGTACACTGGGGCAGAATGCTGGACACGGGGGGGCAGAATGCTGGACACGGGGAGCAGAATGCTGGACACGGAGGGCAGAATGCTGGACACAGGGGCAGAATGAATGCTGGACACGGGGGGCAGAATGCTGTACACTGGGGCAGAATGCTGGACACGGGGGGGGCAGAATGCTGGACACGGGGAGCAGAATGCTGGACACTGGGGGTAGAATGAATGCTGGACACGGGGGCAGAATGCCGGACATGGGCAGAATGCTGGACACGGGGTCAGAATTCTGGACACGAAGACAGAATGCTGGACACGGAGGGCAGAATGCTGGAGAAGGGGGGCAAAATGCTGGACACAGGGGCAGAATGAATGCTGGACACGGGGGGCAGAATGCTGGACACGGGGAGCAGAATGCTGGACACGAGGGGCAGAATGAATGCGGGACGAGGGGGGCAGAATGCTGGACACGGGGGGCAGAATGCTGGACACGGAGGACAGAATGCTGGACACGGGGGCAGAATGGTGGACACGTGGGCAGAATGCTGGACATGGGGGCAGAATGCTGGACACGGGGGGGCAGAATGCTGGACAAGGGGGGCAGAATGCTGGACAAGGGGGGCAGAATGCTGGACACGGGGGGGCAGAATGCTTGACAAGGGGGGTAGAATCCTGGACACGGGGGCAGAATGCCGGACATGGGCAGAATGCTGGACACGGGGTCAGAATGCTGGACACAGAGGGCAGAATGCTGGACACAGGGGCAGAATGAATGCTGGACACGGGGGGCAGAATGCTGTACACTGGGGCAGAATGCTGGACACGGGGGGGCAGAATGCTGGACACGGGGAGCAGAATGCTGGACACGGAGGGCAGAATGCTGGACACAGGGGCAGAATGAATGCTGGACACGGGGGGCAGAATGCTGTACACTGGGGCAGAATGCTGGACACGGGGGGCAGAATGCTGGACACGGGGAGCAGAATGCTGGACACTGGGGGTAGAATGAATGCTGGACACGGGGGCAGAATGCCGGACATGGGCAGAATGCTGGACACGGGGTCAGAATGCTGGACACGAAGACAGAATGCTGGACACGGGGGTCAGAATGCTGGACACGGAGGGCAGAATGCTGGACACAGGGGCAGAATGAATGCTGGACACGGGGGGCAGAATGCTGGACACGGGGAGCAGAATGCTGGACACGAGGGGCAGAATGAATGCGGGACGAGGGGGGCAGAATGCTGGACACGGGGGGCAGAATGCTGGACACGGGGGACAGAATGCTGGACACGGGGGCAGAATGGTGGACACGTGGGCAGAATGCTGGACATGGGGGCAGAATGCTGGACACGGGGGGGCAGAATGCTGGACAAGGGGGCAGAATGAATGCTGGACACGGGGGGCAGAATGCTGGACACGGGGGCAGAATGCTGGACATGGGGCAGAATGCTGGACACGGGGGCAGAATGCTGGACACGGGGCCAGAATGCTGGACACGGGGGCAGAATGCTGGACACGGAGGCAGAATGCTGGACACGTGGGCAGAATGCTGGACACGGGGGGCAGAATGCTGGACACGGGGGGCAGAATGCTGGACACGGGGGGCAGAATGCTGGACACGGAGCAGAATGCTGGAAATGGGGGGCAGAATGCCTGACACGGGGGTAGAATGCCGGACACAGGGGCAGACTTCCGGACACAGGAGGCAGAATGCTGGACACGGGGGGCAGAATGCTGGACATGGGAGGCAGAATGCTGGACACGGGGGCAGAATACTGGACACGGGGGCAGAATGCTGGACACGGGGGGCAGAATGCTGGATACGAGGGGCAGAATGCTGGACACGGGGGCAGAATGCTGGACACGGGGGCAGAATGCTGGACACGGGGGCAGAATGCTGGACACGGGGGAAGAATGCTGGACACGGGGGCAGAATGCTGGACACGGGGACAGAATGCTGGACACGGGGACAGAATGCTGGACACGGGGGCAGAATGCTGGACACGAGGGGCAGAATGCTGGACACTGGGGGAAGAATGCTGGACACGGGGGCAGAATGCTGGATACGAGGGGCAGAATGCTGGACACGGGGGCAGAATGCTGGACACAGGGGCAGAATGCTGGACACGGGGGCAGAATGCTGGACACGGGGGCAGAATGCTGGACACGAGGGGCAGAATGCTGGACACGGGGGGAAGAATGCTGGACACGGGGGCAGAATGCTGGAAACGAGGGGCAGAATGCTGGACACAGGGGGAAGAATGCTGGACACGGGGGCAGAATGCTGGACACGGAGGCAGAATGCTGGACACGGGGGCAGAATGCTAGACTCGGGGGGCAGAGTGCTGGACACGGGGGGCAGAATGCTGGACACGGGGGCAGAATGCTGGACATGGGGTCAGAATGCTGGACACGGGGGGCAGAATGCTGGACACGGGGCAGAATGCTGGACCTGGGGGGCAGAATGTTGGACACGGGGGGCAGAATGCTGGACACAGAGGGCAGAATGCTGGACACAGGGGGGCAGAATGCTGGACACGGGGGGAAGAATGCTGGACACGGGGGCAGGATGCTGGACACGGGAGCAGGATACCGGACACGGGGGGCAGAATGCCGGACACGGGGGGCAGAATGCTGGACACGGGGGCAGAATGCTGGACACGGGGACAGAATGCTGGACATGGGGGGCAGAATGCTGGACACGGGGGCAGAATGCTGAACACGGGGGCAGAATGCTTGACACGGGGGCAGAATGCTGAACACGGGGGCAGAATGCTGGACACGGGGGGCAGAATGCTGGACACGGGGCAGAATGCTGGACACGGGGGACAGAATGTTGGACACGGGGGCAGAATGCTGGACACGGGGCAGAATGCTGGACACGGGGCAGAATGCTGGACACGGGGGACAGAATGTTGGACACGGGGGCAGAATGCTGGATACGGGGGCAGAATGCTGGACACGGGGGCAGAATGCTGGACACGGGGCCAGAATGCTGGACACGGGGGCAGAATGCTGGACACGGGGGCAGAATGCTGGACACGTGGGCAGAATGCTGGACACGGGGGGCAGAATGCTGGACACGGGGGGCAGAATGCTGGACACGGGGGGCAGAATGCTGGACACGGGGCATAATGCTGGAAATGGGGGGCAGAATGCCTGACACGGGGGTAGAATGCCGGACACAGGGGCAGAATTCCGGACACAGGAGGCAGAATGCTGGACACGGGGGGCAGAATGCTGGACATGGGAGGCAGAATGCTGGACACGGGGGCAGAATACTGGACACGGGGGCAGAATGCTGGACACGGGGGGCAGAATGCTGGACACGGGGGGCAGAATGCTGGACACGGGGGCAGAATGCCGGACATGGGCAGAATGCTGGACACGGGGTCAGAATGCTGGACACGGAGGGCAGAATGCTGGACACAGGGGCAGAATGAATGCTGGACACGGGGGGCAGAATGCTGTACACTGGGGCAGAATGCTGGACACGGGGGGGCAGAATGCTGGACACGGGGAGCAGAATGCTGGACACGGAGGGCAGAATGCTGGACACAGGGGCAGAATGAATGCTGGACACGGGGGGCAGAATGCTGTACACTGGGGCAGAATGCTGGACATGGGGGGCAGAATGCTGGACACGGGGAGCAGAATGCTGGACACTGGGGGTAGAATGAATGCTGGACACGGGGGCAGAATGCCGGACATGGGCAGAATGCTGGACACGGGGTCAGAATGCTGGACACGAAGACAGAATGCTGGACACGGGGGTCAGAATGCTGGACACGGAGGGCAGAATGCTGGACAAGGGGGGCAAAATGCTGGACACGGGCAGAATGAATGCTGGACACGGGGGGCAGAATGCTGGACACGGGGAGCAGAATGCTGGACACGAGGGGCAGAATGAATGCGGGACGAGGGGGGCAGAATGCTGGACACGGGGGGCAGAATGCTGGACACGGGGGCAGAATGGTGGACACGTGGGCAGAATGCTGGACATGGGGGCAGAATGCTGGACACGGGGGGGGCAGAATGCTGGACAAGGGGGCAGAATGAATGCTGGACACGGGGGGCAGAATGCTGGACACGGGGGCAGAATGCTGGACATGGGGCAGAATGCTGGACACGGAGGCAGAATGCTGGACACGTGGGCAGAATGCTGGACACGGGGGGCAGAATGCTGGACACGGGTGGCAGAATGCTGGACACGGGGGGCAGAATGCTGGACACGGGGCAGAATGCTGGAAATGGGGGGAGAATGCCTGACACGGGGGTAGAATGCCGGACACAGGGGCAGAATTCCGGACACAGGAGGCAGAATGCTGGACACGGGGGGCAGAATGCTGGACATGGGAGGCAGAATGCTGGACACGGGGGCAGAATACTGGACACGGGGGCAGAATGCTGGACACGGGGGGCAGAATGCTGGACACGGGGGGCAGAATGCTGGACACGGGGGCAGAATGCCGGACATGGGCAGAATGCTGGACACGGGGTCAGAATGCTGGACACGGAGGGCAGAATGCTGGACACAGGGGCAGAATGAATGCTGGACACGGGGGGCAGAATGCTGTACACTGGGGCAGAATGCTGGACACGGGGGGGCAGAATGCTGGACACGGGGAGCAGAATGCTGGACACGGAGGGCAGAATGCTGGACACAGGGGCAGAATGAATGCTGGACACGGGGGGCAGAATGCTGTACACTGGGGCAGAATGCTGGACACGGGGGGGGCAGAATGCTGGACACGGGGAGCAGAATGCTGGACACTGGGGGTAGAATGAATGCTGGACACGGGGGCAGAATGCCGGACATGGGCAGAATGCTGGACACGGGGTCAGAATTCTGGACACGAAGACAGAATGCTGGACACGGGGGTCAGAATGCTGGACACGGAGGGCAGAATGCTGGAGAAGGGGGGCAAAATGCTGGACACAGGGGCAGAATGAATGCTGGACACGGGGGGCAGAATGCTGGACACGGGGAGCAGAATGCTGGACACGAGGGGCAGAATGAATGCGGGACGAGGGGGGCAGAATGCTGGACACGGGGGGCAGAATGCTGGACACGGAGGACAGAATGCTGGACACGGGGGCAGAATGGTGGACACGTGGGCAGAATGCTGGACATGGGGGCAGAATGCTGGACACGGGGGGGCAGAATGCTGGACAAGGGGGGCAGAATGCTGGACAAGGGGGGCAGAATGCTGGACACGGGGGGGCAGAATGCTTGACAAGGGGGGTAGAATCCTGGACACGGGGAACAGAATGCTGGACACGGGGAAGAATGCTGGACACGGGGGCAGAATGCTGGACACGGGGAACAGAATGCTGGACACGGGGAAGAATGCTGGACACGGGGGCAGAATGCTGGACACGGGGGCAGAATGCTGGACACGGGGCAGAATGCTGGACACGGGGGCAGAATGCTGGACACGGGGACAGAATGCTGGACACGGGGGCAGAATGCTGGACACGGGGGGCAGAATGCTGGACACGGGGGGCAGAATGCTGGACACGGGGGGTAGAATGCTGGACACGAGGGGCAGAATGCTGGACACGGGGGGAAGAATGCTGGACACGGGGGCAGAATGCTGGACACGGGGGCAGAATGCTGGACACGAGGGGCAGAATGCTGGACACGGGGGGAAGAATGCTGGACACGGGGGCAGAATGCTGGACACGGGGGCAGGATGCTGGACACGGGAGCAGGATGCTGACCACGGGGGCAGAATGCCGGACACGGGGGGCAGAATGCTGGACACGGGGGCAGAATGCTGGACACGGGGGCAGAATGCTGGACACGGGGACAGAATGCTGGACATGGGGGGCAGAATGCTGGACACGGGGCAGAATGCTGGACACGGGGGCAGAATGCTGAACACGGGGGCAGAATGCTGGACACGGGGGGCAGAATGCTGGACACGGGGCAGAATGCTGGACACGGGGGACAGAATGTTGGACACGGGGGCAGAATGCTGGACACGGGGCAGAATGCTGGACACGGGGCAGAATGCTGGACACGGGGCAGAATGCTGGACACGGGGCAGAATGCTGGACACGGGGCAGAATGCTGGACACGGGGGACAGAATGTTGGACACGGGGGCAGAATGCTGGACACGGGGCAGAATGATGGATAAGGCAGCAGAATGCTGGACACGGGGCCAGAATGCTGGACACGGGGGCAGAATGCTGGACACGGAGGCAGAATGCTGGACACGTGGGCAGAATGCTGGACACGGGGGCAGAATGCTGGACATGGGGGGCAGAATGCTGGACACGGGGGGCAGAATGCTGGACACGGGGCAGAATGCTGGAAATGGGGGGCAGAATGCTTGACACGGGGGTAGAATGCCGGACACAGGGTCAGAATTCCGGACACAGGAGGCAGAATGCTGGACATGGGGGGCAGAATGCTGGACATGGGAGGCAGAATGCTGGACACGGGGGCAGAATACTGGACACGGGGGCAGAATGCTGGACACGAGGGGCAGAATGCTGGACACGGGGGCAGAATGCCGGACATGGGCAGAATGCTGGACACGGGGTCAGAATGCTGGACACGAAGACAGAATGCTGGACACGGGGGTCAGAATGCTGGACACGGAGGGCAGAATGCTGGACAAGGGGGGCAAAATGCTGGACACAGGGGCAGAATGAATGCTGGACACGGGGCAGAATGCTGGGCACGGGGGCAGAATGCTGGACACGGGGGCAGAATGCTGGACACGGGGGCCGAATGCTGGACACGGGGGCCGAATGCTGGACAAGGGGACAGGATGCTGGACATGGGGACAGAATGCTGGACACGGGGACAGAATGCTGGACACGGGGAACAGAATGCTGGAAACGGGGCAGAATGCTGGACACGGGGGCAGAATGCTGGACACGGGGACAGAATGCTGGACACGGGGCAGAATGCTGGACACAGGGCAGAATGCTGGACACGGGGGCAGAATGCTGGACACGAGGGCAGAATGCTGGACACGAGGGCAGAATGCTGGACACGGGGGCAGAATGCTGGACACGGGGACAGAATGCTGGACACGGGGCAGAATGCTGGACACGGGGGTAGAATGCTGGACACGGGGGCAGAATGCTGGACACGGGGGCAGAATGCTGAACACGGGGGCAGAATGCTGGACACGGGGACAGAATGCTGGACACCGGGACAGAATGCTGGACACGGGGGGCAGAATGCTGGACACGGGGACAGAATGCTGGACACGGGAGCAGAATGCTGGACACGGGGGTAGAATGCTGAACACGGGGGCAGAATGCTGGACACGGGGACAGAATGCTGGACACGGGGGCAGAATGCTGGACACGGGGGCAGAATGCTGGACACGAGGGCAGAATGCTGGACACGGGGACAGAATGCTGGACACGGGGCAGAATGCTGAACACGGTGTTAGGGCTAGCGGAACGCACCAAATAATAAGACAGATAGAGTATGGTGCGTTCGCAGCCCGGGGTCCACCGTGCAGAGATGGAACCTGCTGCCAAGTAATGACGGACTATATGGCGGTACAAAGTGAATACACACATGGGCTAACCTCACCCTGTGTGAAGGAAGCGAACCCTGTTACGTCACAGGGCCGTGGTACCGCACCAAGAGCGCAAGCAACGAGTCTCAGAACTCAATCCCAAGACACAGGATTTGAGTACATAGACCTCATGCGCTCGACACCGCTACTGAGGTGCCAGAGTGACAGCAATAGAAGCACGAGAGTGCATGCAGTGCCGCACTGGCTAACACCACTAACCACCCAGGCTTGGGTCAGGAAAGCGCTGTGAAAGCACAAGGCGCCGCACTGGCGGTCACAGCAATAAGACGCTGTATTGTGTGTTTACGTGCTGATGGCTAAGTCGGGCGCTAGATAGCAAACATACACCGTCCGCGAACAGTCATCCAATAGGGAGGGTTATTTAAAGAGCGACTTTCACTCACAACACACACACATTTACAAATGTACACTAGCGCATGGCTGTGCGGTCATGCGCAGCTTATATAGTTGCAGTACGTTCAGGACCTTCCAATAAAGGACCAATGGGAAGCTGCTACCAAAGTTTTGCCCTTTCAGGACCTTCCTGGAGGACCAATGGGATGTGCTGCAGTACCTGAGCATGTGACCCTCAATCTCCAATGGGAGATCTTGCCCTGGGCATGCTCAGAAAGAGAAAAGCAGGACTTAGCCCCAAAAGCATCTGCTCGCCGCTGCCCAACACTGACTTCAATGGCAGAAGCAGGAAAAGCAGCAGTAACTCTTTGTACAGAGTGAGACTGAGCAAGACGCTGGGACCGACGTCTCTGCTGAGCAGACTCCACTGCGGCTGGATAAGAATGGGAGACCGCAGCGGAGATGGCTCGAGATTCCCCTTGTGCAGAAGCGGGAACTCGACACCTAACACATGGGGGCAGAGTGCTGGAAACGGGGACAGAATGCTTGACACGGGGCAGAATGCTGGACACGGGGGGCAGAATGCTGGACACAGGGACAGAATGCTCAACACGGGGGGGGGCAGAATGCGAGACACGGGGCAGAATGGAGATACGGGGCATGATTGGAGACACGGGGCAGGATGAGAAACATGGGGGCATGACTGGAGACACTGGGGCAGGATTGGAGACAGATGGGGCAGAATGGAGGCACAGGGGGCATGATTGGAGACATAGGGCAGGATGAAAGACATGGGGGGCATGATTGGAGAAACTGGGGGCAGGATTGGAGACAGGTCATTCAGGATCATGGGGCAGGATGGATACGATGGGGCACGATGGGGAGATCATATGGGGCAGGATGGATACTGATGAGGGCAGGAGGGAAGAACATATGGCCGGAGCCAGGAATGAGATACACGGGGCCAGGAGCGGGGATATTATTATTACCATAGGGGCTAATTAAGGGATATTATTACTGCAGTGATGTATTTATTTTATTTTTTGAGGACACTGTTTTAAATGGTGGGGCGGGCCTGTTACTGTGGAGAGTGACACTATGTCGCCTTTTTTCTTCATGTGGTGTAATGTAGAAGTTGGGAAAAATTAAGTAATGTGTTCTGCAAGCGGAGCTCGAGATAACTGTGTTATTTCCTGCAGAAATGAGTCCTGGCTGGATGAAGTGATGACGGTCTGTGCTGGATGAAAGATGAAGGACTTCACCTAGAGACGTCACTGGTGAGTCAGTGTTACCTGTACACTGACACTATACACTGTATACTATATACAGAGGTCCTGTGTATAATGTCACCGGTGATCACTGTATTACCTGTACACAGACACTGCATACTAAGTACAGATCTCCTGTGTATAATGGCACTTATGGTGATGGTATTGTGTTTTTTTTTATCACTGATCAGTATTGTAGTATTCAGTCACTATGTGGTGGTAATATGTGATCCGGACATGGTGTTGCGGTATTTTTCCCTTGTATGTGCTATTTGGTCACTTTGTGGTGGTAATATGTGGTTTGGTCATGGTGCGGTGGTATTTGTCCCTTGTATGTGCTATTATTTGATCACTGTGGCGGTAATATGTGGTCTTGACATGGTGTAGCGGTAATTGGTCCTTGTATGTAATATTAATGGTCTTTTTAAAAATTGAAAAATAAAAATATACCTAAATTGTATTGCATATTTTAACAAATATTTAGTAGGTTACAGTAGAGTAGGGCCCGGCCAAAAGTGTCTATCGTGTTATGGTGGCGGCTTAAGAAATCTTTTGGCCAAAACAAAAGCTGCTGGCTATATGTGTGATCTGGTGATGGGAACTGTTAATGTGTGATAGGTGAGAAGTGGAGATTTTCCAAGAGACAGCGGTGGGACTGTGGACAGTTCGAGAGGTGGAGGCGGGGCTGGGGTGGAGCCTGGGTGGAGTTTCAAGGGGGCTCCGAAAATGTTGCCTCTGTGGGGGGCCTACAGAGGCTGAATAGCCCGGGGCCCTGGCTACCCTTAATCCACCCCTGATATGGCTTTTTCAGAGTCCACATAAGCAAAGCAGAAGAGAATTAAAAGAAAAGTCTGCCGCCATAGGAAAAGGCACACAAGCAAAGCAGAAGAGGACCAGAAAATAAGGTTACCACCATAGAAGATGGAGCACAAGCAATGCAGAAGAGGACCAGAAGTAGACGCTACCACCACAGAAGTGGGAGCACAACATAAGCAGAAAAGGAGCAGGAGAGAAGACTACCACCATAGGAGAGGGAGCACAAGCAATGCAGAAGAGGACCAGAAGTAGACGCTACCGCCACAGAAGTGGGAGCACAAGCAAAGCAGAAGAGGTCCAGAAGAGAAGGTTACCGCCATATGAGAGGGTGAAAAAGCAACGCAGAAGAGGACCATAAGAGGAGGCTACAGCCATAGGAGAGGACTCACAACGAAAGCAGAAGAGAAAGGTACCGCCGTAGGAAAGGGCGCACAAGCAAAGCAGAAAAAACTAGAATAGGAGGGTACCGCCATATAACAGAACGCACAAAAAAATTAGAAGAGGACCAGAAGAGGAAACTACGGCCTTATCAGAGTCCACAGAAGCAAAGCAGAAGAGGTCTAAAAGAAAAGTCTGCCGCCATAGGAAAAGGCGCACAAGCAAAGCAGAAGAGGACCAGAAGAGAAGGATACCACCATAGAAGATGGAGCACAAGAAAAGCAGAAAAGGAGCAGGAGAGAAGGCTACCACCATAGGAGAGGGCGCACAAGCAAAGCAGAAGGGGACTAGAACTAGATGCTAGCGCCATAGTAGAGGGCGCACAAGCAAAGAAGAAAAGGACCAGAAGTGAAGGCTACTGTTATAGGACAGTGCACAGAAGCAAAAAAAAAAAGAGGACCAGAAGAGGAGACTAGCAACGTAGGGGAGGGCGCATAAGCAAAGCAGAAGAGGACCAGAAGAGGAGGCTACAGCCATAGGGAGACGGTGAAAAAATAAAGCAGAAGAGAACCAAAAGAGGAAGCTACCATAGATGGAGAAGGCACACAAGCAAAGCAGAAGAAGACCTGAAGAAGAGGTTACCACCGTAGGAGAGAGCACACAAGCAAAGCAGAAGAAGAAAAGAAGAGGAGGCTAGCACTCTATGGGGGTGCACAAGCAAAGCAGTAGAGGACCAGAAGAGGAGACACTCACTATGGGAGAGGGCGCACAAGCAAAGCAGAAGAGGTAAATAAGATGCGGCTACAGCCGAACAGAGAAGGAAAAATTATGCAAATAGAGTACATAATCAAACAATGCAGGTTGGCCTCATTCATGTCTCTTTCCGACCTCTAGATGCTGGTTGAAGGCCAGTTATGAACTATAGAAAGAGACTTTTTCTTTTGGTCCGTGTGACGATACAGGAAATCAGCTTACCGGGACTACAACCCCAGCTGGAAGAATACAGGACTGCTTCATTAACCATCACTGAAAAGCCTGAGACGTCTTAAAGAATCCAGGTTGGGACAATCGGGTCACCTGGCCACATACCTCACTGCTCTCGGTTAGCTTCCTAAGCTTGTCGTTACCTCCTCACTGTGGGGGCCCGCCAAAAGCGGGGAGCCACTGACTGGGGGTATTCGACACTCAAAGCAGTCTCAGCGAGTCAGCTGAAGGGCGAGACTCTGTAATTTGCACCATCTTGGGGTATTTGCTGGGACTGTTCTATATGCTATTGTGTGTCGATGGTTCAATAAATGATTGCCACAATGTTTTACCCTCACCCGATGTTGTTTAAGTAGTGTTTTGCCCATGGGGAGAGAGAGCTGATGTTCAGTGGTATGTACCCTGGTCTTTGCAGTCTTTCTAAAGACAGCCGGGTGTGATTATTTAGTTAAAAATTAACTTTTAATAAACTCATTTAAAGTAGAATGCCCCCCCCCCAAAAATAAATAAATAAATAAATATATATATATATATATATATATTTATTTTAGACAAACACACATATAGGACAAACAGTATATCACATTTCAGGGAAATGCCAAAATACAAAAATACCGAACTGCTACAGACCTCCCAATCCTGAGGCTCCTGTAAACGGACCTACCGCAGGCCTCGAGATGTACGGTCCTAGACCTCTTAGCAGGACGGGAAAATATCAACTTTCACCTCTAAAGTCATTTAGCCAAATAGACAAATAGATTAAACCACATATGTCCTATAGGTAAAGAAATATTGCTGGCTTAAGTAAAAAATGACCACTTAGATGATGCGTGAAAGAAAAGCAGGAAACTGCACAATCTCACCCTGTTGTCATAATGGGTAAGATAATAACGGTTTTTTATCTGGTGTTATAATTGGGGAGATGGCACATACTCGTCCATACTAATCCCCCATCACTAGATATCACCAGGATCTGTACTAGACCCCAAAAAAGAGTAGATATGAAAAAGGTGTACTTCCAGGGCAGTATACCTTTTTCGTATCTACTCTTTTGCCACGACCAATCAGCGACTTGGATTCCATGACAGACAGAGGCCGCGACCAATGAATATCTGGGACAGACAGACGGAAGTGACCCTTAGACAATTATATAGTAGATTTGGTCTTGGACAAGCTATTTTACCCAGGCGGATTTAAGAAAACCTTTTATGGGGCTTTTATTTTTGGAGCGAACTACACGATGTTAGTGGGGAGGTTCACCCCTCCAGACCGGGTCTTACGAGAGGTTCATGGCCACAGATCTCATTTAAAAACCCTGCAGCAAAGGGTTAGGTGTGTCCATGTTGGTTTGCAAGTTACAGAGCAGGTGGCTCTGCAAAAATCTGGCTTGAGTGAAGTCAACACCATGCTAAGGGAAGTAAAACACCTGGCGCACCTCAGCGTGACACGGTGGTGCAGTCACCCATGGCAACCGGTATTGGAAAAGGACTGTCTTGACGCCCCGGCTGCGATCCGGAGGACAATGATTTGCCTTTAAGTTGTGAGTTTTTGGTCAATAAAGACATTTATGTTGAACTTTAATGGGTCAATGCCTCATTACCGCACGGTGTGAACACCGCCGACAACAAAGATTAAAAGAGTAGTCTAGGAGAGGGCGCACAAGCAAAGCAGAAGAGGACACTACCGCTGTAAGAGAAGGTGCACAAACAAAGCAGGAAAGGACCAGAAGAAGAGGCTACCGCCATGGTAGAAGGCACACAAGCCAAGTGAAAGAGGATCAGAAGAGGAGCATACTGCCACAGAAGTGGGCGCACAAGAAAAGCAGAAGAGGACAAGAGGCTACTGCAGCAGGAGAGGGCGCAGAAGCAAAGGAGAAGAGGACCAGAAGTGGAGGCTACTACTATAGGAGAGAGCGAACAAGCAAAGCAGAAGAGGACCAGAAGAGGAGGCTACTGCAGTAGGAGAGGGTGCACAAGCAAAGGAGAAGAGGACCAGAAGAGGAGGCTACTGCAGTAGGAGAGGACGCACAAGCAAAGGAGAAGAGGACCAGAAGAGGAGGCTACTGCAGTAGGAGAGGACGCACAAGCAAAGGAGAAGAGGACCAGAAGTAGAGGCTACTACTATAGGAGAGAGCGAACAAGCAAAGCAGAAGAGGGCCAGAAGAGGAGGCTACTCCTATAGGAGGGTGTGCACAAGCAAAGCAGAAGAGGACCAGAAAATGAGGCAATAGCTATAGGAGACGGCGAACAAGCAAAGCAGAAGTGGACTTGAAGAGGAGGCTACTGTTATAGGAGAGGGCACACAAGCACAGGAGAAGAGGACCAGAAGTGGAGGCTACTACTATAGGAGAGAGCGAACAAGCAAAGCAGAAAAGGACCAGAAGAGGAGGCTACTGCAGTAGGAGAGGACGCACAAGCAAAGGAGAAGAGGACCAGAAGAAGAGGCTACTGCAGTAGGAGAGGACGCACAAGCAAAGGAGAAGAGAACCAGAAGTAGAGGCTACTACTATAGGAGAGAGCGAACAAGCAAAGCAGAAGAGGACCAGAAGAGGAGGCTACTCCTATAGGAGAGTGTGCACAAGCAAAGCAGAAGAGGACCAGAAAATGAGGCAATAGCTATAGGAGACGGCGAACAAGCAAAGCAGAAGTGGACTAGAAGAGGAGGCTACTGTTATAGGAGAGGGCACACAAGCACAGGAGAAGAGGACCAGAAGTGGAGGCTAC
Source organism: Ranitomeya imitator (assembly GCF_032444005.1). Lineage (NCBI taxonomy): Eukaryota > Metazoa > Chordata > Amphibia > Anura > Dendrobatidae > Ranitomeya > Ranitomeya imitator. The sequence goes on from NC_091285.1 coordinate 2,643,396, forward strand.
TACTATAGGAGAGAGCGAACAAGCAAAGCAGAAGAGGACCAGAAGAGGAGGCTACTGCAGTAGGAGAGGACGCACAAGCAAAGGAGAAGAGGACCAGAAGAGGAGGCAACTGCAGTAGGAGAGGACGCACAAGCAAAGGAGGAGAGGACCAGAAGTAGAGGCTACTACTATAGGAGAGAGCGAACAAGCAAAGCAGAAGAGGGCCAGAAGAGGAGGCTACTCCTATAGGAGAGTGTGCACAAGCAAAGCAGAAGAGGACCAGAAAATGAGGCAATAGCTATAGGAGACGGCGAACAAGCAAAGCAGAAGTGGACTAGAAGAGGAGGCTACTGTTATAGGAGAGGGCACACAAGCACAGGAGAAGAGGACCAGAAGTGGAGGCTACTACTATAGGAGAGAGCGAACAAGCAAAGCAGAAGAGGACCAGAAGAGGAGGCTACTGCAGTAGGAGAGGACGCACAAGAAAAGGAGAAGAGGACCAGAAGTAGAGGCTACTACTATAGGAGAGAGCGAACAAGCAAAGCAGAAGAGGAACAGAAGATGAGGCTACTGTTATATGAGAGGGCACACAAGCGAAGCAGAAGAGGACCAGAAGAGGAGGCTACTGTAGTAGGAGAGGACGCACAAGCAAAGGAGAAGAGGACCAGAAGTAGAGGCTACTACTATAGGAGAGAGCAAACAAGCAAAGCAGAAGAGGACCAGAAGAGGAGGCTACTTCTATAGGAGAGTGTGCACAAGCAAAGCAGAAGAGGACCAGAAGTGGAGTCTACTACTATAGGAGAGAGCGAACAAGCAAAGCAGAAGTGGACCAGAAGAGGAGGCTACTACTATAGGAGAGAGCGAACAAGCAAAGGAGAAGAGCACCAGAAGATGAGGCAATAGCTATAGGGAACGGCGAACAAGCAAAGCAGCAGAGGACCAGAAGAGGAGGCTACTGTTATAGGAGAGTGTGCACAAGCAAAAGAGAAGAGGACCAGAAGATGAGGCAATAGCTATAGGGAACGGCAAACAAGCAAAGCAGCAGAGGACCAGAAGAGGAGGCTACTACTATAGGAGAGAGCGAACAAGCAAAGCAGAAGAGGACCAGAGGAGGAGGCTACTCCTATAGGAGAGAGCGAACAAGCAAAGCAGCAGAGGACCAGAAGAGGAGGCTACTACTATGGGAGAGGGCACACAAGCAAAGGAGAAGTGGACCAGAAGTGGAGGCTACTACTATAGGAGAGGGCGAACAAGCAAAGGAGAAGAGGACCAGAAGTAGAGGCTACTACTATAAAAGAGAGCGAACAAGCAAAGTAGAAGAGGACCAGAAGAGGAGGCTACTCCTATAGGAGAGTGTGCACAAGCAAAGCAGAAGAGGACCAGAAGTGGAGGCTACTACTATAGGAGAGAGTGAACAAGCAAAGTGTTAAATATTAATTATTCTTATTTTTATTCTGTACCGAGCACATGGTTTCTTGCTGACACTATCAAAAGCTATTTCTGTGTATGTAGCTCAGAGTATAAGTTAACTCCATATACAGAAGACACGTGATCAGTGTTGAACATATATAAACGTCTCTTAGGAGGGGGTGGGGGCTTTTGTCACGTGGGATGGTCACCTCCCTTCCTTCACCATCATTCTCCATGGACATGGGACAAGACACGAGGAACAACAGCTGTTAGCTACTCCATGCCGTGATGACTTCAGACTTCACACAGACAGATGACTTTTACTTTACCATTCTACCTTTTAAAGATGAGTAACAGGAGAAGCGCTGATATCTACACATGGACACTCTGTTTGTAATTGTTTCATCTACCTTTTATGTTTTTGCTGCGATGGTGGATAACTCAATAAACCACTATACTTTCGTCAGAATATCATGACATTTTTCTTTTAAGAATAACGCACCTGGTTAAGTCTTGATTAGATGTTTTTGCTCAATAACGATTTTTAACATTTGAAAGTATAGTGGTTTATTGAGTTATCCACCATCGCAGCAAAAACATAAAAGGTAGATGAAACAATTACAAACAGAGTGTCCATGTGTAGATATCAGCGCTTCTCCTGTTACTCATCTTTAAAAGGTAGAATGGTAAAAGTCATCTGTCTGTGTGAAGTCTGAAGTCATCACGGCATGGAGTAGCTAACAGCTGTTGTTCCTCGTGTCTTGTCCCATGTCCATGGAGAATGATGGTGAAGGAAGGGAGGTGACCATCCCACGTGACAAAAGCCCCCACCCCCTCCTAAGAGACGTTTATATATGTTCAACACTGATCACGTGTCTTCTGTATATGGAGTTAACTTATACTCTGAGCTACATACACAGAAATAGCTTTTGATAGTGTCAGCAAGAAACCATGTGCTCGGTACAGAATAAAAATAAGAATAATTAATATTTAACACAAAGCAGAAGAGGACCAGAAGAGGAGGCTACTACTATAGGAGAGTGTGCACAAGCAAAGGAGAAGAGGACCAGAAGATGAGGCAATAGCTATAGGGAACGGCGAACAAGCAAAGCAGCAGAGGACCAGAAGAGGAGGCTACTGTTATAGGAGAGTGTGTACAAGCAAAAGAGAAGAGGACCAGAAGATGAGGCAATAGCTATAGGGAACGGTGAACAAGCAAAGCAGCAGAGGACCAGAAGAGAAGGCTACTACTATAGGAGAGAGCGAACAAGCAAAGCAGCAGAGGACCAGAAGAGGAGGCTACTACTATGGGAGAGGGCACACAAGCAAAGGAGAAGTGGACCAGAAGAGGAGGCTACTACTATAGGAGAGTGTGCACAAGCAAAGCAGCAGAGGACCAGAGGAGGAGGCTACTCCTATAGGAGAGTGTGCACAAGCAAAGCAGAAGAGGACCAGAAGAGGAGGCTACTACTATGGGAGAGGGCACACAAGCAAAGGAGAAGTGGACCAGAAGAGGAGGCTACTACTATAGGAGAGAGCGAACAAGCAAAGCAGAAGAGGACCAGAAGAGGAGGCTACTCCTATAGGAGAGTGTGCACAAGCAAAGCAGAAGAGGACCAGAAGTGGAGGCTACTACTATAGGAGAGAGTGAACAAGCAAAGCAGAAGAGGACCAGAAGAGGAGGCTACTACTATAGGAGAGTGTGCACAAGCAAAGGAGAAGAGGACCAGAAGATGAGGCAATAGCTATAGGGAACGGCGAACAAGCAAAGCAGCAGAGGACCAGAAGAGGAGGCTACTGTTATAGGAGAGTGTGTACAAGCAAAAGAGAAGAGGACCAGAAGATGAGGCAATAGCTATAGGGAACGGTGAACAAGCAAAGCAGCAGAGGACCAGAAGAGGAGGCTACTACTATAGGAGAGAGCGAACAAGCAAAGCAGCAGAGGACCAGAAGAGGAGGCTACTACTATGGGAGAGGGCACACAAGCAAAGGAGAAGAGGACCAGAAGAGGAGGCTACTACTATAGGAGAGTGTGCACAAGCAAAGCAGCAGAGGACCAGAGGAGGAGGCTACTCCTATAGGAGAGTGTGCACAAGCAAAGCAGAAGAGGACCAGAAGAGGAGGCTACTACTATGGGAGAGGGCACACAAGCAAAGGAGAAGTGGACCAGAAGAGGAGGCTACTACTATAGGAGAGAGTGAACAAGCAAAGCAGAAGAGGACCAGAAGAGGAGGCTACTGTAGTAGGAGAGGACGCACAAGCAAAGGAGAAGAGGACCAGAAGTAGAGGCTACTACTATAGGAGAGAGCGAACAAGCAAAGCAGAAGAGGACCAGAAGAGGAGGCTACTACTATAGGAGAGTGTGCACAAGCAAAGGAGAAGAGGACCAGAAGATGAGGCAATAGCTATAGGGAACGGCGAACAAGCAAAGCAGCAGAGGACCAGAAGAGGAGGCTACTGTTATAGGAGAGTGTGTACAAGCAAAAGAGAAGAGGACCAGAAGTGGAGTCTACTACTATAGGAGAGTGTGCACAAGCAAAGGAGAAGTGGACCAGAAGAGGAGGCTACTACTATAGGAGAGAGCGAACAAGCAAAGCAGAAGAGGACCAGAAGAGGAGGCTAATACTATAGGAGAGTGTGCACAAGCAAAGGAGAAGAGGACCAGAGGAGGAGGCTACCTCAGAAAGAGAGTGCACAGGAACAAAGCAGGAGAGGACCTGAAGAGGAGTTTAAAGCTGAGGACAAGAAGTGGCTGCTGCCATAATAGAGGGCACACAAGCAGAGTAGAAGAGAACCAGAACTAAAAGGCGAGGACAGAAAAGATACCAAAAAGGTTTTGTGGCAAATGTCTCTCGTGAGGTTTTGTTCCCACGTTCAGTCTGTGCTGCTGACACTACAGCAAATCCTGGCAGGAAAAAAGCTGCAGAAAAACGTTGTGGTTTTGATTCTTTTTTCCCTTTCTTTACAATGGATGAAAAACGCTGAAAGACGAAAAGGAAAAACACATGAGGTGTGCTCCACTCTGCAGGAATCGCATCCACTCTGCTGAGACAGGAAAATAGGGCATGTTCTGTAGCAAAAACGCAGTGTGTGAACTTACCCTTAAGACATTGACGCACAACTCAATGTAGTGAACGGAGGTCTGAGGAGAACTCAACGGAGGAGCACAAAACACGGAGACGGAAACGCGTGAGGCCGAAATGCTCCGGAATCCGCTGTGCTCCGCTCCGCAGTCCCCGCTCCGCACACCGGGGGGCGCTGTCCGCGCTGTGTCCCCGCTCTCTCCCGGCTGCTTCCTGCGCTGCTCCTGATGTTTCGGGCTCCGGGCACCGGGCGGAGGCGGCGGCTCTGCGGCTGCTGTTGGGACGAGGAATGTACCGGGAGCGGCGGGATCTGAGCTGGAGCCGCCCCCGTCCTGCCCCGACCTCTGCCCGGACCCCTCCGCTGCGCCGGGCGCACAAGTAGCGATATGTCCCGGAACCCCCCGAGCTGCGGCGGCGGCGGCGGCGGCAAGTCCCAGCGGCGGACGTCTCTGCCCTGCATCCCCCGAGAGCAGGTAGGTGCCCGCGGCTTCTCCGACCGCGGGAGACACGGGGCGACGCTCCGGGACCGTCCCGACCGCACTGACGGAGGAGAGGACAGAGGAGAGAACGGAGGAGAGGACGGAGGAGAGAACGGAGGAGAGGGGAGAGGACGGAGGAGAGGAGAGGACGGAGGAGAGGAAGGAGGAGAGGACAGAGGAGAGAACGGAGGAGAGGACAGAGGAGAGGAGAGGACGGAGGAGAGGAGAGGACGGAGGAGAGGAAGGAGGAAAGGACGGAGGAGAGAACGGAGGAGAGGACAGAGGAGAGGAGAGAGGAGAGGACAGAGGAGAGGAAGGAGGAAAGGACGGAGGAGAGAACGGAGGAGAGGACAGAGGAGAGGAGAGAGGAGAGGACGGAGGAGAGGAAGGAGGAAAGGACGGAGGAGAGAACGGAGGAGAGGACAGAGGAGAGGAGAGGACGGAGGAGAGGAGAGGACGGAGGAGAGGAAGGAGGAAAGGACGGAGGAGAGAACGGAGGAGAGGACAGAGGAGAGGAGAGAGGAGAGGACGGAGGAGAGGAAGGAGGAAAGGACGGAGGAGAGAACGGAGGAGAGGACAGAGGAGAGGAGAGAGGAGAGGAAGGAGGAAAGGAGAGGACGGAGGAGAGGAAGGAGGAAAGGAGAGGACAGAGGAGAGGACAGAGGAGAGGAGAGGACGGAGGAGAGGACCGAGGAGAGGACCGAGGAGAGGACCGAGGAGAGGAAGGAGGAAAGGAGAGGAGAGGACAGAGGAGAGGACCGAGGAGAGGACCGAGGAGAGGAGAGGACGGAGGAGAGGAAGGAGGAAAGGACGGAGGAGAGAACGGAGGAGAGGACAGAGGAGAGGAGAGGAAGGAGGAAAGGAGAGGACGGAGGAGAGGAAGGAGGAAAGGAGAGGACAGAGGAGAGGACCGAGGAGAGGACCGAGGAGAGGAAGGAGGAAAGGAGAGGAGAGGACAGAGGAGAGGACAGAGGAGAGGACAGAGGAGAGGACCGAGGAGAGGACCGAGGAGAGGAGAGGACGGAGGAGAGGAAGGAGGAAAGGAGAGGACGGAGGAGAGGACAGAGGAGAGGAGAGGACGGAGGAGAACAGGACGGAGGAGAGGAGAGGACAGAGGAGAGAACGGAGGAGAGGACAGAGGAGAGGAGAGGACGGAGGAGAGGATAGAGGAGAGGAGAACAGGACGGAGGAGAGGAAGGAGGAAAGGAGAGGACGGAGGAGAGGAAGGAGGAAAGGAGAGGACGGAGGAGAGGAGAGGACGGAGGAGAGGACAGAGGAGAGGACAGAGGAGAGGAGAACAGGACGGAGGAGAAGAAGGAGGAAAGGAGAGGACGGAGGAGAGGAAGGAGGAAAGGAGAGGACGGAGGAGAGGAGAGGACGGAGGAGAGGAGAGGACGGAGGAGAGGACAGAGGAGAGGAGAACAGGACGGAGGAGAACAGGACGGAGGAGAGGAAGGAGGAAAGGAGAGGACGGAGGAGAGGAAGGAGGAAAGGAGAGGACGGAGGAGAGGAGAGGACGGAGGAGAGGACAGAGGAGAGGACAGAGGAGAGGAGAACAGGACGGAGGCGAACAGGACGGAGGAGAAGAAGGAGGAAAGGAGAGGACGGAGGAGAGGAAGGAGGAAAGGAGAGGACGGAGGAGAGGAGAGGACGGAGGAGAGGACAGAGGAGAGGACAGAGGAGAGGAGAACAGGACGGAGGAGAACAGGACGGAGGAGAGGAAGGAGGAAAGGAGAGGACGGAGGAGAACAGGACGGAGGAGAGGAGAGGACGGAGGAGAGGAGAGGACAGGACGGAGGAGAGGACGGAGGAGAGAACGGAGGAGAGGACAGAGGAGAGGACAGAGGAGAGGAGAGGACGGAGGAGAACAGGACGGAGGAGAGGAAGGAGGAAAGGAGAGGACGGAGGAGAACAGGACGGAGGAGAGGAGAGGACGGAGGAGAGGAGAGGACAGGACGGAGGAGAGGACGGAGGAGAGAACGGAGGAGAGGACAGAGGAGAGGACAGAGGAGAGGAGAGGAAGGAGGAAAGGACAGGACGGAGGAGAGGAGAGGACGGAGGAGAGGAGAGGACGGAGAAGAGGAGAGGACGGAGGAGAACAGGACGGAGGAGAGGAAGGAGGAAAGGAGAGGACGGAGGAGAGGACAGGACGGAGGAGAGGAGAGGACGGAGGAGAGGACAGGACGGAGGACAGGACGGAGGAGAGGACGGAGGAAAGGACAGAGGAGAGACCGGAGGAGAACAGGACGGAGGAGAGGAGAGGACGGAGGAGAGGACAGGGCGGAGGACAGGACGGAGGAGAGGAGAGGACGGAGGAGAACAGGACGGAGGAGAGGAAAGGACGGAGGAGAGGACATGACTGAGGAGAGACCGAGGAGAGGACGGAGGAGAGGAGAGGACTGAGGAGAGAACGGAGGAGAGGAAGGAGGAGAGGACGGAGGAGAGGAGAGGACGGAGGAGAAGAGAGGACGGAGGGAGGAAGAGGACGGAGGAGAGGACAGAGGAGAGGACGGAGGAAGGATGAGAGGACAGGACTGAGGACAGGACGGAGGAGAGGACGGAGGAGAGGAGAGGACGGAGGAGAGGGGAGGACGGAGGAGAGGAAGGAGAAGAGGAGAGGACGGAGGAGAACAGGAAGGAGGACAGGACGGAGGAGAGTACAGGACAGAGGAAAGACCGGAGGAGAGGAGAGGACGGAGGAGAGGACGGGACGGAGGAGACAAAGGAGGAAAGGAAAGGACGGAGGAGAACAGGACGGAGGAGAGGAGAGACCAGAGGAGAGGACGGAGGAGAACAGGACGGAGGAGAGACCAGAGGAGAGGACGGAGGAGAGAACGGAGGGAGGAAGGAGAGGACGGAGGAAGGAGGAGAGGACAGAGGAGAGGACAGAGGAGAAGAGGAGAGGACGGGACGGAGGAGAGGAGCGGACGGAGGAGAGGAGAACAGGACGGAGGAGAGGACAGAGGACAGGAGAGGACGGAGGTGAGGACGGAGGGAGGAAGAGAGGAGAGGAAGGAGCAAAGGAGAGGAGAGGACGGAGGAGAAGAGGACGGAGGAGAGGACCGAGGAGAGGACGGAGGAGAACAGGAAGGAGGACAGGACGGAGGAGAGTACAGGACGGAGGAAAGACCGGAGGAGAGGAGAGGACGGAGGAGAGGACGGGACGGAGGAGACAAAGGAGGAAAGGAGAGGACGGAGGAGAGGAGAGGACGGAGGAGAGACCGGAGGAGAGGAGAGGACGGAGGAGAACAGGACGGAGGAGAGGAGAGACCGGAGGAGAGGAGAGGACGAAGGAGAGGACGGAGGAAGAAGGAGAGGACGGAGGAGAACAGGACGGAGGAGAACAGGACGGAGGAGAACAGGACGGAGGAGAACAGGACGGAGGAGAGGACGAGAGGAGAGGACGAGAGGAGCGGACGGAGGAGAGGACACTGGGACCATCCCGGCTGTGGACACTGACGGTTCTGGACATTGACGGCTCCGGACACTGACGGCTCTGGACACTGACGGTTCTGGACATTGACGGCTCTGGACAGTGACGGCTCCGGACAGTGACGGCTCCGGACACTGACGGTTCTGGACATTGACGGGTCTGGACATTGTCTGGACATTCACAGTTCTGTACATTGACGGCTCCGGACACTGACGGTTCTGGACATTGATGGTTCTGGACATTGTCTGGACATTGACGGCTCTGGACATTGACGGTTCTGGAAACTGACGGCTCTGGACATTGACGGCTCCGGACACTGACGGCTCTGGACATTGACGGCTCTGGACATTGACGGCTCTGGACACTGACGGCTCTGGACATTGACGGTTCTGGAAACTGACGGCTCCGGACACTGACGGCTCCGGACACTGACGGCTCCGGACATTGACGGCTCCGGACACTGACGGTTCTAGACACTGAAGGTTCTGGACATTGACGGCTCTGGACATTGACGGCTCTGGACATTGACGGTTCTGGAAACTGACGGCTCTGGACATTGACGGCTCTGGACATTGACGGCTCTGGACATTGACGGCTCTGGACATTGACGGCTCTGGAAACTAAAGGCTCTGGACATTGACGGTTCTGGACATTGACGGCTCTGGACATTGACGGCTCTGGACATTGACGGCTCTGGAAACTAAAGGCTCTGGACATTGACGGTTCTGGACATTGACGGCTCTGGACATTGACGGCTCCGGACACTGACGGCTCTGGACATTGACTGTTCTGGAAACTAAAGGCTCTGGACATTGACGGCTCTGGACATTGACGGCTCTGGACATTGACGGCTCTGGACATTGACGGTTCTGGAAACTAAAGGCTCTGGACATTGACGGCTCTGGACATTGACGGCTCCGGACATTGACGGCTCTGGACATTGGCGGCTCTGGACATTGACGGGTCTGTACACTGACGGCTCTGGACATTGACGGTTCTGTGACGGTTCTGTACACTGACGGTTCTGGACATTGACGATTCTGGACATTGACGGGTCTAGACATTGACGGGCCTAGACATTGACGGGTCTGGACATTGACGGGTCTGGACATTGACGGTTCTGGACACTGACTGTTCTGGACACTGACTGTTCTGGACATTGACGGCTCTGGACATTGACGGGTCTGGACATTGACGGTTCTGGAAACTGAAGGCTCTGGACATTGACTGTTCTGGACACTGACGGTTCTGTGACGGATCTGGACATTGACGGCTCTGGACATTGACGGCTCTGGACATTGACGGCTCTGGACATTGACGGCTCTGGACATTGACGGTTCTGGAAACTGAAGGCTCTGGACATTGACTGTTCTGGACACTGACTGTTCTGGACATTGACGGCTCTGGACATTGACTGTTCTGGACACTGACTGTTCTGGACACTGACTGTTCTGGACATTGACGGCTCTGGACATTGACTGTTCTGAACACTGACGGTTCTGTCAAGGTTCTGGACACTGACGGCTCTGGACATTGACGGCTCTGGACACTGACGGTTCTGGACACTGACGGTTCTGGACATTGACGGCTCTGGACATTGACGGTTCTGGACATTGACGGTTCTGGACATTGACGGTTCTGGACATTGACGGCTCTGGACATTGACGGCTCTGGACATTGACGGTTCTGGACACTGACGGTTCCGGACATTGACGGTTCCGGACATTGACGGTTCTGGACATTGACGGTTCTGGACATTGACGGCTCTGGACATTGACGGCTCCGGACATTGACGGCTCCGGACAGTGACGGCTCCGGACACTGACGGTTCTGGATATTGACGGGTCTGGACATTGTCTGGACATTCACAGTTCTGTACATTGACGGCTCCGGACACTGACGGTTCTGGAAATTGATGGTTCTGGACATTGTCTGGACATTGACGGTTCTGGACATTGACAGCTCCGGACACTGACGGCTCTGGACATTGACGGCTCCGGACACTGACGGCTCCGGACACTGACGGCTCCGGACACTGACGGCTCCGGACACTGACGGCTCCGGACACTGACGGTTCTAGACACTGAAGGTTCTGGACATTGACGGCTCTGGACATTGACGGCTCTGGACATTGACGGCTCTGGACATTGACGGCTCTGGAAACTAAAGGCTCTGGACATTGACGGTTCTGGACATTGACGGCTCCGGACATTGACGGCTCTGGACATTGACTGTTCTGGAAACTAAAGGCTCTGGACATTGACGGCTCTGGACATTGACGGTTCTGGAAACTAAAGGCTCTGGACATTGACGGCTCTGGACATTGACGGCTCCGGACATTGACGGCTCTGGACATTGGCGGCTCTGGACATTGGCGGCTCCGGACACTGGCGGCTCCGGACAATGACGGTTCTAGACATTGACGGTTCTGGACACTAACGGTTCTGTGACGGTTCTGGACACTGACGGCTGTGGACATTGAGGGCTCTGGACATTGACAGTTCTGGACACTGACGGTTCTGGACACTGACGGTTCTGGACACTGACGGTTCTGGACACTGACGGCTCTGGACATTGACTGTTCTGAACACTGACGGTTCTGTGACGGCTCTGGACACTGACGGCTCTGGACATTGACGGCTCTGGACATTGACGGGTCTGTACACTGACGGCTCTGGACATTGACGGTTCTGTGACGGTTCTGTACACTGACGGTTCTGGACATTGACGATTCTGGACATTGACGGGTCTAGACATTGACGGGCCTAGACATTGACGGGTCTGGACATTGATGGGTCTGGACATTGACGGTTCTGGACACTGACTGTTCTGGAAACTGAAGGCTCTGGACATTGACTGTTCTGGACACTGACGGTTCTGTGACGGCTCTGGACACTGACGGCTCTGGACATTGACGGCTCTGGACATTGACGGCTCTGGACATTGACGGGTCTGGACATTGACGGTTCTGGAAACTGAAGGCTCTGGACATTGACTGTTCTGGACACTGACGGTTCTGTGACGGCTCTGGACACTGACGGCTCTGGACATTGACGGCTCTGGACATTGACGGCTCTGGACATTGACGGCTCTGGACATTGACGGCTCTGGACATTGACGGCTCTGGACATTGACGGCTCTGGACATTGACGGCTCTGGACATTGACGGTTCTGGAAACTGAAGGCTCTGGACATTGACTGTTCTGGACACTGACTGTTCTGGACATTGACTGTTCTGGACACTGACTGTTCTGGACACTGACTGTTCTGGACATTGACGGCTCTGGACATTGACTGTTCTGAACACTGACGGTTCTGTGACGGTTCTGGACACTGACGGCTCTGGACATTGACGGCTCTGGACACTGACGGTTCTGGACACTGACGGTTCTGGACATTGACGGCTCTGGACATTGACGGCTCTGGACATTGACGGTTCTGGACATTGACGGTTCTGGACATTGACGGTTCTGGACATTGACGGCTCTGGACATTGACGGCTCTGGACATTGACGGTTCTGGACATTGACGGTTCCGGACATTGACGGCTCCGGACACTGACGGCTCCGGACACTGACGGCTCCGGACACTGACGGCTCCGGACACTGACGGCTCCGGACACTGACGGTTCCGGACACTGACGGTTCCGGACACTGACGGTTCCGGACATAGACTGTTCTGGACATTGACGACTCTGGACATTGATGGCTCTGGACATTGACGGCTCCGGACATTGACGGCTCCGGACAGTGACGGCTCCGGACACTGACGGTTCTGGACATTGACGGGTCTGGACATTGTCTGGACATTCACAGTTCTGTACATTGACGGCTCCGGACACTGACGGTTCTGGACATTGATGGTTCTGGACATTGTCTGGACATTGACAGTTCTGTACATTGACGGTTCTGGAAACTGACGGCTCCGGACACTGACGGCTCCGGACACTGACGGCTCCGGACATTGACGGCTCCGGACACTGACGGTTCTAGACACTGAAGGTTCTGGACATTGACGGCTCTGGACATTGACGGCTCTGGACATTGACGGTTCTGGAAACTGACGGCTCTGGACATTGACGGCTCTGGACATTGACGGCTCTGGACATTGACGGCTCTGGACATTGACGGCTCTGGAAACTAAAGGCTCTGGACATTGACGGTTCTGGACATTGACGGCTCTGGACATTGACGGCTCCGGACACTGACGGCTCTGGACATTGACTGTTCTGGAAACTAAAGGCTCTGGACATTGACGGCTCTAGACATTGACGGCTCTGGACATTGACGGTTCTGGAAACTAAAGGCTCTGGACATTGACGGCTCTGGACATTGACGGCTCCGGACATTGACGGCTCTGGACATTGGCGGCTCCGGACATTGGCGGCTCCGGACACTGGCGGCTCCGGACAATGACGGTTCTGGACACTAACGGTTCTGTGACACTGACGGCTGTGGACATTGAGGGCTCTGGACATTGACGGTTCTGGACACTGACGGTTCTGGACACTGACGGTTCTGGACACTGACGGTTCTGGACACTGACGGCTCTGGACATTGACTGTTCTGAACACTGACGGTTCTGTGACGGCTCTGGATACTGACGGCTCTGGACATTGACGGCTCTGGACATTGACGGGTCTGTACACTGACGGCTCTGGACATTGACGGTTCTGTGACGGTTCTGTACACTGACGGTTCTGGACATTGACGATTCTGGACATTGACGGGTCTGGACATTGACGGGTCTGGACATTGACGGTTCTGGACACTGACTGTTCTGGACACTGTTCTGGACATTGACGCTCTGGACATTGACGGGTCTGGACATTGACGGTTCTGGAAACTGAAGGCTCTGGACATTGACTGTTCTGGACACTGACGGTTCTGTGACGGCTCTGGACACTGACGGCTCTGGACATTGACGGCTCTGGACATTGACGGTTCTGGAAACTGAAGGCTCTGGACATTGACTGTTCTGGACACTGACTGTTCTGGACATTGACGGCTCTGGACATTGACTGTTCTGGACACTGACTGTTCTGGACACTGACTGTTCTGGACATTGACGGCTCTGGACATTGACTGTTCTGAACACTGACGGTTCTGTGACGGTTCTGGACACTGACGGCTCTGGACATTGACGGCTCTGGACATTGACTGTTCTGAACACTGACGGTTCTGTGACGGTTCTGGACACTGACGGTTCTGGACATTGACGATTCTGGACATTGACGGGTCTAGACATTGACGGGTCTAGACATTGACGGGTCTAGACATTGACGGGTCTGGACATTGACGGGTCTGGACACTGACTGTTCTGGACATTGACGATTCTGGACATTGACAGGTCTAGACATTGACGGGTCTGGACATTGACAGGTCTGGACACTGACGGTTCTGGACATTGACTGTTCTGGACATTGACGGCTCTGGACATTGATGGCTCTGGACATTGACGGCTGTGGACATTGACGGCTGTGGACATTGACGGCTGTGGACATTGACGGCTGTGGACATTGACGGCTGTGGACATTGACGGCTGTGGACATTGACGGCTGTGGACATTGACGGCTCTGGACATTGACGGCTCTGGACATTGACGGCTCTGGACATTGACGGCTCTGGACATTGACGGCTCTGGACATTGACGGCTCTGGACATTGACGGCTCTGGACATTGACGGCTCTGGACATTGACGGCTCTGGACATTGACGGCTCTGGACATTGACGGCTCTGGACATTGACGGCTCTGGACATTGACGGCTCTGGACATTGACGACTCTGGACATTGACGGCTCTGGACATAGACTGTTCTGGACACTGACGGTTCTGTGACGGTTCTGGACACTGACGGTTCTGGACACTGACGGCTCTGGACATTGACGGCTCTGGACATTGACGATTCTGGACATTGACGGGTCTAGACATTGACGGGTCTAGACATTGACGGGTCTAGACATTGACGGGTCTGGACATTGACGGGTCTGGACACTGACTGTTCTGGACATTGACAGTTCTGGACATTGACGGTTCTGGACACTGACTGTTCTGGACACTGACTGTTCTGGACACTGACTGTTCTGGACATTGACGGTTCTGGACACTGACGGTTCTGGACATTGACGGTTCTGGACATTGACGGTTCTGGACATTGAGGGCTCTGGACACTGACGGCTCTGGACATTGACTGTTCTGGACACTGACGGTTCTGTGACGGTTCTGGACACTGACGGCTGTGGACATTGACGGCTGTGGACATTGACGGCTGTGGACATTGACGGCTGTGGACATTGACGGCTGTGGACATTGACGGCTGTGGACACTGACGGCTGTGGACATTGAGGGCTCTGGACATTGACGGTTCTGGACACTGACGGTTCTGGACACTGACTGTTCTGGACACTGACGGCTCTGGACATTGACTGTTCTGAACGCTGACGGTTCTGTGACGGCTCTGGACACTGACGGCTCTGGACATTGACGGCTCTGGACATTGACGGGTCTGTACACTGACGGCTCTGGACATTGACGGTTCTGTGACGGTTCTGTACACTGACGGTTCTGGACATTGACGATTCTGGACATTGACGGGTCTAGACATTGACGGGCCTAGACATTGACGGGTCTGGTCATTGACGGGTCTGGACATTGACGGTTCTGGACACTGACTGTTCTGGACACTGACTGTTCTGGACACTGACTGTTCTGGACATTGACGGCTCTGGACATTGACGGGTCTGGACATTGACGGTTCTGGAAACTGAAGGCTCTGGACATTGCCTGTTCTGGACACTGACGGTTCTGTGACGGATCTGGACACTGACGGCTCTGGACATTGACGGCTCTGGACATTGACGGCTCTGGACATTGACGGCTCTGGACATTGACGGCTCTGGACATTGACGGCTCTGGACATTGACGGCTCTGGACATTGACGGTTCTGGAAACTGAAGGCTCTGGACATTGACTGTTCTGGACACTGACTGTTCTGGACATTGACGGCTCTGGACATTGACTGTTCTGGACACTGACTGTTCTGGACACTGACTGTTCTGGACATTGACGGCTCTGGACATTGACTGTTCTGAACACTGACGGTTCTGTGACGGTTCTGGACACTGACGGCTCTGGACATTGACGGCTCTGGACATTGACGGTTCTGTGACGGTTCTGGACACTGACGGTTCTGGACATTGACGATTCTGGACATTGACGGGTCTAGACATTGACGGGTCTAGACATTGACGGGTCTAGACATTGACGGGTCTGGACATTGACGGGTCTGGACACTGACTGTTCTGGACATTGACGATTCTGGACATTGACAGGTCTAGACATTGACGGGTCTGGACATTGACAGGTCTGGACACTGACGGTTCTGGACATTGACAGTTCTGGACATTGACGGTTCTGGACACTGACTGTTCTGGACATTGACGGCTCTGGACATTGACGGCTCTGGACATTGACGGCTGTGGACATTGACGGCTGTGGACATTGACGGCTGTGGACATTGACGGCTGTGGACATTGACGGCTGTGGACATTGACGGCTCTGGACATTGACGGCTCTGGACATTGACGGCTCTGGACATTGACGGCTCTGGACATTGACGGCTCTGGACATTGACGGCTCCGGACACTGGCGGCTCCGGACACTGACGGTTCTAGACATTGACGGTTCTGGACACTAACGGTTCTGTGATGGTTCTGGACACTGACGGCTGTGGACATTGAGGGCTCTGGACATTGAGGGCTCTGGACATTGACGGCTCTGGACATTGACGGTTCTGGACACTGACTGTTCTGGACACTGACTGTTCTGGACATTGACGGTTCTGGACATTGACGGGTCTAGACATTGACGGGTCTGGACATTGACGGGTCTGGACACTGACTGTTCTGGACATTGACAGTTCTGGACATTGACGGTTCTGGACACTGACTGTTCTGGACACTGACTGTTCTGGACACTGACGGTTCTGGACATTGACGGTTCTGGACATTGACGGTTCTGGACATTGAGGGCTCTGGACATTGAGGGCTCTGGACATTGACGGTTCTGGAAACTGAAGGCTCTGGACACTGACGGCTCTGGACATTGACTGTTCTGGACACTGACGGTTCTGTGACGGTTCTGGACACTGACGGCTGTGGACATTGACGGCTGTGGACATTGACGGCTGTGGACATTGACGGCTGTGGACATTGACGGCTGTGGATATTGACGGCTGTGGACATTGACGGCTGTGGACATTGACGGCTGTGGACATTGACGGCTGTGGACATTGACGGCTGTGGACATTGACGGTTCTGGACATTGAGGGCTGTGGACATTGAGGGCTCTGGACAATGACGGTTCTGGAAACTGAAGGCTCTGGACACTGACGGCTCTGGACATTGACTGTTCTGGACACTGACGGTTCTGTCACGGTTCTGGACACTGACGGCTGTGGACACTGACGGCTGTGGACATTGACGGCTGTGGACATTGACGGCTGTGGACATTGACGGCTGTGGACATTGACGGCTGTGGACATTGACGGCTGTGGACATTGACGGCTGTGGACATTGACGGCTGTGGACATTGACGGCTGTGGACATTGACGGCTGTGGACATTGACGGCTGTGGACACTGGCGGCTCTGGACACTGGCGGCTCCAGACACTGGCGGCTCCGGACATTGACGGTTCTAGACATTGACGGTTCTGGACACTAACGGTTCTGTGACGGTTCTGGACACTGACGGCTGTGGACATTGAGGGCTCTGGACACTGACGGTTCTGGACACTGACGGCTCTGGACATTGACGGTTCTGTGATGGTTCTGGACACTGACGGCTCTGGACATTGACGGTTCTGGACACTGACGGTTCTGGACATTGACGGTTCTGGACACTGACTGTTCTGGACATTGACAGTTCTGGACATTGACGATTCTGGACATTGACGGTTCTGGACACTGACGGTTCTGGACACTGACGGTTCTGGACATTGACGGTTCTGGAAATTGACAGTTCTGGACATTGACGGCTCTGGACATTGACGGCTCTGGACATTGACTGTTCTGGACATTGACTGTTCTGGACACTGACGGTTTTGTGACGGTTCAGGACACTGACGGCTGTGGGCATTAAGGGCTCTGGACACTGACTGCTCTGGACATTGATGGCTCTGGACATTGACGGCTCCGGACACTGGCGGCTCTGGACACTGACGGTTCTAGACATTAACGGTTCTGGACACTAACGGTTCTGTGACGGTTCCGGACACTGATGGTTCCGGACACTGACGGTTCCAGACACTGACGGCTCCGGACACTGACGGCTCCGGACACTGACGGCTCCGGACACTGACGGTTCCGGACACTGACGGTTCCGGACACTGACGGTTCCGGACACTGACGGTTTTGGACACTGACGGTTTTGGACACTGACGGCTCCGGACATTGACATTATTACAGCATTGTAAACAATATTATTACTGCTCTACAGTATTATACCTGTATGTCAGTATAATAGCACTGTGTGACGGAAATGTATGAGATAACACTTCTATCACAGCACTGTATAGCGGTATTATTACAGCATTGTATACAGTATTATTACTGCTCTGTATAGTATTATACCTGTATGTCAGTATTATAGCGCTGTGTGACGGTAATGTGTGAGATAACACTTCTATCACAGCACTGTATAGCGGTATTATTACAGCACTAGATGGTGGCCCGATTCTAACGCATTGGGTATTCTAGAATGTACATGTCCACGTAGTATATAGCCCAGCCACGTAGTATATTGCCCAGTCACGTAGTATATTGCCCAGTCACATAGTATATTGCCCAGTGACGTAGTATATTGCCCAGTGACGTATATTGCCCAGTGACATAGTATATTGCCCAGTCACGTAGTATATTGCCCAGTCACGTAGTATATTGCCCAGTCACGTAGTATATTGCCCAGCCACGTAGTATATTGCCCAGCCACGTAGTATATTGCCCAGCCACGTAGTATATTGTCCAGCCACGTAGTATATTACCCAGCCACGTAGTATATTGCCCAGCCACGTAGTATATTGCCCAGCCACGTAGTATATTGCCCAGCAACGTAGTATATTGCCCAGCCACGTAGAATATTGCCCAGCCACTTAGTATATTGCCCAGCCACTTAGTATATTGCCCAGTCACGTAGTATATTGCCCAGCGACGTAGTATATTACCCAGCCACGTAGTATATTGCCCAGTCACGTAGTATATTGCCCGTTCACATAGTATATTGCCCAGTCACGTAGTATATTGCCCAGCCACGTAGTATATTGCCCAGCCACGTAGTATATTGCCCAGTCACGTAGTATATTGCCCGTTCACGTAGTATATTGCCCAGTCACGTAGTATATTGCCCAGCCACGTAGTATATTGCCCAGTCACGTAGTATATTGCCCAGCCACGTAGTATATTACCCAGCCACGTAGTATATTGCCCAGTCGCATAGTATACTGCCCAGTCACGTAGTATATTGCCCGTTCACGTAGTATATTGCCCAGTCACGTAGTATATTGCCCGTTCACGTAGTATATTGCCCAGTCACGTAGTATATTGCCCAGCCACGTAGTATATTGCCCAGTCACGTAGTATATTACCCAGCCACGTAGTATATTACCCAGCCACGTAGTATATTGCCCAGTCACGTAGTATATTGCCCGTTCACATAGTATATTGCCCAGTCACGTAGTATATTGCCCAGCCACGTAGTATATTGCCCAGCCACGTAGTATATTGCCCAGTCACATAGTATATTGCCCGTTCACGTAGTATATTGCCCAGTCACGTAGTATATTGCCCAGCCACGTAGTATATTGCCCAGTCACGTAGTATATTGCCCGTTCACATAGTATATTGCCCAGTCACGTAGTATATTGCCCAGCCACGTAGTATATTGCCCAGCGACGTAGTATATTGCCCAGTCACGTAGTATATTGCCCAGCCACGTAGTATATTGCCCAGCCACGTAGTATATTGCCCAGCCATGTAGTATATTGCCCAGCCACTTAGTATATTGCCCAGCCACTTAGTATATTGCCCAGTCACGTAGTATATTGCCCAGCGACGTATATTGCCCAGTCACATAGTATATTGCCCAGCGACGTAGTATATTGCCCAGTCACATAGTATATTGCCCAGTGACGTAGTATATTAGCCAGCGACATAGTATATTGCCCAGCCACGTAGTATATTGCCCAGCCACTTAGTATATTGCCCAGCCACTTAGTATATTGTCCAGCCACTTAGTATATTGCCCAGCCACTTAGTATATTGCCCAGCCACTTAGTATATTGCCCAGCCACTTAGTATATTGCCCAGCCACTTAGTATATTGCCCAGCCACTTAGTATATTGCCCAGCCACGTAGTATATTGCCCAGCCACTTAGTATATTGCCCAGTAACGTAGTATATTGCCCAGCGACGTAGTATATTGCCCAGTCACGTAGTATATTGCCCAGCCACTTATTATATTGCCTAGCCACGTAGTATATTGCCCAGCGACGTAGTATACTGCCCAGTCACATAGTATATTGCCCAGTCACGTAGTATATTGCCCAGCCACTTATTATATTGCCCAGCCACGTAGTATATTGCCCAGCGACGTAGTATATTGCCCAGTCACATAGTATATTGCCCAGCCACGTAGTATATTGCCCAGCGACGTAGTGTATTGCCCAGTCACGTAGTATATTGCCCAGCCACGTAGTATATTGCCCAGCCACGTAGTATATTGCCCAGCCACGTAGTATATTGCCCAGTCACGTAGTATATTGCTCAGTGACGTAGTATATTGCCCAGCGACGTAGTATATTGCTCAGCCACGTAGTATATTGCCCAGTCACGTAGTATATTGCCCAGCCACATACTATATTGCCCAGCCACGTAGTATATTGCCCAGTGACATAGTATATTGCCCAGCCACGTAGTATATTGCCCAGCCACGTAGTATATTGCACAGCGACGTAGTATATTGCCCAGTCACGTAGTATATTGCCCAGCCACGTAGTATATTGCACAGCGACGTAGTATATTGCCCAGTCACGTAGTATATTGCCCAGTCACATAGTATATTGCCCAGTGACGTATATTGCCCAGTGACATAGTATATTGCCCAGTCACATAGTATATTGCCCAGCGACGTAGTATATTGCCCAGTCACGTAGTATATTGCCCAGTGACGTAGTATATTGCCCAGTGACGTAGTATATTGCCCAGCCACATAGTATATTGCCCAGCCACGTAGTATATTGCCCAACCACATAGTATATTGCCCAGTCACGTAGTATATTGCCCAGTCACGTAGTATATTGCCCAGCCACGTAGTATATTGCCCAGCCACGTAGTATATTGTCCAGCCACGTAGTATATTGCCCAGCCACGTAGTATATTGCCCAGTCACGTAGTATATTACCCAGCCACGTAGTATATTGCCCAGTCACGTAGTATATTACCCAGCCACGTAGTATATTGCCCAGCCACGTAGTATATTGCCCAGCCACGTAGTATATTGCCCAGCAACGTAGTATATTGCCCAGCGACGTAGTATATTGCCCAGTCACGTAGTATATTGCCCAGCCACGTAGTATATTGCCCAGCCACTTAGTATATTGCCCAGCCACTTAGTATATTGCCCAGTCACGTAGTATATTGCCCAGCGACGTAGTATATTGCCCAGTCACATAGTATATTGCCCAGCGAAGTAGTATATTGCCCAGTCACATAGTATATTGCCCATTGACGTAGTATATTGGCCAGTCACATAGTATATTGCCCAGCGACGTAGTATATTGGCCAGTCACATAGTATATTGCCCATTGACGTAGTATATTGGCCAGTCACATAGTATATTGCCCAGCCACGTAGTATATTGCCCAGCAACGTAGTATATTGCCCAGCCACGTAGTATATTGCCCAGCCACTTAGTATATTGCCCAGCCACTTAGTATATTGCCCAGCGACGTAGTATATTGCCCAGTCACATAGTATATTGCCCAGCGAAGTAGTATATTGCCCAGTCACATAGTATATTGCCCATTGACGTAGTATATTGGCCAGTCACATAGTATATTGCCCAGCGACGTAGTATATTGCCCAGTCACATAGTATATTGCCCATTGACGTAGTATATTGGCCAGTCACATAGTATATTGCCCAGCCACGTAGTATATTGCCCAGCAACGTAGTATATTGCCCAGCCACGTAGTATATTGCCCAGCCACTTAGTATATTGCCCAGCCACTTAGTATATTGCCCAGTCACGTAGTATATTGCCCAGCGACGTAGTATATTGCCCAGTCACGTAGTATATTGCCCAGCGACGTAGTATATTACCCAGCCACGTAGTATATTGCCCAGTCACGTAGTATATTGCCCGTTCACATAGTATATTGCCCAGTCACGTAGTATATTGCCCAGTCACATAGTATATTGCCCAGCCACGTAGTATATTGCCCAGCGACGTAGTATATTGCCCAGTCACGTAGTATATTGCCCAGCCACGTAGTATATTGCCCAGCCACGTAGTATATTGCCCAGCCACTTAGTATATTGCCCAGCCACTTAGTATATTGCCCAGTCACGTAGTATATTGCCCAGCGACGTAGTATATTGCCCAGTCACATAGTATATTGCCCATTGACGTAGTATATTGGCCAGTCACATAGTATATTGCCCAGCGACGTAGTATACTGCCCAGTCACATAGTATATTGCCCAGTCACGTAGTATATTGCCCAGCCACTTATTATATTGCCCAGCCACGTAGTATATTGCCCAGCGACGTAGTGTATTGCCCAGTCACGTAGTATATTGCCCAGCCACGTAGTATATTGCCCAGCCACGTAGTATATTGCCCAGCCACGTAGTATATTGCCCAGTCACGTAGTATATTGCTCAGTGACGTAGTATATTGCCCAGCCACGTAGTATATTGCCCAGTGACATAGTATATTGCCCAGCCACGTAGTATATTGCCCAGCCACGTAGTATATTGCCCAGCCACGTAGTATATTGCCCAGCCACATACTATATTGCCCAGCCACGTAGTATATTGCCCAGTGACATAGTATATTGCCCAGCCACGTAGTATATTGCCCAGCCACGTAGTATATTGCACAGCGACGTAGTATATTGCCCAGTCACGTAGTATATTGCCCAGTGACGTAGTATATTGCCCAGTGACGTAGTATATTGCCCAGCCACATAGTATATTGCCCAGCCACGTAGTATATTGCCCAACCACATAGTATATTGCCCAGTCACGTAGTATATTGCCCAGTGACGTAGTATATTGCCCAGTGACGTAGTATATTGCCCAGCCACATAGTATATTGCCCAGCCACGTAGTATATTGCCCAACCACATAGTATATTGCCCAGTCACGTAGTATATTGCCCAGTCACGTAGTATATTGCCCAGCCACGTAGTATATTGCCCAGCCACGTAGTATATTGTCCAGCCACGTAGTATATTGCCCAGTCACGTAGTATATTACCCAGCCACGTAGTATATTGCCCAGCCACGTAGTATATTGCCCAGCCACGTAGTATATTGCCCAGCAACGTAGTATATTGCCCAGCCACGTAGTATATTGCCCAGCCACTTAGTATATTGCCCAGCCACTTAGTATATTGCCCAGTCACGTAGTATATTGCCCAGCGACGTAGTATATTACCCAGCCACGTAGTATATTGCCCAGTCACGTAGTATATTGCCCGTTCACATAGTATATTGCCCAGTCACGTAGTATATTGCCCAGTCACATAGTATATTGCCCAGCCACGTAGTATATTGCCCAGCGACGTAGTATATTGCCCAGCCACGTAGTATATTGCCCAGCCACGTAGTATATTGCCCAGCCACTTAGTATATTGCCCAGCCACTTAGTATATTGCCCAGTCACGTAGTATATTGCCCAGCGACGTAGTATATTGCCCAGTCACATAGTATATTGCCCAGCGACGTAGTATATTGCCCAGTCACATAGTATATTGCCCATTGACGTAGTATATTGGCCAGCGACATAGTATATTGCCCAGCCACTTAGTATATTGCCCAGCCACTTAGTATATTGCCCAGCCACTTAGTATATTGCCCAGCCACTTAGTATATTGCCCAGCCACGTAGTATATTGCCCAGCCACTTAGTATATTGCCCATTCACGTAGTATATTGCCCAGCGACGTAGTATATTGCCCAGTCACGTAGTATATTGCCCAGCCACTTATTATATTGCCCAGCCACGTAGTATATTGCCCAGCGACGTAGTATACTGCCCAGTCACATAGTATATTGCCCAGTCACGTAGTATATTGCCCAGCCACTTATTATATTGCCCAGCCACGTAGTATATTGCCCAGCGACGTAGTATATTGCCCAGTCACATAGTATATTGCCCAGCCACGTAGTATATTGCCCAGCGACGTAGTATATTGCCCAGTCACGTAGTATATTGCCCAGCCACGTAGTATATTGCCCAGCCACGTAGTATATTGCCCAGTCACGTACTATATTACCCAGCCACGTAGTATATTGGCCAGCAACGTAGTATATTGGCCAGCCACGTAGTATATTGCCCAGCGACGTAGTATATTACCCAGTCACGTACTATATTACCCAGCCACGTAGTATATTGGCCAGCAACGTAGTATATTGCCCAGTCACGTAGTATATTGCCCAGCCACTTATTATATTGCCCAGCCACGTAGTATATTGCCCAGCGACGTAGTATACTGCCCAGTCACATAGTATATTGCCCAGTCACGTAGTATATTGCCCAGCCACTTATTATATTGCCCAGCCACGTAGTATATTGCCCAGCGACGTAGTATATTGCCCAGTCACATAGTATATTGCCCAGCCACGTAGTATATTGCCCAGCGACGTAGTATATTGCCCAGTCACGTAGTATATTGCCCAGCCACGTAGTATATTGCCCAGCCACGTAGTATATTGCCCAGTCACGTACTATATTACCCAGCCACGTAGTATATTGGCCAGCAACGTAGTATATTGGCCAGCCACGTAGTATATTGCCCAGCGACGTAGTATATTACCCAGTCACGTACTATATTACCCAGCCACGTAGTATATTGGCCAGCAACGTAGTATATTGCCCAGCCACGTAGTATATTGCCCAGCGACGTAGTATATTACCCAGTCACGTAGTATATTGCCCAGCCACTTATTATATTGCCCAGCCACGTAGTATATTGCCCAGCGACGTAGTATATTGCCCAGTCACATAGTATATTGCCCAGCGACGTAGTATATTGCCCATTCACGTATTATATTGCCCAGCCACGTAGTATATTGCCCAGCCACGTAGTATATTGCCCAGCGACGTAGTATATTGCCCAGTCACGTAGTATATTGGCCAGCCACGTAGTATATTGCCCAGCCACGTAGTATATTGCCCAGCGACGTAGTATATTACCCAGTCACGTAGTATATTGCCCAGCCACATAGTATATAGCCCAGTGACGTAGTATATTGGCCAGCGACACAGTATATTGCCCAGCCACGTAGTATATTGCCCAGCCACTTAGTATATTGCCCAGTCACGTAGTATATTGCCCAGCGACGTAGTATATTGCCCAGCGACGTAGTATATTGCCCAGTCACGTAGTATATTGCCCAGCCACTTAGTATATTGCCCAGCCACGTAGTATATTGCCCAGCGACTTAGTATATTGCCCAGTCACGTAGTATATTGCCCAGCCACGTAGTATATTGCCCAGTCATGTAGTATATTGCCCAGCGACGTAGTATATTGCCCAGTCATGTAGTATATTGCCCAGCCACTTAGTATATTGCCCAGCCACGTAGTATATTGCCCAACGACGTAGTATATTGCCCAGCCACGTAGTATATTGCCCAGTCACGTAGTATATTGCTCAGTGACATAGTATATTGCCCAGCCACGTAGTATATCGCCCAGTCACGTAGTATATTGCCCAGCCACATAGTATATTGCCCAGTCATGTAGTATATTGCCCAGCCACTTAGTATATTGCCCAGCCACGTAGTATATTGCCCAACGACGTAGTATATTGCCCAGCCACGTAGTATATTGCCCAGTCACGTAGTATATTGCTCAGTGACGTAGTATATTGCCCAGCCACGTAGTATATTGCCCAGCCACATACTATATCGCCCAGTCACGTAGTATATTGCACAGTCACGTAGTATATTGCCCAGTCACGTAGTATATTGCCCAGCCACGTAGTATATTGCCCAGCCACATACTATATTGCCCAGCCACGTAGTATATTGCCCAGTGACATAGTATATTGCCCAGCCACGTAGTATATTGCCCAGCCACGTAGTATATTGCCCAGTGACATAGTATATTGCCCAGCCACGTAGTATATTGCCCAGCCACGTAGTATATTGCCCAGCCACATACTATATTGCCCAGCCACGTAGTATATTGCCCAGTGACATAGTATATTGCCCAGCCACGTAGTATATTGCCCAGCCACGTAGTATATTGCCCAGTGACATAGTATATTGCCCAGCCACGTAGTATATTGCCCAGCCACGTAGTATATTGCCCAGCCACATACTATATTGCCCAGCCACGTAGTATATTGCCCAGTGACATAGTATATTGCCCAGCCACGTAGTATATTGCCCAGCCACGTAGTATATTGCACAGCGACGTAGTATATTGCCCAGTCACGTAGTATATTGCCCAGTCACGTAGTATATTGCCCAGTCACATAGTATATTGCCCAGTGACGTATATTGCCCAGTGACATAGTATATTGCCCAGTCACGTAGTATATTGCCCAGCGACGTAGTATATTGCCCAGTCATGTAGTAAATTGCCCAGTGACGTAGTATATTGCCCAGTGACGTAGTATATTGCCCAGCCACATAGTATATTGCCCAGCCACGTAGCATATTGCCCAACCACATAGTATATTGCCCAGTCACGTAGTATATTGCCCAGTCACGTAGTATATTGCCCAGTCACGTAGTATATTGCCCAGCCACGTAGTATATTGCCCAGCCACGTAGTATATTGTCCAGCCACGTAGTATATTGCCCAGCCACGTAGTATATTTCCCAGTCACATAGTATATTACCCAGCCACGTAGTATATTGCCCAGTCACGTAGTATATTACCCAGCCACGTAGTATATTGCCCAGCCACGTAGTATATTGCACAGCAACGTAGTATATTACCCAGCGACGTAGTATATTGCCCAGCCACTTAGTATATTGCCCAGCCACGTAGTATATTGGCCAGTCACGTAGTATATTGCCCGTTCACATAGTATATTGCCCAGTCACGTAGTATATTGCCCAGTCACATAGTATATTGCCCAGCCACGTAGTATATTGCCCAGCGACGTAGTATATTGCCCAGTCACGTAGTATATTGCCCAGCCACGTAGTATATTGCCCAGCCACGTAGTATATTGCCCAGCCACGTAGTATATTGCCCAGCCACTTAGTATATTGCCCAGCCACGTAGTATATTGCCCAGCGACGTAGTATATTGCCCAGTCACGTAGTATATTGCCCAGCCACGTAGTATATTGCCCAGCCACGTAGTATATTGCCCAGCCACTTAGTATATTGCCCAGCCACTTAGTATATTGCCCAGTCACGTAGTATATTGCCCAGCGACGTAGTATATTGCCCAGTCACATAGTATATTGCCCAGCGAAGTAGTATATTGCCCAGTCACATAGTATATTGCCCAGCGACGTAGTATATTGCCCAGTCACATAGTATATTGCCCAGTGACGTAGTATATTGGCCAGCGACATAGTATATTGCCCAGCCACGTAGTATATTGCCCAGCCACTTAGTATATTGCCCAGCCACTTAGTATATTGCCCAGCCACTTAGTATATTGCCCAGCCACGTAGTATATTGCCCAGCCACTTAGTATATTGCCCAGCCACTTAGTATATTGCCCAGTCACGTAGTATATTGGCCAGCGACACAGTATATTGCCCAGCCACGTAGTATATATAGCCCAGCCACGTAGTATATTGCCCAGCCACTTAGTATATTGCCCAGTCACGTAGTATATTGCCCAGCGACGTGGTATATTGCCCAGTCACATAGTATATTGCCCAGCGACGTAGTATATTGCCCAGTCACGTAGTATATTGCCCAGCCACTTAGTATATTGCCCAGTCACGTAGTATATTGCCCAGCGACGTAGTATATTGCCCAGTCACGTAGTATATTGCCCAGCCACTTATTATATTGCCCAGCCACGTAGTATATTGCCCAGCGACGTAGTATACTGCCCAGTCACATAGTATATTGCCCAGTCACGTAGTATATTGCCCAGCCACTTATTATATTGCCCAGCCACGTAGTATATTGCCCAGCGACGTAGTATATTGCCCAGTCACATAGTATATTGCCCAGCCACGTAGTATATTGCCCAGCCACGTAGTATATTGCCCAGTCACGTAGTATATTGCCCAGCCACGTAGTATATTGCCCAGCCACGTAGTATATTGCCCAGCGACGTAGTATATTACCCAGTCACGTACTATATTACCCAGCCACGTAGTATATTGGCCAGCAACGTAGTATATTGGCCAGCCACGTAGTATATTGCCCAGCGACGTAGTATATTACCCAGTCACGTACTATATTACCCAGTCACGTACTATATTACCCAGCCACGTAGTATATTGCCCAGTCACGTAGTATATTGCCCAGCCACGTAGTATATTGCCCAGCCACGTAGTATATTGCCCAGCGACGTAGTATATTACCCAGTCACGTACTATATTACCCAGCCACGTAGTATATTGCCCAGCCACGTAGTATATTGCCCAGCGACGTAGTATATTACCCAGTCACGTAGTATATTGCCCAGCCACTTATTATATTGCCCAGCCACGTAGTATATTGCCCAGCGACGTAGTATATTGCCCAGTCACATAGTATATTGCCCAGCGACGTAGTATATTGCCCAGTCACGTATTATATTGCCCAGCCACGTAGTATATTGCCCAGCCACGTAGTATATTGCCCAGCGACGTAGTATATTACCCAGTCACGTAGTATATTGCCCAGCCACATAGTATATAGCCCAGTGACGTAGTATATTGGCCAGCGACACAGTATATTGCCCAGCCACGTAGTATATTGCCCAGCCACGTAGTATATTGCCCAGCCACTTAGTATATTGCCCAGTCACGTAGTATATTGCCCAGCGACGTGGTATATTGCCCAGTCACATAGTAAATTGCCCAGTCACGTAGTATATTGCCCAGCGACGTGGTATATTGCCCAGTCACATAGTATATTGCCCAGCGACGTAGTATATTGCCCAGTCACGTAGTATATTGCCCAGCCACTTAGTATATTGCCCAGCGACTTAGTATATTGCCCAGTCACGTAGTATATTGCCCAGCCACGTAGTATATTGCCCAGTCATGTAGTATATTGCCCAGCGACGTAGTATATTGCCCAGTCATGTAGTATATTGCCCAGCCACTTAGTATATTGCCCAGCCACGTAGTATATTGCCCAACGACGTAGTATATTGCCCAGCCACGTAGTATATTGCCCAGTCACGTAGTATATTGCTCAGTGACATAGTATATTGCCCAGCCACGTAGTATATCGCCCAGTCACGTTGTATATTGCCCAGTCACGTAGTATATTGCCCAGTCACGTAGTATATTGCCCAGCCACGTAGTATATTGCCCAGCCACATACTATATTGCCCAGCCACGTAGTATATTGCCCAGTGACATAGTATATTGCCCAGCCACGTAGTATAATGCCCAGCCACGTAGTATATTGCACAGCGACGTAGTATATTGCCCAGTCACGTAGTATATTGCCCAGTCACGTAGTATATTGCCCAGCCATGTAATATATTGCCCAGTCATGTAGTATATTGCCCAGTCACGAAGTATATTGCCCAGCCACGTAGTATATTGCCCAGTCACGTAGTATATTGCCCAGTCATGTAGTATATTGCCCAGCCACGTAGTATATTGCCCAGCCACGTAGTATATTGCCCAGTCACGTAGTATATTGCCCAGCCACGTAATATATTGCCCAGTCATGTAGTATATTGCCCAGTCACGTAGTATATTGTCCAGCCATGTAGTATATTGGCCAGCCACGTAGTATATTGTCCAGCCATGTAGTATATTGCCTAGCCACGTAGTATATTGCCCAGCCACGTAGTATATTGTCCAGCCATGTAGTATATTGCACAAGCATGTAGTATATTGCCCAGTCACGTAGTATATTGCCCAGAGACGTAGTATACAGCACAGAGCCACGTAGTATATTGCACAGCGACGTAGTATATTGCCCAGCCACGTAGTATACAGCACAGAGCCACGTAGTATATTGGCCAGTCACATACTATATTGCCCAGCCACGTAGCATATTGCCCAGCCACGTAGTATATTGTCCAGCCATGTAGTATATTGCCCAGTCACGTAGTATATTGCCCAGTTACGTAGTATATTGCCCAGTCACGTAGTATATTGCCCAGTCACGTAGTATGTTGCCCAGTTACGTAGTATATTGCCCAGCCACTTAGTATATTGCCCACCCACGTATGTCACAAGTTAAAAAATAAAAAATAAACATATACTCACCTTCCGAGGGAGCCCTTGTAGTCATGTCGCCTGTGTGCGGTGCACTCGGCAGCTTCCGGTCCCAGGGTTGGTAGCGCAGGACCTGTGATGAGGTCGCGGTCACATGACCATAACGTCATGGCAGGTCCTTGTCGCACACCATCCTTGCCACCGGAACCTGCCGCTTGCATGGAGCGGTTACCGGAGTGTCGCGAGGAGTGGGAAAGGCGGCGGAAGGTGAGTATATGATGATATTTTTTTGTTATTATTTTTAACATTAGATCCTTTTACTATTGACGCTGCATAGGCATCATCAATAGTAAAAACTTGGTCACACAGGGTTAATAGCGGCGGTAACGGAGTGAGTTACCCGCGGCATAACGCGGTCCGTTACCGCTGGCATTAACCCTGTGTGAGCGGTGACTGCAGGGAGTATGGAGCGGGCACTGACTGCAGGGCAGTAGGGAGGGACTAATTGGACTGTGGGCGTCGCTGATTGGTCGTGGCAGCCAAGACAGGCAGCTGGCGAGACCAATCAGCGACTTGGATTCCATGGCAGTCAGAGGCCGCGACCAATGAATATCCGAGACAGACGGACGGAAGTGACCCTTAGACAATTATATAGTAGATTGTGTACAGTATTATTACTCTATGTCAGTATACAGTATTACACCTGTATGTCAGTGTCACGATAATGTATAAAATGGAGTAGGATTTTTGATTTTCCCTGTTATCACGCACACTGTGGGCTCCGACCCCCCCTTCTCTCTTTGCTTCTGCTGCTGTGTGTGTGTGAATCCTAAACCTCTCATGTCCTCGCACCACAAGAATGTTTACGACCTCTGTAGCTGCAATAGACAATTCTCCCATCTAGTACCAGCTGAAACTGGTCTAGTCTTTCTCAAAAGACTTGAGATTCTTTGTTCTATTATAGTAAGATATTGGGCCACCGATTTGGGCTAGAAAAATAGGGAATGCATATTGCAAATTTTCATCGGTAGATCTGTCAACCACTGTAAGCACTAGTAGCTAAACACAACGAGTACAAAGTGCGGATTTCTCCTGAATTGTGTGGACCAACTAGTCCGAGTGCGGTTTCATTAGAAAGCAAATTTGAATTTAAGATGAATGATGGGTGTGCTGTGACTCTGCCATGTTCTGAAGCCAAGATATGAGAATTATAAGTATTGCGTGTACAATCTGTAACTTAGAGGGGAGGGTGAAGGCAAACCAGCCCCTTTAGTGATGTCACATGCCTGCAGGTGTAAGTTACTGCACTCAACCCAGCCTTCATTCTTGCCTATGATGTCACTACAGAAAGACCTCCTGAAGCACTGGGTTATTTGGCACCGCCTACCAGCATGGTTAGCTGACATGATCTAAGCAAATGTGAGTTTTATCTTTCTTTCGTCCATGTTTTTTTAATATTGCTGTACATACTTTAAATTGTCCCATATTGTATAATCTTGATATACCTTTTATAAACACTGCTTAATCTTTTTATGGAGTAAAAGTTATAATATTTACTAGTTTTGTTCCCTTGCTCTAAAACATACCCTAAGTCTTCTGAAGTAATTACTCTACTAATTTGGGTTGGCTCCTCTGTGAGAAATCTGATCTGGTGGCAGCGAAGTGTGTTCTGAGCTAGGTGAGGACTGCTGGCAGCGATAGAACCGGGTTTTATAAGCTATTGTCTGGCTGTGGCCTGAGCATTTATAATTCCCTTGCTGCAGCGTGCCTGCTAGCGAGTCCACAGTGAAGCGGCACGTCCGGCAACTAATTATCCTAGGTGTAGTTCCCTGACTGACCTGAGGGTAAGGGGGGCGCCGGAGAGCTGCAAGTTCCGAAGTGGAACTGGAAAGCAGGATATACATAAATCCCTGCAGTTCGTGATATTGTAGCAGCAGTTGGATAACTAAAACAAGCCCCTGCGGTAAATTGATAGGTCTATAGCCTTGTTTGTGTTTTCATCACATTGTAGCAGTGGTGGGATAACTAAGACAAGCCCCCTGCACATGTGATAGCCGTGTGCTGGCCAAAGGTCACCCCTATCTGTGACCTATTGGTGTCAGCACGGTGGGAATCGTGACAGTCAGTATTATAGCACTGTGTGATGGTAATGTGTGCAATAACACTTCTATCACATCACTGTATAGCGGTATTATTGCAGCATTGTGTACAGTATTATTGCTGCTCTGTACAGTATTATACCTGTATCTCAGTATTATACCGCTGTGTGACAGTAATGTGT
Source organism: Ranitomeya imitator (assembly GCF_032444005.1). Lineage (NCBI taxonomy): Eukaryota > Metazoa > Chordata > Amphibia > Anura > Dendrobatidae > Ranitomeya > Ranitomeya imitator. The sequence continues at coordinate 2,675,655 of NC_091285.1, forward strand.
GAGATAACCGTTCTATCACAGCACTGTATAGCGGTATTATTACAGCATTGTGTACAGTATTATTACAGCTCTGTATAGTATTATACCTGTATGTCAGTGTCACGATAATGTATAAAATGGAGTAGGATTTTTCATTTTCCCTGTTATCACGCACGCTGTGGGCTCTGACGCCCCCCCTTCTCTCTTTGCTTCTGCTGCTGTGTGTGTGAATCCTAAACCTCTCATGTCCTCCCACCACAAGAATGTTTACGACCTCTGTAGCTGCAATAGACAGTTCTCCCATCTAGTACCTGCTGAAACTGGTCTAGTCTCTCTCAAAAGACTTGAGGTTCTTTTTTCTATTATAGTAAGATATTGGGCCACCGATTTGGGCTAGAAAAATAAGGAATACATATTGCGAATTTCCATCGGTAGATCTGTCAATCACTATAAGCGCTAGCAGCTAAACACAACGAGTACAAAGTGCGGATTTCTCCTGAATCGTGTGGACCAACTAGTCCGAGTGCGGTTTCATTAGAAAGCAAATTTTAATATAAGATGAATGATGGATGTGCTGTGACTCTGCCATGTTCTGAAGTCAAGATATGAGAATTATAACTATTGCTGGTACAATCTGTAACTTTGAGGAGAAGGGAGGGTGAAGGTAAACCAGCCCCTTTACTGATTTCACAAGGCTGCAGGTATAAGTCTCTGCACTCAACCCAGCCTTCATTGTTGCCTGGGATTTCACTACAGAAAGACCTCCTGAAGCGCTGGGATATTTGGCTCCGCCTACCAGCATGGTTAGCTGACATGATCTAAGCAAATGTGAGTTTTATCTTTCTTTCGTCCATGTTTTTTTTTTATTATTGCTATACATACTTTAAATTGTCTCATATTGTAAAATCTTGATATACCTTTTATAAACACTGCCTAATCTTTTTATGGAGTAAAAGTTATAATATTTACTAGTTTTGTTCCCTTGCTCTAAAATGTACCCTAAGTCATCTGAAGTAATTACTCTACTAATCTGGTTTGGCTCGAACCCCTTTGTGAGAAATCTGATCTGGTGGTATTGAAGTGTGTTCTGGGCTAGGTGAAGACAGCTGGCAGCGGCAGAGCAGGGTTTTATAAGCTATTGTCTGGCTGCAGCCTGAGCATTTATAATTCCCTTGCGGCAGCGTGCCTGCTAGCGAGTCCACAGTGAAGCGGCACGTCCGGTGACTAATTATCCTAGGTGTAGTTCCCTGACTGACCTGAGGGTAAGGGGGGCGCCGAAGAGCTGCAAGTTCCGAAGTGGAACTGGAAAGCAGGATATACATAAATCCCTGCAGTTCGTGATATTGTAGCAGCAGTTGGATAACTAAAACAAGCCCCTGCGGTAAATTGATAGGTCTATAGCCTTGTTTGTTTTTTCATCACATTGTAGCAGTGGTGGGATAACTAAGATAAGCCCCCTGCACATGTGATAGCCGTGTGCTGGCCAAAGGTCACCCATGATTCGTGACCTATTGGTGTCAGCACGGTGGGAATCGTGACAGTCAGCATTATAGCACTGTGTGATGGTAATGTATGAGATAACACTTCTATCACGTCACTGTATAGCGGTATTATTACAGCATTGTGTAGAGTATTATTGCTGCTCTGTACAGTATTATACCTGTATCTCAGTATTATACCGCTGTGTGACAGTAATGTGTGAGATAACAGTTCTATCACAGCACTGTATAGCGGTATTATTACAGCATTGTGTACAGTATTATTACTGCTCTGTATAGTATTGTACCTGTATGTCACTGTCACGATAATGTATAAAATGGAGTAGGATTTTTCATTTTCCCTGTTATCACGCACGCTGTGGACTCTGACCCCCCTTCTCTCTTTGCTTCTGCTGCTGTGTGTGTGAATCCTAAACCTCTCATGTCCTCCCACCACAAGAATGTTTACGACCTCTGTAGCTGCAATAGACAGTTCTCCCATCTAGTACCTGCTGAAACTGGTCTAGTCTCTCTCAAAAGACTTGAGGTTCTTTTTTCTATTATAGTAAGATACTGGGCAACCGATTTGGGCTAGAAAATTAAGGAATACATATTGCGAATTTCCATCGGTAGATCTGTCAACCACTGTAAGCGCTAGCAGCTAAAGACAATGAGTACAAAGTGCGGATTTCTCCTGAATCGTGTGGAAAAACTAGTCCGAGTGCGGTTTCATTAGAAAGCAAATTTTAATATAAGATGAATGATGGATGTGCTGTGACTCTGCCATGTTCTGAAGTCAAGATATGAGAATTATAAGTATTGCTGGTACAATCTGTAACTTTGAGGAGAAGGGAGGGTGAAGGTAAACCAGCCCCTTTAGTGATTTCACAAGGCTGCAGGTATAAGTCTCTGCACTCAACCCAGCCATCATTCTTGCCTGGGATTTCACTACAGAAAGACCTCCTGATGCACTGGGATATTTGGCTCCGCCTACCAGCATGGTTAGCTGACATGATCTAAGGAAATGTGAGTTTTATCTTTCTTTAGTCCATGTTTTTTTTTATATTATTGCTGTACATACTTTAAATTGTCTCATATTGTAAAATCTTGATATACCTTTTATAAACACTGCCTAATCTTTTTATGGAGTAAAAGTTATAATATTTACTAGTTTTGTTCCCTTGCTCAAAAATGTACCCTAAGTCTTCTGAAGTAATTACTCTACTAATCTTGGTTGTCTCGAACCGCTCTGTGAGAAATCTGATCTGGTGGTATCAAAATGTGTTCTGAGCTAGGTGAGGACAGCTGGCAGCGGCAGAGCAGGGTTTTATAAGCTATTGTCTGGCTGCGGCCTGAGCATTTATAATTCCCTTGCTGCAGCATACCTACTAGCCAGTCCACAGTGAAGCGGCACGTTCGGCGACTAATTATCCTAGGTTTAGTTCCCTGACTGACCTGAGGGTAAGGGGGGCGCCGGAGAGCTGCAAGTTCCGAAGTGGAACTGGAAAGCGGGATATACATAAATCCCTGCAGTTCGTGATATTGTAGCAGCAGTGGAATAACTAAAATAAGCCCCTGCGGTAAATTGATAGGTCAATAGCCTTGTTTGTGTTTTCATTACATTGTAGCATTGGTGGGATGACTAAGATAAGCCCCCCTGCACATGTGATAGCCGTGTGCTGGCCAAAGGTCACCCCTGATCCGAGACATATTGGTGTCAGCACGGTGGGAATCGTGACAGTCAGTATTATAGCACTGTGTGATGGTAATGTGTGCGATAACACTTCTATCACATCACTGTATAGCGGTATTATTACAGCATTGTGTACAGTATTATTGCTGCTCTGTACAGTATTATACCTGTATGTTAGTATTATAGTGCTGTGTGACAGTAATGTGTGATATAACTCTTCTATCACAGTTCTGTATAGCGGTATTATTACAGCATGTGTACAGTATTATTACTGCTCTGTACAGTATTACACCTGTATGTCAGTATTATAGCACTGTGTGACGGTAATGTGTGAGATAACACTTCTATCACAGCACTGTATAGCGGTATTATTACAACATTGTGTACAGTATTATTACTGCTCTGTACAGTATTATAGCTGTGCTTCAGTATTATAGCGCTGCGGGGGGTCAGTCACTCGTGGGGACATAGTGGGGAGTGCAGTGACTTGTGGGGTCTTGGGGGCTGAAGTGACTTGGGGCATAGTGGGGGTGCAATGACTTGTGGGGTCTTGGGGGCTGAAGTGACTTGTGGGGGCATGGTGGAGAGTGCAGTGACTTGGGTCATGGTGGGGGGTGCAGTGACTTGTGGGGGCATGGTGGGGAGTGCAGTGACTTGGGTCATTTTGGGGGGGGGGTGCAGTGACTTGTGGGGGCATGGTGGGGGGTGCAGTAACTTGGGTCATTGTGGGGGGTGCAGTGACTTGGGTCATGGCGAAAGGGTGCACTGACTTGAGGGGGCATAGTGGAGGGGTGCAGTGACTTGTGGGGTCTTTGGGGGCATAATGGGGGGCGCAGTGACCTATGGGGGCATGGTGGGGGGTGCAGTGACTTGTGGGGGCATGGTGGGGGGCACACTGACTTGTGGGGCCATGGTGGGGGGTGCAGTGACTTGTGGGGGCATGGTGGGGATTGCAGTCACTTGGGTCATGGTAGGGGGTGCAGTGACTTGTGGGGTCATTGTGGGGATTGCAGTGACTTGGGTCATGGTGGGGCGTGCAGTGACTTGTGGGGGTATGGTAGGGGGTGCAGTCACGTGTGTGGTCATGGTGGGGGGTAAAGTGACTTGTGGGGGCATGGTGGGGGGCGCAGTGACTTGGGTCATGGCGAAAGGGTGCACTGACTTAAGTAGGCATGGTGGGGGGAGCATTGGCTTGGGTCATGATGGGGGGTGCAGTGACTTGTGGGGTCTTGGGGGCTGAAGTGACTTGTGGGGGCATAGTGGGGGGTGCAGTAACTTGGGTCATGGTGGGGGGGGTGCAGTCACTTGTGGGGGCATGGTGGGGGAGCAGTGATTTGTGGGGATATGTTGGGGGTGCAGTGACTTGGGTCACGGTGTGGGGTGCAGTGACTTGTGGGGGCTCGCAGTGACTTTAGGGGGGCATGGTGAGGGGCGCTCTGACTTGTGGGGGCATGTTGTGGGGTGCAGTGACTTGTTGGGTCATGGTGGGGTGAAGTGACCTGTGGGGGCATGGTGGGGGGCGCAGTGACCTGTGGGGGCATAGTGGGGAGTGCAGTGACTTGTGGGGTCATGTTGGGGGGGCACTAACTAGTGTGGTCATGGTGGGGGGTCCAGTGTCTTGTGGGGTCATAGTGGGGTGTGAAGTGACATTTGTGGGCATGGTGGAGGGTGCAGTGACCTGTGGGGGGCATGGTGGTGGTGCAGTGACTTGTTGGGCATGGTGGGGGCTCGCAGTGATTGAGGGGGCATGGTGGGGGGCGCAGTGACTTGTAAGGGCATGTTGTGGGGGTGCAGTGACTTGTGGGGGATGGTGGGGGTGCAGTGACTTGTGGGGGCTCGCAGTGACTTGAGGGGGGCATGGTGAGGGGCGCTCTGACTTGTGGGGGCATGTTGTGGGGTGCAGTGACTTGTTGGGTCATGGTGGGGGTGCAGTGACCTGTGGGGGCATGGTGGGGATGCAGTGACTTGCGGGGGCATGGTGGGGGGTGCAGTCACTTGTGGGGTCATGTTGGGGGGGCACTAACTTGTGGGATCATGTTGGGTGGTGCAGTGACTTGTGGGGTCATGGTGGGTGCGTGACTTGTGGGGGCATGGTGGGGGTGCAGTGACTTGTGGGGGATGGTGGGGGTGCAGTGACTTGTGGGGGCTCGCAGTGACTTGAGGGGGGCATGGTGAGGGGCGCTCTGACTTGTGGGGGCATGTTGTGGGGTGCAGTGACTTGTTGGGTCATGGTGGGGTGAAGTGACCTGTGGGGGCATGGTGGGGGGCGCAGTGACCTGTGGGGGCATAGTGGGGAGTGCAGTGACTTGTGGGGGCATGGTGGGGGTGCAGTGACTTGTGGGAGCATGTTGGAGGCTCGCAGTGACTTGTGGGGTCATGTTGGGGGGGCACTAACTAGTGTGGTGGGGGGTCCAGTGTCTTGTGGGGTCATAGTGGGGTGTGAAGTGACATTTGTGGGCATGGTGGGGGGTGCAGTGACCTGTGGGGGGCATGGTGGTGGTGCAGTGACTTGTTGGGCATGGTGGGGGCTCGCAGTGATTGAGGGGGCATGGTGGGGGGCGCAGTGACTTGTGGGGGCATGTTGGGGGGCGCACTGACTTTGGTCATGGTGAGGGCTCGCAGTGACTTGTGGGGGCATGGTGATGGCGCACTGACTTGTGGGGTCATGGTGGGGGTGCAGTGACTTGGGGCATGTTGGGGGCTCGCAGTGACTTGTGGGGTCATGGTGGGGGCGCACTGACGTGGGGTCATGGTGGGGGTGCAGTGACTTGTGTGGTCATGTTGGGGGGCACTAACTTGTGGGGTCATGGTGGAGGTTGCAGTGACTTGTGGGGTCATGGTGGGTGCTGTGACTTGTGGGGGCATGATGGGGCAGTGACTTGTGGGGGCATGGTGGGGGTGCTCTGACTTGTGGGGGCATGTTGTGGGGTGCAGTGACTTGTTGGGTCATGGTGGGGGTTCGCAGTGACTTGTGGGATCATGGGGGCGCACTGACTTGTGTGGGCATGGTGGTGGTGCAGTGACTTGTGGGGGCATGGAGGGGGGTGCAGTGACTTGTGGGGAAATGGTGGGAGGTTCTGTGACTTGTGGGGGCATGGTGGGGGTGCAGTTACTTGTGGGGTCATGGTGGTGGGTGCAGTGACTTGTGGGGTCATGGTGGGGGGCGCAGTGACTTGTGGGGGTGCAGTGACTTGTGGGGGCATGGTGGGCATGCAGTGACTTGTGAGGTCATCGTGGGGGCGCACTGACTTGTGGGGTCATGGTGGGGGTGCAGTGACTTGTGGGGGCTGCAGTGACTTGTTGGGTCATGGTGGGGGCGCACTGACTTGTGGGGTCATGGTGGGGGCTCGCAGTGACTTATGAGGACATGGTGGGGGGCGCACTGACTTGTGGGGGGTGCAGTGACTTGTTGGGTCATGGTGGGGGCGCACTGACTTGTGGGGTCATGGTGTGGGGCTCGCAGTGCCTTATGGGGGCATGGTGGGGGGCGCGCTGACTTATGAGGTCATGGTGGGGGGCGCACTGACTTGTGGGGGGTGCAGTGACTTGTTGGGTCATGGTGGGGGCGCACTGACTTGTGGGGTCATGGTGGGGGCTCGCAGTGACTTATGGGGGCATGGTTGGGGCGCACTGACTTGTGGGGCCATGGTGGGGGTGCAGTGACTTGTGGGGTCATGTTGGGGGGCACTAACTTGTGGGATCATGTTGGGGGGTGCAGTGACTTGTGGGGGCATGGTGGGGGTGCAGTGACTTGTGGGGCTTGCAGTGACTTGAGGGGGGCATGGTGAGGGGCGCTCTGACTTGTGGGGGCATGTTGTGGGGTGCAGTGACTTGTTGGGTCATGGTGAGGGTGCAGTGACCTGTGGGGGCATGGTGGGGATGCAGTGACTTGCGGGGGCATGGTGGGGGGTGCAGTCACTTGTGGGGTCATGTTGGGGGGCACTAACTTGTGGGATCATGTTGGGGGGTGCAGTGACTTGTGGAGTCATGGTGGGTGCGTGACTTGTGGGGGCATGGTGGGGGTGCAGTGACTTGTGGGGGCATGGTGGGGGTGCAGTGACTTGTGGGGGAGGGTGGGGGTGCAGTGACTTGTGGGGGCTCGCAGTGACTTGAGGGGGGCATGGTGAGGGGCGCTCTGACTTGTGGGGGCATGTTGTGGGGTGCAGTGACTTGTTGGGTCATGGTGGGGTGAAGTGACCTGTGGGGGCATGGTGGGGGGCGCAGTGACCTGTGGGGGCATGGTGGGGATGCAGTGACTTGCGGGGGCATGGTGGGGGTGCAATGACTTGTGGGGTCATGGTGGGGGGTGCAGTGACCTGTGGGGTCATGGTGGGGGGTGCAGTGAACTGTGGGGTCATGGTGGGGGTGCAGTGACCTGTGGGGTCATGGTGGGGGGTGCAGTGACCTGTGGGGTCATGGTGGGGGTGCAGTGACCTGTGGGGTCATGGTGGGGGGTGCAGTGACCTGTGGGGTCATGGTGGGGGGTGCAGTGACCTGTGGGGTCATGGTGGGGGTGCAGTGACCTGTAGGGTCATGGTGGGGGGTGCAGTGACCTGTGGGGTCATGGTGAGGGTGCAGTGACCTGTAGGGTCATGGTGGGGGGTGCAGTGACCTGTGTGGGCTTGGTGGGGGGTGCAGTGACCTGTGGGGGCATGGTGGGGGGTGCAGTGACCTGTGGGGGCATGGTGGGCGGTGCAGTGACCTGTGGGGGCATGGTGAGGGGTGCAGTGACCTGTGGGGGCATGGTGGGGGGTGCAGTGACCTGTGGGGTCATGGTAGGGGGTGCAGTGACCTGTGGGGGCATGGTGGGGGGTGCAGTGACCTGTGGGGTCATGGTGGGGGGTGCAGTGACCTGTGGGGGGTGCAGTGACCTGTGGGGTCATGGTGGGGGGTGCAGTGACCTGTGGGGTCATGGTGGGGGCTGCAGTGACCTGTGGGGGCATGGTGGGGGGTGCAGTGACCTGTGGGGTCATGGTGGGGGGTGCAGTGACCTGTGGGGTCATGGTGGGGGGTGCAGTGACCTGTGGGGTCAAGGTGGGGGGTGCAGTGACCTGTGGGGGCATGGTGGGGGGTGCAGTGACCTGTGGGGTCATGGTGGGGGTGCAGTGACCTGTGGGGGGTGCAGTGACCTGTGGGGTCATGGTGGGGGGGTGCAGTGACCTGTGGGGTCATGGTGGGGGCTGCAGTGACCTGTGGGGGCATAGTGGGGGGTGCAGTGACCTGTGGGGGCATGGTGGGGGCTGCAGTGACCTGTGGGGGCATGGTGGGGGGTGCAGTGACCTGTGGGGGCATGGTGGGGGGTGCAGTGACCTGTGGGGGCATGGTGGGGGTGCCACACCTGAGCAGAGAGTACAATGGTAGTGCTGGCAGTTGTGGGGTCTCCGTCCCCTCGGCCGCCCCCGCTGTATTTTTAGCTGGCAGAGTTGGAACATTCCCTCCTTGGCTGGAGAAGAAGGAGCCCTGTGTGCTGCCGTGAGGTTCCCGCTCCCTGTGGACGGCGCAGAGGCCACGAGTAATAATGTTCCTCTACAGTCTGAACATGTGGAGATCAGGAGAGAGGGGAAAGTAAATAAAAGCCAACGCCGGGGCTCAAGGGGTTAACCCTGCACTTCCTGCCCCCCCACTAATGGTTACACTGTATGCTGGGAACTGTCTGCACTATTAACCCTCCCCCGTATATACTATATACCCTCCCCTGTATATACCCTCCGCTGTATATACCCCCTATATACTATATACCCCCCTGTATATACCCTCCCCTGTATATACCCTCCGCTGTATATACCCCCTATATACTATATACCCCCTGTATATACCCTCCCCTGTATATACTATATACCCCCCTGCATATACCCTCCCCTGTATATACTATATACCCCCCTGTATATACCCTCCCCTGTATATACTATATACCCCCCTGTATATACCCTCCCCTGTATATACTATATACCCCCCTGTATATACTATATACCCCCCTGTATATATCCTCCCCTGTATATACCCTCCCCTGTATATACTATATACCCTCCCCTGTATATACCCCCTATATACTATATACCCCCTGTATATACTATATACCCTCCCCTGTATATACCCTCCCCTGTATATACCCCCCTGTATATACCCCCCTATATACTATATACCCTCCCCTGTATAAACCCCCCTGTATATACTATATACCCCCCTGTATATACCCTCCGCTGTATATACTATATACCCCCCGTATATACCCTCCCCTGTATATACTATATACCCCCCTGTATATACCCTCCCCTGTATATACCCCCCTATATACTATATACCCCTGTATATACTATATACCCTCCCCTGTATATACCCTCCCCTGTATATACCCCCCTGTATATACCCCCCTATATACTATATACCCTCCCCTGTATAAACCCCCCTGTATATACTATATACCCCCCTGTATAAACCCCCCTGTATATACTATATACCCCCTGTATATACCCTCCCCTGTATATACTATATACCCCCCTGTATATACCCTCCCCTGTATATACCCCCCTATATACTATATACCCCCCTGTATATACTATATACCCTCCCCTGTATATACCCTCCCCTGTATATACCCCCTATATACTATATACCCCCCTGTATATACCCTCCCCTGTATATACCCTCCCCTGTATATACCCCCCTATATACTATATACCCCCTGTATATGCCCTCCCCTGTATATACTATATACCCTCCCCTGTATATACCCTCCCCTGTATATACCCCCCTATATACTACATACCCCCTGTATATACCCTCCCCTGTATATACTATATACCCCCCTGTATATATCCTCCCCTGTATATACCCTCCCCTGTATATACTATATACCCTCCCCTGTATATACCCCCCTATATAGTATATACCCCCTGTATATACCATCCCCTGTATATACCCTCCCCTGTATATACCCCCCTGTATATACCCCCCTATATACTATATACCCTCCCCTGTATAAACCCCCCTGTATATACTATATACCCCCCTGTATATACCCTCCGCTGTATATACTATATACCCCCCGTATATACCCTCCCCTGTATATACTATATACCCCCCTGTATATACCCTCCCCTGTATATACCCCCTATATACTATATACCCCCTGTATATACTATATACCCTCCCCTGTATATACCCTCCCCTGTATATACCCCCCTATATACTATATACCCTCCCCTGTATAAACCCCCCTGTATATACTATATACCCCCCTGTATAAACCCCCCTGTATATACTATATACCCCCCTGTATATACCCTCCCCTGTATATACTATATACCCCCCTGTATATACCCTCCCCTGTATATACCCCCCTATATACTATATACCCCCCTGTATATACTATATACCCTCCCCTGTATATACCCTCCCCTGTATATACCCCCCTATATACTATATACCCCCCTGTATATACCCTCCCCTGTATATACCCTCCCCTGTATATACCCCCCTATATACCCCCTGTATATACCCTCCCCTGTATATACTATATACCCTCCCCTGTATATACCCTCCCCTGTATATACCCCCCTGTATATACTATATACCCCCCTGTATATACCATCCGCTGTATATACTATATGCCCCCGTATATACCCTCCCCTGTATATACTATATACCCCCCTGTATATACCCTCCCCTGTATATACCCCCTATATACTATATACCCCCTGTATATACTATATACCCCCCTGTATATACCCTCCCCTGTATATACCCCCCATATACTATATACCCCCTGTATATACTATATACTCTCCCCTGTATATACCCTCCCCTGTATATACTATATACCCCCCTGTATATACCCTCCCCTGTATATACTATATACCCCCCTGTATATACCCTCCGCTGTATATACTATATACCCCCCGTATATACCCTCCCCTGTATATACTATATACCCCCTGTATATACCCTCCCCTGTTTATACCCCCCTATATACTATATACCCCCTGTATATACTATATACCCTCCCCTGTATATACCCTCCCCTGTATATACCCCCCTGTACATACCCCCTATATACTATATACCCTCCCCTGTATAAACCCCCCTGTATATACTATATACCCCCCTGTATATACCCTCCCCTGTATATACTATATACCCCCTGTATATACCCTCCCCTGTATATACTATATACCCCCCTGTATATACCCTCCCCTGTATATACCCCCCTGTATATACCCCCCTATATACTATATACCCTCCCCTGTATAAACCCCCCTGTATATACTATATACCCCCCTGTATATACCCTCCGCTGTATATACTATATACCCCCCGTATATACCCTCCCCTGTATATACTATATACCCCCCTGTATATACCCTCCCCTGTATATACCCCTATATACTATATACTCCCTGTATATACTATATACCCTC